>NC_059175.1:36183408-36834964 GCF_019923935.1 Bubalus bubalis
ATCAGGGTCTTTTCAAATGAGTCAGTTCTTTGCCTCAGGTGGCCAAAGTATTGCAGTTTCAGTTTTAGCATCAGTCCTTCCAATGAATATTCAGGACTGATTTCCTTTAGGATGGACTGGTTGGATCTCCTTGCAGTCCAAGGGACTCTCAAGAGTCTTCTCCAACACCACAGTTCAAAAGCATCAATTCTTTGGCGCACAGCTTTCTTTATAGTCCAACTCTCACATCTATACATGACCACAGGAAAAACCATAGCCTTGACTAGATGGACTTTTGTTGGCAAAGTAATGTCTGTGCTTTTTACTATGCTATCTAGGTTGGTCATAACTTTCCTTCCAAGGAACAAGCGTCTTTTAATTTCATGGCTGCTGTCACTACCTGCAGTGATTTTGGAGCTCAAAAAAATAAAGTCTGTCACTGTTTCCACTGTTTCTCCATCTATTTGCCATGAAGTGATGGGACCGGATGCCATGATCTTTGTTTTCTGAATGTTGAGCTTTAAGCCAACTTTTTCACTCTCCACTTTCCCTTTCATCAAGAGGCTCTTTAGTTCTTCTTCACTTTCTGCCATAAGGGTGGTGTCATCTGCATATATGAGGTTATTGATATTTCTCCCAGCAATCTTGATTCCAGCTTGTGCTTGCTTCCTCCAGCCCAGTGTTTCTCGTGATGTACCCTCCATATAAGTTAAATAAGCAGGGTGACAATATACAGCCTTGACATACTCCTTTCCCTATTTGGAACCAGTCTGTTGTTCCATGTCCAGTTCTAACTGTTGTTTCCTGACCTGCATACAGATTTCTCAAGAGGCAGGTCAGGTGGTCTGTTGCCCATACACATCTATAAAGGACAGCATCTGAGCCAGAGGCTCACAGGACCCTGTGACTTGCCCTCTGTAAGTGATGCTGGGAGTCCTACTGCACTGTCATCCCCAGAAAGACGCAGAAACCACCTGAGACATGAGCAATGCCAAGGACCTTGGAAGGCCACTGCTCTGGCAAACCCTCACTCTTGAGAGTGGCCACAGGAAGCCCTAGGGGAAACCATAGGAAACTTTAGGAGGTAGTGCCCACAAAAGCAAAATCTAGAAGCATCCTTCTTTTCCCTCCAAGGCTTCTTTATTACCAAGAAGTCTCTTCCAGGAGGCACTGGCATCAATAGTAGACAAGAGGGTCAAACCAAAGAAGCCCCATTACCTAAGATCTCTGACACTATTACCACCCTAGCTGAATCATCTTTAATATCCAAGGAGAGACTACATAGAAAGGGCCAATTCTGGAATGCATAGTTCCCTGTGAAGGAAAGACAGCCATTCCTCATCAGGAAATGAGGTGACATTGGAGGCTCAGAAATTCTGCATGCAGAATTTCTACAGGCAGCAGGAGACCATCCAACTTTCAGTGGAGAAGGCAACCTGGAAAGGCTGGGTTAAATGGTCAGTTTCTAGCTCTCTCGGCCATGACCCACAAAGGGAAATACATTGTTCACCGAAACCCTACATGTACAAAAATCTGAGTTGTTATCAATTGTAAGATACCCCATAATTTTACCACTGATAAAGAAAAAAGTGCTGTCTATTGCAAAACTCATCCTGATTTAAGAGATTTATGATGAAAAATGTATGTCTTAGATGGAATGCTATGTCTTGGATGGAATATAGAAGAAATTTCAAGAAACAAAAAATAACCTTTATTATGTGTAGTCCACTTTGATATTGACTACTCTGTTCTGCTGCTGCTGCTGCTAAGTCGCTTCAGTCGTGTCCAACTCTGTGCGACCCCATAGATGGCAGCCCACTAGGCTCCTCTGTCCCTGGGATTCTCCAGGCAAGAATACTGTTCTAGCCAATGTCGTTTCTCCCAAAACACTGGTAATAAATCATTCAGTTGATTTCAAATCCATTAATGAGTTGCAACCTACAATTTATAAAACAGTGGATTAGAATTAAGGTATAGGACTTCTGGATATATTTATTCTATGGTTTTTCCAGTGGTCATGTATGGATGTGAGAGTTGGACTGTGAAGAAGGCTGAGTGCTGAAGAATTGATGCTTTTGAACTGTGGTGTTGGAGAAGACTCTTGAGAGTCCCTTGGACTGCAAGGAGATCCAACCAGTCCATTCTGAAGGAGATCAGCCCTAGGATTTCTTTGGAAGGAATGATGCTAAAGCTGAAACTCCAGTACTTTGGCCATCTCATGCGAAGAGTTGACTCATTGGAAAAAACTCTGATGCTGGGAGGGATTAGGGGCAGGAGGAGAAGGGGACGACAGAGGATGAGATGGCTGGATGGCATCACCGACTCGATGGACATGAGTCTGAGTGAACTCCAGGAGTTGGTGATGGACAGGGAGGCCTGGCGTGCTGCGATTCATGGGGTCACAAAGAGTCGGACACAACTGAGCGACTGAACTGAACTGCAGAGTTGAAGTGAACCTACCGGCAGGACACCTGTAATTATGGTACAGCACTTCTGTACCCATCTCTGGGCTGAATCACCTAGAAATCTGCGGCAGATATAGCTATGGGAGTAATTCAAGACGCAGTGCTGTGCTGTGGGTGTGCATTGCTATAATTAAGCCACGAGACATGTCAGCCAGGGCATTTCTGAGCACTGATTCAGGCATGCCTCCTGTATGTTGTAAGGTATGTGTCCAAAATTAGAGTGACTGAAAGCCCCTAAAAAGTTACAATACTCCTTCCCTGTAACACCCTGGCCTAGGGCTTTGGGACACTCTTTATAAATGTGGTTGAAGAGGGAAAATACCTTAACTTCTTTTACAAGTCCTTCCAGTTCCAAGTATAACGGGCAATCAGAACACTCCTTTGGTGCCATCGTTATCCTCATATTTGGGAGTCACATCTGTTCTATTCACATGAGAGTCCAGGGAGAAATCAGATGAGGGTTTTTTAGTTGGCCTTGCTTGAACACTTTGTGCACTGAGCATTATTCAAGTAAGATTTAAGTAGAGGATATGCAGATCACTGAATGAAGTTCCATGGGAACTACAGACAAGTTGAACATCTTATCAAGAGTTTAAACAGAAGGTTAAAACTTAGGGCTTCATAAGCAGATTAGGGCTTTTATGGATCCCCCCCTCCCCAAAGTCTTCCTCCTTCCCTGGCAATTCAGGCCCATTGCTCCTCACTGCTTGAGGTTGAGATCTTCTAAATGATTAGAACTACAGCAACTTCGGAGAAGGCAATGGCACCCCACTCCAGTACTCTTGCCTGGAAAATCCCATGGATGGAGGAGCCTGGTGGGCTGCAGTCCATGGGGTCGCTAAGAGTCGGACACGACTGAGCAACTTCACTTTCTCTTTTCACTTTCATGCATTGGAGAAGGAAATGGCAACCCACTCCAGTGTTCTTGCCTGGAGAATCCCAGGGACGGGGGAGCCTGGTGGGCTGCCGTCTATGGGGTCGCACAGAATCGGACATGACTGAAATGACTTAGCATAGCATACAGCAACTTGGGTTGCTCTCTATCACTCCTCTGATATTGGTTATTCACTGCATAACAGCACCCTGTCCTTGTATGTATTAATATCTCAAACTTATGGAAATCAGTCAGAGGGCAGAAGGGAGCCTCAGCAAGGATTGCAGATGCAAAGAGAGAGCAAAGGATGTGGAGAAGCCATGTGCTTTTTGGCAACATCCTGCTCTGATATAAGGAAGCCCTGGTGTGCCCTCCTACTGTGGAGCTCTTGTAAGGAGACAGATGAGAACTATGACATACAGCCCAGGAGGTCTGTCCAAGAACTAAGGGCTTTATCCTTTAATATTTGTTTGAGTTCTCCTCTATCAATAACATCCTGCTTCTCATAAAATTAGAACACATGAAACGCACATATTCCTATCTCAATGATTATCTGAAATGTGATTTGTTTAGAGTCCTTGACTCATCTCACTTCACATTTACCTTTGGCCTAAATCAAGAGGATAATTAGAGCTTAAGATCCATCGAACACTCCTTTGTCCAGGGAGCATCCTGGCACAAAGCTTTTGCAGGGGGACAGAAGCCCCTTTTTGAGTTTTTACCAAGTGACCATATATATTAGCAGTGTGCTAAGACACTTCAGTCATGTCCTACTCTTTGTGACTCTATGGACCTTAGCCTACCAGGCTCCTCTGTCCATGGGATTCTCCAGGCAAGAGTACTGGAGTGGGTTGCCATGCCCGCCTCCAGGGGACTTCCTGACCCAGGGATCGAACCTATGTCTCTTACATTCTCCTGCATCAGCAGGCAGGTTCTTTACCACTAGCACCACCTGGGAAGCCCCATGTATTAGTGGAGGGCCCTGTAAATGGGGAGAGAAGAGGTAAAATGTTCATTAGTTCTATCATATTTCAGATCTATCTTAAGAACATGTAGAGTTGGACTAAGGCTCAGATTTCTGAATTAAAATACCAATTGATTTCATTGTTGTTGTTCAGTTGCTAAGTCATGTCTGATTCTTTGTGACCCCATGGACTACAGCACACCAGGCTTCCCTGTCCTTCACCATCTCCTGGAGTTTGCTCACACTCATGTCCATTGAGTTGGTAATGCCATCCAACCATCTCATTCTGTCATCCCCTTCTCCTCTTGCCCTCAATCTTTCCCAGTTTCGATCTTTTCTAATGAATGAGTTGGCTCTTCACATCAGGCAGCCAAAGTATTGGAGTATTGATTCCAGAGTTGTCTGATATTTAGGAAGAACCAAGAGTGATTTATTTGTAAGTTGAATGTTACCATAAGAATAATAGTCATTATTTTTAAATAAATGTTGTCATGTTCACTATAAAACTAAGATCTTACTATAACATAGCAGTCAAGAAATCCAGAGCCCTGGGTCCAAATTCTGCAGGTGCCCCTTACCATCCACATGGCCTTAGGGACAGTGTTCAACTTCTACTGACCTCAAAATTCTCATCTGTTAACTGAAAGTAATTTTGCCTCTTTCATAAGATTGTTCTAAAGAGCAAATGAGATCATGCATATAAAATGTTTGACACAAGGCTCAGCATTAGCGTTGTATAATGTTTTCTGGAGCAGAATTTGTTAGAAGTACAAGTACTAAAATAAAACAGAATAGCAAGGACTAGAATCTTTTTGAGAGGAGTAGGATATCCTGCAGCCCACTATGGTGTTTGGTTCCAAGGAATACCAGAGAAGGGGGAAAGCCAATGAGGAAGCATATACATTGTCCACTGAAGGACTTCCTGGTGATATGGTAGTTAAGACTCTACCTGCCAATGCAGGGGACATGGGTTGCATCCCTGGTCCTGGAAGATTCCACATATCACGGAGCAACTAGGCCTGTGTGCCACAATAACTGAGCCTGCGCACTCTAGAACCTTGGGCCACAACAAGAGAAGCTACCACAATGAGAGCCTGCGCAGTACAACTAGAGAATTGCCCCTGCTTGCTGCAGCTAGAGAAAAAGCCCCCACACAGCAATGCAGACCCAGCACAGGCAAAAATAAAATAAAAACCAATCACTCAATCTTTTAAATATACAAATAAACTGTCCACTGAGGATGCAGTCAGGATAAGAAGAATCATCAGAAAGGGCTCATTCTCTAAGAGCTTCTAGGTGAAGGAGGGAAGAAAAACTGGAGAACAGAGAAAGAAACTTGTAAATCCAGTGATTTCTAGTTTCCAAGTGACTGCCATGAAAGCCACAGAAAATGGCAGTATCTGTGAGATATTATGAAACTCATTTTTTATACACTCACATTTTAGTATTTCTCCTGTTGACTATATTTGTAAAATTCACATAATAGTCCAAAAACTCTTCAAATTTCCCTCTGGTGACCTTACCAAGAACACCTCCTTTGAAGGCTTTCCTGACTCCACAGTATTAAATTAATGTTGGGTAAAACTAGGAATATCTTTGCCCCACAAAAGTTGCAATTTTTTTTTTGTTTTTAATAATGCTGCTAATTACCTTCCTGGACATCTGACTCACTCCATTCCATGAAGTTTAAGACATGGAAAAACTCATTTGGCAATTCGAATTTTAATGATTCTTCAACTTACAGAAATTGCCTTAGGGTGTAATCTCTATTTCCCTCATTTTAGCATTAGATAACTGTGTGTGTGCAAATATTGTATAATAAATACTGTATAATAAGGTACCAGGACTCCAAAAGTTGCTGCTTATCGTGGAAGTTTATGAAAGGGGACAAAATTTCACACACACAAATGCAGACACACAATGATATTTAAGTTTAGGTCTGAAAGATACAAAAATTTTCATACGCCTGTGAAAAAAGTGCTCTCCACCAGGTGGACTACAGAGACCTTCTGTGTGCTTTGAAGTTAAAAAACTGTTGAGAGAAAGGTTTTTCAAAATCAAACATCTCCAGTCTTTAAGAGAAACTAAAAAGACCACAGTTCATTGTTAACCTGAAGGAGCCCCTTTGAAATCCAAATGAACGTCACCATATGGAGAAAAAGAAGCACTTTCATAATGACCACTGTGTCTATTGGTTTGGTCACTATTATGTGTACCCATTGAAAAACTTGTTTTACAAACCTAAATGAAAGGATTTGCCACACTTCAACTTAAATTTACCCATACTTAGAAGTAATTCTGATTTCTTACAATTTTTTTTTACCTTCCAAATGAAATAATTTAACCTCTGAAGCCTGCATTCCTCATTTTAGAAGCAAATAATCTGAGACCAAGAAGACATTCCTGTGTAGGATTGTCAGATTTAGCAAATAAAAATGCATGTGAAAATACTCAATGGGAAACATGTATACTAAAATGCCATTCATTGTTCATCTAAATTTCAGATGTAACTGGATAGCCTGTATTTTATCCGGCTACCCTATCCCTGGGTCACCCAGCTAATGACTAGATGAAGCAGCACCAGAACTGGGTGCCCTTTCTGATGCGAAGTCACTCACAAAACAATTATTCCTTGGAAGCTAGATGCTCCGGAAGCAAAAAGCTATGTAAGCCCACGTCTCCCTCAAGGAACCTAGAATCTAACAGAAAATTCTCATAAACTTGGAAGAGAAGAAAGAGTGTCAGGGTACCCATTTCAGCATACTACCTGAAAAAATGTGTCTCAACCCTGCTGCTGCTGCTAAGTCGCTTCAGTCGTGTCCGACTCTGTGCGACCCCATAGATGGCAGCCCATCAGGCTCCCCTGTCCCTGGGATTCTCCAGGCAAGAACACTGGAGTGGGTTGCCATTTCCTTCTTCAGTGCATGAAAGTGAAAAGTGAAGTCGCTCAGTCGTGTCCGACTCCCAGCGACCCCATGGACGGCAGCCCACCGGGCTCCTCCGTCCATGGGATTTTCCAGGCAAGAGTATTGGAGTGGGGTGCCATTGCCTTCTCCCTAGTCATACATTAAAATCACCTGGGGACCATTAAAAAAAAAAAAACCTCATTGCCCTAAGAATCTGATATAATTGGTCTAGAATGAGGCCAAGGAAATTGGTCTTATTTTCCCCCCAAATACTTCCAGATAATTCTAATGTGCAGCCTCGGTTGCATGATGATCTACTGACCTAAGACTTATAAATCTTCTCTAAGAAATCTTAATTCACAGAGTGGTTGGTCTGTGCTAAAGCATGTATGTATGCACGCACATGTGTGTGTGTGTGTGTGTGTGTGTGCATGTATGTGTGTTGGGTGAGGGGAGTGTCCCCAAGCCACATGATTCCTGTACATCATGGAGGTGCTCAAAATGGCCATTTGGACTTCATAACAGAATTTGTTGAAAGGAAAGCATTTTGCTAGAATTCATCTGACCCCCATTCCAACCTTGGTTCTTGGTCATTTCTTATACATTCCTATACAATTTGTAGCCTATGTCCCCCCAGATCTATCCTAAGTACATAGTTCATATGTCCCTTACAAGCAGAATAATGAAGAGATAGCCCCATCTAACTCCACTGTCTGCTCAGTATCCTCCAGTTACCTGGGATCAGAAGTGGAGCCTATGATCCAGGACAGCTCCTATGAGTTTGGCTTTGTTTGTATATCTTCCCACCCTTGGAATCCACTAAATGAAGGTCCTATTCAATCTTACGACTTCCCATGGAGAGATAAAGAAGCACTCTGGGTGTTTTCATTATTGTCATTATATTTACCATCCTGGTTAGAAAGGGGTCAGAAAGCCACAGCCATGTCTTCCTCTGCTCAGCTCTCATTATTACCAAAAGACGTGGCAGCAAACACACAAAAGAATGTTTGCTCAACACAGCCTCAAAAGACAAGATAAAGAAGATAAGCCACCTGAATCCTAGACACTCAGCTTGTCGTTTCTGACATCAATGTTGAAGAAGGCAAGTTTACTGCCTCAGTTGCTGTATTTGTTCTCAAACTGTGCCATTTTCCAATACCAGCTTACCTTAATATTTTTCAAATCATTTTAACCACCTGATGCATCCAAAGTCCACAGCAAATCATGTCTAAGCCCCAACTCTGAGAACACATGTGACTGTGGGTCAAGCCCTCCTCTAGAGGGTCACCACTATGTAATTCAGATATAGGCCATTTTATGTAATCGTTAATTCTCCCATTCCAGAATCCATCTGGGATCAATTCAGCCCTTGATAGCAATGCTGTTCTTTGGACTAGTAGGCCAGAACTGGTTTTCTTAATTTAACATTTAAGAGACTCCACTTCTCCAAAAGCGTTAGGTTGAAAAGTCTATTACAAATAAAAAGCCATAATAGAGTGAAATCAGGCCAGTTATATCTATCCAGGAATGATGAGTGGGCACATTTTTCAATACATTATTAAAGGGCTAAATGAGTGCTCAATAATACTAACACCAGGAAACTTAAGACCAAGACAGATCAAAATTATTTCAAATGAGTCTGATTCATGTTAAATATTTCCTGTCTCAGTGACCAGCAGGCCATGTTAAAACCAGTCCCAACTCCTTTTGGAAGTCTTGTTCTGCTACCCACATTAAAGGTAATGTAAGAATTTTGATCGATGATGCAAGATTGCTAATTCTCATTGGGTAATTTTCCCCATTAGTCAGACATCAGCGTGCCAACTTGGAGGCCTCACATGCTTTGCAGTGGGCTGCCATTGGGAGCTAGCTGTCAAATTCTAGGACTAATGGAAATATATTTTAAAGGCCAAATCTACCCTTTGCTTACATGAGTACAGTTCCTAACCAGCAAGGAAGCCTCAACAGCATCCCAAGGTCTCCGATCTCCAGTCTTTCCTTGGGGCCACCTTCTTCTCATTACCAGCATATCCACATTGACAACCTCTCTCTCTTTTCCCTTGAAAGAATGCCAAAATATTCCCAAGAAGAAACATTATGTTTCTATACATTCCTATACAATTAGTTGAATCGGAAAGGAGAAGTCTGAGATTTTAAATTCATGGCAGAGGCAGACTCATTCATTATACCATCAAAGCCTATGATTTGCACTAATGCGAAAATAGGCCAGTCATACATGGGAAATATTCAGTACCCTCCTCTGCTGTAAATCTAACTGAAGCAGCCAAATACACATTCAGGAATAAACATGCTCGCTTTCTCCATTGTCTTATCAAATGACAGTTCAAGGTGTATGATAGTGATGTTTATGTAGTAAAGGTTGTAGATTACTATGCCAACCACAACCAAAAGAGAGCCAACATAATCAGAGACATCTACCACTCGAATGCAAGTCCCCTGCTACAGATCTGAAGAAACCCAACTAGAGGCCCATCATATGGTCTATATGGTGCCTACAAAATCTATAAAACCCAGAGAACTATTTATCTGGGCGAGCCAACTCTAATTCTCATGCAGCAATCCAAAACCCCTTTCTTCCTCTGCCCCATGGCAAAAAGTGAGTCTGTTCCATCTGTTTACCATGATTGCTGTTACTTTCCAGCATAACCATAATCTTATTTTGTAAATCCTATTCCTGACACACCTCAAACCATCTGTCTATTCTTTCTTGGGCTAGCTTGGGGCTGTTTGGCAAACAAATGTCATTACCTGTAAGTGGAATATTTTTGAGGAGAGTACATGCTCCTTCTATGTTGCCATGGCTGCTGGGTGTTCCTAAATAATCCCCTTTGGTTCTTCCTCTAAACCCAATGTGTCTTGAGTAATCTTTAATGTGTGTAAAATAAAAGCCAAGAGGTAAAAAGCATGCATGCAACTACTTGGGTTTAAGATTCAAAGTAAGTTTGCATGTGCTCTTAGACACAAAAAATCGGTTGAAAGTTTATTAATAAATTATACATGTCAATTTGAGAAAAAAAGGTGGCCTCTGCTTCAGATTCAGACTTGCAAAAAGTTTTGGGGGGGGAAAAAAGGTGATAAAATCTGAGTGGTAAAAAAAAAAACAAAAAACAACTGAGTGGTAGAAATTCTGCCTTTGCTTGTCCTCATGGAGCTGGGCCAGGTTCTCACCAATCTACAGTCTCTCCTTTATCATTTCACCATTTCCCCCTTGCTTAGAACTACAAGAGGTTGGTAAAGGCCTTAGAACTCCAAACTAGAGAAGGATACGTGATTCAAAGAGCACAGACACACATGGACAAACATGAGAAAAGATAGCTCACCTCATTAGTAACCAAGGGAATATGGAATAAAATAATAATGAGATCACTGTTGGCTCCCCCAAATGGCAAAGATTAAAAACAGTGAAAACATTCAGTGAGGTTGCAGGGAAATGGGCACTCTCAGGCACTGCTGGACAAAGTAGAGAATTTATACAACCCATGCGTAGGCACTTTGGAAATATCTAGCAAAAATTTTCTGGTTCCTACCTTTCATATCCTTTGCTTTACTTTTTTAAAAGCTGATTGTTTTTGTTTTAAGTTTCTTTATTTTGGCTGCATTGGGTTTTCATCGCTGTGTGTGGGTTTTCTCCAGCTGTGGGAGCCACTCTTCGTTATGATACATGGGCTACTCATTGCAATGGCTTCTCTTATTGTGAGGGCTTTAGCGTGTGAGGGCTTCCATAGTTGTGGCACACAGGCTTAGTTGTTCCACAGCATGTGGGATCTTCTGGACCAGAGATTAAATCCATGTCCCCTACATTGGCAGGTGGTTTCTTAACCACTGGACCACCAGGGAAGTCCCCTTGATTTACTCCCATATCTCTGTTTTAGGCAAAATACTTGGCACGTGTACACACATGCAAAAACAAAGTGTGAATATAGAAATATTGATAGCAGCATTATTTATAAGATCCAAACATTAAAAACAGCCTCAATAGGAAAATGGCTCAACATCAATAGGGAAATGACTAAACTACAGCTGATTTATCTAATAGACTATTTTGCTTTCATTAAAGTGAATGAGGCTGCTCGACAATATTGGACATGAAAAGATTGCTAGATAACTAAGACAGCGATTTGCAGAACATTAATATGTTCCAATTTAGGGAAATGATAAAATTTCTAGGTATATAATGAGATGTTAAAGTGAGACTCTTTTTCAGATTTGTCTAAGGCTCCAAGCAACTCAGAATAAAGCAATAGGTGATCGGTGTTCTCACCTTTCAAAATGAGCTGCTAGGCCACCTGGACAGGACATGCAAAGGATGCATCCACTACATCACCCATCTCAAGAGGATAAAAGGACTGAAACTGACAAAGCTGAGAAAGAATTTCTTTGAAAGGACATGTGGGGGTGGTGCTTTCACCTTTACCTCAGTCTAAATAAGGGGAGTTTCAAGGAGATTGCTCAGAATGCTGGAGTGTATAGGAGTATAGACCAGTCCATGACCCAAGTTCATCTACTGGCAAGAGGCTGGATCCAGCAGCATAGGAAGTCCCAGGCACAGAGTGTGTGGCATTGCAGCAGACTGCATGCCTCCTAAGAGCCACCAAACTGCATGTGGGTTCCGCTTGGACCACATGTGAGAGCGCCAGCCAGGATCATTTTTAAAGGGCCCCACCTGTAGAGATGCTGTCAGCAGTCCCCGCTCATATCCTTCCAACTGTGTGATGGTATTCACACTCCCGCTCCAGGGGTTAGCTTTCATTCTCCCCAGTAGCACCTGCATCTTTTGTCAAAGGATTCCCCCAAGCTGGCAGAACTCTTCATGTATACAGACAGCCAGAGAGCCTGGGGACTACAACTGGGACTTGAAACGACTGGAGGAATTGTTTTATCATTATATATGAGTGTCCAGGAAAGTTACAGTGAACCTGCTTTTCACTGTTGATAGAGATAGTAAGGCGAAACTGTTTCCTACATGTACTTTATCCCATTCTACTCTTTCAATGCAACATTGACAATTACACATATATAACAGAGAAAAGTCTAGAAGCTTACTGACAAACCAACTTTGATCTCTAGAGATCAGAATGTGATTAGGGGATGAATGACAAGAACTTGTACATTTCGTTCTATACGTTTCCATATAGTTTGATTTCTTAAAAAAAAAAACAAATACATATGCTCGTCTTTTTGGTAAACACAACCTTAGGATCTACAGATACAAATACATTCATTGCATAAGAATTCAGAAAAGAAAAAGAAAACAGGCAAACCATAAACATAATTCTACTCCTTCCACATCCTACTGCTGTTGGTATTTGGGGGGGTTTCATTCCCATCTTTTTGCCTTGAGTGGGCAGGCCCTCACCGGGCTCCACTGACCTAGCTAAATTAGACAAGGCAGAGTTTCAAGGGTTGTTTAATTCCTCTGCTCAAATATTCTGTAGCTATTTTGGCTATGTGAAAATTTAGGTACAGGTGCAAAGAAAACTGATTTGATATTTATATGTCTCCCTTATCTACCGTAGAATACTCATAAGCAAGGTGGAGATTAAAAAAATCATCAGTATGACATTTCTTTACTGCCTCCAGACAGTAGCAAAGTGGAAGGATAGGAGACTGAAATTTACTATTCCTCTTATGAAACCGGAAATACACATTCCTTGCCTGAAAAGGAGTACTCAAGTCAAACTTGCCAAGGCTTACTATGTCTGCCCAGAAAATGCAGCTGAAAGCAAATTCAAGAGGAGATGTTATTTCCTCTCTGAGATTTATATAAGAATCTAAGCTGTTGCAAACTCATCTCTTAAGATACACAAATATACAATTTGAGACCCTTGGCAAATGAAATGGGTGCTGCACATGTGGAAATTACCTCCTTGTTTGTTTTCAGTCTCGCTGTTTCCCCTGGGAACCAGAGAGAAAATTCAATTTCTAAACCTTGAAGCAGCGTGAACAATGAACAATTGTTAGCCTAGGAATAGCAGACGAAGCCTATTGCTACACAATGGAAAGTACGTGGCATTGTCTTGAGGTTGTGTTTACTATACCGGCTTGGTGGGTAAAATGATACAGTAGAGAGTGGGACTGGTGTCTTTCTCATTAGAAATCTCTGAGAAACCCTCTGCACTGAGGGTACCGTCCGACTCCTTCTGTTTTTCTTCTTGTTGAATATTGGTCTGGATAATTACATGTTATTTCTCTTGTCTGTCTAGTTGAATGAAACTTCTTACCAATTTCCACCAAAACCTTCTACCAAATCAATGAAGATAGGGTCAACGCAAAACCAATACCATGCAAACATGAAGCAAAGGTCTTCCTTATTTCATTTCAGTGGCAAACCAAAAGTTCTGAAGAGGGGACAATTTCATGATCTTGTAAAACAGTAATAGAACACACAGACATGCTCTTGGCTCAGAATATGAAAACATTTTTCATGAGTAACTAAAATTGAGCTGAAATCTTCAAACCAGGAATGGCAAAGTATCCTTTTTACCAAATTTGTTGGAAGCCAGTTTTACACTGAGGATAAACCCAAATTCAAACTGGTGCTAAAATCCAGTTTTCTTTTAGCATTTTTTTTGAAAAAGAAGAAAGAGAAAAATAAACTTCCTAGACTTTACAACACAGCCTTTAAAAGAAGATTCTAAAGGCTACTTGGATATTGGCTGGAGCTTACAAAACAATACTAACAAGTTGAGTGTAAATGAATCAAAACCAGACAGATTCCATTTCCCTTCAAGAAAATGGGTGTTTTGGGACAAAAAATATAAATAAATAAAAGCTTCCCCTAAGTATTTGAGTTTTAACAAAACTACAGTGTTTTGAATAAAAAACTGGAGGACTGTCTTCTGCACATCAGCCAGGGCTGGGTTTCAAAAAGGTGACAGGCAGGGTAAGAGTGACTCCTCCATGCCAGGCCCTAAGCCTCAGAAACACTATTTAGTTTTCATCCTCCCAATAACCTGCGTGGTAGACAGGTTTTCTTTCCCCATTTTACAGATGAGAAAAGGCAACTCGGGAACCTGAGTCACTTTCTCTAAGTCCTTCAGTTAAGAAGTTAGCCTACAGGGCATCTATTTTAGGAAACTGTCCCCGCAGCATCCATTTCCTGAGACATAAAAAACACGATTACTTTCAGCGAGCATGACTTGCTGATGCTTTACTAAGGCGGTTTTGGAGCACGGGGCGCTAAAGGGTAGTGGTGCATCTTGCCAAGACCAACACCTTGCGGCAGTGGTAGAACCGGATGGGGGGAGTGGGGAATTGTATCCCAATGGAACTTAGGGTCACTTTGAAGTCATGTCATCACTTCAAGTTACTCAACTTTGTGGCAGGTCTGTGCTAAACACTTCATTCACTCCTTTCATTCTCAAAATGACCCCAGGACTTTTGTAGCACTTTTAACTCTGTTTTACATCTAAGAAAACAGGCATGGAAAATCTGAGGAAGGGGCAGAGGCTAGAGGATTTTAACCCAGCCTGCTTGATCTCTCCAGCCCCAGAGCAGGTGTCTGAGCTCCCTTCACCAAACTGAACGTGCAACAGCACCCATGTATGACAGACTGAGCTCAGGATGATGATTTCTCTAGAAATAAGGTGGCAAAATGGGCTGCTAGAACAAAATACCACAGACTGGATGGCTTACAAACAATAGAAGTTTCTTTCTTACAGTGCTGGAGCTGAAAGTCTGAGATCAAGATTAGTCTTTGTAAGGGCTCTTCTCACCGTGTCCTCACGTGGGGGAAAGAGCCAGGGGGTCTCTGCAGAGCCTTTTGTGAGAGCACTAATCCCAACACTCTGCCCTCAACACTCAAGCACGCCACAAAGCATGCCACCTACTAATACTACATCATCTTTATAGGTTAGAATTTCAACATGAATTTAGGGGAGACACAAACGGTACTGTCACACTTCAGTTCTCTCCCACTTTTCCTTATTGATAAGATTACGCTGTCTTCTCTCTAGTTATTGTTTCATCTGGTACATCATCTGTTTTTGTTACCTTTTACCAGTTATCCCTTTAGACTTCTCAGCTAATCCTCATCATCTGACACATTACATACCCAGCCAGTCATGAAAACCTGTCATTGGTTTGATGAAATTCTCATACTCTCCCTTCCCAATTCAATGCAATGGTCTGTCTACCCCACCTTGTTCAAGCTTTACCTCCCACAGGCTCTTTTTGTCCTATAAACGATGCCCCACTTCTCAACGGACATCACCTACCTTGAACCTTAGTGCAGATTACTTTTTCAAAAGGATAGAAAGAAACAACAAAGCACAAAATAAAGAAATCCACTTAATTTTTCAGTCCTTCCAGATATGGCTCAGTAAAAACTTCACCGGCCTCTACAGACTTCCCCTAATTCAGTTAAGCAAATACTCTTCCTTCTACTTTTAGAAAGGCTGTTGGGCAGTGTAATGGGCTCTGAAGACTATGGGAACTCCAGAAAAGGGGATGAAAGGAAGGTATGGATGAGCAGTGAAACAGTCAAGCTCGAAGCTCTGCCCTCACCTCGGCAACTGGCGCACCCCCAAATCTGATGAGAACCCTAAATTCACAAGGGAGGACTTACCACACAATTGTCAGGACAATTTCCAAGTGGCCAGGGAGGGTCATGGCACCTGTAATCTCTGTAGAACAAGGAGAATACTTATAGGTCTTTAATTGTTGAACATCATCATGGTTGGAACTATTTCTGTATTATCAAATGGGGTCTAAATTGCTCTCAATAAACAAAATGTATCTAGAGAAGATAAATACACACACACACACACACACACACAAACATACACACACTTGTATGTGATAAACCTGGTAGAAAAGAAGATTAGGTCCCACCTCTCCTTTTATGGGGAAAATCCATGTCTTTTAATCTCTAGGAATTTGTTTTCCTTGGCTACAAGCTTAGTTCTGTGTGCGTGCTCAGTTACATCTGACTCTTTGCAGCTCCATGGCCTATAGCCCACCAGGCTCCTCTGCCCATGGAATTTTCCAGGCAAGAATACTGGAGCAGGTTGCAATTTCCTACTCCAGGGGATCTTCCTGACCCAGGGATCAAACCCATGTCTCTTGCATGTCATGCATTGGCAGATGGGTTCTTTACCACTAACACCACCTCAGAAGACCCCAAAGTTTAGTTACATTCTTCCAGTTTATTAGGATTAATTCCTTTTTCTACCAGCCTGACCAGAACTAATTCTGTTTTGGTTTTAACAATGAAATCCAAATGGATTTCTGTCCTCTGGCTTATAACAAATAGTATTATTCCAACATGAACTTGGACAAACTCTGGGAGATGGGGAGGGACAGTGAGGCTTGGCGTGCTGCAGTCCATGGGGTGGCAAAGAGTGGGACACAACAGGGTAACTGAACAACAATAACGTTATTCTTATAAGACCATGTCTACACTCTTTAGGACAGCCAGGGAAGATGTCCTTCTTGAAAGGTTTGGTTGTGCTTTTTGAATTTGGGAAAGTTCAATAACTCTGCTGCCTCTTTTCCTACCCTCAAGAGTCCCAGATCTAGTCTTAAAATTGTGAGGTTGCAGGGAGAAAGTAGACATAAATCTTACCTAATGTATGACCATGTCAGCTGTGATCACACTTTTTTCATTAAAATGCCATTAGGAACTGAGGGTTTCACAGTCTTAGGTAGATGACCATTAATGTCTTTGTTACAAACTTTTTTCTAACAGTTGGGTTGGGTTTTTTGTTTTGTTTTGTTTTGTTTGTTTTTGGTCCAGGGGGCCAGTAAATAAAAGTTTTATTTGAAGACAATTAGCATTGATTGAACCATACATATATCTTATACCTTCATCCTGACAATTCACTCCCAACCATTTCTTCATCAAAGAGGGAAAGGCAGAGAGGGGGGAGGCGATAAGAAGTAAAAGATGGAAAGAAGGAGGAGGAAGAAGAGAGAGATGGAGAGAAAGAAAGGGGGAAAGGATAAAGAGAGAGAAGAGAGAAAGGAAGGAAGAAGGGAAGGGAATCGGTTGCCATAGAATTTCAAAGAAAATGATGTATGGGATACAGAGACTTCACCTTTATGGCCAGTAAGGCCCCCAACTCTCAGTACATTCTATTTGGAGATTCAGATTCACAAAGTCTGCTGCTGCTGCTGAGTTGCCTCAGTCGTTTCCGACTCTGTGCGACCCCATAGACGGCAGCCCACCAGGCTTCCCCGTCCCTGGGATTCTCCAGGCAAGAACACTGGAGTGGGTTGCCATTTCCTTCTCCAATGCATGAAAGTGAAAAGTGAAAGTGAAGTCGCTCAGTCGTGTCCAACTCTAGCGACCCCATGGACTGCAGCCTACCAGGCTCCTCCATCCATGGGATTTTCCAGGCAAAAGTACTGGAGTAGGGTGCCATTGCCTTCTCTGTCACAAAGTCTACACCACCCTTAAGACATGAGACAAACAGCTCCCTCAAATACAGCAAGACTTATAGACAATGATAACAAACAAAGAGTCCCACAGAGTTCCTTAGAAGCATCAATACTGCTTAGCATTTAAATTGATGCAGATACATTTCTAGACTCTTCTGATATGATGAGTTTTGCTGATACCAAACTAAATGGAGTTGTCTCAACTGGAACTGAATCTGCCTCATGGTAACTGTTGCATAAGAATTACTTTGTAGGGAGGTAGAATTGTTCTAGAAAGAGTAGTCATGACCACATGGAAGTGGCCCCAGCCTTGCCTGACAACTGTGTCCACCTTGGACAATCCATTTAATCCCCTCACAGCCCATTTCCTCCCCTGAAAAACTTACTCAGGGTCCTCTCTGCACTGAGAGGTCCAAAAGCTTGATAACTAATTCACTTCCGATGTTTCCTTCATCAGTAAAATGGAAAAACACCACTTCCTACTCTAATAACGTGGCATGTGGAATATCATAGAAATGTATATTCATTGCATAAATTTTAGAGAACTTTCAGTATATTCAATTTAGATAGACAGTCACAAAATCTATGAATCACAGCTTCCAAGAGTCCATGGTTTATTGTCCCAGGATTCATGGTTCTATGACTTTAAGATCTTGCTCCAAGAGAATAAAATACTTGCGATTCAAAAAGAGAACTTATTTGAATTAGACACATATTGAGTATCCAGGGTGGTGACCAACTTTGTAGACAGTTCTGGAGGGATCTGTCTTGCCACTCTGTAATTCAGCCCTTGATAAACAGGATTTGGGATGGATGGTTGTAGGGAGGCAGCAGTTAGATAAAATAAGAGAAACTGAAAAGTTTCAGGACATTTCTGCCATTAGCATGATTCCCATTCTCTGACTTTCTGAAACTGCCAGCTACCTACACCTTGTTATCTGGGCAAATGTAAGACAGAAAGGTGCCAGAATGGGACATTTTCTTACCTTCAACCCCCATCTAGCGCCCCCAACCGACTTGGAGGTGAAATAGCAGTGGTAGTAAAGGTCACACAGCTAGAAATAGATTGAGTATAAGGACAGGACACATCCAGAAATGCAGCAGGAGCCTGGTGACGCAGATGTCACTCGCTGCATGCAAAGGACAGTAATGAGAAATCACTGGGTTCCACCTCCTGTGTGGTAGATGCTAATCTTGATCCAAGCATTATCAAAAGGTTACATTAATGGTCTGCTGTTGATTTCCCAGGTAAGGCTGACTCCTGTCCTCTAGGTCAAGTGAGGAGGGACAGTAGGAATCCCAAGAATACAAGAGGAAGACTGTGTTCCAAGCTTGAAATGATGAATAGAAGGCCTTCTTGTTATAGTTACAATGGTAAAAGAACACCAAGGCATATGTTCCAGTGGATTGGAAGGCTGTTTTGGCTGAATTACACAAGACTGAAGCACATTCTCAGTTGAAAAGGTAAATATTGCAGTCAGCCAAAAGATAAGAATATTTGACCCATGGGAAAATAATGATGTATAAAGACTGTCTTTTATTTTTTCTTTTTAAGGTTTTTCAAATTAGCACACTCAATCTTTTCTTTTGGCTAACAGAGTTGGAAGGCAATTGGCACCCAAAAGGGAAGAAATACCCAAAGAGAAGGGCAAGTTTTTAAGAAGTTAAACCATCTCTTCCATTTTTTTCCTATTTAATAACTCAGGCATCTCCCCAAGGAACAAAGCTGCAAATATACAGTTGGCTTTCCTTTTGCATGTTCACAGTCCCTTGAGAGCTAGCAAACTAGCTAAGCTGCAAAATGTCTTGCTGGGACATTGCCAGGATTTTAGACCAAAATGCCTGAAGGGCCTGGTGAAAGTTCTGTGGATGGAGATATTCTGGCGAGCTCCCAGATCTGCAGAGCCAGGTTCATCAACAGTCTAAACACTCAACATTTCCCACTGGCAAATTCCTAGGTAGTCACTGTATTGGAAACCCTGAGTAGTCCTATGGCAACATTTCTATTTTCCAGACCAAGAGATAAGGATGGAAGTTGAGTAAGTCATTCATCCATCACCTGCAGCATCAGGGAGCACCAGGATCAGGCCTCAGCTTCCTCTCCCAGGACCACACCCACCAGTCTGTGCCCAAGAGGACTCCCAGGGCTTCCCTTGGTCACCTCCACTGACTGCCCCTGTCCACCCCACCAGGAGACTCACTGGGAGCAGAGAACAGCCATGACTGAAATGCATGCAAATCCCTACAAGCTTCTGAAATCCTCAAGGAACTTTTCTAACCACCTTTCCCCCCAGGCCCTGAGGAATTAGATAAGCAGGCAGGGAGGCTCTTTGGTGGGAAGTGGAGGATTAACTTGGCCACTCTCTCTTCTCCTCACCTCCCAAGAAGACACAGAGTAATAGCACAGCACTCCAGTATTCTTGCCTGTGAATCCCAAGGACAGAGGAGACTGGCAGGCTCCTGTCCATGGAGTTGCAAGAGTCAGACATGGCTTAGCAACTAAACCACCAGCCACCACCACCCCTCCTTGTCACCCTGTCCACCGCCAGCATCCAGGAATCAGAACATTCTAACTTGTGTAGCTTGTTTCCTCTCACCCTGAGTACCAACCAACTAGCAATAGGAGATCTACCCTGGGAAGAAACACTGAGGTTTCCCAGTTTTTTGTTTTTTTTTTTTAAGATATGAGACAAATGTATACTCACTTTACATTTTCATAGGAATTCTTCAGAAAGAAACAAGGATTGGGGGCTGAGATATGCCATTTCTTCGGGAACCTGGATGGCTGTCAACTTGGTAAATCAAAGGCATTTGTCTTGGGCTCCAGAACACACCCTCTCCAAGCTCCCTTCTTTAGCCACATGTGGAAGAGTTTTCACTTTTTACAATAATTCTTCATGGAAGAAGGATGAAAGTTGCCCTTAATGAAGTTGCAGAAAAGGAATCTGATCTTTGCTCTGGCGCTCAGATGCTACATCTTTGTAAACAGCGTGGCAAGGGTCTTTGTAAGATTTACAGGAAATGGCAATGGGCAGGCAAATGTTAGCTCCTAATCTGGCCCCATAAAGCTGTCCTGTTGGCTTTGTAGAGCTCTCAGGGAATGTTATTGAAAACAAAGGAGAAATCAATACCCTTCAGTCCACTGCCAGTCCTGAGCCTCCAAAGTGAAGCGACCTGGGCTCACCCACCTCTCGGAAGAAGAGAGAGGAGGGTTTTAGTTTGTATCAGCTTCAACCAGATTGCCGTATGTTTAGAGCCTCCTCCCCAAATCCTTAGAAAAAAACAGCCCCTGAAATTAAAGGTTGGCAAAGCCTCTCATCTACAAGGTGGTGGTAACTCAAGGATTTTCAGTTCAGAGGGAAATGATGGGAAAGAAATGATCCTTTTCTGCATGTCCTGTAGTGAACTTGATACTAACACTTGTTAGATGCGGGACAGTCCCGCAAGGCAAGTCTATGAGAGGACCTCTACCACTAAATGTCTCTGGCTACGAAGAACTGAGTCGTTAACAGGGGGTGACCAGATTAATTATAAGTGTGGCCAGAGATGAGAAGCAACATTCCCTGAGAATGGGGTTTTGTGTAACAGAATGTAAGGTCTTTATTTCAGACTTTATTACAGGGAAGAGAACGCTGAACTATCAAACGCCTTCCTCCCACCTTGGGGAAAAAAATGTTCCAAATGATTATTTCACAGACCTTGCCCTTCGAACCACCTCCTTTTCTGCCCCATGTGAAACAGCTTACAGGACGAAATGCCAATGGAGCCTCCCCAGGGCAAGCCCTTCCTGGACATTCTCTTTGGCAGAAGTTGTGAATGAGACGCTGTGCCTGGGATTTTGTTGAATGAAAGAGAGTTTGTGCTGCTCAAGTCACAACCCGTCTTCCCCCAGTTCCAGCAACTCCTTTCATTTAAGTCTGGCAGCCTGTCTCTGCACCCGTCACTCTTCCAATGCTTATTCTCTCACCACGAGAGGGAAATGTCAAGTTCTCAGCAGAGGGAGCAAAGTTTCTCAGTTATGCATCCAAATGTAGTCACCACACAAAACAGCCCCAGTGCTGACTTGCCCCAGTCAGTTTACAGGGACACACTTTGGCCCTCGCCACCCTGAGGACAAAAGCGGGCACACAGAAATGCCAGCAGCAGCTCCTGGCAGGGCCCCCGTCGGGTCAAGCATTCATGTCGGTAGTGTGGAACTTCCCTGTCATATAAAACCACGGCAGGGTCAAGAGGCAGATACACCAATCAGGAGCAGGGTGGGACCTTTCAATGTCTTCTCTGGCCTCTGTGCTGGGAGGATGTGAAGCCGTCCTTCTGGCGGGTTTAAATGTCCCGGTAAAATAACATTACTCCTTTAGTGACTCACCCAGCAGATTGACAGTGCAATTAATAATAATAATGCAGTACTACATGCAGGGCCCTGAGATAAGAACTTGCAGGGCTATAAAGAAGTGGAGCAGAGTGACACTCTAATGAGGATGTGAGTCTAGGCGGTTACGATGGCAGCACGCGAATGTTCCGTGAGTGACAGCGACCTTTCCAACAGCCCTTCCCCTTTCTCTTCTGATAACAGAACCTTGACTCTGTTCACCCGTCAGGTGGCTATGTGTTTTCCTAAAGGGAGGAGCTTCCTTACAGCCCCAGCAGGGGTACCTTGATTGGTCAAAATCAACGGTTCTAATTTCTGCTTGCACGTTAGAATCACCTGAGGAGTAGTTTAAACATTCCCAATGATGGGGCCTGACCCCAAGATTCTCAATGAATTGTCTGGACCTGGGTCTCAGCCTCCCAGAGGCTTAAAAGTCCTCCATGTGATTCTAGTGTATACCAGGGATGAGAATCATTGGTCTAAGCCAAACCAATTATTTTACTCCATCATTAGTGACTGGCATAGGGCTGGTCATGTGATTTATTTGAGGTCAAAGATGTGAGAAGGCAACATCTGGGAAGCTTCTGGGAAATTTTGCTTTAGGTTTAAAAAGACAAAAGGAAAGTAGGTGCCTTCTTCTCCTTTTCTGAGCTTTGGACAGTGTTTTGAAAGGAAATGTGGTTTGAATAGGTGCAAGCAACTTGCAACAGTGAAGGGAAGAGTCAACAAGAACCAACACCCAGAGGAGAGCAGAAAAGAAAGATGGCCGATGCGTGGTCCATGATGACACTGCTGGATGAAATAACCCAAACCGCAGCCTCCCTTCCTCTCAACCACTGGAGTGAAACTTGGTTGCATATTGTAAACACCTGGAGCATTCTTAAAACTACTGATACCTGGGTCTCACCCCTAGAGCATATGATTTAATTGGTAATTGGTGAGGTATGATTATCAAGATTTTAAAAAAATATTCCCAGTAGGTCATACTGTCCAGCCAAGTTTGAGAACCACTGTTCTAGATTTCTTGTTGAGTGTGACAATACATTTCCTGTTATTTAAGCCAATGGTCAAAGTGTGTTCCCTCCAACAGTAGCAGCAGCAGCATCACTTGGGAACTTGTTTGAAATACTTATAGGTCTCACTCCTGCCTTACGGAATCAGAAAATGAAGGAGGATAACCCAGCAATATGTGGTTTAACAAGCCTTCAGGGGTCTCTGGTGCATGCTAAAGCTTAAAAACCACTGGTTTAGAGTAACTTGACTCCTGGTTTTTGGTTACTCATAGCCCAAAACCCCCTGATTCTGGATTCAGAACGGATGCAGAAACTCAGAGTAAGAAAGGACTACCTTGCTGCTGCTGCTGCTGCTGCTGCTAAGTCGCTTCAGTCGTATCCGACTCTGTGCGACCCCATAGACAGCAACCCACCAGGCTCCCCCGTCCCTGGGATTCTCCAGGCAAGAACACTGGAGTGGGTTGCCATTTCCTTCTCCAATACATGAAAATGAAAGGTGAAAGTGAAGTCGCTCAGTCGTGTCTGACTCTTAGAGACCCCATGGACTGCAGCCTACCAGGCTCCTCCATCCATAGGATTTTCCAGGCAAGAGTACTGGAGTGGGGTGCCGTTGCCTTCTCTGAAGGACTACCTTAGCTAATTGGATTTGGATGGGTGAGGTGGAAGAAAACAGCCATGCAAAGCTCCCATACAGAATTTCTATGGTTCATTTAGGAAATGGAGGGAGGCAATGGAAACCCATCAAACTTTGGCAGGAGTTTCTAATGAGTCAAAGAAATTAAATCCAAGAAAACAGAATCATCGTCCTCGGTGTGAGGTTCCTGAGTATGAGGTTAAAGAGCTCATAGATCATATTTTATCCTATAGATAATGGGAAGCCACTGAAGAATTTGCAAGAGAAGAGATTTAAGGGGGAAAAAATTAAAAGTGATAGTATAGGATGATTAAACAGAATATGGTAAATTGGATAGAATGAAGGGAAAAGAATCCAGGCCCAAGGATAAAGTTTAGAGAGTCATCCCAGCTGCACATGAGTTCTGGATTTTCTTTTCAGCATCTGAATTATCCATTCTGAAGTCAAGGAGTAAGATGTATCATCAGAGAATGGACATGTGCACAGCGGGGGAAGGGGAGGGTGGGAGGAATTGGGAGAATGGTATTGACATAGATACACCAGAAGTGGAAATGTACTAGCTTCAATTATAACCCCTGATTTCCATGTTTACATTCATAAAGAAAGCCTCATTGCAAAAGTCAATTGACTTGTAATAACCATGATAAGTGTGGGCTTCCCTGGTGGCTCAGATGGTAAAGAATCTGCCTGCAATGTGGAAGACCTGGGTTTGATCCCTGGATTGGGAAGATCCCCTGGAGAAGGGAATGGAGAAGCAAATCCCCACTCCAGTATTCTGGCCTGGAGAATTCCATGGATTGCATAGTCCATGGGGTTGCAGAATCTGATACGACTGAGTGACTCTCACTTACAACCATAAGTATAAACTCTTAAAACAGAAATTTTAATAAAACAGAATTTTAATAAACTCTTGCCTTCTGGTACATTAGATGAAACAAGACTTCATGTGGGAAAAAAGTTCCACTGTTAAAAATGGAAACAACTGTATTTCATCCATTACCCTCATTCTACTGATGAGAAAACTGAGACATGAGGACTAGAACTCTTTGGGTCCTCATCCCTTTTTATATATACTATAAAAATGGAATCAATTCATAATTATTTATTCTGCATGATTCTGTGGATCCTGTGAGGTTCAGAAAAGTAGAGGAATACCTGGGGCCCTCCTCTGGACACCTAACCCCAAGCCTTATGATTCCAAAGAAGATGAAGAACTAACATGAATAGAACCACACAAGGATGGTATAAAACCCGAACTGGATGGACTGCAGCAGTACTACTTGAACCACAGAGAGGGACTGGAATTGCTGGGAAATTAAGTTGTGTAAGGAAAGGGGGTGTGAGAGAAAGGTGCCCGACAGGACCAACCAAAGTGTGTTTTATAGAAGACAAAGACTCATGGGATCACTTGTACGATGCTCTCCTACAATGCCTTCAGGAGTTATTTATGCTAATTGTTTATTTCATTTACTGTGGGAAAATTCGAAGTCCTTCACTTTTCCATTGACCTGGTATACAGACCTTTGGATTCACCTTCAAATTTGACTAATGCCAACTCTAAAGTCAAACATACAGGGGGCCCATTATGCTAATAGAAAATAGACTGGCTTCTATCTTTTTCTTCCTCTTCCTTCTTTTCTTCTGCCTTTCCTCTCTTCCTTCCTTTTCCTCTCTCAACTTGAGAATGAAAGGCATGAGGATAGAGCTGAGATAACGGCAAAGTAGATTTTTCTAAAACAAGATTAAAAATCTTGGGACTTCCCTGGTGGTGCAGTGGCTAAGACTCCATGCTCCCAATGAAAGCAACCTGGGTTCAATCCCTGGTCAGTGAAATAGATCTCAAGTGTCACAACTGAGACCCGGCACAGTCAAATAAATAAACTTTTTTTTTTTTTTTAAAGATTAAAAATCTTGCTGCAGAAAGGTAAGAAAACCATATCAAGATTCCGTCAGATGCAGGCAGAGGATGGCAACTGGATCCAATTAGCTTTGCACAAAAGTTCCCCAGTAGAACGTCTGCCTTCCAAAGTGATATGCATTACCAGTGTTACAGAGATTATTTCATTTTCTAAGCGCTTGCTCTTCGGCATTACTCAGATTTAGTTCCCTAATACTGGAAGCCCCAGGCCTCCTGGTTCGCTGCTTTGAAAATCTAAAACACATGACAAGGAAATTCTAGTGAACTCAACAAGAAGTCCTCCTCATTTAAAATTACCAGTCAATTCAAATGTCCAAGACGCGTGGAGTGCCACATGTTCAAAGCCTATAAAATTTAGATGTTGTTTACCCAAGCAGCTTGCTTGGATAGTAAGCCAGACACAAAAAAATGCTGACACTCCCTCTTGTAACTGTACACTACCCTCACTCCCAACCTGGAACCAGCCATTGATATTCAATCGTGACCCAGAGCCCCAGGAAAGTTCTTAAATAACCTGGTTGCTGTAAGCTCTCAGAGCTATAATTTTTGGACTGTTGCTTGTAGCTGTGTAGCCTCAAGAATGCTAATTAGAACAGTCACAAAAGGCAGGTGCTCTCAAATAATCTGGTCATGCCCCACAGCAATTCTGCTTTCTTGAACATTTGCTTTTATGGTGGAAACATCAGGTCATGACTGCATTATCATTAGTGTCTACTCCTAAAAGAGGACTAACACACCCAGTTCTTAGGTCTAGGTTCCAAATCCAAGGATATCACTTGATTTTGGTATTTCTGCATCTTCTAAACAACAGCCAGACAAATGCCATGCCCTACAGAGGAAAGTAAACCTTATCTATCATGGGATGATACATTCATCAAGAGCTAGGGGAGTGATTTTTCGTTGAGTGAATAGGTGGAAGGGGAATTTACTACAGCTTCTTCCTTGATCGAGGATGAGTTAGTAAGGAATTTAGGTGTACACAACAGCGAATGTGTTTCAATTGGAGACAAGATGACTCTTGGATGCTACATAAAAAGCAAACATCAGAGTCTGATGTCATGCCTTGGTTGTTCTGGTCATATAGAGACATCTTAAAGCATAGGACTCCAGGAGGGTAGCAAGGTTGTAGTTTAACCAATTTTCTTCAATACTGAGTTTATTCTTTGCAGTTCAAACCAGCAAATATATATATATATATATATATATATATATATATATATATATATATATAACTGTAACATCCTTATATAACTGTAACATCTGCCTTGGGGGTGGGTGAATTCTGCTGTACATGCCACTGAAAGGAAGTGAGAAACTAAAGACATCAAAATTTAATATAAGTCTGTATGAGTTCTATGCATGAGTCTGGCTCTCTAACATCTGCCTCGAGCTGACAAATTGAATTAACCAGCTTCCTGGAAGCAGCAGGTGACCAACTCCATTAAACTAGTTGACATTCTATCATCATTTTTGACTGATGAGCTATTCATGGAATTCCTCTGCTCTTTGAGATTCCACTTACTTAAACTCCTCTTATGTATGCAACCCACATGAAGATAACATGACTTGATTCTCCTTGATGGAGTGGGATAATGCCTACTGACATTGATTGTATTGGAGGTCTGACTTTAAGTGAGAGTTGAGCTTAGGATATTGATCTCAGTTTGCAAAGTGTTTCTTTAATCACTTGATGAGCTATTCTTTGAGATATTTAAACTGGCTTTCTGCTCCTGGGCTGAACATTAGAACGAAATCCCAGGTCCATTTCTAAGATGATTAGGGCCAGAGGCAGTTATGGTCAGTGGTCCAAGGACTATAGACCCAATCCTCAAAAACAGAGCAAGATGCTCTGTTACTATTGTGGGGGGAAGTAAGAGACAATGAGAAAGACCACAAATATCACCAGGCAAATAGCCCTCCACCCTGATCAGAAGAGACACATCTTGTCAAAACACAGAGGCAGCATCCTGCCAACAGGGTGTTCAATAGTAAATAGCCTCTCTCTCAGCAGAGAATGAAGGCAGCTTCAGGAAAAGGTAGATCCACAGATGAGGAGGTATCCACGAAGTGCCGGAGCTGACTGCAGGTCCCCAGTGTCCGCATCCAGGAATCTGCTCTGGGGCCAGTCCCTGCAGACCATCAGGGGAGCAGCCCTAGAAACCCACATGGCTCTAGAGTGCATGAGCCTCTTTGTAAGTTCAGCACAACTGAGAAAAGGCAGTCACTCCACTGAAAAGACCTCCAAGCCCCTAAATGTGCTTCACTTGCGCTTTCAGTACCAGGAGCCTGTGCCCAGAGAATGGCTCCACAACGCAGAGAAAGGTCCTCAGTCCTCAGAGTGAGTGGGGATGCGGCTGGGTGTGGGGATGGCATGTGTGTGTGCATGCCCACGTGTGTGTGTGTTTGGACATGTTAGAGGCCTTAAGACAGTATAACATTAAGAAGAGCTCCAGTTCTAGGATGAGAAAAACCTGAGTTTGAATCCTGGTTTTGCCAAGGATTACGAGCTGTGTGAAGCTGAAGAAGTTACTTCTTCTTTGAAACTTAAAGTTCCTCATCTGTAAAATGAGAGTCATAATAATGCCTGCTTCATGGCTACTGCGAGAACCTGAGCAGCAGATGCCCTGAGGCCTGCAAAGCCATGGTAGAGTGCCTGGCACGTCGTGTGTACTCAGCATCATGGCTACTGTCTTCATCCAAGAATCTAAGAATCTAAGACACACGTGTGTATGTGTGTGTGTGTGTAGGCAACACAGAACATTCTTTACTACTATAATCTATGAGAGCTTAAAAATATTTAAAGAGGGCTCAATGCATAAAAATACTGAGCTAGACACTATATCAGGTGCTTTAAAGATGGACTCAAAGTTTATGCTAAAGAATTAGAAAATAGAGTTGGATAGAGAGCTTGAGTCACAGAGACACCTCTTTTCCTTTATTCAAGCAGTTCCTGAAATCCTGTCTTCTCTACAGAATCTTCCTTAAATAAGAAGTGGGGAGGGTGATGTTGAAAAGCTTCCACAAGCCATTCCCTTCGTGTGGATACTCAGATCAAAGCAGCCTGATAGGTGAGGAGACCAATGCAAATAGAACTTGAAGGTCCCAGAGAAAATGCAGGAACATAAGTGGTTATTTGTGACAACCATGTATCAACAAGTAATGCCCTACCTCCAATACCTACCTAACCCCAGCCCCACGAATGGCATGTGTGATCATCCTCCTTGAAGGCACCACTATCATGTTCTGGCTTTTTCTGAGGATCTGTCGTCTTTAAGATCCTATTTGAAGCCAAATAGACAGACAGGAGAATCAATCTACAAACCACTGTGGAGGGAAACAGAATATTCACACCCTTCCCCCTTAATCCCCAAAGCAATATATATGAATGTTATAACTATGAAAACAGACAGCCATATACACCACAGAAATATATCATGCCCTTGCTCTTGGCAGGCGCCCAACTAGCCCCAGCTGCAGCCTTAAGCAAAATCTCTCAGCAGCCACTTGTGGTGGCCATGAAATATGATCAGACAGGAGTCATATTCCTCATATACCTGTTCAACTTTGAAACCAAATTCCTGGAGAAACCAATGAATAGCTTGCCTATTCAAAGAGTCGGTGATTGCAAAGCAGCAGGATTTTCTCTTTTGGCAGAGAGTTGTAAACTGCTGTCAACCAAAGTTAAAGTGGAGTCTTTCTGAGAACGTGCGTTTTACAGGAAGGCAATAAGGGAACCTAAGTCCTTGACAATCCTGCTTAGGTTGGCGGAGTCATTCTGCAAAAGAAGACAAGTGGGCACATGCAAAGCCCCGAGACTCCTGAAATGATCGGGAGAGATGTGAAAGTCAGCCTGTCTTGGGGACAGTATGAATCTCCACAAATCTGTAACTGCGTGAACCTCCTCCCCACCTCTAAAGTGCTGCATTATTTCAACTCAATTCAACATGTATTAATATTTAGTCACTAATGTGTGCTGTGGATGCTGTTTGCGGTGTTAGGAGTGATGAGGGGAGGCCAGGGGAAACTCAGGAGAGATGCAAGGCATGGCTCCTGCCTTCCAGAGTTTATAGTCTTGTCACAGTCACACACACACACACACACACACGCACACACGCACACACGTATTAAATATCAGTACAAGGGAGAATGTGATAAAGTTTCCAAAAAGTAGGTTAGGCAGTGAAATTCAGAGAAGAGAGAAATCAGAATGGATTAGAGAAATCTCTCATGGAGGATGGAAGACTTGAACCTGGACTTAATATTCATTCATTCACTGAATAGTCACATTCTATACACGGCGATATGACAGGCGCTGGAAATATAATCTGAGCAAAATAAGACACAGAACCCATTCTCATGGAGCTTACTAGCCAAGAAACAATTGGACTTTCATCGGGTTTCTTTAAAGAATAGTAGCAATTCCTGCATCCTTGCTTTTGACCTTCATATGTTCTGTCTAGTCAGTCATCTATTTTTGTTTCTCCTGGTGTTTCCCTGATAATCATCCTAAAAGCTCTCACTCATTGAAGGCTTACTATGTTTCAGATACTAAAATCTTTACTTGTATTATCTCATTGAGTCCTTGACTCAATCTTATAAAGTTAGTATGAATTTAGGGAATCAGGCCCAGAAAAATTAAGCTTTTATCCGAAGTCACACAGCTTGAAAGGACTGAGATCCAAGCCTCTTGAATTCCAAAGCCACCTATTCTGTGAGGTATTCCTTGAAGATCTGGGCTTCCCTGGTGGTTCAGCTGGTAAAGAATCCACCCAGTGCAGGAGACCTGGGTTCGATCCCTGGGTTGGGAAGATCACCCGAAGAAGGGAAAGGCTACCCACTCCAGTATTCTGACCTGCAGAATTGCATGGACTGTATAGTCCATGTGGTCACAAAGAGTCGGCAGGACAAAGTGAATTTCACTTTCACTTGAAGATCTAGTTGTGCAGGTTAAGGGTATCAGGAAGAAACATTTTGTTACCACCTCCATTAGGATAAAGAGGGGAATGCGGCAGATGGATAGGAAGTATTAAAAACTTTGGTGCTCTCAAAAAGTTGGTAATCCAGTCAAATGACAATTATACCTTTATTTTTTCCTTGGCCAACACATATTCATTTTTTTTTAACACTAAAAACAGCATGCTCTACTTAGCCTTGTATGATTTTTCTTTAATTGATACTCTGAAATATCAACTTCCTTCCTCCCAGACTCCCTGGGAAGGCTGATCTAAAAAAAGATGTGGTATTTTCTCCAAAGTACTGATTCCCAGGTACCCTTTCTCTCCCTTCCTACTAAATGCTCAACCTCAGGGGCCACCAGCAGCAGCATTTGGCAGGCAATTCTCCTGAGAGCCTCGGAAGCCTCTTACAGAATTGCTGCTCAACCCAATCCTCCCCAAGGTGACCCAGCAAAGGAGGGGAGACCTGCCACAGTGTCCTGACATTTTCCATGACTCCTTTTAAGGAACAGCTGGGCCATAATACAAGGTTACTCAGGGATACCCATAGGTTTGACAGGAGCCCATATTTTAAACAGGGCGGATACTAAATCTATCCAACTCCTGGAATGTTACTATTCTCTCAGGAACCCAAAGAGAAGTTTCTGATGCTGATCTATAAATCTCCCTGGTCTAAAATACCCAAAATTAGTTTCTGTGCCATGGGAACATAAAAATGATATGGCTTTCTTCTTTGACATGTCAGTTAATAAAGAGTGGGAGGTGGGGCCCGGATACTGCCTGACAGCTCTCTGAAGGGGTTTATTCGTTAAAAATGGGAAGCACTTTAATTACCTGTTTGGGTCTTTTTTTTTTTTTTTTCTCTATGTGTGCATTATATGTTTAAAGAAAAAAAGCAGGTCCTTTGGACATTCAGGAAATTATATCATTAATTATGCCTGTCAGAACACTAAGCAGCCTAAAGTAAATGGAAATTTCTTAGTGTTTCTTTTTTCCTTTCTTTATGTTTTTTTTTAATGTCTTAAAAATATTGTTTTTGTAATATTTCCACAGACTCTATTAAGTACTTGATTAATGAAGAGAGTGGACATTTTTTGGTCATAGATAAATCAGCAAAATAGCTGCCTTTTGTTAATTGATGGCTTGCTTAGCAGAAAACCTGCTTTCCCAATGTACATGTTATTCAAACTAATATTAATGTTAATTTATGTTCCTAACATACAGTAGCCATGGGGGAAGGGGAGCTGACTCAGAAGCCTAAAAGGTATAGGGAGAGAGTATTGGTTGGAATCACCGGATTCTTGAAGGCATCCCCTCCTTACTCCCTGAGACAGGACTGCCATTCTCCTGGGAAGTATCATCCCCTTGATATGAAGATCCACTGGCTTTGCAGCCAGGAAGTACTGATAAGACAATACAGTTCAGGAAACTCTGGACTAAGAGTCAAGGATTGGATAACCCTCTCTGGCCAACACAGAGAAGGAACATCCTTGTTTGGGGCCATACACTGCCTAACTGTCCCAGTTTCTAGCTCCCACTGGACCCCATTGGGTTGGGAAATCAAGAGGATGGTCCCTGTGTCTTTGAGAGGTAAACTCTACAACAGGCTCGGAAGGGAATCCACACCCTATGATCTCAACCTAGAGCTTGCTTTGCAAAGAGTCCCCAGGGAAGCAGCTATGCAGATTCTTAGAACTCAAAGAGAAGAGGGGATAATTGGAGCCCTGTTGGGCTGGGAGAGAAGAAAAATTTAGTCAATATGCTCTAAAACCAACAAGACTTTTTTGAAATGCTTTGTAGAACTCTCACTTCTTCTAGGGCTCAGTGGTTGGCAACCATGGTCACTGTCATTCTTACTGGATGGTTCAGCATGGTAAAGGATTCATTAATATCCCCATCCATGAGTCCATGCATGAGAAAGCTGCTGCTGCTGCTGCTAAGTCACTTCAGTCGTGTCCGACTCTGTGTGACCCCATAGATGGCAGCCCACCAGGCTTCCCCGTCCCCGGGATTCTCCAGGCAAGAGCACTGGAGTGGGTTGCCATTTCCTTCTCCAATGCATGAAAGTGAAAAGTGAAAGTGAAGTCGCTCAGTCGTGTCCGACTCTTAGCGACCCCACGGACTGTAGCCTATGAGGCTCCTCCGTCCATGGGATTTTCCAGGCAAGAGTACTAGAGTGGGATGCCATTGCCTTCTCCACATGAGAAAGAGGGTGCCCTCTAAAACTGTAACGGCTCGAAAGAATGGAAGACCATCAAATGCACTGCAGGTGGGAAAATAAATTAATGCAATCTTCCTGGAACTCTACTTGGCGTAATATATCAAAATGTATAAAAATGTTCACACATTCTAAGTCAGTATTCTCCTCACTAGGAATCTACCTTAAGGAAATAATTAGAGATGGGGACGCAGATTTATGTTCAGGAATGTTTATCTCTGCATTATCATAACCAAAGAATTGGAAACTAAAATATCGACAATAGGAGGTTGGTCAAATGCATTCTGAAACATCTGTACTGTGGAATTTGAAAAGGCTATTCAAAGTAATGTTTTTGCAAAACACTTCATGACATGGGAAACTGTCCATGTTAACAATGGTAACTGCATTCTTAGATTTTGGTGACTTTTATCTTCTTTTGCATAGTTGCTTGTGTTTTTAAAATTTTCTACAATGAGCAAGAATTCTTTATATTCAGGCAACAAAATACATTATTATGGAAAAGAAAGAAAGAATGTTGTGTGTAACCTGTGACCAAATAATGATTTGGGCTCCATATTCTTCCCTAGGACAGATGGCAGGCCCTTTTATATTTGATTGGAAGTCTCACCATTCACGATGGAGAGCTGCAGTAAAGCTGACTCAGCCAAGTTTTCTAGCTCCTCCTGGACACAGGCAGTCTCTTCCAAAGGAAGGCATCCTCTACATACTCTAGCCAGTGAAACTGTACATGAGCCAAAACTTACGCAGGGACCAGTGCCCTGACAGCCAAGCTCAGAAGGGCTGGCATTCCTTCTGAGTCCTTTAAGGGCTGTCTCGCAAAGGTCACACCAATATTGATGGTGGCCTTGGACTGAGAGGGCAGGACACTAGTCATTAAAACAGAGCCAACTGTCCCACAGCACTTGTCGCCAGTGTAATTGGTGTCTTGCTTTCCCATGCCCTTATTCCAGGAAAAAATTGTTTGGTTGGGTTTGGGGTTTCTGTAAACCGCAGTGACCCCTCCAATGAAGGTCCATATCCTCTTCCCCTTTCGTAAACTCAATATGTATTTGTCAGAAGGCAAATTTTACTCTGTCACCCACTGAGAGTACATTAGGGCTATGTCAATCACATCACTGCGGGGCACATGGAAGAAGATGAAACTTCTCAAACATGGAAAAAAAGAAAAGCTCCATCTTTATCCAAATCCCAGGCACACTGTGCCAAACACTTTCCCCTGAAATTTTCAAGGCCACGTGTTTGAACGGGAAATTTAATCCACATGTTTCTGATTCATATGTACACTTAATGCATCAAAATATCATCTCTTTGAAGTCCAAATGGCCTTTTTATAGACTTCTTCCTTAGGAATGGAAAGTTGTGTTTGGCCAAGAACTAACAAATTCGAACCCTCCAAAATCCAAGTTCCTTTCCAAGTCCCCAACTCAGAAGATTGAACCAGGCTTTGAAATACACCCTCTGTCCCCCTAGCCACCCCAATGTAACTGTAAATCTTGAGATGCTTATTTCACCATGCCTTCTTAATCTTGATCATATACTATGGAAGCTTCCAGTGAAAGCAAATTAAGAGCTATCTTCCTGTGAATTACCACCAGAATACCATGAGGGAGAGCAGATAGGGGAAGGGCTAGATCGCATGGCCCCCTCCAGGAACCTGAGAAATCAAGTGACTGGCCAGGAGTAATAGAACGGCTGGGGACAGAGCCAACAATTCAGTTTGAACTGCAGGCAGGGGCTGGGGATCCCAGGTTTTCCCTGGGAACCCTGACAGTAAAACATCACAGTGGGAAGATCTGAATTCAGAGCTTCCACAATTCTATTCCCAAATATTCCCTTGCAGACATGGCTCCCAACCTCATGCAGAACAGGATAGGACTGTAAGCCTATGGAACCTTCTCAAATCTCCTGTCTGAAGATGATTGGAAACAAATTAGTGCTGTCAAAACTGGATGCTGGGGAAGAACACTGAAAAAGGTGAGCAAGAATTACCCATTTCACTCAATGTTTCCATCAAGCTGAGCCCTCCCCACTACCTGGGCCCCAGGTCACTAAGGGTCAGTGGGCCACCAAAGGGTGGTGTCTTATGAGTTAGAGAGTATCCGCTCTTTGCTTCTGAACTCCTTCCCTTAAATACAAGTCTCGTCTAATTAATTCATTGTTATATCCTCCACAGTGCTTGGTGTATGGTGGTCAATAAACTTTCACTGAATAAACTGAGTATATATATTGAAAACAAAATGTACTGGTCTCTTCTATTGTCTCTTTGACTGTCCCTTCTACTTCTTCACTTACTTATACTTCCAAAATTTAACTGCAGAAGAGTTATCAGTACCATCTCCCCAATGTACCCATTATTAAACATTATGTAGTAAAAATGAATCAAATCTGTATCTTAAGCAATTTGCCTGCCCTCTATCATTAATCTTTTCAAGTGGGAGGATGAACGGTCATTTGTAAATGGGCATAAAACAGCAATTGTGGACTGCAAATTCAGTTAAGCTTGCCTTCTTAACATAACTGAAAATGTTTATCAACTCAAAGATAATGCATCTAAAAATATCCAGTCATGTTTACATTAGGGAGTCAGGCAAAACTGTGGCTTATCATTTCCACCCTTTTTAGGCTTTTCTAATGAACTTCACCAACTTAAACCATAATGATCTATTCTTGAATATATAAAGTAATACGTTTCCAATTGTTTTTTAGAGAATTGCTTATTAAAGCTTCCTTAATCCCAAGGATTGCCATGAGAGTAATAAGATGCTCTTTACCTTTCAGCTTCTCCGGTAGACTCCACATCTATGAATTTTTAGTAAGCCAGAAATTGGAATAAACTAGCCAGGCTACCATTTCTTCCCCAGATAGTATTTATTACCATAACTATCACATGTTGTAAAGAACCCAGTTATGTGCCACTTCTGTTATCCAGATGGGGAAACTGAAATAGGTGGACTACTACATAACATGCCAGCAAGCTGGATTTAGAATCTGAAGATCAGCATCTCCTGTTTATGGCTTAAACTTCTGAGTAATATCAGATCCCAAAAGCCCTTCCTTCCTTTTAGTCTCATGGGATAGTAAGGGATCTTGGGGATGATCTGATTCTATGGCTTTCCAAAAAAATGCTCAGCAAGCCAGTTCTTTCTATCCATTAAAATCTTCTGCATGTGGTCATTATGTAAAGTCTGTATTGTGGAGGGGACTCTGAAGAGCAAGTAGTGAGGTACTAAGAACCACTTCTCTATTGGATCCTTAAAGGACTCAAAGACTAACTAGAACACCTCAAAACACAGGTTGAAAACCTGTTAAAGAGTTCATCCCTCAAAGTGCTCAAAGGTGAAATGACTTACCTAGAGTCTCTAGGCTAATGATAGAACTAAGCCTAAACTTCTGAGTGCTCTGCCCACAGTATCACACTGAAATCACTTAGCAGCGGAAGATTCACTTTCTAAAACAGCAACCCCAGGATTGTTGTTGTTTAGTCGTTAAGTCATGTCTGACTCTCTGCAACCCCCTGGACTGCAACACAACAGACTTCCTTGTCCTTCACCATCGCCTGGAGTTTGTTCAAACTCATATCCATTGAGTTGACGATGTTATCCAACCATCTCATCCTCTGTCACCCCCTTCTCCTCCTGCCCTCAATCTTTCCCAGAATCAGGGTCTTTTCCAATGAGTTGGCTTTTTGCATCAGGTGGCCAAAATATTGGAGCTTCCGCTCCTTCCAATGAATATTCAGGGTTGATTTCCTTTAGGATTGACTGGTTTGACCTCCTTGTTGGATTGCTACAACCTATACATCAGAGTCAAAAATGGTTAATGCATGGAAAACAGAATCTTCTTGGATCAAGATAAAATCATAAACAGGAGATAGTGTCATAGTTTAGATCAGGAATTGGCAAACACTTTTCTGGAAAGGGCCAGATAGTAAATAGTTTAGGCTTTGCCATATGGTCTCTGTTGTGAGTATTCAACTTTTATTGTAGTCATAGACAATACATAAATGAAGCAGAGTGGCTGTGTTCCAATAAAACTTTATTTATGGACTCAGAAATGTGAATTTCATATAATTTCACATATCACAAAACACTGTTTCTTCTTTGATTTTTTTCCCCAAAATGTTTAAAAAATAATAACCATTACTAGCTCATAGGCTACAGAAAAACAGGCAGAGGGCTAGATTTGGCCCACGGGCTGAAGTTTGCCAACTTCCATCTAGAAGAAAACTTTGCTCTGAAAAATGCTTAAGCAGGAATGAATAGGACCCACAGGCTCTTTAAGGGCTTAGCACATAGCTTGTAGAAGAGCTCAGACAATGTAGTCACTCCCTGAGTGTTTGCATCTGGGCTGCCTTTTCTTAAAGTTCGAAGGCCTAGCAGAAACCACTGGGGAAAAGTAACATCTCCATGTCTTTTTTGGGAACCAGTGCAATCAGTGCCCTGTTAAAAGGTGTGGTAGGAGGTGGTGAACTTGACAAAAGGTCTGTAAAGGAAGGACAAAGGAAGACGTTTCTTCCAACCTCATGCTGAACAGGGAGAAAAGAAGTAAGACCTGGACCCTGATGGCAAAATCTCTACTATCTGATGCTAAGACAGTTTAAGCAGATCATTTGAAGACAGTGTTTTAATTCACTGTAGATTCGGGGTGATCCTAGGAGTTGGGATCATTTATTTGATTCTTATATCAGAATCATGAATTTACTGGCTGGCATGCTTATAACCATCATAGTATTACCGTTAGGGCCAAATCAGAAGTGCTGATACACTGTATTCCATTTTGGGGGAACTAGGTAAGTTCTTCCCATGGAAACAATTTTAAGAGTAATTAGTGGTGTCATCATGACATTAAACAAGCATAACTCAGAGGATTTAGCCATAAAATGACTTATTCAGTGGAGCTTAATTGGTGGATACCCTTGGATAAAAATTCGGAAAGTCTCACGATTTTTCTGATAAGCTTTAAGAAATATAAATAGTCTCAATCCATTATTATAAATGTCCAATCCCATGTAAATGTCAGTCTTGCCATAAAGTTAAGACTTCCCCACCACCCCTGCCCTCCTCTCACCCAAGCTGGGACCTAACTATACATAGGAAGCACAAGACAGGGGAAATGGGCTAAAAAAAAAAATCTTCCCTCTTCCATGACCCAGGACTTTTATTCCTCCTCCCTCAGTTTGCTAAATGTGTTTTCTGACACCGCTGAATGAGAAGTCATGAAGAAGTAAAGGAAATCTGTCAGGCACGTCCTTTTTTCCTTTTTTTGGTTGCACTGGGTCTTCATTCCTGCATACCAGATTTCTCTAGTTGTAGGAGCAGGGGCTACTCTTCATTGCAGTGCACGGGCTTCTCGTAGCGGCTTCTCTTGTTGCAGAGCGCTGCCTCTAGCTGCGAGGACTTCAGTAGTTGTGGTACACGGGGCTTAGTTGCTCCATGGAATGTGGAATCTTCCTGGGCCAGGGATCAAACCAATGCCCCTTGCACTGGCAGGCAGATTCCTATCCACTGAACCACCAGGAAAGTCCTGGGCAGGTACATTCTTACTTGATGGATCTTATAGTGATACTTCAGCATTGCCACTCTTGGGACCTGACAAATGTCTCAAGATTAATGTCTCATGGGCACTGCTCCAGGTTCTTTGGAGATGCTCCATAACTGGTGCACTTTTCTGCCAGTGAGTGGCTTATTCCTTCCTTGTTGAGTTGCTAACTCGTATCCAACTCTTTGTGGACCCATGGACTATAGCCCACCAGGCTCCTCTGTCCTTGGGATTTCCCAGGCAAGAATACTGGAGTGGGTAGCCATTCCCTTCTCCAGGGCATCTTCCTGACCCAGGGGTGGAACCCGCATCTCCTGCATTGGAGGTGGTTTCTTTACCGCTGTGCCACTGGGGAAGACTTATTCCTTTCTAGCCCTAAGAAGTCCAGCTGTACCTCTAGCTTCCCTCTGCTGTGGTCTGGGTGCCCCTCCTCTCAGAAAGGACATTAGGAGACCCCACACCAGTTACCTCTTGCTGCCACCCCCTTTATCTGCCCTGACAACTCTGAAAGTGCTAACCAACCCCATGGCACAACAATCTCTCCTTTACTCCTTGAGTTAGAGCAACTAGCCAGTCTGTCTCAGCTTTTGAACCTTTCAGATGATGTCAGACAAACAGCCTAAAGGGACACACAACCCCAGTGGGTGATCTAAAAGCCCTTGCTCTTTGTTTGATGAAGATGGGGAGCAACTTCTTTGGGGGATTCCCTTGGGTTGAACCTATTTTCCCTAAAAATGCTCCCCACACATTTTCAAACATACTCCTCTCCTCGTCCCTTTTACACCCTCAATATGGATGAAGGGCTCAAGGTTTAAGTTCTTAGCCAACTATTCTGTAAATCCTGGTCTTTTAAAAAATATCTTACAATTTTACTTGTCAATTATACCTCAAAGCATGTGTGCATGAGCGCTAAATCACTTCAGTCATGTCCAACTCTTTGCGACCCCATGGACTATGGCCTTCCAGGCTTTTCTGTCCATGGGATTCACCAGGCAAGAATACTGGAGTTGGTTGCCATGCCCTCCTCCAGGGGATCTTCCAGACCTCAGTCTGTTCAGTTCAGTTGCTCAGTCCTATCTGACTCTGCAACCCCATGGACTGCAGCACTCCAGGGCCTCCCTGTCCATCACCAACTCCCGGAGCTTACTCAGACTCATGTCCATTGAGTCATTGATGCCATCCAACCATCTCATCCTCTGTCGTCCCCGTCTCCTCCCACCTTCAATCTTTCCCAGCATCGGGGTCTTTTCAATAGAGACCTCAATCGAGATTAAAAAAAAGAAGCAGCAGCAGAAAGCATAAGACTATAAAAGAAGAAACAAAACTCATCATCTACAGATGACATGATTATCTACATAGAAAAGCCAAATTATCTACAGATAAATAACTAGAATTAACAAGTTATGTAAATCCTGGTCTTACACATCAGTTTGGAATGTTATTTCTATTGTCATTGGGTTTCAACAGAAACTTCCATTAAGAACCTTCTTTTTCAGTCATTTGTGAAGACAGTTTCCCAAGCACTTCTGCTGTAATTTAATGAAACCAGTGTTAGCAGCACCATGCTACACAGCCTGGTCACGGTGACAGCCCTGTGCCCACGTGAAAGTTTCCACAGCATCAAGGCCCCGCTTCTCTCAACATGTATCACACAAAGGTAGCCAGTGGAATATTCATTGCCCTGAGCAAACTACATGCTCCATGTCACACAATATTTGCTCATACAGTTCCCTCAATCTTCAGGATCCTCCCCTTCTTTCCCACCTAAAAATCTTACTGACATTCATCCTTCAAGGCTTTGCTAAAATGGCACCACTGTCGTGAATTTCCCCTCAAAGCTCCATTTTGAATTCTCGTCTCCACCTCTTGTGTTTCCATAGCACTGTGCTGTTTCCTCTTCTCAGCCTAAGTGTCGTTGTCTTTAGGAATTATTTTAGCCAGTTGCATGACATGACTTAGCAGCAGCAGCAGCAGCATACATGGCTGCCTCTCCAACGAGACAGTGAGCTCTGCCAATGGCAGAGACCCTGACTTACTCCTCTTCATATACTCGCTGTCTTGGCACCAGGCTAAGGTAATGCTATATCAAGGCAGAAAGAGGAAGAAGAGAGAAAAGGCTCCAAGGTGCCCTCAAAAATGGCAGGAACCACAGCTTTATACCAGTGAGGGTCTATCCTGAGTGGTCTTGCCCAGCAGGTGTTTCTACAGCACAGGACATGCCCACAGTGCGCTAGATTAATAGGAGAATGCTTCCCACATTGCACGAGACCCCGCCTGTGCTCTGGCCAGAAACTTCGGACAATATTGGCCAGTTCTCTGAGTCCCATGCTCTCCAGTTCTTGGTGTTTTACTGACTAACACAGGCAGCACTACTCTGTCACACATGTAGACCACATGGACTTTTTTATCTTTTCTTCTCTCCACCACTTCCGGGCACTTACCCAATGGTTGACCAGTAAGGGAGTATCCAAGTTCAGTTCCCCTATCTCAAAACCTAAAGTGTCATTTAGGCTACAGAGCCCCCCTGTGGAATTAGGCTGAGTGCCTTACCTGGGGTCACATAGCTAGTAAGTGGCTGATATGGGATTCAAACCCAGGCACTTTATACCACTCCCATAAATGAATTGTGATTTTAAGCATTACAACTACCGTGTTAGATCTAAAGACAAAAGGAATAACTCATAGCATTTACAAAAAAGGAAAGCAGAATATTTCTATATTAAACTACTATATAGAAAATAGGTTAATCATCCCCAAATTCTTAGCATTGCACAGAGATTATTTTCCAAGTGAAAAAATGAAATATTAAGATCTTTAAACCCAGAAAGAACCAGTACTGAAACCCAAGTCTTTTACAAGTTAGCTATGAGTAGCTATGAGGCCCCAGATAGTTTATTTCATTTCTTCCATTCTCAGTTTTTCTGTATATAAAATAGATACAATAACACCTAACTTGCACTGTTATAGAATGGATTAACTATAAGATATGCAAAGTACCCAGCACAGGTCCACAGTCAATGAATGGTCATTGTAGGAGTATTAGTGGCAATAATATAGACCTGGCCTCTGTGATTTGTGTAACTTTGAGGCTCACAAGCGCAAATACAAAACCTCACCATGCATAGTGATAATCCCTAAATACAATGGAGTATTTCTGGTAAAAGTTAAAACTTGGAAGACTGCATTTGGCAAAAAGAATATCAATTTAGAGAGACCCATGTACTTACACTCTGGCTGGTATGTCAGGGATGATCTATCTGCCGGTAATCAATGTTTGTTGGAAATGAAAATAGTTATAAACATCATCGCGTGAGAACTAGGAAATGAGTCTTTCCCAAGACAGGTTACAACTGCACAATTTCAAGCTGACATTTTATTTCACCTTAAAAAAAAATTGTATTTAATAAGGTAATTATCACTAAAGGGTCGGAGTCTGAAAACCAAGCTTCTACCGTCTGATGCAGAACAGTTACAATCAAGATCTGTTTGGGGTTCAGAAAGCCACAGAGAGCTCCCCAAACTGCTTTTCCAAAAGGTGTTAGAATCTTAACAAAAGTATTTAGATACTGAGATCTTAAATCCAAATATCATGCTTATTCTAGACTGGGTGTATATACTTTCCTTTGGCTTCTTGTTTTCTGGTTATATGTCAGGTTTGTCTTATTACTTAGATCATAGGAAAGCAGTCTGGATAGTCTTGACCATTCTAGAGGGGAAAGAACAGCACAGGGGAGATTTGATTCATGAGGTCAACCAAATATGGCCAAAATTATATGACTGTTTGTCCATGGAGAAGCAAATTAGCAAAATAAAAGCAAAACTGCCCTTTCCTTTGGGCCCAGTTGCCACTGACTCTGTCTCTGGTTCCAGGCTACCTGATAGACAGATTCCTTCCCCTCTGGTAGACTGATGAACTACTCCAAGTTTCTAAACAAATCTAGAAACACAGCCCCACTGAGGACCCACAGCCAGTCTACCTTTTCCACACCAAGTGAGAGGAACAAGCCAGAGAGGTTCACAGGTTGCTCTGACCAGGTCGAGTTGACACAAAAAGTTGATTTATGGAGAATGGAGTGGGAGGCACTTTAAAAATATATCTTCCTTTATTACTTGGCCTTTGAGTTGAACTTAATTACATATAAGATAGAGGTTATTGCCCCCCTCCATCTTCTTTGTATTTGTTTATGCCAAAGCAACCAGATGTCATGAGAGAAGGAACAATAGTCATTTGAGAAGTAAATATTTCTGTCAACCCACCAGCTGGGCACCATGGAGGCAAAAAAAAAAAAAAAATCAATCTCTTGACTGAATTAAACTTCTTTGGCTTTTGCTATTTTATGGAATTCAGACATTCTGCTCTGTGAATGCTTCAAATTGTTTGGCATAGTATAAAAAATGCAAGTAATAAAAATCATCCTTCAGCTTTGAGTGAGAGATAATTTACAGAGATAAACCCTCAAAGACAGATAAGGAAGGGGCTACCACACACAACCGATGAAATTTAAAGATCCTGGATTAGATGACTGGCTTGGCTATTAGACAGACCTTGACTCTGCACATGTTTTTTGTTGTTTTTTTTTTTCAGTTCCTTTACCTTCCCTGGTGGCTCAGGTGGTAAAGAATCTGCCTGCAATGTGGGAGACCTGGGTTGCATCCCTGGGTTGGGAAGATCCCCTGGAGAAGGGAAAGGCTACCCATTCCAGTATTCTGGCATATAAGAAAATAAAATATTCATGTTAAAACTATCCTATTTTTAGTTTCATTTATCACTCTCTGATTGAGCTAATATATCCTACCAGAATGCAAAGACATGCTTAGTCATTAATTTTTCAAGATTCTTATATGGAAATATAATAATAGTAATAATTAATTAATAATAATTAATAATTATTATTATCATTACATCCCTGATTTCAAATATACAAGCATAGAAATTTCAAGGGTCCAGTGGCTAAGACTCCACACTCCCAATGCAGAGGCCCAGATCCCATCTCTGGTTGGGGAACTAGAATCCATATGCTACAAATAAGAGTCCCATCCCACAACTAAAAAGAAAAAGATACCACATGCTGCAATGAAGACAGAAGACCCCACACGCCACAGCTAAGACCCAATGCAGCCAAATAAATAAATTTTTAAAAATAAAATAAAAAAAGATTAAACTTAAACTTGCCAAAATTTGAACAACTTTTTCTTTCAAATACATCAAACCAAACTCAGAACCTTCCAATGTTTATTGTTTTTATCTTATCATACAGTTCCTGTTGCAGGTTGAATTCCCAGGGAAACACCCTGAGATAAGGGTGGAAAAAGTTTACTAGGAAGTATTCTGAAGATCAGCACCTAAGAAAGGAACTCAGAAGCAAGGACTGAAAAGAGGGAGAAGCTGGACTGTGACGTAGTCTCATCAAACACCCCCAACCAACTCCATCAGTTCAGTTCAGTTGCTCAGTCATGTCTGACTCTTTGTGAACCCGTGGACTGCAGCCTGCCAGGCTTCCCTGTCCATCACCAATGCCCAGAGTCTGCTCAAACTCATGTCCATCGAATCATTGATGCCATCCAACCATCTCATCCTCTGTCCTCCCCTTCTCCTCCTGCCTTCAATCTTTCCCAGCATCAGGGTCTTTTCCAATGAGTCAGATCTTTGCATCAGGTGGCCAAAGGATTGGAGTTTCAGCTTCAGGCTCAGTCCTTCCAATGAACATTCAGGACTGATTTCCTTTAAGATTGACTGGTTTGATCCCCTTGTAGTCAAGAGTCTTCTCCAACACCACAGTTCAAAAGCATCAGTTCTTCAGAGCTCAGCTTTCTTTAGGGAGCTCTGAAACTGGATGGTCCTTTAGACTTGTCCCAAATTAAGGTAAAACAGATGGAGGGCTAAGTCCTTTGGCCCGGAAGTTGAATCTATGTAGCTCTTCATAGCATCCATTACAGTTTTTAATGGAGCCAATTTTAAGTATGCTAACAAACCAGCTGGTTTGTTATCAACAAATATTTGTTGAATACATACCATGTGCTCATCACCGTAGAGACTGCCAAATATTATATTATTGGTTTCCCAGGTGGCACAGTAGTAAAGAATCTGCCTGCCAATGCAGGAGATGCAGGTTCAATCCCCAGGTTGGGATTATCCCCTGGAATAGGAAATGGGAACCTGCTCCAGTGTTCCTGCCTGGAAAATCCCATGGACAGAGGAGCCTGGTGGGATCGCAAGAGTCAGACACGACTGAGCAACTAAGCTCGTGCATGTGCGCACACACAGACACACACATCTTTGCTATCAAGAAACTTACAATTTATTTGAGAACAGATTAAAATGCAAAATTATTTTGCACAATAAAATTTTAAAATAACAGGTAAAGACAACAACTGAGAAATGAGAATAATCAGACCGAGGTCATTTTACATTTGAAGGACAGAGAAATGACTTAATTCTGTGCAGCTTGGAACAGAAGTTGCATCATGTCCTTAAGGTTTTTGATGGGAGGAGAGTAGAAGGAAAGTCATTATTGATGGCGAGGTAGCAACAATGATCTGAGGGCAAAATACAAGGCATTTGGGAGTCATCTTTGTCAAAAGACCATAACTCTTTGAAGAAAAGTCTGTTAGGACTAGAAGTAAGAGAAGTGCACAGTGAGATGTGGAGGCCACTCGGGTGGGTATAGATTTCTGGGAAACATGAAGATGAAAGCATTTGGTTCTTCTGAGAATGGCAACAGCAATGACAATTTTAGATTTATCAAGTTCTGATGAGGCCCGAGGTAACCAGGTTCTGGGACTCTGTGGCAGCCTCTCACAGTGGGTCAGTTCTACAGAGTGATTCTTGGAAGCCCAGCCTAGAGACCATTCTTTCTGCATTTCCAACAATTCTGTGAGCTAATATCCCTTAACAAATACTTTTCTGTTTAAATTAGCAAAAGCAAGTTATATTGTATGCAATGAAAAACTCTAATATATACACATTTTCTTATCTAATATTCACAACAATTGTATAAGTAGATGGTATTATTCTCATCTTACAGGTAAGGAAACTGAGGTTAAATAAATGGTCCAAGGTTTTCTGGTAAGTATGTGGTCAAGCTTAGATTTGAAAATAGGACAATCTCATGCTTAAATCCATGCCATTTCCACAACATTATAACTGCTTTCTGAAGGCAGAGATATGAATGAGCCTCAATATTTTCCGAATGAGCATGGGTATCTACAAACAGAATAATTTCCATGATAGGTCGTTAGATATTATATTCATACTCTGGACTGAAATACATAGTATTAGATGTGAATCATTCCAATGGCAGAGCAACATCAAACCATGGAAAGCTGCCTGCAACTCACGCCAAAGCCAGAAAAGGAGGAGTCCCTGGAGCCAGTGGGCCATCCTAGCTCTGCCCAACTCTACTTTCAGTGATTGCTGACAAATTTAACAACCAAAACCCAACAGTCCTGTCTGTGGCCTCATAAATAAATTCAAGGCCACTGTGTAAGGCAAATTTTGCCTTACTCATCTCATGTTGTTCCATATATTGAATTTGATCATCTCATGAAAGTTAAATGCCTCCCCCAAATAAGAGACAATTTAACCACCAGTCTTAGCCCTTTCAATTTTAAGATCAATTCTATTAGTCAGACTCATTAGACAGTAGCCAAAAGTGTGTATTTCTAAGACCAAAGTGTCCATGGTTAAAAGTAGAATCTATGGCAGGATAAGAAAATAAATGATACGGTATGACCATTACCTCCTCCTAAGCCCAAGGAAACGCTGTCACCTTGAACTCTGGACCATCGGCTTCACCTTAGTAACCTAGCAGGAAGACCCACAATCGATGAGTCTCGGAGCAGCCATTCTCTACCATTCTCTACTTACCACAACTAGCTTTCTGAAACTCTGCCAGAGAATGAGTTGGGCTCCAGGGAAAAGAGAACTTACCCTCTGACCTCAACACTTCAAGCCTGACTTCACACCAGTTTAAAACACTTTATGGCGCCCTTCCATTCATACAGTGTTCTTCTGGATGTTCCTTTCTGTCCTCAATTCCGTCTTTAGCACAGCTGACAAATGCTGCCTGGACACACAGCTGTCTCCCGAGAGGAGCCCCACGCTTTTTAAACAGCTTTGCTTTGTGGCCTGACCTACAGGCAGGCTGCATACTTCAGTGCACTGACAGCTAAGTCATGTCTTTTGTCCCAGGCACACAGATACAGCAGGGTAGGGAAAGTTCACAGGCAATGCTCACATTTCAAAACGTAAATAAATGGCTCACACCAGAGGCCCAGTGCACTTAAGTTTGGAAGACAAAACCTTCCCAAGAAAAGAGTGACCCAAAGGGTACTGTTCAGAAATCCCTCCAGCACCTCATGGTATGATGGCTGCACCTGGACGGCTGAATGAGATCTACCACCAGCAGAGACCAGATGTCCTGTGCTGGGCAGAACGTGTCAGCAGTCTTACCTTCTGCTTCTTCCTGACTTGTTCCCTAAGCATCTTTCTGATATATTTTCCCCCTACTGAGCCCTATTCCTCTCTTCGTTTCTTCTTCTTTCCTTTATCCCTCATCTCTCTCTATTATACTTTGTACTTCTTATTCTTCCAGCTTTTGCTTATGTTTCCTGGTTCGGCAGCTCCTATTATTTCATATACTTGGAAACCTTTTATTTTCTTCCAGTTTTCCAAAGAACTTTCACAGCTGGCCCCATCTGTTTTCCCTAAATGATCCTCTGCTCTTTAATCATATGCACTTCCTCTCTGATTCCACCTGCCCTTAATTGGCTGGGCCCTACAATCTCCATACTCTTAATCCTACTAACAAATATAAGCTTAGGATAAGGGTGATTTGGGGCCTGAATTCTATCACCATTTAAACACCAGCCACAGATAACAGACTCACTGATATGTTATCAACTTTAGCCTTTTCCTGCAGTTATCTGGGTTTTTAAAAATTTACTTTTTGATATTTAACTCATTTCAAACTTTCACAATTTTATAACACAGGTAATGCATGTTCACTGTAGAAAAGTAAGTCAAAACAGGTAAGTAGAAAGACAGAAATGAAAAGCCATCTGCTAATCCACCCTTCAGAGAATACGCTGTGTTTCATGACTGACTTGATGAATAGTGTTTTAAAAGATACAAAGATGAATGAAAGAGACATTGCCCTTCTCTTAGAGAACCTACATCCACTGGGGAAGAAAATAAAACAAGCATATACAATGTGGCATATTTAGAAAACAGTAAAAATTGATAGGAACAAGGACAAATAATCCACACCTTGGGAAAGCCTGGAGAAAGTGCCATCTATTATGAGACCTGAAAGAAAACCAGGAATTAGCCAAGCACAAAAGAGGGAAAGGGAACTTCCCATGGTAAGTCTTCAAAGATAGAGTCTGGTGCTTCCAAAACACCAAAGGGAGTTCAGTATGGTTGAAAGTAAGGGGCAGTGTATCAACAGGTAAGGTAAGGAGTGGTCAGAGGGCAGAGGACCTTGTAAGCCACAATGTTCCCTAGAGGCAATGGGAACACTGAAGGATATTAAGCAATGGATAACATGATCCGATTTTTACTTTTAGTGGAACCATGAGCCTAAAAGATAGAACCACAATATGCAACAGGTACCACCCTCATAATCAGGGCAGGGAGGGAAGGAGGGAGAGAGACATAGGTAGTAATAGTAGAACCAGGATACAATCTCAGGCTGTCAACTATGCTACTTACACTCTCTTATGATGTCTGTTAATAAGTCCTGACCATTCAAGGTTATCAATCAGGAAATGCAGGCAAATATGTTTTGTATGTGAACTACATATTTTCCTTCTTATAATGGAATTAGCCCTTTGCCTTGAACTTGGGGAGTGGCTGATTTGCCTGGTTGAGAGCTGTGTAAGCTGGCTCCACAAGCATTCTCAATAACCAAGACCAGAAATGACAATGTGAAATTAGCCAGGGTGCTGTTTTGACTGCTCCCAAATCAAAAATAATTATTCAGCCTCATGTTTTCACTTATCTGTGCAGCTCTTATCATAGCATATTTCCAAATATTATTATTATTAAGAGTTGGTTCAGATCCTAAAAGAACTTAGGATTTCCCTACTCTTGATAAAGACTTTTCTATTACTCACTGACACCAGGACAATATCTGTTGCTCATTAAAGCAATACAGTCAGTATAATTATTTGGACTTGAGCCTTGAGAATAGACAAGTGCTTCTTGAACTTCTTTATAGAAACTCAGGAAAAAAGGAATATGTTTCATATTTAGATCTAGTACAAACATAAATGTGCTAGTCACTCAGTACTGTCTGAACCTTTGTGACCCATGGACAGTAGCCCACCAGGCCCCCAGGCTCCTCTGTCCATAGAATTCTTCTGGCAAGAATACTGAAGTGGGTTGCCATTTCCTTTTCCAGGGACAAACATAAATACCTATATAATATTAATAGAAATGAAATTTTGAAGAAACAGTAATTACCATGGCAGTATGTGATGCAGGCTTTCATTTTCTTTTCCATCCCATCCCATTCCATTCTATTTCCATTTATTCTATGATACTGTTTTCTGAGTTTGGACAACCACATCGGGAAACTCTTCAGTAGGGTCTACTAAAGTGGAATATACCATATCCAATAACCCAATGATTTCACTCTTAGGTAAATACTCAGGAGAAATGAGTACATGTGCCCATCATTGGATTCGTTTAGACTGTTCACAAAAGTGATAGAACAGTTCATAAGGCCAAATATCAGAAGTTACCTAAAGACTCGTCAACAGAAGAATGGATAAATAAAGATTGGTATAGTCATACAACAAAGCTCTATGATTGTTTGCAAAAATGCAAATGAATTTCCCATACAAAATGTTAGGTGCAAAAGAGTTAATACTTTATGACTCTAATTATGTAAAGTTTAAAATCAACCAAAACTAAACTCTGTGCTGTTCTAAGTCAGGACAGTGGGTTGCCCTTGGAGGGATGGTGATCTGAAGGAGTTACTGCGATGCTTCTAGGGAGCTGGTGCATCTTGATCTCAATGCCACTCGCAAGGATGTGTTCAATTTGCAGAGCTGCATCACACTTCATACGTGCTTTTCCGTATGTAAATCACACTTCAGTAAAACATTAAGAAAAATACAAGTCACAAACCATTAAATTAGATTCTTCCACTCACTAATCACTTGCAACCTCAAATTTAAAATACCCTGCATTAGATATCAAGGGGAGACATACAATGACATATCAAAATATTTAAATGTTATTCATAATAAAATAGAAAGCTCAAAAGTCTCATTTATAAACCACTAGATACAACCAAAATAAAAAGAATCCAGAAAAAATGAAACAGCTAAAAATAAGAAAATACTATCCCTTCTTACTTGATTTTTAATAACTTTACAGCTGCTTTCAATTCAAATTTTTATTGAATCTTACATATTAATCTACACTTGCTGCCAATAATTTTGTTAAGAAACACATAGTTTTGAATATGCTTACCCAGCTTTTTCCTTAGTGTCCAAGCCTCTAGTCTCTTCTTAATTAAATAGTCAAGAACAGTCCACTGGTAAAGGAAATCTCTCCTAATGCTCTCTTCAGGGCTATGCCTTTCCCACTGGAATTTCTTTTTTCCCTTAGAGTTTCCATCTCTGGCAAGATGTCCTCAAAATCTCCAACCTGCTCTAACCCATTCTTGAGGCGAGAAGAGATGTCACCCAACCATGACTGATTACAATCAATGTTTAATGGCACCCCACTCCAGTACTCTTGCCTGGAAAATCCCATGGATGGAGGAGCCTGATAGGCTGCAGTCCATGGGGTCGTGAAGACTCGGACACTTACTGAGCGACTTCACTTTCACTTTTCACTTTCATGCATTGGAGAAGGAAATGGCAACCCATTCCAGTGTTCTTGCCTGGAGAATCCCAGGGACGGGGGAGCCTGGTGGGCTGCCGTCTATGGGGTCGCACAGAGTCGGACACGACTGAAGTGACTTAGCAGTAGCAGTTACACATTTACTAATGAGTGCCATGCTTGGTATTTTAAAGGGACCCAGATGTATTTCTAGTCACAGCCATTCTCTTTCTCAAGCAAAATACAGATTATGAGCTATACTGTATATGATTTTTGTTTTCCAAATAGATTATTGCACACATATATGGGGCAGATGTCTTCCAGGACATTTCTTGGCTGATGTCTTTATTCCGTGATTCTATGAGAGTTTTCTTCAAATTCTACAAAGTGGTCAGATCTCCAGATGAAGGCAATCCAGCTGTCTTGCGAAAGGAGGCTCTGTTTTAGCTGGCATGTGAGTGTCCACCCAGCAGGGGCCGCAGATACCGTGGCTTGGTTTAGGGCCCACCTGCACCCCCACCCCTCAGCACTTTACTATGGAACCGATAAAGGTGTTTGGGGCCTTACAGTCTCTGCTGAAACCTAGATTGCATCAGTTTCCAAGGATGTATGACTCGCCCTAGCTGTCCAAAATACTTGCTCAAGTCCCCCTTACCCTTCACATCTGTCCAAACACAAGGGCAGGAGACGCACTGTACGTGATATAAAGCCAAGTCAGTGCAATGGTCTTCATGCTCCGAGTCAACAGTGAGAACGACATGAAACAAACGCAACCTGCTTTCGACAAAAGCTGAATTGAAATTCTGTCTGCTAAAAGTACATTTGAAAAATGAAATCTTTCCATATGGCTTTATTTTCCTCTATATAAAAGGGTGAGACTGAATTCTGCTTTATTTAAAAAAAATAAAGCTCTATGTATATAGAGCTGACATATACACTAAAGTCATCTGGAAAAAATACAAGCTACTATAACGAATGCCAAATGCCAAAAGTAGCCAGTTTCATTCTATTGAGACAAATAGATGGAAGGGGAAATGTGTTTAAGTTGACAGAATAGAGAAAATTGATCCCCAATTGTCAAATATACTGTTACTGGACATGAGGGTTGGGAAGCTCTGAAATGCTGTCTTTTGCACATAAGGTAAACTTAAAGCCTTCAAATAAACCTATTAATATTTCAAAAGCTTCTAATATCCAAAAATGAAATGATTCACACCAGACTAAGTATTTACATTAGATATTCCTCTTTAATTCTTGAGACAAAGGAAGGTGATCCTTTACTGAAGAAGTGCTTTTTACACAAAGTTTTGAATGTCAAATGGAGAGAAACAGCATATTTTGTAAAAAGAACATTTAGCACCTAATATTCAAAACACCCAGCCTGGATTCCTCCTCTTATGACTGTACAGTTGTATCAGAGCCCAGACATTTAGAATTACATAGCAAACTTGTAACAGAAACACATTTCCTTTTGGAATACAATACAGCTGCAAACAAAAAAAAAATCACATTTCCTCCAGTTATTTGCCAAATAGCTGCAGCCTCACATCAATTATAGACTCTAGTAGACACCACCAGAAGAAGAGCAGGGATAAAAGATGAGGATAAAACCCTTCTTTTCCATTTGGCACAGAATAAATTCAAAAAGAAAGACAAAAAGAAACATTTCAAAGACAAAGACCATACTTTAGAACATAAAAGTTTGTTTCTTTTTTAATATGCCTTAATTTTTTTCCTTTTTGGGTAAGAAATAGGACCTTATTTTTGCTGTAGCACAAGTAAGCATTTCACAAACGCCCTGGATTGCACATAAATTTTTAAAAAGCACTTCATGGGTTCCTTAGCATAATGTCCAGTCTCTCTCGGGCTTTTTCAAATAACAGACTAATTCCATTTCCTTCCATTCTGCTACCAAATTCTGCCTCTCTCCATCGCTACCATTTCTCTTACTTTGTTTTGTCTTTTCCTTCAGTAAACTCAACACCCTGGTAATTCAATCTCCTGTTCAATGTCATGGTTGAATCAAATCACTGTCATTCAAAATATAACCCGAGGCTTGACTGTGGCATGGTTGAGTGATCAGGGCAAATATTCCCAAATCTGGAATTTCTGGGTTTTCAGCTATTGAGCTCCTAAGTGGCTTTAGACGAGATTTCCCTCTGTCTCATGAGAACAGGTCAGATCCTGTTTGTACTGCCTGAGACTCCATAGGGTAGGACACTGCAAGCGAGGCAAGTTTTACCTGTGACCAGACTCTCTGTGGGTTAGTGAGGAATTGGTTGTAGTGGGATTTAAGCAACAAATTGGTGACAGTGCCATTGACCTCCCAAGATGGACACGGAAATTAACAAATAATGGAAAAGATTAACAAGATGTCACTTTCACACCGGGAGAGAAATTAGAAAAGACCAGAAGGGAGCCCTGTTTAAAGATGTCTTTACTCATGGAGTATAAATAGTCAGGTTTCCCAGAAAGAGACATTTCCATTCCCACCACTAGCTCCAGTTAAACAAGTTTGAAGGCCAATAAACACAGTGCTGGTTTACAAGGGTTAGGAGAAATGAAGGAAGATGGTGAATCTTCCTTGAGTTCAGAAGTTTAAAGAGGAAATTCTAAGGGTGGGAAGTGACAAATTGTATTGATACTAACCTTTAAAAAAAATAATTCAAGACATGAACCAGGACCAAGCACATTATACAAATGTTATGAGACAAAGAGTAGAAACTATCCTAAAGTCTATGATTAAAGAACACCTGAAGAAACGGGGTCAGGTCATGAATTAGAAGTTGCAAACACACGAGTAATGAGAGCCAACCAACATGATGGGCAGTTGCTATGCATTGTGAGAGACATGTAGAAAGGAACGCAGGAATTGAAACTGGTGTTGGAAAACCATCTGAAAAGATCAGAGCTAAGATGTGCTGCTCAGAAATCAGAGACCTTTGCCTAACAAACTTGCTCTAAAGGAGACAGAGGGCAAGCAGATAGCTCTTAGCTGACTCCCATCACAAAGTAGGCACTCCTTAAATCTTTGTAGAATTGAATTGCTGAAATAAACCATACTTGATGAAAGAAGCAGGATTTTTTCAGGTTAGAACAGCTGCCTTTATGAATCGCACTGCTTGTACAGAGAGTGGCGTGGGAAGGAAAGGAGAGCAGAACTGTTCTCTTTAGCAACTGATAGTAAAATTAGAAGGAAAGCAAACAGCCAGAGCAGACGACCAAAATCAAATGGATGTGGACCACTTAAGTAATTGAGTCAGGGGATAGTAAATGCAGTTCAATTTAGGATAATGTCCAATAAATTGCTTTAAGAAATAACCTAGGGAATACAGGTTAAATGGAACAACCCTGTAAGAGATTGATCTGCAAATCACAATAAAGAAAATCATTGAAACTAACCACCAGAGCATTACCAACTTCAGTCAAAAGAGGCCATAGCAACCCTACCAGCAAAAATGCAAATGGTCCCACTCAGACAACAGAGCTGCTGTCTTCATTGATGTGTTTCTCTCTGCTCTTCCTGTGCTAGTGAAAAGTTTACCATTTCCCAAGCAGTCCTTCAAACTTAATCTATCTCAATATTTCTATGGGCGTCTCCTAACTTCTCTCTAAATTCCTTTTTTTTTTTTTTTGCTTGGCAAATTTGGCACTTATATTTGCAAATCAAATGGAAATGTTACAAACGTGGAGGTGATGGTTTAGTATCTGACTCTGCGACCCCAAGGACTATAGTCTGCCAGGCTCCTCTGTCCACAGGATTTCCCAGGCAAGAATTCTGGAGTGGGTTACCATTTCCTTCTCCAGGCGATCTTCCCAACCCAGGGATAGAATCCACATTTCCTGCATTGCAGGCAGTCTCCTGCATTAACCACTAATCAAATTCTTTGGTTGGTCCACAAGGTGTGACACTGGGAATCTGTGTACCTCAGGTACATGGCTTTCTCCTAAAGAAGGTGGAATATAAGTAAAACTCAAAGTAAACTAAGCCCACACTTGCCCCAGGAACGGAAAGAGTTGGAAGTGACTTGATTGACATTAGTCTATTTGAATTTAAATTTGATTTCTTTAGTCATGGACAAGAAACAAAGGGATACACTTTCATTTCAAATGTCATTTGCAGTGCTGTGTGCCAGATACTAGGCCAGGTGTTCAGGATCCTGCACTGACTGAGTTGTATCCTCTGCCCTCCAGAAACCCACAGTCAAAAGAATCACAGCACAACACACACAGGACAAGAACAACTTCTGCTGTGTGCAAAGCGATCACACACACATTCTCTGTAGACTTGATCCAGACCTCAATTTGGAACAACTTTTCAAAACCACAGAATTTTTTTTTTTAATTTAATGTTTTATTGGTATCCTTAAGGCCCAACTGAAGGGAAAACAGGATGATGAACTCTGATCATTTGCTAAATAAAAATGGTCTGTTCTTGCCAGGAAGACAGCAGCTTGAGCAACAACATTCCAGCCAACTTCCTTTCCCATTTTGTCCCAGCCTGGGAGGAATTTGTTCCTCCAGACAGCTGAGACTCACCTAGATTCCTGAAAGGAGCAGAGCCGACCCAACCAGACCAATTAGTATCTGCATTTCATCAGCTCGAGGAAAACTGTTTTGGTGAAAGGCAGCATGGACATGGCAGTCTAAGAGAGGGGTTTGAATCGTGCTTCCGCATTTTATCAGCTTTTATCCAGCCTCTCCCATCCTCAACCTATTCATCTTTATAATGGGAATAATAATATCTCATTGTTGGCTTGTTCCTTATACAAGACAAGGTAATATATATACAGTGCCTGGCAGGTGACTCAACTCATTAATGCCTGTTCCATGCCACTACTCCTGTCAAATGCTGGGAGAAATAACTTCCCTACATCCTATTCTTCCATTCAGAATGTCTCTAAATTGTAGTAGACAATGGAAATGACCTCAGCTGGACATGGAATTCCTAGGGATACCTAAGCTTCCATCTTGTGAGTAAGAACATGGAATGTCTACCATGGGGAGGTCATCCCTCCTTCTAGCAAATACTTTCAGAGTTAGCCTTCTCCAAGAAATCTCAAAAAGGAGGCGCCCTTGGCATATTTCATACTTGGCTTCATCAAATATGAGGCATGTCCTAGCCACACCAAAAGAATCAGATACAGTAGAATTTTGCCAGAGGGTGAGAATGAAGAGTGAAAGGGGGAAAAACAAGACTGCCATCATTCTCATTGTAGGTCAGGAATTTCACAGAAGAAAGAGGCTGAGTAACTGGCCAAAAACACACAGCGTTTCAGAAATAAAGCTCATGAGAGGTGCACCGCCATGTCCGGGCTGTGCTGTATTTGGGCATGAACCAAATCTGGCTTTTTCACTGTCATAGCCTCGTTACCTAGCCCCTTAGCAACACCCAGAGCCTGCAACGCCTGGCAAAAGCTAGCAACACTTCACTCTGGCACTCAATCAGTCAGTCGGTCAGTTCAATAAGTACTTGCAAATAAATGATCATAAGAAAGGTAAAATTAAAAGCATGCGGCAGCTCAGAACCTGCAGTTAAACCAAAACCTAATAAAATATATACATAGAAAAGGATATACCCTGTTCCAAAACAGAAAAAAAAAAAAAAAAAAAAAGACATTTTGTTCCAAACTAACAAAAACTGACAAGTTCCCCTGCTCCTACCCAATCCTTATCTTGTAGTTCCCCCCCTGCCCCATTGCTTTTTTAAAGGACAATTTGCTATCCCTTCTCAAAAGCAACCCTCCAAATAACATAGATTTCATCATGATTCAAAGTTACAACATTTTTTAGTAAAGGAACACCAGATAAACACTAGGAGAGCTAAGACTTTGGTGCCAAACAACCAAACAGATGTGACTCCTACCACTTCCTACCTTTCCAAGAGACGTGATTAATGGGGAATTATAGGAATATTCTAATTCTTGTTGAAAAGCTTGATCGATTTATTGGTGCTTGCAGCCAAAGAATAACCAGGACCATGTTTCAAACCACTGCAGATCACCCAGAATCTGGGGCTCATCACGACTCTATACTTTGCTACAAGACTGGTGCCAAGAAAATTTCCTCCAGGCTCAGTAATCCTTCTTCCTTTCTGGATAAATTCTACATAACTTTCCCATTGCTCCTGCCTTGGGTTAAGATTCCTTGCAGCAGCCTTGTAAATGACTTCCGTCTTTGGAAGATGCATTAAAGTTATATTCTATCTCTCATTCCCACTCTGACAACATCCTCTTCCTATGCAAACAGAATCTTGCTCAGAAGCCTCAGTCCAGCATTGGTCACCCCAGGAAACCATTACTGATATTTCTGCCCCTAGACGAGAACAGGTCCCTCTGCTCTGTGTTCTCACAGTATATCTCACAGTTCTCACAGATGTCACATAATCACAACATCTTCACGTGTTATTAATTTCTACTTAATTGCCTCTCTTTCCAACTAGACTGTATAACCATGAGGAAAACATTACATCCTCAGTACATGGTGGTCATTAAGTAAATGAATGCCTCCCCAAGTTTTCGGCCCTTAATGTCCAAATTTCATTCCTTCTCCTGAGAGAAATCACAGCACATCTGCTTCAGCTAATTGTCTCCTGACATCCATTCTAACTTTTGGGTTTGAGGGTAACTGAACCCCAGGAGTTTGGGCAGGGAAAAAGGCCACACAGCTAGAGATGTTTCCAGCTTCCCTTGCAGCTAGGGTCTGGCCACATGAATGCGAGCTGAAGAGAATGTTCAACATGCAGGTCATGTCAGTAAAATGGCTGCTGCTTCTCTAATCACTCCTTCCCCTTCCTAAAGGCTGGAGGGCAAGCATGGTGGTGCTGAGACAGCTTCAGCCAGAGAGATGAGGACAAAAACCTAAGGGATGACAGAACCATAGGACAGAAGCAACCTAGGTGACCTTGAGAGTAAACCCACCTATCCAACCAGGACTACTCACTTGTTTTTAGATTTACATCAGAGACAGCAATCTAGTCTATTGTTTATGCCTCTGAATTTTGGTCTCTTCTCTCTTTTTTTAGCATCCTGAATTGAACCTTTAATAATTTATATCCGGGGACTTCCCTGGTGGTCCAGTAGCTAAGATTCCATGTCTTCAATGCAGGAAACATGGGCTTTATCTCTGCTCAGGGAACTAGATCCCACACGCTGAAAACTAAGGGTTTGAATGCCACAACTAAAGACCCCACATGTGGCAACAAAGATCAAAGATCTCGCATGCTGCAACTAAGATTCAGTGCAGCCAAATAAATAATTTTTTTTTTAATTTACATCGGCTGTAAATTTCTATAACTTAATTTTGTGAGAGAAGGGGACATTCCTGAAGTTATTCCTTTGTTCAAGCACTATTATCACTAACAGCATGGATACTGAAAACTCACTATTGTCTGCTACATAGCTACTATCTAAGAGCAATAAATAATTTCATAGAATACAGCTATGTTTACCATCTGCACTAGAATAAATGCTCTGTTTACTTAACTGATGGCTGCTGTCTTAATTTGACTAGGCAAAGAAAGATTCCTCTGAGAGTAATCCAGGAGCACTTGGCCCTGCTGACACTGATTTCAGGCTTGTGACTTCCAGAACTGTAAGATGGTAGAATTCTGTTGTTTTAGGTCATGTACTCTTTGGTACTTTATCACAGCAGCCCTAAGCAGCCTTATTCAGCTTTGTATGAACCTTAATGCAAGGCTCAGTTAGTTCCTATAACCCTGTTTCTCTCCTCCAGTATTCGCCACACATTCTCAGATTCAGGTGGTTCTTCTCACTGCTCCCAAGATAGCTGCCAGCAATCTCCAGGGCTTCCTGCTTCTCCACATTTCACAGAGAAGAGAGAGTCAGCTCTCCCGGCAGCTGACTAAAGTCTGGGATTTGAGTGGCATTCCTGATGTAGACTGATTTGAGTTACATGACCAAATAGCAAATCTATGACAGTGTCCAAGGGGTAGAACTGTGTTGATCGATTAGAGTCATTCAAGGCCCCCCTCTCGAGATGAGGGTGGAGTCAAGTTCTGCTGTACTCGCTGTTTTTATGCACACATCTCCCCTCAGCCTCAGGCTACTCAAGCCTATGCTACTTTCTGTTTGAGAGCATTTCCCCACCCCCATCCCACCCACCCCCACCACAAGAATATGTTTGGCCCATGCACAGAGCAAGCTAGAAGTTCCAGAGTTAATGCTCCTAGAAGGAGCCCTCAACTAAAGATTAGCAGGAAACTGGCAGATAAATATGCCACTATCCTCACTCTTCAGGTGGAAGGACTGTGAGGTATGTTCTCCATAGTACCCAGAGTTTCTCAGGGGCATTAAGCACTAGGTATCGATCAGTTCAGTTCAGTCGCTCAGTCGTGTCTGACTCTTTGCAACCCCATGAATCACAGCACGCCAGGCTTCCCTGTCTATCACCAACTCCCAGAGTTCACTCAGACTCATGTCCATCGAGTTGGTGATGCCATCCAGCCATCTCATCCTCTGTCGTCCCCTTTTCCTCCTACCCCCCCAATCCCTCCCAGCATCAGAGTCTTTTCCAATGAGTCAACTCTTCACATGAGGTGGCCAAAGTAGTGGAGTTTCAGCTTCAGCATCATTCCCTCCAGAGAAATCCCAGGGCTGATCTCCTTCAGAATGGACTGGTTGGATCTCCTTGCAGTCCAAGGGACTCTCAAGAGTCTTCTCCAACACCACAGTTCAAAAGCATCAGTTCTTCACCACTCAGCTTTCCTCACAGTCCAACTCTCACATCCATACATGACCACTGGAAAAACCATAGCCTTGACTAGATGAATCTTTGTTGGCAAAGTAATGTCTCTGCTTTGGAATATGCTATCTAGGTTGGATATAAATTTTCTTCCAAGGAGTAAGCGTCTTTTAATTTCATGGCTGCAGTCACCATCTGCAGTGATTTTGGAGCCCCAAAAAATAAAAGTCTGACACTGTTTCCACTGTTTCCCCATTTATTTTCCATGAAGTGATGGGACCAGATGCCATGATCTTCGTTTTCTGAATGTTGAGCTTTAAGCCAACTTTTCACTCTCCACTTTCACTTTCATCAAGAGGCTTTTTAGTTCCTTTTCACTTTCTGCCATAAGGGTGGTGTCATCTGCATATCTGAGGTTATTGATATTTCTCCGGGCAATCTTGATTCCAGCTTGTGCTTCTTCCAGCCCAGGGTTTCTCATGATGTACTCTGCATATGTGTTAAATAAGCAGGGTGACAATATACAGACTTGATGTACTCCTTTTCCTTTTTGGATTCAGTCTGTTGTTCCATGGCCAGTTCTAACTGTTGCTTCCTGACCTGCATATAGGTTTCTCAAGAGGCAGGTCAGGTGGTCTGGTATTCCCATTTCTTTCAGAATATTCCACAGTTTATTGTGATCCACACAGTCAAAGGCTTTGAGATAGTCAATAAAGCAGAACTAGATAGTGACTGGTTAATACACCCTTAACTGGCTTTCCCTCTCCCTGCCACACTGCCCCACTTCCCCATCAGTATCTCTTCCAAATAAATTGCTTTTATTTAAATCTTTGGTCAGGTTAAGTCCCAATAAATTGTAAGGGAGGAAATTTAAAGTTCTACTAGAAAAGGGAAAAGGTAAGGTTGGAAAGCACTAGAAAGTCAACCAATGGATGCCCACTCTAGTCATTACTATCTCCTCTTTAAATTAATTAATAAGTCAACTATGCTTTCTCCCACAGTTCTGTTAAACAGATGAGCACAGCATTGCCTGGCCGATCAGGAAGCACATAAATGGATTCCATTCTTGCTATTCCCTCCCCTACTTGCTGTGTTTCTTTTCACAAGTAATTTCCCTCCATTACGCCTCAAATTCCTACTTAATGAAGACTGTGAATGATGATCCTTGTCCTTAGAGAGTATAACCCCAGGAAAGTAGAGCATGGTATAAGGTAGATCCACCTTAAACCTCTTTCCAAGTGGTCTCTTGCTGAAAGTGTCAGATGGGCATATTCAACATCATTCCCCATCACTCAGTTCCAGAAGACAATATTCAACATTAGAGAATATTAAAGATCCAAGTCAGAAAGATCATGACCTCTGGAGTATTCTCCATCATCTGGAAACCAACGACTCTTATTTAATAAACTAACTTTAAAATACAATTTACTGATGAGTGAGAGAGTAGCACTTAAATATATACATTACCATATGAGAAATAGATAGCCTGTGAGAATTTGCTGTATGATACAGGGAGCTCAAATATGGTGCTCTGTGACAACCTAGAGGAGTGGGATGGGGTGGGAGGTGGCAGGGAGGTCCAAGAGTTGGGGGACATGTATATCAGTTCAGTTCAGTTGCTCACTCGTGTCTGACTCTTTGCCACCCCATGGAATGCAGCACTCCAAGTTTCCCTGTCCATCACCAACTCCAGGAGCTTGCTCAGACTCACGCACATTGAGTTGGTGATGCTATCTAATCATCTCATCCTCTGCTACCCTCTTCTCTTTCTGCCTTTAGTCTTTTTAACATCCGGGTCTTTTCCAATGAGTAGGCTCTACATATCAGGTGGCCAAAGTATTGGAATTTCAGCTTCAGCATCAGTCCTTCCAATGAATATTCAGGACTGACTTCCTTTAGGATTGACTGGTTTGATCTCCTTGCAGTCCAAAGGACTCCTATGGCTGATTAATGCTGATGAATGGCAGAAATCAACCCAACATTGTAAAGCAATCATCCTCTAGTTTAAAAAAATAAACTTTAGAGAGATACAATTTACTTATCATTTATACATTTTGAAGATTTTTTTCCAGCTTTATTGAGATATAATTGATACATACTGCTATTATGTAAATTTAAAGCATACAACATGCTGACTTGATACATTGTATATATTACAAAAGCAATTATCTCACAGCAGTAGCTAACATGTCTGCGTCACTAATCATCCGAGAAATGCAAATCAAAAGCACCATGAGATATCAGCTCACACCTTTTAGAATGACTAGTATCAAAAAGACAAGGGACACAAGTGTGGGTTAGGATGTGGAGAAAAGGGAACCCTTGTGCTCTGTTGGTGGGAATGAAAACTGGTACAGCCACTATGGGAAACATATGGAGGCTCCTCAAAAAATTAAAAATTGAGTTGCTATCCAATTCAACAATCCTACTTCTGGGTATACGTCCAAAGGAATTAAAATCAAGATCTCACAGAAACATCTGCATTCCCATGTCCACTACAGCATTATTTACAATAACCAAGATATGGGAACAACCTAAAGGTCCATCAATGGATGAATGGATTAAGAAGATGAAGTATGCAGATACAACATAATATTTGTCAGCCCTGATATAGAAGGAAGCTATTTGCAACAACCTGGATGAACCATGAGAGTGTTATGTAAAGTGAAATAAGTCAGAGAAAGACAAATACTGTATGGTCTTACTTATATGTGGAATGTAATAAAGCCAAACACAGAGAAACAGAGAGTAGGTCAGTGATTATCAGAGTCAGCAGGGGAAAAGGAGGTGAGGTTGGAGAGCTATTGGCCAAAGGGTACCAACTTCCAGTTATAAGATTACCAAGTTCTGGGGATACAATGTACAGCATGGTGGTTATCACTAATGGGTGTATTATATTCTTAAATGTTGCTAGAAGAGTAAATCTTATATGTTCTCACCACAAAAAAAGAATTGGTAATAAAAACACAATCTGAACTATTCTGGAAGAGCTCAGAAATGGTTTCCCTAATGAGGTAATGAGGTCATTCTAGCTGAGCTCCCTGCACGAGCAGCATATCTAGTAAGTTTTCTCCAGTCTCTTCCGGATCATTCTGCCATTGCCCTGGGATGGTAGAGAAACAATCCATGGGAAAAGCCACCCTGTGTTGGAGACACAGCAAGCAGAGGCGGTGCGTCACAAGGGTTGCAGGATGCAGCCTTCCAATTCTCCTTTGTTTTCTGAGTATAAGCAGATGTTAGAGACTTGTCTCATTATCTTGGGATACTGTATAATATTATTATGGTGTCAGGCTATTAGAGGCTACAAACACTATATAACAACAGCTTTAATTGAGGCTTAGAGCTGCATTGTAAATATGTAACCTTACTTGGGGGTGTTTGCAAATGCTTTCTGGAAACAGTTAAAAAAGATGTTTTCAATTGTTCGAACAACAGCTTTCTCTGCCAAGATCAAGTAAAAGCTTCTGAAGATATGGGCACCATAAACACATTTCTTAAGACTTCAATTTTTTTTTTTTCCCAGAAGCACAGCAAATCTGTGAGCCAAAAAGCCTCATGCATGCCACTTCCTGGACTGTTCCAGGCGAAAACTAATGAAACACTGCAAAAGTTACACTCAGATCTACTGTGATCTCACAGCCACAGAATTCCACTCTTACTTTGAAGTTACTTTATTATGATAATAATTATCTGTCCATGAGTCTGGTCCTGGCACTGGCCTATCCCCAGGGATGGAGATTTGGGTGCATGTAACAACAGCCCACCTTCAGCAAGGAAGCTCCTGACACAGAAGGCTAACCATCAATCTTACCTGACGTACTTGTCACCATACATACAAAGTGACCGGTCTTGAGCTCCTCGGAGTATTACAGCTCTCAAACATTTGGTGGAGGCACATTATGATTCCGACGTATAGGATAAAAGACAGAAAAACCTGGGTCATATGAGATTGGTTCCAGGCAGAAACTGTTAAACACACACACACACACACACACAGCCTGAGTCTCCTTTACTGGACAGAGTAAAAGAAAACAGAAACTGAACATTTTGAAATGTACATTCAGAACAGAATACTGAGTCCAGAGGCAAATTATCCAGGCTGTAGATTATGCAGGCCACTTGGTCCAAAGTCTGATACCAAAGAATTGGTATCTGACTCCAGTGGGTTTTCTTTTTTTATGACTTGTTAGCATGTGCACAAGAAAGGGACAAGTTTAGCATTTTGTTGCTTGTCGGTGACAATGATCTAAAGTGTAAGGACAGATGACCAACAGGCACCTGAAAAGATGCTGAACATCACTAATGATTAGGAAAATGCAAAGTACAATGAAATAGTTTTGTGCGCCTCACACTGGTCAGAATGGCCACCATCAAAAAGTCTACAAATAATAAGCACTGAAGAGGGTGTGGAGAAAAAGGAACCCTCATACACTGTGGATGAGAATGAAAATTGGTACAGCCACTATGGAGAACAGTAGGAAGGTTCCTAAAAAACTAAAACCGAAGGCACCATATGTTCCAGCAATCCCATTCTTGAGCATATAGCTAGAAAAGACAAAAGCTCTAATTCAAAAAGATAGATGCACATCAATGTTCACAGAAGCACTATTTACAGGAGCCAAGACACTGAAGCAACCTAAACATCCATCAACAGAATAATGGGTAAGAAAAGATGTAGTACTTATATACAATGGAATATTACTCAGGCATAAAAAAGAATGAAATAATGCCATTTGTACCAATATGGATAGAGCTATAGATTATCATACTAATTGAAGTCAGTCAAAGAAAGAAAGACAAATATCATGATATCACTTATATATGGAATCCAAGATAATGATATAAATGAACTTATTTACAAGACAGAAACAGACTCAGAGACCTAGAAAATAAACTTATGGTTGCCAAAGAGGAAAGGGTTGTTATTGTTGTTCAGCTGCTCAGTTGTGTCTGACTCTTTGCAACCCCATGGACTGCAGCATGCTGGGCTTCCCTGTCCTTCACTATGTCCAGGAGTTTACTCAAACTCATGTTCATTGAGTTGATGATGCCATCCAACCATCTCATTCTCTGTCGCCCCCTTCTCCTCCCACCCTCAATCTTTCCCAGCATCTGGGTCTTTTTCAATGAGCGGGTTCTTCACATTAGGTGACAAAAGTACTGGAGCTTCAGCTTCAGCATCAGTCCTTCCAATGAATATTCACGGTTGATTTCCTTTAGAATTGACTGGTTTGACCTCCTTGCAGTCCAAGGGACTCTCAAGAGTCTACTCCTTGATAAATGAGTTCAAAAGCATCAATTCTTCAGTGCTCAGTCTTCTTTATGGTCCAACTCTCACATCCACACATGGGGGGGGGGTGGTGATAAATTACGAGTTTGGGATTAACAGATGTACACCATTATATACAAAGTAGATAAATAACAAGGACCTACTGTATAGCACAGGAAACTATATTCAATATCTTATAATAATCTACAAAGGAAAAGAATCTGAAAGAGAACATATACATAGATATATATGTTCAGTTCAGTCGCTCAGTCATGTCCGACTCTTTGCAACCCCATGAACCACAGCACGCCAGGCCTCCCTGTCCATCACCAACTCCCGGAGTCCACCCACACCCATGTCCATCGAGTCAATGATGCCATCCAGCCATCTCACCCTCTGTCGTCCCCTCTCCTGCTGCCCTCAGTCCCCCCAGCATCAGGGTCTTTGTATGTATGTACAACCTGAATCCCCTTGCTATGCAGCTGCAAATGCACAGCATTGTAAAGCAGCCGTACTTCAGCGGCTCCTCGGACACTGGGCCTGCCAACATCATCAGAGCAGCTGCTCTGCTGCCCCTGTGACACTGGAGCAGAGAGGAAGCAACTACTTCTATACTCAGTGCTCATAACAGTGAGTGCTAAGTATGGTTTATAGCCAGACATTGCTGAGAGAAAAAAAAAAAATAACAAAAAATTTTAAAAATCTATACTTCAATTCAAAAAATCATAAAATTTTAAAAAAGCATGAATGCTAGTCCAGATTGAGATGTGCTATTTAAGATTAAATTCACATTGGATTTAATATAAAAATGTAAAATATTCATTAATTATTTTTATGTCAATTGAATGTTGAAGTGATCATATTTTGAAGATACTGGAATAAGTAAAATAAGTTATTAATATTAAAACTAAAAAAAGTTGTATGGAAAACCCAAGGAGTGGGGGATTATAAAATCTCAATAATAAAGACCCTGGAGTCTAGAATTTAGGATTATTCTATCATTATTATCTTTCTAAAGAAATTAACAATGAACAATGACTGGAGGCTGTGTTTAAATAACTTATTCCATTATAACCCCTCAGCAGGGGGTGGGGAACAAGTGAGAGCTAAATATTAGTTATTATCATATAACTATGCAGCAGTATTTGCCATGAAATTACTATTTACCTAAATAAAACTGTACTGCTTTGAAAAATCTATACTACAAATACCGTAAGTTCATTTAAGGGTATTCTCCCACTCTATCCTAGAACCTAGAAATAAGTCTGGTTTAATGAAATGTTTACTGTATTAAATAGATGAGATTTAGCCAGTGTGGTTTTCATTTATCTTCCTTTTCTATGACCAAAACTGAAGTATATAAACAGGATTTTACTGGAAAAGTACCTTTGGCAAGAAAAAGGGGATACCCAACACTTTGTGTGGTCCACATTTTCTCTGTCACATTCCTTTCTTCCCAGTTAATATTACTTAGGTTTCTAAATTAATTTTTTATAATTCTCCTTGAGGCACAAAACTGAAATTTGGACCAAAAGCAAGCCAAGATGGATGAGATTTCATGGCAATATTTTTTTTTAATAGTGATTATAAACATGGCCAGACTGAGGTTCATAATCTTGGCTCTGCCACTGACCATGATACTGCACGAGATTCTTACCTTCTCTGAGCCTTGGTATCCACATCTACTAAATGAGTGTGATATCATCAGCTTCACGAGAGTTATTGAAGGGATAGAGAGAGATCATTTGTGCTTATATTTGTCACTAATACAGCCATGTAGCATTTTACTCGGAGAAGGCAATGGCACCCCACTCCAGTACTCTTGCCTGGAAAATCCCATGGACGGAGGAGCCTGGTGGGCTGCAGTCCATGGGGTCACTCAGAGTCGGGCACAACTGAGCGACTTGACTTTCACTTTTCACTTTCATGCATTGGAGAAGGAAATGGCAACCCACTCCAGTGTTCTTGCCTGGAGAATCCCAGGGACAGGGGAGCCTGGTGGGCTGCTGTCTATGGGGTCGCACAGAGTTGGACATGACTGAAGCAATATAGCAGCAGCAGCATTTTACTTAACATGGTGAATAGTGCCAAACACTACTATAAGTGAAATAAATTTAAAAACTAGGATTTGAACCCCAGGTAGCCTGGTTCTGAATCCTAGAGCTTCAATCACTGTTCTGAGCAGCTTCCATATACACATATGCACTCAAACGGGGAAATATAAACAGTAGTGATTATTGCTACAATTAAGATTATATCTGCTAGCTATCACTGTATAACAAAACGTCTCAAAGGACAGTGGTTTAAAGTAACTATAATTTAGTATTTCTCACTAGTCTATATGTCAGTGGGTAGTTTTGCTGATCTCCGTGCTTGGCTGATCTTGGCTAGACTTTCTTATGAGTCTATGGACAGCACAGATTGGCTAGAGGCTGACTGGTCTTGGATAGCCGAAGGTCACTGGGCAGGTGACCTGAATCTTTCCTATGCATATTTTACAATCTTTTAGTGGGCTAGCATTGGTCATGTTCTCAAGGTTATGGCAGAGATTCAACAGCAAAACTGAGTCCAGTGCACACTTCATACCACATTTATTAATATCCCATTGGCCAAAGCAAGTCATGTGGCTGACCACAGAGTCAAGAGCTGGAACAAAATGCCCCTCCCCAAATAGGAGGAGTGGAAACTTGGGGCTTTCAATGCAATCCATTGCAGAAATACTCAGAATCACAGGGGCAGCAGAATTAAACCTGAAAATGAATTATTTAAACAAATATGCTATCAAAAACCTACATGAAACCATGAAGAATAAATATACCTAAAATTGTCTTATGATTTATAAAACACAATATTAAGTTAAATTATTAACATTTGATTAGGACTCCAACATAAGTGATACCACATGTATTTTTACATATAACTCTCATAATACATCAGAGAAGACAGGGCAGAGTTTCAGGAGCCAACTTCCCTTCAGTTTATTTTTACAACACAGATTATAATAGTGAAAACTGGCAAATTTTGTAATATGCCTTATTAAGAGGGAGCAAACTGGTTATAATGAGAATCAACTGTATTGATCATAATGATGGTTGTGATGGCTTCAAATTCAATTTGTAAAATATTTCATCAAAGAATTTCAATGTGGTATTTCTGGGTTAAAAGCCAAGATAGTGTTTTATGATACTAGGTAAAATGATTTTGCGGTTAACATGAGTATAGCTCTAAAATACACAGTAGAACTTTTTTATTTGTGTAGATGGCATTTAGAGATAAGAATAATCATCATGCTATTTCTCCTGTATAGCAAAAGGAGATATAACATACATACTCTGAGCAAGAGGAAGATTCTTCAACAAGAAATATTTGAATGTGTGGTGTAGACACCACTTATAAGATGCATAGGCTTGAATAAACCACTTACCCTCTCTGTGCCTTAGTGTTCTCATCTGTAAAAGGGAAGTAATAATAGTGCTTATTTCACAGGGCTGTTAAGAATCCACCAAGTTTGTCCTTTCTTTTCATGATTATTCTTGAGTTAGTATTTGTTGAAATAATAATTAAAATAAGAATAAATATATTCTTGAAATTTTTCATTATTCTCTTAATTTCCATATGAATCACATGACTGATTTTTCCATTTCTACAGCATTGTACTATTTTTTTTTAATTTAAAAAAATTCTGGCCATGCAAAGTGGCTTATAGGATCTTAGTTCCCCAACCACAGATCAAACTGGTGTCCCCTGCAGTACAAGGGTAAGGTCCTAACCACTGGGCTGCCAGGGTATTCCCTTAGTCCCTTTGATTAAGCAAATTATATATAGAATTTGGGCTTTCCAGGTGGTTCAGTGGTAAAGAATCCACCTGCCAATGCAGGAGATGCGCGTTTGATCCCTGGGTCAGGATGAGCCCATGGAGGAGGGTATGGTAACCCACTCCAATATCCTTGCCTGGAGAATCCCATGGACAGAGGAGCCTGGAGAGGACACAGTCCATGGGGTCACAGAGAGAAAGACACAACTGAGCTGCACAAGCATGAGCCCGTATATAGAATTTAAATGAACCAAATTGTATTTGCATTTTACAGAATCTAAAGCCTCCAATTAAGATGTACAGATGGGAGTCTTCCATATATCAGCCATCTTCTGTGGAGGTACAATATCATCGCCTAACTTTGCTGCGGCTGCTGCTAAGTCGCTTCAGTCGTGTCCGACTCTGTGCGACCCCATAGACGGCAGCCCACCAGGCTCCCCCGTCCCTGGGATTCTCCAGGCAAGAATACTGGCTTGGGTTGCCATTTCCTTCTCCAATGCAGGAAAGTGAAAAGTGAAAGTGAAGTCTCTCAGTTGAGTCCGACTCTTCGCGACCCCATGGACTACAACCCTACCAGGCTCCTCCAACCATGGGATTTTCCAGGCAAGAGTACCGGAGTGGGGTGCCTAGCTTTAGGGGACACTAAATAACCAAACTAAAGGGAAAGGGATGAAGAGTTTCAGAGAACTGAGTAATCAGGGACTTTCTAGATACTATGGAAATGCCTAGGACTATGATGGGCTCAGAAATGATGAGAATTGAAGGGTCATAGGAGAATTGAGAGAGGTGATGTAATCGAGAAGGACATGGTTTACATGGAGACCACAGGAATCAAACAATTCCTACCATGCCACCCTATGCCATTCAGTTAGGTTCCCTTTCCATACACTTCCCTCCAGGATTTTTAAACTCAGCCTGTTGGAGGATTTTCTCTTGGTTAATAAACCTCTAGATAGTAATGGAAAATAATGTCTGCCTTATAATAAATGTTTGCTAGAACATATTTGGAGAGTATACTGTAGTAGCCCTCCTTTTTTAAGATTATATGCGATGCATGAAAAAGTACTATAGAAACTCTAACACATATGAGGCAAGACCAAGAACAAAGGCACTTTGAGAATTCGTGTGGCACCTATTCGGAGAAGGCGATGGCACCCCACTTCAGTACTCTTGCTCAGAAAATCCCATGGATGGAGGAGCCTGGTAGGCTGCAGTCTATGGGGTCGCCAAGAGTCGGACACGACTTCACTTTCACTTTCACTTTTCACTTTTCACTTTTATGCATTGGAAAAGGAAATGGCAACCCACTCCAGTGTTCTTGCCTAGAGAATCCCAGGGACAGGGGAGCCTGGTGGGCTGCCGTCTATGGGGTCGCCAAGAGTTGGACACGACTGAAGCGACTTAGCAGCAGTAGCAGCAGCAGCAGCATGGCACCTATTTGCTTTAAACAGAAGAGTAAACTTGTCAGCAAGTCATTAAGAAAAAGCATCACTGGAATGAAACGTTGCTCTAAACCTTTGTTATTACTTTAAAAATACTCAAAAGGTTACCTAGAACCCAGCAAACTGTATGGGCTGGAAAGTTTCCATTCTCACTTATAAGGACCGCAGTATAAGGCATCCAATCTTCAGCTAACAGTTACTTTGCACAGAAAGTCCCTTACCAATACTTGCTGCTTACGGGGGCTAGTCCAATTTGATGAAAGTCTGAATGAGAAAATATTTTGATAAAGTTGTTTGATAGAAACATATGGTAAGATATAGTAAAATATGTTTTTTTCAGCAATGAATCTGTTATCTTCTTTAAGTATAATTTATAATTAGTCTATTATGTATAACAGTCCCATTCAGTTGCTCAGTGTGTCTAGCTCTTTGCGACCCCATGGACTGCAGCACACCAGGCTTCCCTGTCCATCACCAACTGCCAGAGCTTGCTCAAACTCATGTCCATCAAGTTGGTGATGCCATCCAACCATCTAGTCCTCTGTCATCCCCTTCTCCTCCTGCTTTCAATCTTTTCCAGCAACAGGGTCTTTTCTATATGCAAAGGCATTAAACTTATGTCACTGGAAGAATCCTCCTAATGTTTGTTTGTTTGCTTGCTTGCCTGCTTTTTTTTTTTTCTTTCAAGTAACCTCAACATGGCTCAGATGGTAAAGAATCTGCCTGCAATGCAGGAGACCTGAGTTCAATCCCTGGATGGGGAAGAGCCCCTGGAGAAGGGAATGGCTTCCCACTCCAGTATTCTTGCCTGGAAAGTTCCATGGACAGAGGAGCCTAGCGGGCTACAGTCTATGGAACTGCAAAGTGTTGGACAGGACTGAGTGACTAACACAATCTCAACATTTCTTCTGGCATCTATTTGTATGTACCCATTTGCATAGAGTTCTAAGTGGTTGTATTGTTTGCTGGGTTGATTTTTTTTTTCAGTATGTTTTGGTAAGAAAGTAAGCAAACCCAGCCCATGTCTGTTTTTTTCTGAATTCCCTTATCAGTTCAGTTCAGTTAGTCGCTCAGTCGTGTCCAACTCTTTGCGACCCCATCAATCGCAGCACGCCAGGCCTCCCTGTCCATCACCAACTCCCGGAGTTCACTCAAACTCACGTCCATTGAGTCGATGATGCCATCCAGCCATCTCATCCTCTGTCATCCCCTTCTCCTACTGCCCCCAATCCCTCCCAGCATCAGAGTCTTTTCCAACGGGTCAACTCTTCACATGAGGTGGCCAAAGTACTGGAGTTTCAGTAGCATCATTCCTTAATTCCCTTATGCTACTTCTGCTAAGTCACTTCAGTCGTGTCCGACTCTGTGCAACCCCATAGACAGCAGCCCACCAGGCTCCCCCATCCCTGGGATTCTCCAGGCAAGAATACTGGAGTGGGTTGCCATTTCCTTCTCCAATGCATGAAAGTGAAAAGTGAAAGTGAAGTCGCTGAGTCTTGTCTGACTCTTAGCCACCCCATGGACTGCAGCCCACCAGGCTCCTCCTTCCATGGGATTTTCCAGGCAAGAGTGCTGGAGTGGGGTGCCATTGCCTTCTCCTAATTCCCTTATAGTGGGATCCAAACGAAAGACATTGTACCTTCATAAAAGGTCTCTGACAGTGAGCCTCAGGTGTGGTTCTGGAATAAAGGCAGGACACAGAAAACAGTGAGAAGAAGGGAGGGGGAAAGGGAGGGAGGACAGGAAAGATACAGCCAGCCAGTATTGCATGCTTTTGGAAGCTCCAACTTGGACTTGAGTCACACATCCCAGGGAAAGAAAACCTCAAGGCTCCAAACACATAGGAACCACTTCAGTCATTCATATATATTCAAGAAACACTTATGGAGAAGCTAATATTCACCAAGTACTGACTGTGCACTGGAAAAAAATACCAAAAGCAGTATTATCATGGCCCCAGGGGCCATAGTATAGCAAGGAATATGAACAAAGAAACCAGTCATGGCAATAAGTACGGTAATCCTACTTGTTCTAACCACCACCCCCCAAATCTCTGTGGCAGATGTTTATTTCCTGCTCATGTAACAATATGACGCAGGCTTCCTGATGAGTTGGCAGCTATCAAACGTGAATTCAAAGACCAAGGTTTATTCCATCTTGTGGCTTCAGCAGCATCATCATTTGATCTCCAAAATTATATTAAGAACACAAATTGCTGGACTTCCCTGGGGTACAATGGATAAGAATCCACCTGCCAATGGAGGGGACATGCATTCAATCCCTGGTCTGGGAAAATTGCTCATGCTGTGGAACAACTGAGCTCGTGTGCCACAACTACCCAGCCTTATGTCACAATTACCAAGGCTGTGTGCCCCAACTTCCAAGCCCACATGCTGCAACTACTCAAGCCCACATGCTCTAGGGCCCGAGAACTGCAAGTACTGAGCCTGTGTGCCACTGAAGCACACTACTGAAGCCTGCATGCCTAGGGCCTGTGTTCAGCAGCAGGAGAATCCACTGCAATGAGAAGCCCTCATACCACAACGAAGAGCAGCCCCCGCTTGCCACAACTAGAGAAAGCCTGCATGCAGCAACAAAGACACAGCACAACCGTAAATAAATAATTGTTTTAAAAATACAAACTTCCAATATCAAGAATAAAAGAAACATTATCACCACAAATCCAAAATGACGAACAGCTAAGAAATTAACATTATGCAAAGTTTTATGCCCACAAATTCTGTGACTTGGATGAAACGAGCAAATTCTTGAAAAATACATCTTACCAATGCTGAGGCAAAATGAAGTGAAAATTCTAAATAGTCCTATAGCTATTCAATAGATTGAATTTATCATTTAAAACTTTGCCACAAATAAAACCCCAGACTTCGATAGTTTCTCTGGTGAATTCTATCAAATATTTATGGAAGAAGTAATTACAGCAGTATACGGACTCTTTTAGACAATAGAGGGCGAGGGAATGCTCCCCAGCAAATTTTATGAGGCCAGCATAACCTGAATACTTTAAATAAAGACAACATAACAAAAGAAAATTACAAAATTTCACTTGGCATCATCTCCCTTTCAGCCAGTTGGAACGGAAAACCAGTAAAGATGATTTCACGTGAAAAGTTTCTCTTGTAAGCCAGGCCTGTATATGGAATACACCACATCCACTCATATTCCTTGAGAAGTTAATAATATAACATGTAAGGAAAACATACACAGACCCCCAGTCCAGCACATGGACAACACTGTGGCTGGTGAAATGAGGGAATGAATGAATGAACCAGCAGTTAGCTAACAATGTAAATAAGCTCTCTTAAAATTGCCTCTACCTAGTTCCAGATGACGGAGAAGGCAATGGCACCCCACTCCAGTACTTTTGCCTGGGGAATCCCGTGGACAGAGGAGCCTGGTAGGCTGCAGTCCATGGGGTCACTAGAGTCGGACACGACTGAGCGACTTCACTTCCACTTTTCACTTTCATGCATTGGAGAAGGAAATGGCAACCCACTCCCGTGTTCTTGCCTGGAGAATTCCAGGGACAGGGAAGCCTGGTGGGCTGCCGTCTCTGGGGTCACACAGAGTTGGACACGACTGAAGCGACTTAGCAGCAGCAGTTCCAGATGAAGTAGTAACTACTGCACCAACAATAATGGTTTGCAAGTCACTGATGGGCCCTGGTTCAGAGCTAACTTGTAGCTAGAACACCGGGTGTGTATTTGCTTTCTGTGGGACTTGGCGATCAGCCTGACCTCGCATTAAATGTCTCAGTTCCAACTGTATGTGAAGCTAGTGGGATTCTTCTGTAGTCACTTAACCTTCCACCACCTCAATTCGTTTTCTTCGGAGAGATGGGGTCCATGGCAATAGAGGGAGTGGGGCAAGTCCAGAAATCTATCCTACTGATTTTTATGGCAAACACTGTGTGGTCTCTCTCTATATATGAAAAGTTGGTAAAATTTGTTTTAAAAGATAGGAGACTTGTCTTGTTTCAGTGGACACCACACGCCTCCCTGACTCAGCTCTCTTCCACTTTCTGAGATGGGGAAACAGTGGAAACAGTGGCAGATTTTATTTTGGGGGGCTCCAAAATCACTGCAGATGGTGACTGCAGCCATGAAATTAAAAGACGCTTACTCCTTGGAAGGCAAGTTATGACCAACCTAGACAGCATATTAAAAAGCACAGACATTACTTTGTCAACAAAGGTCCGTCTAGTCAAGGCTATGGTTTTTCCAGTAGTCATGTATGGATGTGAGAGTTGGACTATAAAGAAAGCTGAGTGCAGAAGAATTGATGCTTTTGAACTGTGGTGTTGGAGAAGACTCTTGAGAGTCCCTTGGACTGCAAGGAGATCCAACCAGTGCATCCTAAAGATCAGTCCTGGGTGTTCATTGGAAGGACTGATGCTGAAGCTGAAACTCCAATACTTTGGCCACCTGATGTGAAGAGCTGACTCATTTAAAAAGACCCTAATGCTGGAAAGATTGAGGGAAGGAGGAGAAGGGGATGACAGAGGATGAGATGGTTGGATGGCATCACCGACTCAATGGAAATGGGTTTGGGTAGACTCTGGCAATTGGTTATGGACAGGGAGGCCTGGCATGCTGCAGTTCATGGGGTCACAAATAGTCGGACACAACTGAGTAACTGAATTGCACTGTTTTTCCTTATTTCCTTTCTCCATCCTAATTATTTTTCTTTCCTCACTTCCTGACCTACCACAAAATATCCTGGTTTTCTCTAAAGAGCTGAAGGGGACATAGGCTTTCTGGAGATTTCTGAGCATGGCTTCAATACAGATTGTCATTCTCTGAAAATCAAGATAATGGTTTCCTTCAAACAGCAGCAGCAACACTTGGAGAAGAGGTATATTACCGTGGCGAAGAAACAGGAAAGCCCTGGCTGTGGAACCATTGCAGAGTACAGTGACACTGTCCACGCCCTCACACCTCCTTTATAATTTCCTCAGCCCCCCAGCTGCATCTTCAAGCATAATGAGTAAGGATTTCCACTGGTATTTCCCATCTACCACCATCACCACCTCTACCCTCCACATCTCTCTGGGTCACAGCTTCCCTGAGCTCACTTCCACCATCCAGAAGAATTATGGATCATCTTTATGAAGCCCCTGAAAGAGCCCAGCATTTCTCATGGTGTACTCTGCATATAAGTTAAATAAGCAGGGTGACAATATACAGCCTTGACGTACTCCTTTTCCTATTTGGAACCAGTCTGTTGTTCCATGCTCATGAGAAGAGTTGACTCATGGGAAAAGACTCTGAAGCTGGGAGGGATTGGGGACAGGAGGAAAAGGGGACAACAGAGGATGAGATGGCTGGATGGCATCACTGACTCGATAGACATGAGTTTGAGTGAACCCTGGGAGTTGGTGATGGACAGGGAAGCCTGGCGTGCTGTGATTCATGGGGTCACAAAGAGTGGGACATGACTGAGCGACTGAACTGAACTGAAAGAGTCCAGCATGGCAGCAGAACACTACCCTTTCAGCCACCCCTGACATTTCATCCTGGCCTGAGTTTATCATAAATATCATAATATCATATCATATCATAAATATCATAAAATATGATATTCATAAAATATTGCCCATTTTAAATCATCAAAATTACTTATATGACAGATCATTTATTTATCCAACTAGATTCTTCTTGGGCACCCAAGAGATGATTTGACCAATAGATATGAAATCAAAGACTGTGATCTCTAACCAAACAATAATGATAAGAACTGACAATTGGCAGTTCATCAAGCACAGTCACGACAGCAGGAAATATCAGCTTCTTCTGATAGAAATAGCTAAAGCACAGAAGGAGATCTAACAGTAAGGCAAATCTTAATGATAGTAAAATGGTTGTCAAAAGGCATCTGCCAAAATCGCACCTTCACATCAGCATGCTTTGGACATGTAGCAGAGCTCATACATTTGGAAGGTGAAAAAGGTGAGGAGGTAAGCTTAGCTCACAGCTGAACCAGGTAACTCCTCTGCTACGTAAAATTAAGAACAGAAAACTGGGATTTCTTTCCTACTCTTTCTTTAGTCCTTAAGAAGATCTCTGAGAGGGGCTGCCAAGTGTGCTTAACCTCTGTGTCCACCAAACTCTAATCCCTGGCAAACATAATTTTTATTCTGAAAATGAGAAATCCACCCAAGTAGTAGCAGCCCGAAGTTCAAAACCATCTGTACTGCTAGGTAAACATGATCTGTACACACAATGTGGGTAGTGGCGAGTTCTTCTCAGCTTCTGAAACGAGAAAGCCTAGGAAGGCAGCAACTCAGCCCAGCCCATGTGAACCTTGTGGGGTTCAACCTGAAGTGATTACAACCAAGTTCTCTAATTGCTTGTGTGTTTTATTAAGTAGATCCCATTTGAGTCTAAAATCACATGCAATGTTTAAATGTTATTTCTGTAAGCTATACAAAACTATAATCTTTCAGTAAAGAAAAAAAAAAGATGCTGTCAAATAAGAGATATGAAATGAGATCGTTCTTCTTTGCGAGACAGATGTTTTTTTTGGCTCTTTGGTATAATACATTCCATATTAGAGTTTCTTTCTAACCAAACGCTAGGAATAGCACATGCTTGCATGAAGTGCACCAGAACCATTATCAAGAAAACTTCTTTTTATTAACACTGACAACTTTTGAGGTCCCTGCTACAGAAACCTCACACTCTCAGCTGCTAATGGGACCCATTATGCCAAGCCTGGACTTTTTCCATCCATCTCACATATCCTGCAATAGAAATAAATCTATACATTTCCTTAGAACTAGCCACAGGAGTTGACAAATGATTTTCCCCCCTCTTATCTTTCCTGTGAAGCTCTTGTCCTCTTATACCAGTAAACTTCATAAGATTAAAGGTTTCTTTTCCCATCTTTAAAGAAATGTAGAAAAATAAGACAGTAGGGATGGCATAAACTTACCCAGAAAAAAAAAATTCCATCAAACCAATTGTCTTACTCTACTTGGAAGGAAAGTTATGACCAACCTGGATAGCATATTCAAAAGCAGAGACATTACTTCACCAACAAAGGTCCGTCTAGTCAAGGCTATGGTTTTTCCTGTGGTCATGTATGGATGTAAGAGTTGGACTGTGAAGAAGGCTGAGCGCCGAAGAATTGATGCTTTTGAACTGTGGTGTTGGAGAAGACTCTTGAGAGTCCCTTGGACTGCAAGGAGATCCAACCAGTCCATTCTGAAGGAGATCAGCCCTGGGATTTCTTTGGAAGGAATGATGCTAAAGCTGAAACTCCAGTACTTTGGCCACCTCATGCAAAGAGTTGACTCATTGGAAAAGACTCTGATGCTGGGAGGGATTGGGGGCAGGAGGAAAAGGGGACGACAGAGGATGAGATGGCTGGATGGCATCACTGACTCGATGGACATGAGTCTGAGTGAACTCCGGGAGTTGGTGATGGACAGGGAGGCCTGGTGTGCTGTGATTCATGGGGTCGCAAAGAGTCGGACACGACTGAGTGACTGAACTGAACTGAACTTGTATTTATCACCAAAAACAAGTTTGGTGATTAGTAAATATCAGCTGAAACTAATTAGCTCCAGGACAAAAATTTCCATATTGAACTGGGATGACAAGAATGCAACCAGAAATGAATAAAATGTACTGGTTGGAAGCAGATGGCAGTTTTACCAACTAGTGTGTGCAGTGAGAGGAACAAATGGTTAGTATTAGGCTGATTTAATTTGCAGTTGGAGGTTCTTCTTCATGACAGAGAAGCTGATGTTCATTTAAATCCTCTGACCTCAGCCAACTGTGAATGCCTTCTGGGTTTGCTGAGGTCTTGCTTTCTTCTGCAGAGTTTTTAAAGATGGCATCTTGCCCTTCAACAGCCTGGGGGCACTGCCAGCTAAGATAAAGTACAAACAAATATTCCTTGAAAAGACAAGAACCTGCATATGGGGGATATGGAGCTGTCCTTCGTAAAGGCTGACATTCTTCCTTGTTGCTGGTGTGTGTAACGAAGGGATTACAGTGGTAACGCTTGGAATTTAAAAGAGACACAGGCTTGGTTGTTTCAAAAAAAGACTGTGTGAGAGTTTATAGAGATTTCTGGGAACAGAACTGGGTTCCCCTTCCCCATGGAGTGAAAGTGGGTGGTGGTAGGGACCCAATAGGTAGACAAGTTCCTAGATCCACTGGGATCATCCATAGTCAACAATCAACAGAACTAGTCAGTAGTTAGGGGAACTAATCAATAGTCAAGACTATTTCCCTTCAGTTCCCCCATACGTTGGGGTGCAGCTCCCACCCCTCTGCCCAGTACAAGGCTGCTCACCCTAAAGCAGGGTAGAGAAGAGGTGCTGACCTCCTTCATCTGCCTGCCCCACCACTGTACAACCCTGACCGGAGTGAAGACCTTGTGTTCTGCCAGGATGTTGGGGAGGCTCTTTCACTATAAGCTGGACAGTCTGCCCCTTTGTAGGTCTGACCCTATCTGTATTTCCTGAGCCTACTCAGAGGTCATCTGTAACTCCAGTAGTTGGTTCTCAAACATGCAAAAGCTTTCCTCCCTCAAAGACCTGCATCTCTTTCTGCCTGCAGTTTTAGACTCAGAAGCATGCCTGAGTCTAGTCTCCTCTGGACTCAGACGCATGCCTGGTCCTTGGAACCAATGAGATACTCATTCACCAACTATGAGTGAAGACCTCAGTCTTTGTGTCCCTTGGTGAGACAATTCTTGGGTGTGTCCTACCCAGCCTCTCAGAAGATGTGCAAAAGGATTAGCTGTCCCCAGAGGTAACACACCTGCTAATGTCCCTTTGATTTGCTTTTTGAGATTTGTATTGCCTAGTTTTGAGTCAAGTTTATCATAAGAGGGGCAGAACATGAAAGATTTCAGAGACTGGTCCTCTTAATGTCTGGGTCAGTGTGAATAGCTGAAGAGCTGCCGTATCTGGGTTGAACATCTTTGTAAGTGGCCAGCTGTTTGAAACCTGTGTAGGCAAATGTATGAGGAACACATCTCTTCCCAACTCCTTGTTTAATTGCTTCATGTTGGTAGTTGGACCATGGTAGTAGTATTTATACACACACATAAATCAGCAAACACTACACATTTCCCCAAAGAGCCTATTGTGAAACATTTACCAGCAAACCAATGGCACCATCCCTGAGACCTTACTAATTCTTCAGCCTTTTTATACAAGAGCGGAAAATACGTCAAAAAATACTTAGGCCACCCACTTATCTTGAATACCATTATCATTACTAATATAATAATCATCATGCAAGTTACTAATCCTTCAAATAGGAGATGGCTTATTTTTTTAATTATTTCTGGCCATGTTGAGTCTTTGTTGCTTTGCTCAAGCTTTCTCTGGTTGCAGCAACTGGAGGTTACTCTTCATTGCGGTGCACGGGCTTCTCATGGTGGTGGCTTCTCTTGGTGTGGAGCACAGGCTCGAGGCACACAGGCTTCAGTAGGTACAGCACACAGGCTCATTAGTTGCAGCTCGTGGGCTCCAGAGCACAGGCTCATCAGCTGTGGCACAGAGGCTGAGTTGCTCCTGGGCATGTGGAATGTTCCTGGACCAGGGATCAAACCTCTGTCCCCTGCATTGGCAAGTGGACTCATCCACTGCACCACCAGGGAAGTCTAGGAGATGACTTACTGAAGGGACCTCTGAAGTATGACTTTTCTGATTAAATAGAAGCTGACTACCCCAGGGTATATATTCCTGATTAGAGCAATTGGCCAGCTCTAGATTGTAGCTTAAACCAACTCTCTGATAATATCATACTACCAATGCTGCAGTTTTTGCAAGTAAGTTGCAGACATCACACCAGGAGGCTTACTATGTCAAGGCATACCTCGCCAAGCCCCCAGACCTCACTTCTAAAAGATTTCTGAGGAGCCATTCATCCAGCAAGTATTTTTTAAGGAAATACTACTGTTTCTGAGGACCTGTGCAAAGTACTATGGGCAATCTAAAAGTGAGAAAAATGAGGGGCCATGTCCTGGCAATGCTAAATTCCCATGAGGGACTTGTCCCTCAAGAATAACAATCCCCCCAAAAAACTCCTCTAATTTACCTGCTGGAGGCTGAGGTATAAGAACAGAGAGTGTGGTGGAAACCAGGCTCTGAAGGAACTCTACCCTGTTGACCTCAGGTACAAAACAGATCTTGGTGAGCAGTGGGAAGGATGGCCGATGGACAGAAGGAGAGAGTGAGATGTGTGAGGAGGAGCTATAACTAGGTTATGAGGATTATGAAAAGGCTTAAAAATTATATGAGTTAAAGATTTAATCCTCAGGCCAAACATGACCTCAACATCACTTTTCCCAAGTCCTTAAAATTGCTACTTTCAGGTCACGGAAAGCCTCAGATGAGATGAGTAGGTTAAGTGAAAGTGGCTAGGGGTTTCAAGATGCTCAAAGTGGGCAGGTATGTTGGCCTGTGGTTCCAAGAAAAGGGAATGATGTGCAAAATGCAGGGGCATGGGTCCAGCATGTCCAACTTGGGGGAATTTTGAGAGCATCAGAGAAGAAGGTTTAGGTTTGAGATCTACTCTAACCTTTGTTACTTGAATAGATTCATGAACTTGGATGAGTCACTGAAATTGTACAAACCTCAGGCCTTTGTGAAGAATCAGCTTTTGTTTTTACAGAGCAACTCTACTAATTTCTTTATTGGTTAATTTCTGTGTAAATAATTTCTATTTTTGTATTTATTAATTCCTTTACTCTATATTTTTTAGTTTATTTGTCTCACATGTATCTAGTTTCTTGATTTAAAATGTTAGTTCATTTATTTTTTTGTCTTCCTTGTTTTTCCTAATAAGTACAATCATAACAGATATTTTCCAAGTGCCATGCTGGCCATATCAATGATTTTAACACATTGTATTTAGCTACATTGCATGTCTACACAGTTTTTGTTTCCTCTTTTACTTATGTGTTACATAGAAGTGGGCTTTTATTTCCTTCAAAAACTATAGTTTTAAGAAGTACAATTTGGTTTTGGTTTGAGGTGATTTTGCTGGTTTATTCCTTCTCAATTTCTAACTTTAATGCCTCATGACCAATGAATGTGACCTATATGCTTTCTGTTTTTTAATTTGTTAACATTTTCTAGTCTATGATGATTTTTTTCTGAATGCTTAATGCTCTTTTGAAAAAAATAAATGCTGTTTTTTGGAGGTTGTATGGGGTTTCCTAGGTGGCGCTAGTGGTAAAGAACCCATCTGCCAATGCATGAACTGCAGAAGACGCGGGTTCATTCCCTGGGTCAGGAAGATCCCCTGGAGGAAGGCATGGCAACCCACTCCAGTGTTCTTGCCTGGAGAAGCCCATGGACAGAGGGGCCTGGCAGGCCACAGTACATATGGTTACAAAGAGTCAGACGTGACTGAAGCGACTTAGCATTCACGCATGCATGGGAGACATGTAAAATTTATTCACTGTGTTATTCAAACCTTTTATATCCTTACTTATTTTTAGTGTGTCTGGTTTACAAATTTCTAAAAACTGTATGTTTAAGTCTATTTCAACTGTGGATCTAGTTATCCTTTTATTTTCTATTTGCTTTTCTTTTATATATTTAGAAGCTATGTTGTCAGGGTTATAAAGGTTTGCCCAATAACTTTTATTACTTTTAGTATTCTGAAATATTCCTCTTTGCCTATTTTAATATCTATCTTAAATTTTCTTTTTTCTGACATCAGTATGGTCAAGTTTGCTCTATTCTGGCTAGCGTTTTTCCCTTCATATTTTTTTCCATTCCTTTCATTTCAACCTTTATGTGTCTTCGGCCTGCTTGTGGAAAGAGCCGGACATGCCGTTCTGTGCAGTGTGACCTCAAGCCTGTCTCCTGTGATCTGGAGGAGGAACAGAATGTGCTGTTCCTCAGGACAGATGTTTAGTTATCTCCTGATGTGGGGCTCATTGGTTCACCTGCTTGTCACAGTCACTAAAGGCTCCACCCAGTCTCTCACTCACTGTGCCTGCCTAACACATGGGTTGCTCATTGCCTGGGAGTGGCAGAGGCATAGGAGAGGAACACGGCAGATGGTCAACAGACCTGATGGCTTCTGCTGCTGCTGCCACTGCTGCTGCTAAATTGCTTCAGTCGTGTCCGACTCTGTGAGACCCCATAGACGGCAGCCCACCAGGCTCCCCCGTCCCTGGGATTCTCCAGGCAAGAACACTGGAGTGGGTTGCCATTTCCTTCTCCAATGCATGAAACTGAAAAGTGAAAGTGAAGTCGCTCAGTTATTTCCAACTCTTAGCAACCCCATGGTCTGCAGCCCACCAGGCTCCTCCGTCCATGGGATTTTCCAGGCAAGAGTACTGGAGTGGGGTGCCATTCTGCTGCAGAACCCCAAATAATCACCCTATCAGTTACCCCTGGGGCCTGCTTGCCAGATGTCTGAAAGTCACCAAACCTCCAACCAGAAGCATCTCTGGAGGCCCATGCACCTTTATAGGAGTTCTCTTCTGCACAATTTGGGTTGTAATTTCCTCTTCAATCTGATCCCAACTATCTTTAATCTTCCTGAAATTTATCAAATGACTTTTGGGCAAATGAAACCTCTTTTGTTTTCAAACATAATTTTTTAAAAAACAAGATTTTTGCCATTGTGGATAAGAGGTTACAAGAATTTCCATAATACTTCTCCTGTCTTTTCCATTATTTCTTTAAGCCAACTTACCAAACATGGGATTCTGAGGCAAAACATGTGAACATTTTTAGAGACCATAATACATACTTTCAATTGCATTCTAGGAGGAGTATAACAATTTACACCACCAGTAGCAATTCCTTCATCAAAAATTTTATTGATCATTTAGAAAGAAAAGAGAAGTTAGATAGAATTTTTTAAACAGTTTTATAAAGGTATAAAAGATCTTTACAAAGGTCCCCATATAGTCAAAGCTATAGTTTTTCCAGTAGTCATGTACGAAGAGTTGGATCTAAAGAAGACTGAGTGTCAAAGAATTGATGCTTTTGAACTGTGGGGCTAGAGAAGACTCTTGAGAGTCCCTTGGACAGCAAGGAGATCAAACCAGTCAGTTGGAAAGGAAATCAACCCTTAATATCCACTGAAAGGACCAATGCTGAAGCTGAAGCTCCAATACTTTGACCATGTGATGGAAAGAGCCAACTCATTGGAAAAGACCCTGATGCTGGGGAAGATTGAAGGCAAAAAGGAGAACAGGGCATCAGAGGATGAGATGGTTAGATAGAATCTCTGATTCAGTGGACATGAATTTGAGCAAACTCTGGGAGATAGTGAAGGACAGGGAAGCCTGGCATGCTGCAGTCCATGGAGTCATGAAAACTCCAACACAACTTAGCAGCTCAGATCAGATCAGTCGCTCAGTTGTGTCCGACTCTTTGCGACCCCATGTATCACAGCACGTCAGGCCTCCCGGTCCATCACCAGCTTCCGGAGTTCACAGAGACTCACGTCCATCGAGTCAGTGATGCCATCCAGCCATCTCATCCTCTGTCATCCCCTTCTCCTCTTGCTCCCAATCCCTCCCAGCATCAGAGTCTTTTCCAATGAGTCAACCCTTCGCATGAGGTGGCCAAAGTACTGGAGTTTCAGCTTTAGCATCATTCCTTCCAAAGACTTAGCAACTGGACAACAATATAAAGGTATAATTGACATACAATAAAATGCACATATTTAAAGTGTATAATTGAATAAGTTTTGACATATACATCCACCTGTGAAATCATCACCTTGATCAAGAGAGTAAATAGAGCCAAAAATCCCCCAAATCTCCTGAAACCCCTTTGCAATCTCTCTTTCCATTGCCAAGTAACCGATGATCTGGTTTCTGTCACTATTGATTAATTTACATTTTCTAGAATTTTATAAACAGAATTATAATTTATTTTTTTAATTTTATTTTTAAACTTTACATAATTGTATTAGTTTTGCCAAATATCAAAATGAATCCACCACAGGTATACATGTGTTCCCCATCCTGAACCCTCCTCCCTCCTCCCTCCCCATACCATCCCTCTGGGTCGTCCCAGTGCACCAGCCCCAAGCATCCAGTATCATGCATCAAACCTGGACTGGCAACTCGTTTCATACATGATATTTTACATGTTTCAATGCCATTCTCCCAAATCTTCCCACCCTCTCCCTCTCCCACAGAGCCCTTAAGACTGTTCTATACATCAGTGTCTCTTTTGCTGTCTCGTACACAGGGTTGTATAACTACGTACACATTTTTCTCTTGTCTTTCACTCAGCATAATTATTTTAAGATTTATCCATATAAATGCATGTGTCAGTAATTTACTCCTATTCATTGATGAATACTATTCCACTGTGAGGATAAACCACAATTTATTATTCACTCTTCTTTTTCTGACTTGTATTACTTTTAATGATTCCATTTTAATCTTCTTTATTGATATTTCAGCTATAATCCTTCATTTTATATTTTAGAGGTTGCTTTAGGATATCATGTATATCTTTAATTTATCACAGTCTACCTTCAAGTCATATTATACCTCATTATAGGGGATTCTCAGATGGTTTAGTGGTAAAGAATCTGCCTACCAATGCAGGAGACACAGGAGATGTGGGTTTGATCCCTGGATTGGGAAGATCCCCTGGAGAAGGAAATGGCAACCCACTCTAGTATTCCTGCTTGGAGAATCCCAAGGATAGAAGAACCTGATAGGCTACAGTTCATATGGTCACAAAGAGTCAGACTGAGCAACTGAGCATGCATGCACCCATGTATAGTGTAAGAACCTTGACAATGACATACTTCCACTTAGCCCTTCCTGGCCTTCGTGGTATTGGCATCACATATTTTATATGTAATAACTATATTGCTATTATTTTTGACAGTCAATTTTTTTTTAAAGAATACTAATAAGGGGTAAAATCTTACATATTTACCCATGTGTAGTTACCCTTTCTGTTGTTCTTCAATCTTTAGTGTAGACCCAGATTTCCATCTGTGATCTTTCCCTTTCTGTTTGAAGAACTTCCTTTAACATTCCTTGTAGTCATGGTCTGCTGGTGATGCTTTCAGCTCTTGTATGCCTGAAAATGTCTACTTGCTTTCATTTTCAAAGGAAATTCTTGCTGGATATAGAATTCAAGGTTGACAGTTTTTATCTTTCAGTACTGTAAAGATTTTTTCCACTGCCTTTTCACTTACATTGTTTCTGAGAGTAAATTTGTTTTATCTTTGCTCCTCTGTGCTTAAGCCATAATTTTTTCTCTTGCTGCTTTTAGGATTCTTCTTTTTATCAGTGGTTTTTGACAATGTAATCCTGAGGGGTAATTTTCTTCATGTTTATTGGGCTTGGGAGTGTCTTGAGCTTTTTGGATGGTTGGTAGAAAGAATAATAGCCCCCCAAGAATATCCACATCCTAATCCCCAAAACCTATTGTATTAGTTTGTTAGGGCTGCCACAGACTAAGTGACTCAAAGAACAGAAATTTATTCTTTCTTAGTTCTGGAGGTTAGAAGCCCAAAGTCAAGGTGCTGGTAGGACCAAGCTCTTTCCCAAACATCTAAAGGAAGAGACTTCCTTGTCTCTTGCAGCTCCTGGTAGCCCCTGGTGTTTTTGGCCTGTGGCAGCATAACTCCAATCTCTGCCTGTCTTCACATGGTCGACTGTCCTCTGTGTCTGTGTTTTCATGTTGTGTTCCCCTTTCTTTATGTCTCTCTTCTCTCTTGTGCATGTGTGCTAAGTCACTTCAGTAGTGTCCAACTTTTTGCAACATTATGGGCTGTACTCCACCAGGTTCCTCTGTACATAGGATTCTCCAGGCAAGAATACTGGAGTGGGGTGCCAAGCCCTTCTCTAAAGGTACAAAACATTGTGGATATTAAGAGCCCACCACACTCCAGAATATGCTGATATGCTCAGTTGCAGCCAACTCTTTGCAACCCCATGAACTGTAGCCCGCCAGGTTTCTCTGTCCATGGAATTTTCCAGGCAAGAATACTGGAGTGGGTTGCCATTTCCTTCTCCAACATTCCATCATGACTTCATTTTAATTTGTATCTTAGCTACATCTTCAAATACCTTATTTCCAAATAACATCACATTCAGAGTTACCATGGATTAAGACTTCAACATATCTTTTTTTGGGGTGGGGGGGAGCACAATTCTCACCATAATACCTGTGAAGATATGTAATCATAAACTACAAAATGGGCTTTGCATATGTAATTTAGCTAAGATTTTAAGATGGAAAGATTGTCCTGGATTATCCAAGTGGACACCATATAATGATAAGGGTCCTTATAAGAGAAAGACAGGAGAGTTGGAGAAGATATGACAATGGAAGAAGTTGGAGTGATGCAAACACAAGCCAGGGACTGCAAAGCCTCTAGAAGCAGGAGGAGGCAAGGAACAGTTTCTCCTCTAGAGCTTCCAGAAAGAAGCTGTCTGTGCTGATGCCTTTGCTTTAGTCCCTAAGATCCATTTCAGACTTCTGACCTCTAGAACCACAGGCATACCTTGTTTTATTGTGCTTCACAAATCTTGTGTGAATGTTCACAAACAGAACATCTGTGACAGAGAAGGGCTTCCCACGTGGCTAAGTGGTAAAGAATCCACCAGTCAATGCAGGAGATGCGGGTTTGATCCCTGGGTCAGGAAGATCCCCTGGAGTAGAAAATGGCAACCAGCTCCAGTATTCTTGCCTGGAAAATTCCACGGACAGAGGACCTACAGTCCATGGAGTCACAAAGAATTGGACACAACTGAGCGACTGAGCACACACATACACAAGTCTATCAGTACCATTTTTTCAACAGCATTATTTTTAAATTAAGGCATGTACATTGCTTTTTTTTTTTTTTTTGGCATGCTACTGCACACTTAACAGACCACAGTATAACATAACTTTCATATGCACTGAGAAACTGAAAATTTTGTGTGACTCACTTTATTGTGATATTTGCTTTATTTCTATAGTCTGGAACCAAACTTGTAACATCTCTAATGTACCTGTATAAGACAATTTGCCTCATTTTTAAGCCACTAAGTCTGTGGTGATTAGTTATAGCAACAATAGGAAAGTAATGTATTGGGGTTTATAGGTTTTATCAGATTGTTCTTTCAAATATTTTGTGCTTCCCTCTTGTCTCCTTCAGAGACTCCAGATACACACACAAACACACACACACACACACACACACACCCTCCTGAAGTTGCCCCAGAACACACTGATGCTCTGTTAATTTTAATTCTTTTTTTCTGTATGTTTTTGTTTCGTTTTTGATAGTTTCTATTGCTATGTCTTCAAAGTTACCAGTCTTTTCTTCTGCAATGTCTCAGTTCAGTTCAGTTCAGTCGCTCAGTCATGTCTGACTCTTTGCGACCCCATGAATTGCAGCACGCCAGGCCTCCCTGTCCATCACCATCTCCTGGAATTCACTCAAACTCACGTCCATCAAGTCGGTGATGCCATCCAGCTATCTCATCCTCTGTTGTCCCCTTTTCCTCCTGCCCCCAATCCCTCCCAGCATCAGAGTTTTTTCCAATGAGTCAACTCTTTGCATCAGGTGGCCAAAGTACTGGAGTTTCAGCTTTAGCATCATTCCTTCCAAAGAAATCCCAGGGCTGATCTCCTTCAGAATGGACTGGTTGGATCTCCTTGCAGTCCAAGGGACTCTCAAGAGTCTTCTTCAACACCACAGTTCAAAAGCATCAATTCTTCGGTGCTCAGCTTTCTTCACAGTCCAACTCTCACATCCATACATGACCACTGGAAAAACCATAGCCTTGACTAGACGAACCTTTGTTGGCAAAGTAATGTCAAGTAAGCTTTTGAATATGCTATCTAGGTTGGTCATAACTTTTCTTCCAAGGAGTAAGCATCTTTTAATTTCATGGCTGCAGTTACCATCTGCAGTGATTTGGGAGCCCCAAAAAATAAAGTCTGACACTGTTTCCTCTGCAATGTCTAGCGTGCAATTAAGTCCATCCAATGTACTTGCTACCCTAGACATTATAATTTTCATATCTAGATGTTTGATTTGGGCTTTTTAAGAAAATACTTTCTACGTCTCTAGTTTACTATTTAAACATGTGGAATCTAATTACAATAATTGTGTTAATGTCCTTGTCTGTTAGTTTTGACATTTGCACCAATTCTAGGTCAGTTTTGATTGATTTTTCTTCTCATTATGGGTTATATTTTCCTTTTTTGCAATCTTAGTAATTTTTTTACTGGATTCTAGTCATTGTGAATTTTACTTTGTTTGGTATTAAATACTTTAATATTCCTATAAATATTTTTGTGCTTTATTCAGGGATACAATTAAATTACAAGGAAACAGTTTGGTCCCTTTTATTCTTGCTTTAAAGACTTGTTAGATGGCACCAGAGCATTGCTTAGCCTGCTGCTGTTGCTGCTAAGTCGCTTCAGTCATGTCCGACTCTGTGCGACCCCATAGATGGCAGCCTACCAGGCTCACCCGTCCCTGGGATTCTCCAGGCAAGAACACTGGAGTGGGTTGCCATTTCCTTCCCCAATGCATGAAAGTGAAAAGTGAAAGTGAAGTCGCTTAGTCGTGTCCGACCCTCAGCGACCCCATGGACTGCAGTCTTCCAGGCTTCTCTGTCCATGGGATTTTCCAGGCAAGAGTACTGGAGTGGGGTGCCATTGCCTTCTCCAATTGCTTAGCCTAGGGCTAATTATTTCCCACTACTGAGACAAGACTTCTCTGGGAACTCTACCCAGTGCTCCATGAATTGTAAGGCTCTCCAATCTGGTTGGTGAGAAGAGGAATTATTCCTGGCCCTGTGTCAGTACCAGAGATTATTCCTTCTGATCCTTTAGGATGGTTCTTTCTTTGGACTCAAGTAATTTCCACATATGCATGGGCTGAAGTCCACTATTTCTTGAAAACATGGTTTCATATATTATATCTTTATTTCAGGTGGAATGACAAATCTAATCTCTTTCAATCCATTTTGACAGAAGTAAAACTAACTTTTTTGTTTGTGAGAAGTTGATTTTCAAATAATGCCACTATTTAACACAGATTAGAAGCTGAGCTCCTACGACTGAAAATGAGGTGAAGAATAGACATGAATTTGAGCAAGCTCCAGGAGGTGGTGAAGGACAGGGAAGTCTGGCGTGCTACACTCTATACGGTTGCAAAGAGTCAGACATGACTGAGTGACTGAACAACAACAAAATGATTGATGGCCCGAGGAAACGAGTCTTCCTAGTTTCTTCTTTGATGCTCTCAGAAGCTCCAGAGGACTCTCCCCCGATCCCTATTCACAAAGATTCACAGGACCACTGGATCTAGTCAAACTTCTCCTTTTTATACTTAATGGAACTGAGACTCAGAATGATTGAGTCACTCGTCCAAGGTCAGACAGCTAAAACCTAAGTCATAGGATAAAGGCTATAATGACCGCATATGAGTAAAGACCTCAAGAATGGTAGCAATTATTACTCAGTCTGTTATTGCATTTTATACCTGTGGCGGATTCATTTTGATATTTGGCAAAACTAATACAATTATGTAAAGTTTAAAAATAAAATAAAATTTAAAAAAAAATTCAAAAGCCTGTAATAGTGACTAGAGAGGAGGGCAAATCTGTGTGTTTACAGAAAGGATCCAGTGCTAAAAGGCCCACTTATGCCTTTCTTTACAAATCAACTACATTTCCTGAATCCCCATCTCCTGGGGAAGGTTCTCATGGCTCCAGCTCAGCTCCCAGATCTCTCTTGAAGACCAGAACCCAGATCCCTCAATCAAGCGTTTTGTCTGCTGTACCCCATCACCTCCCTCCCATTTGGTAAAATTCTCAGATCCAGTGAAACCCTTATTCTTTGCTATCCACAAAATATTTATATTTTAAAAGAGATTTACCCAGAACAATGTGTTTGTGATTGTTGGCAAATTTCCCTGTGAGAAGAAAATAATCTCAATCCCTCACTAAAAAGCACAGATTCCGTTTTGCCTTGAACTTCATGCAATACAGTGTGGTCTGACAGGGTTTAGGAAGCGGCAAGAAGGAAGAGACTTGCGCAAATAAAAACGAAGCCTCTAGGCCCCCACTGAAAACAACAAAACAGGAAGGAGGATGTCAAAAGGGTCTAACTCAGACACTACACACTGGATGAGTCTGGATTTGCCACTCAGTGAATCTCGAATTCCTTGTCTTTAAACAGTATTCATAGAACCTGTCCCTGCTTGCTTCCCAAAGAATCTAGGAGCTACAAGCATATTTAAAAACATTTTGTAAATCACTTAGAGCTCCTTGGAGATAGGATGATATATACATAAGAGGCATTACTATTATGTTCAGTTCAGTTCAGTCGGTCAGTCGTGTCCGACTCTTTGCAACCCCATGAATCTCAGCACGCCAGGCCTCCCTGTCCATCACCATTTCCCAGAGTTCACTCAGACTCACGTCCATCGAGTCAGTGATGCCATCCAGCAATCTCATCCTCTGTCGTCCCCTTCTCCTCCTGCCCCCAATCCCTCCCAGCATCAGAGTCTTTTCCAATGAGTCAACTCTTCGCATCAGGTGGCCAAAGTACTGGAGTTTCAGCTTTAGCATCATTCCTTCCAAAGAAATCCCAGGGCTGATCTCCTTCAGAATAGACTGGTTGGATCTCCTTGCAGTCCAAGGGACTCTCAAGAGTTTTCTCCAACTATGTTAACCATACTTAAATATTGACAATATTACCATTGACAAGGATTATCTACAAAATCCTTAGCGCCTTTTCCAATTAATTTTCCAAATGACAAAGATGTTAATTATTCTGTATTCTTGCTATATTACGTCTACTAAAACCCAGGACTTGAGATACATTTAGAAGTCTTTCTGTATCAGTGAGAACTGAAAGAATTTCATAACATAGCCACTCCCATGCCACAACATCACAGTATGTCCTTGGAGACAGCAGCAATAAGGGAAGTTAAGTACCTTTCTTTAAGATTTAGTCTTGTCATTTTGCCCTACACTAGAGGTAAAAATTACTAATTCATTTGATTCATCTTTGTTATCTAATTGTTATTTTTCATATAAATTTGTTTGCAAGTTCAGCACTCAAAAGATGGTTTCTTCCACCTAAAGCTATACCTTCAGTTTAGGATGGCAAAATGTCCTTAGGTGGGTAGTGACCTCATGATTTGAACTGCAGGGCCATTGCTTATAATTGTCCAGTTATGAATAACTCCTTGAGGACTGTGCTGTGTACAATTTTCTCCATCATATCTTATTTCCTTAATTCTACTTTGGTATTAGCGGCAGCTGCACGGCACTGGAGCAGCAGCTGCGTGGTGCTGGAGTGACTTTGAGGAGATACCCCACGTCCAAGGGCAAAGGAGAAGCCCCAGCAAGATGGTAGGAGTTGGAAAATCACGTTTAGAATCAAACCCCATACCCGCCACAGATGCTCAGAGGGCTCAAACATACCTTGTGCTCACCAGGACCCAGAGACCCCCACAGAGACTGAGACAGAACTGTGTTTGAGTGTCTTCTGAGGAGGTATGGGTCTGCAGTGGACTGCTGCAGGGGCAGGGGCTCTGGGTGCAGCAGACCTGGATGTGGCATAAGCCCTCTTGGAGGAGGTCACCATTAACCCCACCACAGAGCCACCAGAACTTACACAGGACTGGGGAAATAGACTCTTGGAGGGCACAAACAGAACCTTGTGTGCACCAGGACCCAGGAGAAAGGAGCAGTGACCCCACAAAAGACTTGACCCAGACTTGCCCATGAGTGTCCTGGAGTCTCTGGCGGAGGCCTGGGTTGGCAGCAGCCTGCTGCAGCACTGGGGGCACTGAGTGCAGCAGTGCCTGGATGGGACCTTTTGAAGGAGGTAACCATTATCTTTACTACCTCCACCATAGTTTGGCCTCAGATCAAATAACAGGGAGGGAATACAGCACCACCCTTCAACAGAAAATTGGACTCAAGATTTACTTGGATGCAATCTCAAAAACAACAGAATGATTTCTGTTCATTTCCAAGGCAAACCATTCAATATCACAGTAATCCAAGTCTATGCCCCAACCAGTAATGCTGAAGAAGCTGAAATTGAACAGTTCTATGAAGGTCTACAAGTCCTAGAACTAACACCCAAAAAAGATCTCCTTTTCATTATAGGGGACTGGAATGCAAAAGTAGGAAGTCAAGAAATACCTGGAATAATAGGCAAATATGGCCTTGGAGTACAGAATGAAGCAGGGCAAAGGCTAATAGAGCTTTGCCAAGAGAATGCACTGGTCATAGCAAACACCTTCTCCCAACAACACAAGAGAAGACTCTACACATGGATATCACCAGATGGTCAATACTGAAATCAGATTGATTATATTCTTTGCAGCCAAAGATGGAGAAGGTCTATAGAGTCAGCAAAAACAAGACCAGGAGCCAACTGTGGCTCAGATCATGAACTCCTTATTGCCAAATTCAGACTTAAATTGAAGAAAGTAGGGAAAACCACTAGACCATTCAGGTGTGACCTAAATCAAATCCCTTACAATTATACAGTGAAAGTGAGAAATAGATTTAAGGGATTCGATCTGCTAGACAGAGTGCCTGAAGATTTATGGATGGAGGTTCATGACATTGTACAGCAGGCAGGGATCAAGACCATCCCCAAGAAAAAGAAATGCAAAACGGCAAAATGGTTGTCTGAGGAGGCCTTACAAATAGCTGAGAAAAGAAAAGAAGTGAAAGCCAAAGGAGAAAAGGAAAGATATACCCATTTGAATGCGAAGTTCTAAAGAATAGCAAGGAAAGACAAGAAAGCCTTCCTCAATGTAAAGAAATAGAGGAAAACAATAGTATGGGAAAGACTAGAGATCTCTTCAAAAAAAAATTAGAGATACCAAGGGAACATGTCATGCAAAGATGGGCACAATAAAGGACAGAAATGGTCTGGATCTAACAGAAGCAGAAGCTATTAAGAAGAGGTGGCAAGAATACACAGAAGAACTGTACAAAAAAGATCTTCATAACCCAGATAATCATGATGGTGTGATCACTCACCTAGAGCCAGACATCCTGGAATGTGAAGTCAAGTGGGCCTTAGGAAGCATCACTACGAACAAAGCTAGTGGAGGTTATAGAATTCCAGTTGAACCATTTCAAACCCGAAAAGATGATGCTGTGAAAGTGCTGCACTCAATATGCCAGCAAATTTGGAAAATTCAGCAGTGGCCACAGGACTGGAAAAGGTCCATTTTCATTCCAATCCCAAAGAAAGGCAATGCCAAAAACTGCTCAAACTACCCCCACAGTTTCACTCATTTCATATGCTAGTAAAGTAATGCTCAAAATTCTGCAAGCCAGGCTTCAATAGTATGTGAAACATGAACTTCCAGATGTTCAAGCTGGTTTTAGAACAGGCAGAGGAACCAGAGATCAAATTGCCAACATCCGTTGAATCTTTGAAAAAGCAAGAGAATTCCAGAAAAACATCTACTTCCACTTTATTGACTATGCCAAAGCCTTTGTGTGGATCACAATAAACCGTGGGAAATTCTTCAAGAGATGGGAATACCAGACCACCTGACCTGCCTCCTGAGAAATCTGTATGCAGGTCAGGAAGTAATAGCTAGAACTAGACATGCAACAACAGACTGGTTCCAAATCGGGAAAGAAGTACGTCAAGGCTGCATATTGTCACCCTGCTTATTTAACCTATATGCAGAATACATCATGTGAAATGCTGGACTGGATGAAGCACAAGCTGGAATCAAGATTGCTGGGAGAAATATCAATAACCTCAGATATGCAGATGACACCACCAGATGGCAGAAAGTGAAGAAGAACTAAAGAGCCTCTTGATGAAAGTGAAAGAGGAGAGTGAAAAAGTTGGCTTAAAACTCAACATTCAGAAAACTAAGATCATGGCATCTGGTCCCATCACTTCATGGCAAATAGATGGGGAAACAATGGAAACAGTGACAGACTTTATTTTTCTGGGCTCCAAAATCACTGCAGATGGTGACTGCAGCCATGGAATTAAAAGATGCTTGCTTCTTGGAAGGAAAGTTATGACCAACCTAGACAGCATATTAAAAAGCAGAGACGCTACTTTGCCAACAAAGGTCCGTCTAGTCAAGGTTATGGTTTTTCCAGTAGTCATGTATGGATGTGAGAGTTGGACTATAAAGAAAGCTGAGTGCCGAATAATTGATGCTTTCAAACTGTGGTGTTGGAGAAGACTCTTGAGAGTCCCTTGGACAGCAAGGAGATCCAATCAGTCCATCCTAAGGGAAATCAGTCCTGAATATTCATTGGAAGGACTGATGCTGAAACTGAAACTCCAATACTTTGGCCACCTGATGCAAAGAACTGATTCATTTGAAAAGACCCTGATGCTGGGAAAGATTGAAGATGGGAGGAGAAGGGGACGACAGAGGATGAGATGGTTGGATGGCATCACTGACTCAATGGACATGAGTTTAAGTAAACCCCAGGAGTTGGTGATGGACAGGGAGGCCTGGTGTGCTGCAGTCCATGGGGTTGCAAAGAGTCAGACATGAATGAACTGAACTGAACTTTAGTATTAGAAGAAAACCAAAGTCAAGGAAGAGAATATGGGAATTGAGGAAACATGGACTATTTTGAAGCCAGGCAACAGAATCCCTCCAAAAGACATGCATACAAAGATAATAGATCTGTCATATATTTCAAATTCACCAGACTATATTAAATGTACTTGCATAAACACAATATACTTACTCATAAAAATATTTAACACATATACACTATATGTAAAAATTGATTGAGCCCCTAGTACTAGATCTATAATAGGCGCTTCATAAATATTTCAACTATGTAAATATAAATATACTTACTGTCATAGCTGTAAACTGTGGCTATTAAACTAAGATGAACTGCTGCTAATTTTCATCATGATGAAGATGGAGTGCTGTTCATCTTCATCTAGTTAGAAATGGCCCACCAGCTTCAGAAGACTCCAAAGGAACCTATAACCTAGAGTCACAAGCATAACCAAGTGTGACCTAATCAGCACAAACTGATTCCTCTGTAACATACACCAGCAACTATTTAATTCTAAAAATCCTGCTCCAGAGCCTTGGCACCATCTTCTGAGAAATCTCTGTGCTATGAGAGTGAAAAGCAGAGGAAGAAGTGAATGAACAGGCTAAAGAGCAAAAAGAAGAAAGATGAGGCAGAGGTCCAAGTAAACTTGTACACCCATGGAAACCACAGGAGCATAGGCCAGGGATGCTGGTACAGAATGCTGGACTGCATGCCTACTGTGTATAACTTGTCTCTTTGAATGTAGAACATCCAAGGCCATTCGGATTGCCTTGACCACCTTTGAAAGCCCACCTTGCTCATAACAAAGTGGTTCCTTCTGGTCCTTAACTCTGGACCTGTGACATTCTGGAATAGTTCTGTTAATAGTTCTGTTCTGTTGCAGCTGAATGTAATGTGTGTTCAATAGATCATCTTTTTTGCTGTCTTAGCTGAAGGGGAAAAAAATCCTGCTCCTGAAACTCAAGTAAAGACAATTGCTTTGTTACAGGCAAGCTCTGTTCTCTAAGAAAGGTGGTCTTTATGGAATAGAGGAACAAGGATTTGTCTAAGAATCAGAAGACCTGCTTTCCAGGCCCAGCTCTGTAACCCACAAGCTGAGGCCACTTGTTTCAGTCCCTTCTATCCAGATCTTTACTACTTAGTCTGTATACTGCACAGTTGAATTTAATAGTCCATAAGATTCCTTCAAGTTATGTGTGAATTCATTTATTTTTTGCATTTACTTCAACCGTGTCAAATCAAGAGAGTTAATAAAATTAAAAAGTAGGACTAAAGGGCAAAAGGAAAATGAAAATATGCTAACAACCAGGTTGACATAATTGGCAATTACATTTATATTTGACTCTGAGCAATCAGGATAAAATGACAAATGTAAGTTTCACAACTTTCATTTTTAGAAAGGGAGAAACTTTCCTTCTTAAGGTATAATCTTCTATAGTTACAGTCTTTGCCCTAGTTGAGAAGATAAACTGTGACCCTAGAGTTATAGGATCACCCCCTAAGCAAGAACCCAACTCCACCCCCACCCCCGTAAATTCTTCTAGGTACAGACGAAACATTCAAAAGACACCATTTTTCATAAGCAGTGAAATGTCCCGGCGAGGTCACTGAGTATCACACAATTGAGGAAATCAGAACCCAGAGAAATTAAATAATATTTCAGAGGCCACCCAGCTAGCTATGAACAGCAGAGAGATGAAACACTCAAGAGCCCCTGACCTGAGGTCAGCGCCTGGTTTTAGGTAACACACCCCCGACAGCGGTGGGGCCGCCCAGGTGCACGTGCGCGGAGCTGAAGGTCCAGGGAATCTGACACGAGCTGTGGGAAGCACAAGAGAAGTGAAAGGCAGGGAGCACTGGGGTCTCCTGGAGGTGTGTGCGGATCCCTGTCACTCCATCCCGTTACTTTCAGCACAGCTCAGTTTTAACCTGAATTAAGTGTGAATTTGCTTCCTCTTCGGCGCAGCACACTTTCCCGGGTGCGGCACCCAAGCGGAGGAAGCATCAGTGCGTCTGCAAAGTGGACCCGGGTGCTGTCAGAGACTCGGATTGGAGATCACCGCAGGCTGGGGAACTACTTGCCTCCAGTGGAGAGAGGGGTGCCTCCCACGAAGCTCAGACACAATCCAGGCCTGTCGACTCCCCGCTTCAGGCATCCTTTCATCCCGAGGCTGTGACTCCAGGGACTAAGGTCACCAAAACACTGCTCATAAGGAACACCTATTAAGAATAAAATTTGACAGCAATTTGTAGGACTGTTTCCCTCATTTCCTGGTCTCAGGGAAGAGTCCTGAGGCTCCTGAGTGAATTAGTTTTCTCTGGTGGGGATAAAGTCTGAGAAATAGCGATGAAGACAGCTTCCAGAGAAAATCTGCTATTCAGACGACCATCCTGAAGAGCTTTTTTTTTTTTTTTCAAAATAACTTGCCCATCAGTGCTTCCAGCCCTAATTCAAGGCTTTTCCCCCCTTAGCCAGCAGGGGCAATACTTCCAATAAGCATCCAAAAATCATTTTACTTCTACTGTATCTGTGAAGTGATGAAGTGAAAGTCACTCAGTTTTGTCCAGCTCTTTGTGACCCCATGGACTATACAGTCCATGCAATTTTCCAGGCTAGAATACTAGAGTGGGTAGCCATTCCCTTCTTCAGGGGATCTTCCCAACCCAGGATCAAGCCCAGGTCTCCCGTATTGCAGGCAGATTCTTTACCAGCTGAGCCACAAGGGAACAGGGTCTTAAAAAGGAAAGGAACCTTAAGAAACATATGTGGCCACTAGAATAGCAAAACAACCATGCTGCAACTGGTTAGTGGAAACTGTAATAGGCCTTGGCTCTTCAAGTTTAACTGGGGCTTTTTCCTTTCGTTCATCTTTTTTCAACAAACATTCATCGCACGCCTGCAAAGGCAAAAGGAAACACAACCATGCCCTGACTCTGAAACTTCTGTCTCAGAAATGACACACATCCTTTCTGCTCACATTTCTTGTGACAAATTGACCATGACCAATTTCAATGGTCAGAGATATATTATCTTCCCAAGGAAAGGGCATCAAATTTGTGAACAATAAGACAGTCCTTCACAAGATCCTGAGATCTTGTGGATCTGTGGAAAGGCTTGATTTCACCCAGACTAGTTAAGGAGCTGGGACCTCAAGAGATAAATCATCCATTAAAAGGGAGGCCACAACAGCTCTTCATTTCTCAACCCAAACTAGAGACACTCTGAAGACATGGACACCAATGAAGAGAACAGGGAAGAAGAGTCCTGTGGAAGCTCTTTGGGTAGAAGAACGATTTTTTCATTCCTGGGAATTTAAGGACAAATATATACATGAGCCCCTGACACACAACCTGAAATTTTCCATGTATACACAAATATTCAACCAGGTGGGTATAAAGTTGTGAGGATGAAACACAGCACCATGATGGTGTCTACTGTTGCCCTTCTCCAATATTCTAGACCCTGGAGCCAGAATGATCTCTTTAAAATAGAAATCTGGTTGTATTTGCCCACTCCTTCATCCACCTTCCCATGCACAACTTTCCACTAGTCAACATATATCCATAGCTTCTTCGTAGTTTTAGTCTAAAGATTAAAATCCTAACTAAGGGTTCCCTGTTCTCTCTGTCCAGGCACACTGGCCTTCTTTTCGTTCTTCAGGATAACCATGCTTCTTCTATCCATGGAGCCATTCCATATACTCCTTCCACTTACTGGAATGCTTTTCCCTCCCTTGTTCATTCAGGAAATTTCTACTTTCTTTAGATCTTGGCTTACTGCCGTTCTCTTCTGAAAGTCTTCCTTGGTCTCCCTAATCAAGTCAATCTCCCTAGATTACTTATACAACAAATATTTTTTAGTATATACTAAGTGCTAGGCACTGTCCTACTTACTGGGAACATAAAGAAAAAGCATCAGTGTAACATCAGGGACAATGAACAAAAATATAAACCTTGTATGGGTATGATAAGTGTAAGAACCACAAATAAATACAGTAAAAGGCAAAAGAAGAGCACTATCTTAGATGAGGTGGTCAGGGAATACCCTTCTAAAGAGGAGAAAATTAACCGAGCCCTAAATGAAGCAAAGGATCAGGCATTGCTTTCTGGGATAAAGAAATCCCAGGTGGAGGGGACCATCACTGAGAACGTCCTAAAAGTAGCACATCAGAGAAACAGCCACAGGTCTGTGATTTATTTCCATGCTCTGTATCTTATCTTAGCACTTATCTTAGTTGTTATTAAAAACATTCATTTGTATCATCTGCTCACTGGTCTTCAAGACTATTAGTTCTAATGACATAGGACAGGAACTAAGTCCATTTTTTGCTCACCATTGAACACTGAATCTCCTATGTCTTGCCTGCTGCCCAGCACACAGAAGATCTTTGATAAACATCTGTAGAACTAATGAAGAACTAATGATGAACAGAATGAAGTGAGTCAGAAAAACAAATACCATATATTAATGAACATATGTGGAATCCAGAAAAATAGTACAAATGAACCTATTTGTGAAGCAGAAGTAGAGACACAGATGTAGAGAACAAACATATGGACACCAAGGGGGGAAAGAAAGGTGATAAATTGGGAGATTGGGATTGACATATATATACTACTCTGTATAAAATAGATAACTAATGAGAACTTAATGTACAGCACAGGAGGAAAAAAAAAAGGTTCAAGCTGTTTGTAGAACATATATTAAGTTAACCTTAAAAATCCATTCCAATGTACAGTAGGTGCAGACAAATACTATTTGATTCCATTTAAACGAGGTACTTAGAATCGTCAAATTCATAGAATCAGAAAGCACATGGGTAGATACCAGGGGCCGAAACCTGGGACAGGGGATGGGGAGTTAGTGTTTAATGGGGACAGAGTTTCAGCTTAGGAAGGTGAAAAATTCTGGAGACGGATGATGGCGAGAGTTGCAGAACCACATGAATGTACTTAGTGCTGCTGAACTGAACAGTTAAATATGGTTAAAATAGTATGCTTTATATTATGTGACTTTTACCACAATAAAAAATAAAAAGAAGTGATGGCGAAATGAATAAATGATGAAGCAGATCCCTACATGAACACAGAGTAGGTGTTGCTTGTATCCCACCCATATACCCTCAGGACTCACTATGAACGCCAAGAGCTATTCACTCTGCCATTTCTGCCTATGGACATTTTTTCTCATTCAGATAGCAGGTTTGGCCAATGAGTTTCAGAGAGTTAATCTCCCCAGAAACATCCCCATCTACCAACACTACAAGGCAGGGGTGGGGGTGGGTAGGGGGAGGCGCTTTTCCCTCAACTGTTGAGAGGAATAAGTCTTGGGCAGTGGCTCTCAACCCTGGGCAACCTTGGCCCCTGGGGGCACTGGCAATGTCTGGAGACCTTTTGGGTTGTCACGATCCTGGAAGGGAGTGGGGGTAGAGAGAACAGGAAGATGCTATTACCATCCAATGGGTAGAAGCCAGGGATGCAGCTTAAATATCTGACACCGCATCCCCTACAACAAAAAGTGATCCAGCCCCAAATGTCAACAGTGCTGAGGTGCAAAGCCCGCTCTAAGGGATATTTAATATATTCTACATGGTCTCCCAGAGAGCTGAGCTCCCGTTACCCACAGTGGTAGCTGGTTTGATCTCACACCGTTTACTGGCTTTCTTCCCTTCTCTGTCTCACTTCCTGATCCCCTAGTGGTGTTTCCCAGAATCACCTCCTGAGCCAACTGTGTGTATGTTAAGTCACTTCAGTTGTGTCCAACTCTGAGAGCACACACTATGGACTGTAGACTGCCAGGCTCCTCTGTCTAAGCCAACTACTTGCCCTCAAATCATTGTTTCAGGTTTAGCTTCTGACCAAACCCCAAATCTTGAAATACTCAAACCTTGTGTTTCTCAGCAACCAGTCTCTCCCACTCTTTGGCTATGTAATAAGCCATGGAGCCAGCCTAGAAAGCCCCAAGGAATAAGCAAATGACATTGGCCTCTGAAAATGGCAGCAGCTGCACTGAAGTTCTTTGTTTTGTTTTTAACTTTAGTTTATTTATTTATTTGGCTGCACTGGGTCTTCACTGCTTCCAGAGGGCTTTCTCTAGTGTTGGCAAGCAGAGGCTTCTCGTTGCAGTGGCTTCTCTTGTTTTGGAGCATGGGCTCTAGGCAATGGGCTTCAGTGGTTGTGGCACACAAGCTGAGATGCCCTGCGGCACATGGGATCCTCCCACATCAGGGATGGATGGAACCCGTGTCCCCTGCATTGGCAGGTGAATTCTTAACCATTGGGCCACCAGGGTAGTACCAGGGCTGTTGCTCTTCAGGAAAGGCTGTGCCACTTGATAAAGTGTCTGGTTTGGGAAAGATATTCTTTTCCCATGGGTATCCGTGGACAGTCACTCTGTGTAGATAGTTTTTTTGGCATAGGACCACAGAAGGAGAAAGACAGGCTAGAGCAGAAAATCAAATTCCTGGTTTGAATCCTACTTCTGTTGCTAATTGGATCACTTTCCTGGCCAGATCGCTAACTTGTCTTATATCCAGTTTGTCCTCAAAATGAGTTTGCTGGGAGGGATGATCAGTGAGGATTCTTTGAGCCCTGCTGCTACTGCTAAGTTGCTTCAGTCGTGTCCAAATCTGTGCGACCCCATAGACAGCAGCCCACCAGGCTCTGCCGTCCCTGGGATTCTCCAGGCAAGAACACTGGAGTGGGTTGCCATGTCCTTCTCCAATGCATGAAAGTGAAAAGTGAAAATGAAGTCGCTCAGTCGTGTCCAACTCTTCGCAACCCCATGGACTGCAGCCTACCAGGCTCCTGCACCCATGGGATTTTCCAGGCAAGAGTACTGGAGTGGGTTGCCATTGCCTTCTCCTCTTTGAGCCCTAGTATTCTACTATTGCAAAGAGAATCACTTACCTTCCATGCCCCTTCACCATGACCTGAGCCCTGTCTGCTCTGCCCAGGGACCTCATCCCTTTTCGCCCAACCATACTCTCCCAGGGCAGACCTCCCTTCCCTTCTTCTCTTCTATTAACCCTGATCTCATCCACAAACACAGCTCAGTTCAGCTCTTAAAAATCAGCATACCTCTGAGCTTCGTTTCCTAGCACAAAGGAAACCAAGCACAAAGACATTTGCTCACCTTCTCAAGGTTGCAAAAATTGCAAAACTCAACTCCAAGTCCATGACTCCACCTCCACCCCACCCTCACTTGAACAACTGGACAAGCACGCCTATGCACACGCTAATTATATATTGGGTATGGGGTTTCAAGTGCAAAGGAAAAAAAATTTAAACCCTTTCTCCTACTTAATAGAAATATTTAGGGGACAGGATATTTTGATTGAGAATTGCCAAGCATGTGCTGTATAGATGATCAATTTTTGAAGAATTAGAAAAAAAAAAAAACCCAGTCTTTGAAACCCATACTGTAGATAAGAATATGTTTTCTTAATGGTTATAAATGTGTTTCAAGAATGACAAAAATATTAAGAATGCCTGCCATTGGTTTGGCTCCATGTCATTTATAGTCTCAGTTTTCAAAAGGTTTGTATCATATTAGAAAGAGCCGGACATGTAATTTCAGTGAGGCCATAAGAAGAGGTCAAGGTTGTAGAATGTGGGAAAGGAATTATTGTGTCTTTTCCTGATGAGAAAGTAAGCATGTTTTTCAGCCTCTTATTTATTTTTAACAAAACTAGTTATTTAATAAGTAGACAAATGGTTTTATAAAAAGACAAATGGTTTTGTAAAAAATTTCTAAATATTTTGTTACTAAAGTAACATACTCATTTAGAAATATTTGATTTATAAAAATGTACAGAAAACAAAATGCATGAAATTAAAATTGGCTACAGTTTCACACCTAGAGATCACCTTTGTTTATATATTCATGTATTTTTTTTCCAATTGTTTAGACATTTTTACCAAAATTTGAGACAACTATTATCTAATACACATACAATTCCTGTATCTTGCCTTTTTCACTTCTCACTGTGTCATGAGCATTTAATCAAAGATTCCAATATGCTTAATCATTGCATAATAGTTCATTTACCAGTCAACAAAAATTTATTTCACTGAGCCTTTATTGCTAATGCTTAGATTGAATCCAATTTTCCAATTTCTCAACTTGTATGGAAGTCTCTCTGAATCTGATAGATTCCAAGAATCAAACTCACTGGGTCAAAAGAAATAAACATTGTTAAGGTTTAGAAAAGCTTTAAAAGCAATTAAAGCCAGGAATTTATTAGCATCTTTCTCATTCTTCATCATTAATTTGCTGAGCACAGATGAATCTAACCCCAGCCTGATGCACAGATCTGACTAGGATTTTTCCTCATGTTCTCTTTGTACAGCGTGTCTCTAGGAAAAGTTCAGCATCAACATTGTTAGAGAAAGGGGATTCTTAGGCTACTGCTGATTTCTATTTCTTGATCTGGGTGGGAGTTACATAGTTGTATTCAGTTTGTAAAAATTCACTGAGCTCTACACTTGAACAGTTTGTGTACTTTAATGTATATGTGTTATACTTCAACAGAAAGTATGCTTAGAAAAATATTTTTAAGGCTTCTTGGAGTCATTGGCTATAAATTTCCTCAATAAAGTCTTTAATAGCCAGGAAATTCTTGTGATCTTGGGAACAAAATAGTGTGTGTATTTGAAAACCATTAGGTATTTTTTTAGATATAAAGAATTACCACTATTATCACCTGGGTGAAGTCATTCAATGATAATATGTGAATGAGGCAATACTCTCAGAGGGCATTTTTAGTTTATAATAAATTTAGTAACTCTGGAATTGGTAAGTTGGTACATAGGGTGACCAGACTTTTGAAGAGGAGGGTTCTTTCTTGTCCACACCTCCTCTGGCTTGCTCTCCCAAAGAATAAGGTACATGTCACTGGGCTACTCAAAACTCCAGTTTCAGTATCTAGTATTCTAAATTCAAGATTATCCTGGGCACATCCTTTGGCAACATCATCAATATCTGGAGTCAGTTTTTCACCTATAAAAAGATGAACAAAACCAATACCGATGGTTGGCAGGGTTGTCCACAACACAAGGACGCCTGGCTAAGGTGCCTGGCAGGGCGTGACTTTCAGAGCTCACCATGCCTCCTGGCCAGGGGCTACACCCACTCAGAAGTAGCGAGAGCCTTTTTCTAACTTAGACAAAGATGCCAAAGGGGCTCCGCAGAGGTTTTTGTCTCTGAAAACCCTCACCTTAACATTCTATGATTTAGGTCCATGAATCTATGCTGCCACCTGGCACCCTCCATTTCCCTCACTTTCAGGCCAGGCCCTGTGGATGGCCTACATTCATCCTCCATGAAACACAGTCTGTATTATGTAGGACAGACGTCACAACCATACAACATGAGTTTGACCTTAGTCTTAAGACAAGTCCTGTCATCCCTCTACTCTGAACATGATCCCCAAATACCCCTGGGCTCTGCCTGGACATCTGTGATGGCTAATTTGATATGTCAACTTGGCTAAGCTATAGTGCCCAACTGTTTGGTCAAACACTAACTAACCTAGATATTGCTATGGAGGTACTTTTAAAATGTGATTAACATTTACAATCAGTAGACTCTATGTAAAGCAGATTGCCCTCTATAATGTGGGTGAGCCTCATCCAATTAGTTGAAGGACTCAAGAGAAAAGACAGTTTTCCTGAAGAAGAAATTCTGACTCCAGACTATAATATGGAAATTCTGCCTGAGTTTCTAGCCTGCTGGCCTCCCTGTGGACTTCAGACTTGTGAGCCACTGCGATTTCATGATTGATAAATAAGTAAACCAATACATTAATAAATCTCTCTCACATACACACACAGATATATATCAATAGGACACACGTGTATCCTATCAATTTTCTTCTCTGGAGAACACCGAGTAATAAACACAACATCCAGAACTGCAGCCTCTCCAGTGGAGCAAGGCCCACTGAGAAACCTCCACATTCTCAGGAGATCTCTCATTGGAAGAATGGCCAGGAGCACAGTGCTTCACGGCAATCCAAAAAAGCAGGAACCTACAAGTGCAGAAGTCTCATTTCAACACTCATTTTAGAGGCCTTTGCAAAGCTTCTAATAACAAATACAATCTCAGAGTAGACTGTTGTAAAAAAATATCTAAGCAGAAAGGGTAAAAGGCTTTGGGGGTTGGTATCATAAAGTGATTTCATGACCATTTTTAATCCTTTAGAAAGTGCTTTTACATGTATGCTCTCACTTAATCTGGCAGTACATCTCGGGAATAAAGTCATGAACTCAAATCTCATTAAATTCTCATCATTTGAGATAAATGGAATAAAACATCAGGAGAAAAAGACTGTGTTCTGCCATTGGTGCCCATATGATTTCATAGGGGTTTCTCTAGATCCCTGGGAAGCATGCCTTTTAAAAGCAAAGGAAGTATCCAAAAACAGTTCAAATAAGAACTATTTTTATGATTTTTTATGAGCAGGCCCAGAGTATGAAATGGCATGTAAGGTCTAAAAAGAGAAAGAGAGAGAGAGAGAGAGAAATCTATTTAGGGATTATAATCAATCATTTCCTCCCCTCCCTGCCCTTCTTAATCTTTCTGGCAGATTAATCTGAAGAACTCTGCCCAACCATCTCATTTCCTGCGTGCACACACCCTGTAGACACATACAAGCAGATCATTATCACTCTGGGAGTGATCATGGACCAAATGTTATTTTCACCTTCTCCAGCTTCACACTGTCTCATTCTGAAGACTCTGGCTATCAGTCTGTCCTTCACATCTTGGTGATATTTTTAGCACCATTTCCCTTCAGATCTGTCTTTGTCCTGTCAGAATTCCCCTGGCAAGGAGATAGTTGCCTTCTAACTTTTTCTACCTTCAGCAGTTAAAGTTCACTCAGAGGAAAAATTCTTAAGTCTTGTAGAATAGCCTAGGTTATCTGCTATGCCTGGCAGTGAGAAGGATGAAGGAGAAAGAGGAAGGTGAGGAAGAAGAGACAGGGGCAGTAAAGAAGGCAAGATTCCCTACAAGTTTCTTGCAGGCAGTGTCTGAGCCTCGCTCCTCTTTGAATCTTTGCCTCTTAACATCACGCCTAGCACATAAAAAGTGTTTATTCAATGCTTGGGAAATCATGTAATATAAAGAAAATTAACAAAATGAAAAAGAATGAAGTCTGCAGGAAGAGAGAGAAAGAATTAACTTATTTCTGGTAATATGAGGAGACAGTAAATAGAGCAGTTTCTAGAGTCAGAATGATTGACTTGAATTTCAATTCTGAAACTCACTAGCTGTGTACCTTGGGTAAGTGTGTTAAGTTTGTAAGCCTCAGTCTCCTCATCTGTAAAATGAGTCTATAGCACTTGCCTCATTGGGTTGTTCAAGGATTAAATGTAGTCATACGTGTAAAGAACACTCCAAAAATGATAATTACTATAATTTTTTTTCATCACCACCATCATCATGGCATCTCCTAAAGTCCTTGTTACCTACTGATCTTGAAACTAGTTCTCTTCTAGAAATACCTTGATTTGGTAACCAGTCAAAAATTAAGAAGTCTGTATGTTGGTTTTGTGGATACTCACTGGCTATTACTCAGAAGGAAATTTACCATATTAATTTCATGTTCTGGCAGTGCTTTAGGATATAGTGAAGAACATTAAAAACTTCTACTGAATTTTCATATTTTAGTCAAATTAATTTAACATTTTTCCTGAATGTTCAAGGCATAACCTAGAAGTGACTGAATCTTTCATCACAGTACTAATCAGATTACAGTGAATTTTACTCCCTGGGTTTACAAGGGAATGTTTCCTTACATCTCAGAATGCTTCCAAGAGCCAAACCTGCACAAGCTTGGCAGGGACCCAGGGCTCACCGGCACTCACTCACCTGACAAGCAGTCACACCTCATCTGCAATGAGGAGGAATTCCCTTTTTGATGACAGATGCACCTCAGGGGCACACCTGCCAGGCAGGGCACTGTCTTATGACCACCCAGGGGAACTGACCCAACAAGCTTTCCCAACCAGCAGAAAAACACTTATCGATCTCAGCCTATTCATTCACATCCTCAAGGAGATGAATGCAGCGAGATCCTTTCTATGAAAGACCAGAAGTGAGAAAGGCCAGAGGAGGTATCAGACTGTCTTAATTCCATGTCCATCCATTGTTTTGTGTTTTAATTCTACTCACCCACTCAAAGATAAAATATGTATTTGAAAAAGAAAAAAAAAAAAAAAGACTGGTGCTGAATCACCATCTACTCATACAAGTGTTTTACAAAATTACTACCCTGGGGTTATAACTTTTTATAGGTCTTTGGCCCTCCTCTTCCCTCTCCTGTCCCAAGAAGCTAGTCTAATCTTATAACCTTTCACCCAGATCAGAATCGTGGCCTGATGATCAAGATCTTTTCTAAGTGAAAGAAAAAAATAATGACCATCTGTGTCATGGTACACAAGGTTTACAGATTGCAGAAAACACATTGCTGCCAGTGTTTGATTGTAATAAATCTTTCTCCAACTCTGGGATACTCATCATTGCTACAGTCTTTCTTTGAGACTCTAGGAATGAAGCTCTGAATGACAGCAGCTCATCTCAGTTGTACATAATTATAATGACAGTATTTCTATTTGACAAGTTAAATTCACATGCAAGGAAACCTACATCCATTTACAAGAGCGGGGGGAAAAAAAAAAAAAACCTGCTACCCAATAAAGAGTAGCATAACAAGAGAGAATTTTCCTTTGACACAGACTGACAAGGAAGGAGCTTAAAGAGGAAGTCACAGACTCTGAGGATATCTGGCTCACCTGAGGCTGAGGTTTGGTCAGTCAACCTGGAATTCACTAGATATGAATTCCTCAAAAAGACCCATCTTTCCCAGTGCTGGATAAGCTCAGATCCTGAGTCACAGCTTGAAGGATGTTCTTAGACTGTTGGGGCTGTTGTAACAGAAATAACATAAACTGGGCAGCTCAAACAACAGACACTTATTTCTCACAGTTCTGGAGGTGAGGAAGTTCAAGATCACAGCATCTGCCGACTTGATGTTTGGTGAGAAACTACATCCTGGTTCATCGAGCACCATCTTCTTGCTGTGTCCTCTGTGGCAGAATGGCCAGAGTTCTCTAGGAACCCTTCTAAAGGACACTAATCCCATTCATGAGGACTCCACCCTCATGACCTAATCACCTTCCAAGACCCCATCTGCAAACATCATCACCTGAGGGATTGGGCTTCAACATATGAAGTTGAGGGAACCAAACATTTAGTCCATTGCAGAAACTGAGTTCCCCAGGCCTGCCAGTGCTGAATGAACTTGAGCAGCTTACTAAAACTTGCTGCTGCCTGTTCTATCCAGCTGTGAAATAGGTAAACTACCTACTTCACAGCGCTGTTAGGGGAACAAATGATTTCATATGTGAGGGCATCTTTTAAACTAACAACATTGAGCTAGAGCAATTAGGAAAGACATCATAGCCAAGGATGCTCCAGAGACTTAAAAAGGAGCAGGGTCTCAACAGGTAAAAAAAAAAAAGGGTGGGGGGGACGTCGTGATGTAATAAATATGGCAGCAGCAAAGACGATACAGGTCCAAGGGGTGAAATAGACTAATGGGAGCCCAGCAGAATGTTGGAGTCCTGTGAAACAGGACTGCTCTTTGGATGTCCACAGGGATCTTGGGATTAATATCTTACATAGTAGTATTTTGCATAAAAGTGTGATGAAATTTTAAAACAGGGATTCCCTGGTGGTGCAGCTGTTAAGAGTCCACCTTGTAATGCAGGGGATGTGGGTTCAATCCCTGGTCAGCGAACTAAGATCTGACATGCTACAAAACAACTAAGCCCACGCACCACAGTACTGAGCCCATGTGCCACAACTAGAGAGTCCATGCACTTCAACTAGAGATCCCACAAGACACAGTGAAGATCCTGCATGTGGCAACTAAGACCCAACACAGCCAAAAAATAAATAGAAATATTTTTTAGAAAAATCTTAAACCACACGGAATGGTAGTTCTCCATAAGACCTGCGTGTTCCTGCCCAATTTTAGTGACAAGCCATCCCCAACCCATAACTCTGCAGCCTTTGATCAGTCCCTGAGTCACTAAACCAAAGGTTCTCAAAACATGGACCTCAGCCAGCAGCACCAACAGCACCTGTCATGGAATTGGCAGAATGCATGCATGCGTACTCAGTCACTTCATGGCCCTCAAAGATGTCCCTGTCCTTATCCTTGGGACCTGTGAACATACCACTTTCACAGGTAGGAAAAATTACATTTGGAGATGAGATTAAGGCTGCGAATCAGCTGGCTTTAAAATAAGATTACCCATTGGCTATCTACACATGGTAATGCAAGTTTCCACGTTACTCTCTCCATACATCTTACCTGACTCTGGGAACTCAAACAGGGGCTCTGTAACAACCTAGAGGGGTTTGATGCGGAGGGAGATGGGAGTGAGGTTCATGCAGGAGAGGACATATGTATACCCATGGCTGATTCATGTTGATGTTTGGCAGAAACCAACAAAATTTTGTAAAGTAATTATTCTTCAATTAAAAAAATAAATAAATTTTTTAAAAAGAAAAACAGAAAAAAAAAGATCACCCGCTTGCTTACTTAGTATGAATAGAATGCTAGATTTCTAATTAAAAAAAAAATAGATATTCAACAAGCAATAAAGGTTTACTGTATAGCACAGGGAACTATAGTCAATATCTTATAATAACCTATAATTGAAAATAATTTCAAAGATAACATATGTGTATACAGACAAGTGAATCACCTTGCTGTGTACCTGAAACATTATAAGTTAACTATGAAAGTAAAAGTTGTTCAGTTGTGTCAGACTCTTTGTGACCCCATGGACTATTCAGTCAATAAAATTCTCCAGGCAAGAATACTGGAGAGGGTAGCCTTTCCTTTCTCCAGGGGATCTTCCCAACCCAGGGATCGAACCCAGGTCTCCTGCCTCACAGGTGGATTCTTTACCAGCTGAGCCACAAGGGAACCCCTTCCCACAGGGGAAGGAAGTTAACTACATACCTCAATAAAAAATATATATATTAAGAAAAAATTAAATAAGATCACTGAAGTGAGTCCAATGCCATCACAAGGATCCTTATACAAGGGAAGAACCAGAGAGAACATTGTGAAAAAAATTCAGTTGCTGGCTTTGAAGATGGAAGGGGGCCATGGGGAGGGAAGGAATGCCAGGCAGCATCCGGAAGCTGAAAAGTACAAGGAAATGGATTCTCCCCGGAGCCGCCACACAACCTTACCAACACCTTGTTGATTTTCTCCCAGTGAGACCCATTTTGGACTTCTGATCTCCAGAACGTTGAGATAACACATTAGTGTTGTTTTAAGCCCCTGAATTTGTGATAATTTGTTACAGTGGCATTAGAAAACTAATACAGCTGAAAAATTGCTAAAAAGGCAACTTCTTTGGCCACATTCCAGACCTATTGAATCAGAAAACCTGAGGGTGGGGCTCTGCAGTCTGTCTTTTCAACAAGCCCGGAGGTAATTCTGATGCACACGGAGGTTTGAGAACCACGCACCAGACTAAGCAAACACAATAATTTCCCCAAAACAATCACACTCAGACACACATTCCCGTGAAAACTCAACACAGACAATTAATGACTTGATTAGCCATGATAAAATCTACCAGAGTCACATTCTGCCTTGACAAGCCTAGAATAGGAAACCCAACCAAATCATTGGTGATTCAGATTCCCTCCAGGCTCAGAGTCTTCATTTGGAATATCAGTGATGAATACGCCCTAGTCAATGGGAGTTCCATTTTTAATTCATTTCTGATGCCAAATAGACAGTTATTTGAGGTGGAGTCACTTGCCTCTATCTCACTAAACTTAAGTAATGGGATGGAGTGGGGAATGTGGGTAGATGAGGGTCCCAGGAAGAAGAGGCAGACTTAATTTCAGACTCTTAGACATGAAGGGATGAGGGTTCTCATAGACCATGAAGCTGGTTCTTCCATCTAGAGTGTAGGTCCCGCTCACCCCCTCCACCATTTCATTGCCAATCAAGAGGTCTGTCAACCTCAGCTTGAATATCTCCCATGATGAAGAACTCACTACCTTCCATGGCAAACTATTCCATTCTGCAAGCGTTCTAATGGTGAGACCTAAATTCCCCTCATCTGACAGCTGGTTTTCTTTGGACTTCATGCTTGATTTCATTCTGGCCTACATAGACTTCTTTGAAGTCTCAGGTATACACACTCACATTCGAGACTGAAATATGACTAGGTTGCAGCCTCCACTACCTACATTGGCTTGTTTTCTCAGTACTTTTAGCTTCTACTGACCTCAAAGGGAGGCATGTGTGTGAGCTGAGCAGGAGGTAGACGTGGGCCCTGTTAAAGACAAAGTGCTTTAAAAGCCTTTGATGAAAGGCATTATGGCTTGAAAGGGTTGTTTCTGAAATACTACACCTCCCTTTTAAGAACTCTTAAGATCTGAAGGGTGATACTCTCTCACCCCAGAAGAATTCAAGCATGAATTTTCTTAGAGCCACCAATTAAGAATCCAATTCCATCTCCCCCATTGCTCATTTCCAGTGAAATTACCTAGTTAGATCTTTATTTTCATTTTTTTAGGAACAAACTTAACCATGCTGAAAATGTCTCAGAGTTAAATAACTATTAGATGGGACAAATTAAGATCTAAAAGCCCAATAGCTCTACTTAATACACATAACTATAAATAAATAGAAAGAAAACCCCAAGTCATCTTTGTTGTTTAGTCACTCAGTCGTATCTGACTCTTTGTGACCCTATGGACTGTAGTCGGCCAGGCTCCTCTGTCCATGGGATTCTCCAGGTAAGAATACTGGAGTGGGTTGCCATTTCCTTCTCCAGGGGATCTTCCCAACCCAGGGATTAAACCCACGTCTCCTGCATTGGCAAGAGGATTCTTTACCACTGAGCCACCAGGGAAGCCCAAGTCATCCTTACTTTACTTATTAATTATTAATCCAATTATTTTATGCATCTATTATATGCCAGTCACTAAGAGAGGTAACAGAACACGATGATGAGCTAGACAGACACTGTACCTGTCCTCCTGAGGCCTGGAGATCCATTTAAACATCAATTCATCTCTATTCACATGATCCTATGGCATTAAAGTTCCAGATATTTCTATCATTTATAAAATAATTCAGGGAAATGTGGTTGTTGGATTGGGATGTACCCATATCCTTGATTCAGATGGCTAAATGAAGGAAGCTAGAAACCCAAGATTAAATAGATCTTGGATTTTTCTGGATGAAACCTGTTAAAAACATAAAAGAATCTCATCTTTGTCCATTGCCATATGGGTTTCTTTATGGAACCAACTGAACTAGGGTCCAAGTGAGACTTCTTTAACAGAATTCATTAGGTTTTTCTTTCTTACTCTGTCCCAAGGCTTATTCCACCCATACAGAATTCAAACTTGCTGGCCAGTGTCATTGGATATTGGCAATAATTCATGAGCCCATAGCAGTCCCTGTGACCCCTGCCAACCACTGGGGTTTAGCTCCCTTCACTCCACTTTAAAAAAAATAAAATGTATGAACTACCAACTGCTATCAAAGCAGTAGCCCTCACATCACTAATCCAAAGTGCAAGCAACATCTGTGGATCCTCCTACACTCCTACGGATCTCTCTCCTGGGAGATCAGAAGATGCTTGATACATGTATGCATTCTTCTATAAAAACAGAAAAGCTGCTCTTCTGATTCAGGATAGCAGCTATGACAGAGACCCCAAAAAGCATCTTATGGAAGTCAGAGTTGTCCTCTTGGTCGTGAACTCAAAAAGTCAGATCAGAACCCAAAATAAACACAAAAACCAAAGCTCTTCCTTCCACAGTCAGTTCTATCAACCATAAATATGCAACCCTTCTAGATTTATATTTTTGGAAATTGCCTCAATTCTACAGTAGTAAGAAACAAAAGTGCATTATCCCCTATATGAAGTGGGACTTTCTTATATTATGCAAAGCTTACTTTTCAAAGATAAAGAGATGGAAAGATTACATGGAAGAGCTGTACAAAAAAGATCTTAATGAACCAGATAACTACAATGGTGTGGTCAGTCACCCAGAGCCAGACATTCTGGAGTGTGAAGTCAAGTAAGTTGAGCCTTAGGAAGCACTGCTGTTAATAAGTGGAGGTGGAGATGGTGGAATTCCACTAGAGCTATTCAAAACCCTAAAAGATGATCAAAGTGTTGCACTCAATATGTCAGCAAATCTGGAAGACCCAGCAGTGGCCACAGGACTGGAAAAGGTCAATCTTCCTTCCAATTCCCAAGAAGGGCAGTACTAAAGAATGTTCAAACCATTGGACAATTATACTCATCTCCTGTGCTAGCAAGGTCATGCTTAAAATCTTACATGCTAGGCTTCAGCATTATGTGAACCAAGAACTTTCCAGCATCCAAGCTGGGTTTAGAAAAGGCAGAGGAACCAGAGAGCAAATTGCCAACATTCACTGGATCATAGAGAAAGCAAGAGAATTCCAGAAAAACATCTACCTCCGTTTCATCAACTATGCTAAAGCCTTAGACTGTGGGGATCATAACAAACAGTGGAAAGCTCTTAAAAAGATGGGAATTCCAGACCATCATACCTGTCTCCTGAGAAACCTGTATGCAGCTCAAGAAGCAACAGTTAGAATCCTCTATGGAACAATCGATTGGTTCATGACTGAGAAAGGAGTACGACATGGCTGTCTGCTGTCACCTTGTTTATTTAACCTATACGCTGAGCACGTCATGAGAAATGTTGGGCTGGATGAGTTACAAGCTGGAATCAAGATAGGAGAGAGAAACAACAACCTCAAATACGGGAATGATTCCACCCTAATGGCAGAAAGTGAAGAGGAACTAAAGAACCTCTTGATGAGGATAAAAGAGTGGAAAAAAACTAAATATTAAAAAAACTAAGATCTGGCAAATAGAAGGGGAAAAGGTGGAAGTAGTGACAGATTTCCTCTTCTTGGGCTCTAAAATTGCTGCAGATGGTGACTGTACCCATAAAATCAGATGATTGCTTCTTGGCAGGAAAGCTATGACAAACCTAGACAGGGTGTTGAAAAGCAGAGACATTACTCTGCTGACAAAGGTCTGTATAGTCAAGGCTATGGTCTCCCCAGTGGTCACGTATGGTTGTGAGAGCTAGACGGTAAAGAAGGCAGAATGCCAAAGAATTGATAACTTCAAACTGTGGTGCTGGAGAAGACTCCTGAGAGTGCCTTGGACAGCAAGGAGATCAAAGCGGTCAATCTTAAAGGAAATCAACCCTGAATACTCATTGGAACAACTGATGCTAAAACTGAAGCTCCAGTATTTTGGTCACCTGATGCGAATGACCGACTCATTGGAAAAGTCCCTGATGCCGGGAAGGATTGAGGGCAGAAGGAGAAGAGTGTGATAGAGGATGAGATGGTTGGATGGCATCACCAACGCAATGGACATGAACGTGAGCAAACTTCAGGAGACGGTGAGGGATAGGGAAGCCTGGCATGCTGCAGTCCATGGTGTCACAAAGAGTCAGACACGACTAGGTGATTGAACAACAGCAACAACCTCTCAAAGACAACTTCTTTAGAAATTCAGGACATCTGCATCCTCTTTATTATTGAATCCTCTCAGACTTTACCTTTCGGGGCTGAATAATACTAACCTTTTCACTCTGTTTTCATAAAATCAGCTCCTGCCTCTCCCTACCCTATTTCATCTCTCCCACATATATTCATATTCACTCTCTCATATTCATGCTTATATCTTATCTATCTCCCCATAACCACTTTCCTCTGGAGGCATCCTTTCTTTCCTGTGGCACAGTGCCTGGGCTCAAAAGCAGCACATCTGCTGGGATGAAACCGTCTTTCTCTTCCATGATGCTATTTAGTTTCCAACACCCTTAAATGACAGTCAGAACAGGTTGACTTTTTGCAACCAGTGTCTTCATTGACTCACATGCCCTAGATTGTAACTGATAACCCAGAGTCTGTTATTCCACTTGAATAATTTATAGATTATTTCTCTACAAATTCAAGATCCTTATCTATTTTGAATAAGAAAATGGAGAAATGTTATGATTTTCATCATGTTATTCTTTGAGATGGCATCTAGGCTAGAAGAAACAATGGTTTATATGCTCACTAAAGCAAGATGTCATGCATGGGGATACACAGCAGCCCTGAGAGAAGACAGCATGTAGAGGGATCCACATGGAGAGGAAGCATCTTACCAGTCCCCTCATGGCCAGCCATGGTGGGGAGCACCTTAGCAGTGGGTGCTGTAGGCCCCATCAAGCCTTCAGATGATTCCAGCCCCCTCAGAATTTGAGACTTCCAGCTGAGATCACAGAAAACTTCATGGAGCGGAGATAAGCCACCCAGATGTGCCCTGTCTGAATTCCTGACCCACAGTAATTCTGAGATAATAAATGATAATTGTTGTTTTAAGATACTAGCATTTGGGGTAATTTTCTATACCACGATTGGTACTGTATCATGGTGTATGCTACTGCTAAGTCGCTTCAGTCGTGTCTGACTCTGTGCGACCCCATAGACGGCAGCCCACCAGGCTCCCCTGTCCCTGGGATTCTCCAGGCAATAATACTGGAGTGGGTTGCCATTGCCTTCTCCGGCAATTGTGTATGGGTACCCAAAAATAACTTTTCCTAAAAAGTAAATTTGTGTATATATATATATATATATATATATATATATATATATATATATATTACAGTTCAATATAGTGGTTACCTCTGCAGGGGAGGCAAAAGAACAGGATAAGAGAAGAGGACACAAATAATTGCTAAGTAATTGGTAAACATCTGCCTATTGGCCAGATGGTATTTTTTTGTATGTTTGTTTTTTCCTTCAAGCATCAACATTTATTATTTTTTTAATTACAAAAGTTAAGGTAGAAAGTAGAAAAAAAGACAGTTTAGAAAACTATGGATATGCACAAAGGAAAAAAAATCACACATTATTTCACTTCCATGTGAAAGTGAGCTTTTTTCCTTTATATGTGCATAACTGTTTTTTTTCCTTTGTGTATGTATCTACTCACACACATTTTGTTTTTTTTAAAACTGAATCATAGTATACATATTCCTTTGTTATCTTATTTTTTTCCACTTCTTTTTAAAATTAATTTTTATTGGAGTATAGTTGGTTTACAATGTTGTATTGGTTTCTATTACACAGCAAAATGAATCAGCTAGACTTTTTTATTTTCTAATACTCAGATGCTCAGTCATGTCTGACTCTTTGTGACCCCATGGACTGCAGCCCACCAGGCTCCTCTGTCCATGAGATTCTCCTGGCAAGAATACTGGAGTGGGTTGCCATTTCCTTATCCAAGATGGTATGTTTTTAATAGGCAAATAGATGAATGGATGATTAGATAGATGAATGGATGAATAAGTAGATAAAGAGAAGAACTTGTGTGGTCCAATGATGAGAGTGTGTCATGAGCCAAAAATTGTGTTTAATCCAATTTAAACACCTAAGGTCCAATGATAAGAAAAAGAGAGAAGAGAAGAGCAAGGGGAAGAAAAGAAGGAAAGAATAAAGGGGGGCAGGGAGAAGAGAGTGAAGTTGTTAGTTCTCAGCTGGTAACATTTTAAAATGTTTCCACCCTTCACCCACCATGTCAATTCCTGAGCGTATATCCTAGAGCAGCAATTACAGAAGAGAAAAGGTACAATATTCACAGAAGCATTTTATAGACGCAAAATTTAGAAATATACCAAATATCCAGCAACTGTAATATGAATAAATCCATGGTGGTTATTCAGATGGTAAAACATTACACAACACTAAATACTAATAACTAACATCCTGGTTTAATCTCTACTCAACTTCAGCAACAAATATCTAGAGATAATAGACACAGCTTTCTGCAATGAGAAAAATGTTCTAGAGCATGAAGCTGGGCAAAAGAAGAAAGATGAGAAATGATTCCATTTCTATAATGTTAAACACAGACAAAAATAGATAATACATTGGTTAGAGATGCATACTGGGCATGCGTGCAAAGTCTCAGTCGTGTCCAACCCTTTGTGACCCTATGAACTGTAGCCCACCAGGCTCCTCTGTCCATGGGATTCTCCAGGCAAGAATACTGGACTGGGTTGCCATGCCCTCCTCCAGGGGATCTTCCTGACCCAGGGATCAAATCCTCATCTCTTTTATCTCCTGCATTGGCAGGCAGGTTCTTTATTTCTAACACCACCTGGGAAGCCTCTTAGAGATGCATCAGTTCAGTTCAGTTCAGTTCAGTTGCTCAGTCATGTCCGACTCTTTGCGACCCCATGAATTGCAGCATGCCAGGCCTCCCTGTCCATCCCCAACTCCCGGAGTTCACTCAGACTCACGATGGTAGTAAAACTAGAGTGAAAAGTAAGCAAATACACAAGACTCAGACTGGTGACTGGGAGTGAGGGAGATTGAATAGGAGGAGCAGGGCACATATGAGAGACTCAACAGTATTGGAAATATCCTCATTCTTTCTGTATATATAAATATAAAAGCATTTTTAAACTTTATTATTAATACTCAGGACATTAGGAATTTCCAGATTTTTTTTTCAGTAGCATATGTAGAAACACTTTTGGTAACAAATACAGTAGTAAAAAACTGTGGAACAATTTGTGAATTTGCATATCATTCTTGTGCAGCAGCCATGCTAATCTTTTCTGTATTGTTTCAATTTTAGTATATATGCTGCTGAAGTGAGCACAAATATTCTCATTCTTAAGCAGGGTTGGGGAGAGATCCAAGATGTTCATATTTTTATTATTAAACTGTATGTAGATATTGTACAAACTTCTTCATATGTACCATGAATTTTAAAAATAAAGATACAGGTACAACAAAACAGAGAATCAGTATCACATGAAAGGGCTTAAGCAGCAGAATTTCCACCCAGCACAGTGAACTCCTTGTCCTTTCAATGTCCCTAGAATCCGGTCTGCAAGAAACCTGAGCTACCCAGGTTTCATCTTTGCTCCTCAGAATATAACAAGAAAAAAAGTATGTTTATTAACTAGCTATCCCATAACTTTACAATACCAGCACCACATTTACATCTTCAGGCCAGAAGTTCTATATCTTAGCTTTGTGGGTTGTCAGATCAGCATTCAATATGAAATGGTGCAATGAACAGAGTATTGGACTGAGTATGAGAGGCCGTTGACTCTGGGGTCTGCTGAATCCCTCCCCAGCCTAGATGACTTTGACAAAATCAGTTCACCTCTCTACCGGGATGCTTCAGAAGAGCCGCTGGGGATAGCCAGAGCTGTTCCATTTATAAATGACTTTATGTTGGACTTCTTGGTTTGATCTCTTTTGAAGAAAAGGTTGCACTGCTTTAAAAAGAGAAAAAGTTCAAAAACCTCTAGACCAAATGATCCCTAAGTATTTTCTTGCTTTAACATTTTAGAACTCTTTGTGCTTTGTGAAAATCATATTGTGGACCTGGCATATTGTTAGAAGGATTGATCAAAAGGGTACTTACAACTAGATCACAAAGTTGGCCTCTTCTGGAGAAAGTCTATATATTTTTTTGCCAAGAGTAATGGAATATTCCAGAAGTTCTCTAGCAAGGCAACTCAGGCTCCCCTTCCTTGTTTCCCCCTCAGAGCCCATCTGACCCTTATTCTGTCTGGGGATCTGACAGCAAATCTAGCTGACTCATTGAATCACTATTAGAGATCGAGGGAGAGGGGCTGGACATGAGGGGAATCTTCTGCAAGAGGCAGAATTGCATAGGAACTTTCAGACAAGCTCCTGGGGACCCACAGCTGGCTTGTTTGTGCTTGTCCATCCTTCTGATGTCTTTAGCCCTCAGGCCCATCAGCCGTGCTGTCCTCAGGGTCTTCTTCTGTCCTCCACCCATTCTTCATGGGATTTTCTTACACTCTGCTTGGTCAAACATGTGTCCAATAGAACAATGGGTTCTGGATCAAACATTGCCATCTAAACCTCAGTCTTCCAGACTTGATGGATTTCAGGCACCTGCTACAGCTGTCTGCCTGGCACAACACCTTCTTTCCATCTCTGTACAAAGTCAACTTTGCCTGTGGCCACTCGGCTGGTAATACTCACCAGTGCCTGCCAGGACAGCATGGGGTATCTGTCCTCTGGCCAAGATGTCAATGTTATTGTCTTACTAACGGACTAGCCATTGAATCATCACCCCACTTTGGGGTGAATCCCACTTACAGCTTTACTTTCTGCTTCAACTTATTCTAATTTTCAAATAAAACACACCAGTTGCTGTTCTACACAATAACAAAAGGCAATAATGGGACTTCCCTGGTGGTCCAGTGGTTAAGAATCCACCTTCCAATGCAGGGGATGTGAATTCAATCCTTGGTTGGAAAACTAAGATCCCACATGCCACAGGGCAACTGGGCCTCTGCACCACAACTAGAGAGAAGACATGCACCTTGAGAAGCCCATGTGCCGGAACAAAAGAACCCACATGCCGCAACAAGACCCGGTGTGTCTAAGTATTTTTTTAAGTTATTCGTTCTTATTTAAAAAAAAAAAAAAACAGTAATTTTTAAAATATGAGCCTTGATAGTCTGTAAGTTCATCAAACTAATCATATTAATAGAAACTTCAGAGTCAATATCACAAAGATTTCTTCTAAGCACAGTTCTGATGTGCAATCATGATGCGTGCTCTGGAGAAATAAGGGCTGTCACTCCTCCTTGTCTTTCCCCCACCTTACTTCACTCCAGAGTTGCTGAAGTCCCAAGAGAACCACACAGCTACAACGTGTCAATTTCTAGGCATTCACATGTTGAGTGTGAATGGGAACATTCCAAATGTTGCCAGTAAAAATAATTAATATTCTCCTTGGAAGAGAAAGTCAACATAGAAAGATGCCTTAGCCAAAGCAGAAATCAGCTGTATTCTCAAATCACAAAAATGATTTTGCTCAGTCTGCTCCTGTTGCAAAAAAAAGAAAAGCATCTTCATTTGTTTATAGGATCACTATGAAACACAACGGCTTCCCCCCACCCATGGTCTGGAAAGTAATTCTCCAAGGTTTTTATAAACACGCTGAATGGAGGAAGCTCAAACCGATCCTCTCTCTCTTGAAAGGAAATTACACGCAGGCCCCAAACTCCAGCACACATGAATTCCAGGTCCATAAATTCAAGATAATCTATCCCATTCTCAGTGGCTAGGTTTGGTGGTCCACAGGCATGTGCTCCAATCTGAAGGAGATGGCACTATCTCACTAGTAAGCTAGGGCTATACAAAGTACAATCCTATCCATTTATCAGACTGCCATTTTGTTTAAAGAAATGGAAAAAGCAACATTTGATGGTTCTCATTTTTAGGTACCCTTAGCCCATTCTCCTTTACCCAGCATTCCACACTCTTTACCAGCAGTCTTTGGCTGGCCAACTCAGCCTCATCTCCCACTGCTCCATTAGCCTCTGCCAGAATCAAAGTATTTTAACCTCTATCCCTCAGCCCAACTTGTGCTCTACCCACCCCTCAATCCCTTAGATAGTCCCTACCTGAGATGTTTCCACTGTCTTTAATATTGTTTCCAACATTCAAAGCCCTCCTGAATACTCATCTCCTTCTTAAAAATTTTCCTAAACATTCCAGTTAGAAATCTATATTTCCAATGAATGTTTGTAGATCTCATTTCTGCTTTTAACTTGTCTTTCTTACATCTAATTTGCTGAAAGAGGTTTTTGGTTTGCTTTGAATTTTAAAATAACATTCACCCATCCGAATTTCCCACTTGACCACAAGCTTTAATGGCTGAGGGGGTTGTGAGTAACTCTTACTTGGTGTGTCACCTATAATGTCTACCATTTTTCTTTGCACATGGTGGCTAATTCAATAAAAGTCTGTTGATGATGCTTGGGAAGTAAAGATTCCTCTTTATGTAAGATTCCTCTTTAGTAAAACAAACAACTAATCTATATGTACACTCTATTCCTAAGGCTTGTTTGAGCCAAATCTCTAGAATTTTGTCTACACCAATCTCACAGACAGTAGCAATCTCCCAGTTAAACTCTTACATATATGGATCATGGGCTAGACACCCAGAATCTAGCCTGAGGTGGCCCTTCACAACTAGAGGTTCACCATTCCAGCTATGTCATGCTTGATCCTGAGGACTCTGGGAAATCCTTGATTAGGGGATTACTTTGCCCACGTAAACCCAAAGAGGAGAAAAGAAGAAGAACCAGACCTCCCATCTCCAGTACCCTCAAAATGCTAGGCCAGATCAATCCTGATTGCAGATGTTCAAGGAGTGGTCCACTCTCAGGCATTCATTTCACCGAATAGCTTTCATATTTGTAGCTTCATATACCAAATGAATAAATGAACAGAATGAACAGCCTATATCCACTTAGTAGGCAGACAATAATATACGGTATCTGTGGTTATTAGCTAATTTCCTCTTTGCTATTTTCATAAAAAGTAGGGTTTATCTAAAGAATTTCTTTGGACTCTGATGAAATCCTAAAGACTCAAATTCTTCAACATCCAGCAAGGATATACAAATATATCATACAGATAGATATCAATATATCTGCCACTGCATATAATCAATACAAAGTTGCCATTTCCTTTCTTTAGAAGAACTGTTATTCCTCCTCATTTTTTCATCTCAGAATATTTTTCTTCCTAATGAAATATTAATCCTAGGAGATGGCTTCCATTGACTTGTTTTTAGTGACATCACTTGACAAAAGAAGATGACAATCCCATTGGTCCTCAAGATTATTCAAAAGTTACTCCCACCTATGAAATTCAAAGTCTAGAAACTATCAGCTAGAGAAGGTAAACCTTGCTAATGTCAGCTCTACATGATGTCTCTTGTCCTTTGTTCTCATTTGCATCCTTTTAAAAAACCATCATTTATGGAGGCACGCAATGGGTGTCTGACACTGTACCAGGGGTTAGGATTACAGGCATGGAATACGGACAGTCCCTGGGAAGCATGATCTGGGGAAAAGGCAGGCAGACAAACAGTTATCCTATTTTAAAAAGCCATTGTTAGGACTTCCCTAGTGGTCCAATGGTTAAGAATTTACTTTCCAATGCAGGTAACACAGGCTCCATCCTTGGTCAGGGAACTAAGATTCCATATGCCACAGGGCAGCTAAGCCTGCACACAGCAACTACTGGGGCTGTGTGTTCTTGGGCCCATGCTCCACAACAAGAGAAGCCCACACACAGCAAAGGGAAGCCACAACTAGAGAACGCTCACATACTGAAAGGAAAGATCCCAAGTGCTGCAACTGAGACCCGATGCAGCCAAAAATAAATTAAATGAATAAATATATTTTTAAAAACTAAAAAGCCATTGTTTCCATTTTCCCATCATGGTAAGTTCCAAAAAAGAACATCTAGTTCTGCAGAACTTAACCTCCCATCCTTTTGAAGGATTCTGTCTATATTAAAGCATTTGTACTTTTTTTTTCCCCCAGGAGTCTAAAAATAACCAGAAGCGGCCTGGTCCTCTCTCAGCCTCGGCTACACTCTCTATGGGTGCCCAGGAAACACATGCCCCAGGCTCACTTTGACCTTTTGCTGGCATCCTTCAGGCCCAGTTCTCATACGACAAACTGAAACATGACATTCTTGGTATCCTACCAGTCCCCCAGCACATGTTCACTTTCATGGTACTGTTGCTCCTGAGTTATTTCTCTTATTGTAAAACACATCACCTTTCCTGAAGGAGATTCCAATTAAGATACAGAGGAAAACAATTAAGGGGTGATTCAGGCAAGACATACATGGTGGATCATAATCATAAATTAAGGTAATCAAAAGGATTGTAATATTTAATGAAGACAAAAGAGAAAAATGATAAAAGGGCTTCTTGTCTAGAGAGAAGGTAAGAGGTTCCTTCACTCAAGCTTCTCATTCACACCCCATACCCTGTGACTAGTGAGATTTTTTTTCTGGCACTTCACTTGGCTGCTTTAGAAGTAAGTGAGAAAGGACAGTTAGTGCTGTGACAGGTTGTGAGCCAGCTCTCTGAAGAAGGAAAAGTGTTCTGACATGTGGCATTGCCAATTTCCAAAGGGACAAATACTCCCACTATGGCCAATTTCAAAGTACCACCAGTTTAGCAACTGGCTCAGAAAATCCCTGATTATTTTACTACCTGTTTTCATGACTCCGTGTGAACTAGCTCCTGCACACCACTGGATGAGTGGAATCTGAGAAGTGACTGTTCCAATCCTAGGTCCCCATCAGTTGATATGGAACAAGGCTTTTTAAAGCTACTGATTTGTTTTAATATAAAAAATTAAAATAAATGGGGCCAACTCCTTGAGTTAGGTGGGAACAAGCCAGCACTTTAGAAAGGGTACATTTATTCCTTATTATTATTAATCTGAAAATGGGACCCAACTACACTGGGACCAGAGTCCAGGAAAGGTTGATGGTTAAAGGAGGAAATGTCTGAGCTCAGGCAAGCACGGTGCAGACATCAGTAAGCAGAGAAGGTTTGATTACAAGTAAGCTGAGGGCACAGATGGGAATGAAGTGGGGTTAGGGGCAGGGGCAGGGACCTGGGGGTAGAGGTGAAAGGAAGATGACACAGAGGGGTTTCCGAAAAGAGAAGCCAGGTACAAAACAGGCCCATTTCACAACTTTACCTTCAACTGATGTGTGTTTGCAGAGCTGAGTTCTCTGAAAAGTTCCACTTGGTTTCCAAGGAAAAGAGCCATGAAGAGATGGTTTTCTGTCCTGGGGGCCTGTCCCCCCAGGAACCTGATTGCAAGAATGAGAACTTGGGCTGATGGCTCCTTTCTACACATATGGAACAGCTTTGGGATGGGAAAACATTTTTTTTAAAGACTGAAAAAAATCCCTAAAGAACAACTTTGGCTCTTTGTTAATGGGAGTGATGCATGACTTGAGAGGAATGAGAACTGTGGCAAAATGAAGCTTTTGAAATGCTGAGTTGCTCTGGTTTTGGATCAGGGCCTTATCATTCGGTAGCCAGAGAATGGGTCTCCTTGGGCCCATTAAAGTTATTGATTTGGTTTTAATATAAAACTTTTAAAGAAAGATTTTTGATTCAATGGAATGAATGGATATCTAGATAGGTAGATAGATGCAGGAAGAATGCAATAGAGATATATAGTTATTAAATAAATATAAATAAATACGTAAGTAAATGTTCTATAAGAGTTTTATCTGAAAGACTATATATTGGCTCACATGATGGTGAGGGTTGGCAAATCTTAAACTTGTCAGGCCAGCCAGCAAGCTGGAAATTCAGCAGGAGTTAACTTTGTAATCTTGAGACAGAATTTCTTCTTCCCTGGAAAACCTGTTCCTACTCTAAAGGCCTTCAACTGAGTCCCACTCATTTTCAAGACTAATCTTTACTTAAAGTAAGGAAATCAGGATTAAGGATTACTGATTGCAGCTGTCAATCACATCTATAAAATATCTTAAGAGCAATATCTAGATTAGTGTTTGATCAAATAACAGGGTACCATAATCACATTGGGAGAAGGCAATGGCACCCCACTCCAGTACTCTTGCCTGGAAAATCCCATGGACAGAGGAGCCTGGAAGGCTGCAGTCCATGGGGTCGCTGAGAGTCGGACACGACTGAGAGACTTCACTTTGACTTTTCACTTTCGTGCATTGGAGAAGGAAATGGCAACCCACTCCAGTGTTCTTGCCTGGAGAATCCCAGGGACAGGGGAGCCTGGTGGGCTGCCGTCTATAGGGTTGCACAGAGTCGGACACGACTGAAGTGACTTAGCAGCAGCAGCATAGTCACATTGACACAAGAAGTTAACCATGACACGTGAGACCCTAGCTCACCCTCTCTGGACCCAGGCTGGAATTTCTTCTCCAATGCTACTCAAGCACTCTGGGGTCCCACCCCTAGCATCCACAGTAACATTAGTGTGGTAGTTACCACTGCGGCCCACATCAGGTCTGTTCTTTGTGGTTCCTAGAAGCGCCTATAACCCTCTGGTCTGCTTCTCTCTGATATATTCTGTTGGGAAAGATCACTCTAGCCTCTTTTGAGGCTCAGCCTCTTTCATCTTTGGTTCTAAATTAATATCTGGGTCCACAGGGGCAAATACCATTACCCAGAACATCTGTCTGCATCATGTCAGCCCCTGCAAGGACCATGAGTCTACTCTGCTTCCTCCTTCAAAGGAAGAGTGTCCATTACAGGTCAGTCATGGGCTCTGGTCTGTGTCATCCTTGCTCTGGGCCCAGGATGGTTCCGCCACTCTTTGGACCCTTGCCAGTCACTGGGGCAGAAGGAACATGGGAAACTGTGAACTAGCTCTTAAAGCTTCCCCCTAAAAGAGATATACTTTCCTTCCAGGAAAATGCTATCCCACCATGTGCCTGGAAGGAGATATGAAACTGTGTGGTAATCTGCATTGACTGTTACCACCAGACCCGCTGCTCACCCACAGCGCTGAGCCTCAAGCCCAGTGAGTTGCCCAACCTTGTCTGGATCAGATCACCAGCCCCCAGCCCCTACTCCCCTCACTCCGCATGGGTCTCCATTGGATGCAGCCAAACCTTCCCTCTACATTCACTTCTCTCTGCTTCTCTGCCTTTCCTACAACTCCCACACTCAGAAAAAACCTTCTAAACTTGATACTAGAATTCTATCATGGAAACATGCTTTACACAAACAGCATTGATAGACAGAGTTGGCTACAGAGAAAGATTATATCCTTTGGGTTTCCTGATCCAAAGCCCCGACTCCTCATTGCAAACCACTTAAGACCAGTTGCTACCTGCCCCAATATTTGTGCTTCTAAAAGGGCTCCCAGGTGGTGCTAGTGGTAAAGAACCTGCCTGCCACAGACAAGGGTTCCCTCGGGAAGATCCCCTGGAGGAGGACATGGCAAACCACTCCAGTACTCTTGCCTGGAGAATCCCATGGACAGAGGAGCCTGGCGGGCTACATGAGATCTCAGAGTCATTCAGAACTGAAGCAACTTAGCACGCAAGCACATGCTTCTAAAAAAAATACAATTAATGGTGCAAGAGAATTCTTATGATAGAATGTGTAAATAAGACTATGTTCTAAATCAGAAAATCTCAATTTTATGAAACAAAATGTTCATGGACATAAAACTACTTCAAAGGGATAGAAGATCATTTCTGGAACATGAAAAAAGAATTGACTGATAATATGTTTTCAAAGTAGGAATGTGTGTATATTCTTTTTTAAGATTTTTTTTTAATGTGGACCATTTTTAAAGTCTTTATTGAGTTTGTTACAACACTGCTTCTGTTTTATGTTTTGGTTTTTTGGCCACAAGTCACGTAAGATCTTAGCTCCCCAGATAGGAATTGAACCCTCACTCCCTGCATTGGAAGGTGAAGTCTTAACCATTAGACCAACAGGGAAGTCCCTGTATATTCTTTTTTTTTTTTTTTTTTTTAAACTTTACATAATTGTATTAGTTTTGCCAAATATCAAAATGAATCCGCCACAGGTATACATGTGTTCCCCATCCTGAACCCTCCTCCCTCCTCCCTCCCCATACCATCCCTCTGGGTCGTCCCAGAGCACCAGCCCCAAGCATCCAGTATCGTGCATCGAACCTGTATATTCTTTTAACTAGGAAAAAATGTTAAAGGTTTTTCAAGTCCTTCTGGATGGATATTTGTCATCCTCTAATCCGTTTACGGGGTCACACAGAGTCGGACACGACTGAAGCAACTTAGCTTAGCTTAGCTTAATTACCTTTTAATCTGTGTTATAGACAAGAATCTTCGCTTACATCTCACTAAACTCGCTTTTACAGTGATCAAAATCTGTTTCATTCTCTCTGGGTAACCAAGGGGGAAAAAAGGTGAGGATGGGGTTAAGAGAGGTAAGGTGTCTGCTTAAATGACTGAACAGTCCTGGAAAATTAGCCAGGATAATTGTCTCAACTCCCCAACTCCTCACTGGACTACACAGAACCCATCTAAGGAAAGCCTTCAGACCCTCAAAGACATCCTATTTGAAATTTAACAGTATCCTCTAGGCAGTTATTGAAGCAAACGGTGTATTCTCCACAAACCTGCTCTCATACAGCAACAATAATAATGTTATTATTATGTTAATAATATTATTATGTTAATAATAATGTTAATGTTATTAACAATAATAAAAAAATAAAACAAATAGATGACAAAGTTTTAGGTTACCGGGATGTCACAACACAGCCAGAGCTGGGCAGTGTCCTTGTGGGGAAGGAAAGAAAAACAGAGACTCCATCCAGGTTCCCTCCTTCGCAAGCCAAATAGCTCACAGCAGAGCTGCCTCCCCATCCTGGGCCCCTCTCGCCTGGATTAGGTTCAAGTGTCCAGCTACGGGCACGCTTCAGTGGGCACAGCCTGACCACTGCCTGAAAAATATCCGATGCCCTTCAGGCAGCCCCAAGCAGCTATAAACACACTAGATTGAATTGATGCTTTTAAATTGTGGTGCTGGAGAAGACTCTTGAGAGGCCCTTCGGACTGCAAAGAGCTCAAACCAGTCAATTCTAATGGAAATCAACCCTGAATATGCATTAAAAGGACTGATGTTGAAGCTGAAAATCCAATACTTCAGCCACCTGATGTGAAGGGCTGACTCACTGGAAAAGGCCAAGATGCTAGAAAAGATTGAGGGCAAGAGGAGAAGGGGGTGACAGAGGATGAGATGGTTAGATGGAATCATTGACTCAATAGACATAAGTGTGAGCAAACTCCAGGAGATAGTGAAGGACAGGGAAGCCTTGTGTGCTGCAGCCCATGGGATCACAAAGTCTGACATGACTGAGGAATAACAACAGGCAGCCCTAAGTAGCTGCAGACACAATACATCTTCAGAATCCCTGGGTTTTAGGTTTCACCTTGGATTTTGATGTATGCCCAAAGTGGAAGTTTGGGTGGGGGGGGATTTATTTTTTTCCAGCCAACACCAAAGCCAAAAAAAGGAGGGACGGGGGCCATAAGCACTAGCCCAGACAAGAACTTCCTTTCCTGCTTAGGCTGGGCTAAACTCAGAGGTCTAATTACCACCATTCACATCAGGATCTCCTGAACAATTGCAATGCAAACCCAAGCACAGTACAGATGGAACAAATGCATCTCCTTTGAGAGGAGGTGTGATAAACCCCCAGGGCACAGTGGCAGAATCTGAGATTAAATCTCTAATCCATCATCTGCCAGCTGCATGGCCCAGGGCCAGTTGTTCCAGTCTCTTCATCCATACAATGGGATTATCACACCCATGAACAACTGAAGATATGGTATAGAAGAAAGGACTCTCAGAATTTCTTGTAGTCTAGTCCCTAAAGAAGTGAAAGTCAGGACGCTTTGTATTAATCATGTTTTTAAATTCTCTATAGTTTATAATGGGCTTCCCTTGTAGCTCAGTTGGTAAAGAACCCACCTGCAATGCAGGAGACCTGGGTTCAATTCCTGGGTCAGGAAGATCACCTGGAGAAGGAAATAATGCTTTGATATCTTGAGGACCTGGTTGGCTGGGGAGAGAGTGCCCCTCTAGGATTAGCTAGTTCCTAGGGAGAGCAAACAATTTACCTGTGAGTATGCCTATGCAAACCAACCTGTCCAGAGCCCAAGTCTTCAACCACCTCCCTTACCTAATTCACATGCCCCAAGCCAATCTTTCCTCTGCCCTAAATCACCCCAGGGTCAGAAGCTGGACAACTAGATATCACCCCATAGTCCAGAGCCTGCCAAAATTATTCAAACTAGCCAATCCTAAAATATGTATCCCTCCCTACCATGCCTTTCCTGCAGGGATAACAGTAAAGTCTCCTGCCCTTGCTTTCTCCTGGCTCCTCTGCCTCTGACCAGCCCTGGTGCTTCCCATATGGCCCTGAATGGCATGGTGTGTCCCTTCCTCTTAAAAAACTGTAATAAACTTCTTTCAATAGCATTGACCTCTCTGTGTCATCACTTAGTTACCTCTACAAGAAAAATCCTGGGTACAGTCAAAACACCCTTGCAATCCAAACTCTTATGACTCACAATCAAAACCCAGGAACCAAATAACTTCAGGAAATTTAGTGTTCCAAACTAGGATCCAAGTAAATTTGATTAACAGAGGATACTTGTATTGTGTAGTCTGAATCCTTAATACTCTCAAGATCAAAAGTGTTGTTGGGGGGCTTTCCTAGTGATCCAGTGGTAAAGAATATGTCTGTTAATGCAGGGGACACAGGTTCCATCCCTGGACTGGGACGATCTCACATGCTGCAGAGCAGCTAAGCCCGTGCGCCGCAGCCACTGAGCAGCACTCTTGAGCTCAGGAACCACAGCTACTAAACCCCGAGTGCCTAGGGCCCATGCTCTGCAACAAGAGAACCATTACAGCGAGAAGTCTGTGCCACAACTACAGAGTAGCCCCACTCGCCACAACCAGAGAAAGTCCTTGCACACCAATGAAGACCCAGGGCAGCCATAAATTTATAAGTAATCTTTTTTAAAAAATAGGTGCTGTTTGTGACCAACAGCTGTTCCCCAAATAGGGGACACAAACTAGATAAGCCAAGAGCGACAAATGTGTGAAGCTCCCTACTAAAAAGTTACAAAGCTGTATAAAGTACTGCTCTGTACCTTCCAGTATGTACAATAATGTCTGTGTGTGTGTGTGTGTGTGTGTGTGTGTGTGTCTGTGTCTGTGTCTGTGTCTGTGTATATCCTCAGTTGCTCAGTCATGTCTGTCTTTTTGCGACCCCATGGACTATAGCCCACCAGGCTCCTCTGTCCTTGGACTTTTCCAGGCAAGAATACTAGAGTGGGTTGCCATTTCCTCCTCTAGGAGATCTTCCCAACCCAGGGAATGAACCCACATCTCTTGTATCTGCTGCACCAGCAGATAGATTCTATACCACTGTGCCACCTTGGAAACACCATATGTAGTAAAACATGAAAACTATCCAATGAATATTATATACTATCCAAGTTTAGAATAGCAAGAAGGCACCAATAATACCAATAGAAGTCAATGGAGAGTCAAGCATAACAGTTTAAGGGAAATGAGAATGTTCTGGTCCAAGTCCGAGTCTGTGGTTGGTTTGCTGACATGGTTCTCCTACACACGCAGGAAACCCCTCACTTCACAGTCACTGGCATTCAGCCAGCCCCTTTGCCTCACAGGCTGCTAGCGCCGCCTTCTTGGAATGCTCTCTGGCGGGAGGCACGAGCCCCTTGGCTGTGACTGTTCCTTCCATGGGCCTTGGTGCCACCCATGCTTCTGTGTGGCTTTGAGTGTGTCTTCATTCCACCATTGATCCACCTCAGCACATCAACTGATAGCTGCCTGAGTATTCGGCTGATGCATCCTTGAGGGAATGTGTTTCTGAGAATACAGTTCTAAGGTTAGAGGCTAGGCCATGGGACTATGCCTTATCATTGGTCATTGCTGCTGCTGCTGCTAAGTCACTTCAGTCGTGTCCGACTCTGTGCGACCCCATAGATGGCAGCCCACCAGGCTTGCCCGTCATTGGTCATTAGTTCAAGTTAAAAGAAGCCACTGAGAAAACTCGGTCCAAAAGTCAGCCTTGCCAACCAGACGTGGGCCAAGCAAGCAGTGCTCTGGGTTAGCTTTCATTCTGGACCACTGACAGGGTTTTTGGTGAATGTCACTGTATGTGATTGGCTTTTCCTCAAGAACTGGAACGTTATCTGAAGAATTCTCCATTTCCCATTAGATGCTAAAAATATGTTTCCAATTGTGTTTACTTACTTACATGGCTCTTGCATTTGTTCAATGCTTCTTTATCCTTTACAAGGCTCATGACAGAAATATCTGCTTTGACAGGAACTTCCCAGCAGGCAGTGCGTTCTCCCTCTGTTACTCCTAAAGCTGCAGGTGATGGAATGTGAGTGGGCTACAGAATCAGACTGTGGCTTGGGTTTGATGGCCTCTCACCAGCTGTGTGACATTGAGCAAGTCACTAAACCCTTCTGACCCTCTTCTCCTTTCAGAAAATAATGGTAATAGTCATATCTACCTCACAGGGTTGTTGTGAAGAGTAAATGAAATAACACAGGTAAAGCCCTTAGTACAGAGTCATGTACAATGCAAAAAATAGTTTTCTAGTCTAGTGCTAGCTAACAAATGCTCTTAAGGGCCTGAAAAGCAAGCTATAATGATAAAGTCCTTGAGCTCAAAGATAGGGTAAACTACTGTTGTTAAGAGCTAGTGTAATGACTGTATGAAAGTGTACTAGCTGGGATGGATTAGGTTATGCTGCAGTAACAAACAACCCCAACATCTCAGCGGCTTAAAACAATAAAGGTTTGTTTTTTGTTCATGTTACACGTCCATCATGAGCAGACTGGGGAGTGGGGAGAATCTGAATCTCACTTCATCCTCATTCAGACATACAGGCTAACAGGGATTCCACCATATGCAAAGTAGTTGGTTGTCTTGGCAGAGGGAAGGAGAGATGAAGAATCCTACTCTAGCCCTTAAATATACTTTAGCAAAACATTAATCATATATTATTAGACAGAGTCCCTGGCTATACATAACTCCAGAAGGACAGGGAAGTATAGGCTTCCTGAAGACTCAGAAGTAGAGTGGAACCAGAGACTGATAAAAGTACTCATTTCTTCCACAGAAGGTATATGGTGTATGGTGAGATCATAAAGAAAGGAAAGTATAAGGTTGCCTTACATTTCCAGAGAGCCTTTGTCAGGGAGAGAATGCTTGTGATGAAACTTTAGAAATGAATAACAGGGTTTCCCTGGTGGCTCAGTGGTAAAGAATCTACCTGCCAATTGGAGACACAGATTCCATCCCTGACCTGGGAAGATCCCACATGCTGCTGAGCAACTAACCCTGTGCACCACAACTACTGAGCCTGGGCTCTAGAGCTTAGGAGCTGCAAGTACTGAAGTCTGTGAGCCCTAGAGCCCGTTCTCAACAAGAGAAGCCACCTCAGGGAGAAGCCTGAGCACCGCAGCTAGAGAGTAGCCCCCACTCTCTGCAACTAGAGAAAGTTCACGCAACAAAGACCCAGGCTAGCCAAAAATAAAATTAATTAAGTTTTAGAAAAGAAATGAATTACAACTTGACAGATGAGCAAAGGAACAGGAGGTGCCCTAGACAGAGGGACTATCGTGTGCAAAGCCTTGGAGGCCTGCAAGAGCATGATGCTCTCTGGGAACAAGTCATTTCATGTTCACAGGAAGAAAAAATGGTGATCTGTGAAGAAGTGGGAACTGAGCTTGGACCAGTGCTAGATCATGTCACAATAAGGACTTGAGACTTTATCATACAGGTGATGGGGGAGAGGCAGGAGCCTTGGAAGGTTCTGACAAAGGAGAGTGCTAGGATCAGATTTATTTGCTCATCTTTTTGGTCAACACATATTTACTAAGTGTCTAGTAAGAGCAAAGCTCTGTTCAAGGAATTGGGGATATATTGGTGAACAACGTTCTGCCTTCATGGAACTCAAATGCCAATGGCAGAAAAAGCACTGTAGCAGCAGTTAGGGCCCTGGATTAGAAGGGGCCGGTTGAGATGGGAAGCAGAGAAAGCAGGGAGGAGGTTATTGCAATACTAGAGATGAGTAATAACGTGGGCCTAAAGTCCACTAGTGAGAGTGAAGAGGTGGGAACAGATGAGAGACAGACGAGCGAATCAGCAGGACTTGGGGATACGATGGAAGAGTTCAGAAGTGGGAGAAGTTCAGCATGACCCTCTGTTTTCCTGCTTGAACAATTAGATCAATGTCAGAGCCCTTCAGCAAGACTGAGAACTCAGAAGGAAGAACAGATTATGAAGACATGATGAGTTTTGTTGGAAGTTTATTGACTTTGACGTGTTTTTTCTGACAGGAGTTTTGATGTAACTGGGACTCAAGAGCTGGCTATACACTGAAAACATATATATTGGGAGATAAACGGCAGAGAGCAGAAACAATCGTGAGAATCTAAATTGATGACAAGTGTGTATCTTCTCTTTCTCTCAAGACCTGATGGGGTTACACGGGCAAAAACATCTGTAAGTACAGCTACACATTCAAAAATTTTCCATTTTGATAAGAAATGGAAATCTTATAGTTTATAAGTTTATGCCTATTTTTTAAAAGAAAAGAATTGAGAAAAAGAATGGCATTAGACTTATCAAATGCAATGCAGGAATCTAGAAGATCATGAAGAAATGCCTTCAAATTTCTAAGAGAAAATGGCTTTGAATCTAAAATTCCAGACTCATCCAAATTTCCAATCAAGTGCAAGGATAAATGAAAAACATTTAGTTGAGCAAGGACTAAAAAAAAAATTTGATGTCCATGCACTCTTTAGAAGCATTCAGGAAATTGCTTCACCAAACAGGAATACCCAGTGGATCTAGAGAAAAATGGTTCTGACCAAAGTAGGAGGAAGGAGAGCTATGGTGCAAAGTATTGAGGAAAAGCAAAGGGGAGAGTTGAAATGCGACCAGATAGAATTGAAAATTTGGGGAAATCTGTTAGGTTTGTGACAGATATAATGCCACACTCAGGGGAAAATAAAAAAAAAAAATAACGAATATCGGTATGAAAGAATCTGCAGGTGAGTATTAGGGGCAATTATTGACTCTAGAAGAAATAAAAATGATACTAGAAAGTAAATATTATTTAAAAACCCTCATCCTGGGTTAAAAATGAATAGTATTAATATGGTAACATTGTAAATGCTGATAGTTTAATAAAAAATATAACTATCTTAGAGGGATCAGAGAGGAAAGTGCAGGGACGTACAATGTAGCCACATCCTCACCTATATTGGGAGAAATTTGTTAATTTCAGAGATCACTTGGTTGCAAAAGGTCAGATACGGCTGAGCAACTAACACACACACACACACACACACACATCCCACTTATATCCATTTATAATTAAACTACATAGATGTAAAGTGAAAGTGAAAGTTGCTCAATCATGTCCCATTGTTTGAGACCCCATGGACTGTAGCCCACCAGCATCTTCTGTCCATGGAATTCTCCAGGCCAGAATACTGGAGTGGGTAGCCATTCCCTTCTCCAGGGGATCTTCCCAACCCAGGATCAAACCCAGGTCTCCTGCACTGCCGGTGGATTCTTTACCATCTGAGCCACCAGGGAAGCCCAAGAACACTAGAGTCATAGCCTATCCATTGTCCAGTGGATGGTCCCAACCCATGAGTCGAACTGGGTCTCCTGCATTGCAGGCGGATTCTTTACCAGCTGAGCTACCAAGGAAGCCCTCTACATAGATGGGCCAGAACCTAAAAGCAGTTCTGGAATATAAGGTGTTGAGCAGTAGCTCTTGTTGCACTATTACCAGAGCAGCTAAATGCATACCTGGCCCTGGGAAAGCAGCTGAAGCTAACAAAGTCTCTCAGAAACTGCTTGTCTGCCCTGCACCCTCCCTAAGCTCCCTGCCTCCCCATCTGCCTGCCCCAACTTCCTTGTAGGAAAGGACCTTGGATTCCTATTTCAAAGGTAGGATTCAGGGACTCTCTATGGCTTCCACTCAGATATCTTGACCCTTACTTCATCTTGAGACTCTTGTCCTTTGCCTCTTGGACTGGATCTGGCATTCACTAGGTGCTATCTGGGTGTCCCCATCTGCTCCTGGGGTTTTCTCCCACCCCCCGCCACACATGACAGAAATAGTTCATGGAGCAGAGGTAACTTTGCTTTTCCTGACATAATAGCTGTCCAACTCTTGGAGGGCTTTTCATTGGCTATCCTTGAGGTAAACTCCTTTAGTCAGTCAGTTAGTGTAGTCACTTCAGTCGTGTCCAACTCTTTGCAACACCATGGACTGTAGCCCACCATGCTCCTCTGTCCATGGAATTCTCCAGGCAAGAGCACTGGAGTGGGTTACCATTTTCTTCTTCTTCCTACTCCTTTACAGCTGGATAATGTGGCCATAGGTTGTTTATAGATATCAGTTCAGTTCAGTTCAGTCGCTCAGTTGTGTCCAACTCTTTGCGACCCCATGAATCTCACTAGTTCTCTAATTAGGGCTTCCTGGGTTGTTCAGCTGGTAAAGAATCTGCCTGCAATGCAGGAGACCCTGGTTCATTTCCTGGGTCTGGAAGTTCCACTGGAGAAGGGATAGTCTACCCACTCCAGTATTCTTGGGCTTCCCTGGTGGCTCAGACACTAAAGAATCTGCTTGCAATGCGGGAGACCTGGGTTCAATCCTTGGGTTGGGAAGATCCCCTGGAGGAGGGCATGGCAACCCACTCCAGTATTCTTGCCTGGAGAATCTCTATGGACAGAGGAGCCTGGCAGGCTACAGTCTAGGGGCTCAGAAAGAGTTGGGCATGACTGAGAGACTAAGCACAGCACAGTATAATTCTCTAATTCATATAATTAGTACTAATTCTCTAATTAGTGAGAGCTGGATCATAAAGAAGGCTGAGCACCGAAGAACTGATGTTTTCAAATTGTGGTGCTGGAGAAGACTCTTGAGCGTCCCTTGGACAGCAAGAGTTTGAGCTAGTCAATCCTAAATGAAATCAACCCTGAATATTCATTGGAAGGACTGATGCTGAAGCTGAAGTTCCAATATTCTGGCCACCAGATGCGAAGAGCCAACTCATTGGAAAAGACCCTGAAGCTGGGAAAGATAGAGGGCAGGAGGAGAACAGGGCAAAAAAGGATGAGATGGTTGGATGGACACTGAGCAAACTCGGGGAGATGGTGAAGGACAGGGGAGCCTGGCATGCTGCAGTCCATGGGATTGCAAAGCGTCAGATGTGACTTAGTGACTAAACAACAACAATTCTCTAATTGGATATTAAAAGCATTAATTCTTTTTTAAAAAACATTAACTCTTTAGAGTAGGAAGAAGGGTGGTGAGAGAGGCCATAACAGTACTTCCAGGCTGACAACTGAAAGAGCCAGAATGTTCTTAAAGTATAGAAAGTAAGGACACTCAAGAGAAGCTCCATCACACAGCACCTATGAAACGAAGGACATACCAAAGGCACATGTAGATGATTCAACCTGAGAGACAATTTGGACATGAGAAAGTCTTCAAGAAGCACATGGAAGGGGAACAGTCACTGATGATCAAGCTGGTTAAATGTGGGCAAGTTGGGATATTATAATCATAATGGTATTTATTCAGCGCTTGCTACATGTTGGGCTGTAAACACTTTGCCCTTATTAGCTCACTTAATCCCCACAAAAACACTGCCAGGTCAGTATTATGATTTTTATTATTCCCATTTCACAGACGAGGAAGCTGAGGCAAGGATCTAACTGCCCTAAGGCCCACAGCTGACAGAGGTGGGGTTTGAATCCAGGTTGCACAGTCTAAAAATGCTCTCCTAAGCTTAACTATAGTCTGAGTTACACAAAGCACATACTCTGTACATATATCCAGGCTGAGAAGCAGTCCCGCCTTTGTAAGTATTATAGTATAGAGCTCAGAACAGAGGATATGGGAGCTGACCAAGGATGTGAACAAATACATGGGTTCCCATCACCTAGGGAGACTGAAATCCTGACAGGAAACCCTGTAGCCAGGCATCCAAGCATGAACAGCTACTGAATACATCTTAAGGAAAGCTAACTCTTATCGCCAACTCTGAGCACAGAATGAGCTTAGCAAACCTTTCTGTACCTTGGCAGACAGGGCCCTGGGTTCCCAGTACTGACATCCTGAAAAGTTAGGGGGGTGTGTGTGTGTGTGCTCAAATGCTCAGTTGTATTCGACTATTTGTGACCCCATGGACTGCAGCCACTAGGTTCCTCTGTCCATGGGATTCTCCAGGCAAGAATACTGGATCAGGTTGTCATTTCCTACTCCAGGGGATCTTCCCAACCCAAGGATCAAACCTGCATCTCCTGTGTCTCCAGTATTGGCAGATGGATTCTTTACCACTGAACCACCTGGGAAGCCCTGAAAAGTCACATATCCTGATGTAAAAGCCCAGTGGTACAAAATTCATGGCAAAAAAATGTGAAACATATTCTAACAAACTGAACCTGTCATTTAGGGGCCTTTGTAGCTCTTTTTAAATAAAATTCTTAACACGAGGTCCCAATTCTGAGCTTGCAAATCTGTAGCTAAATTTTACTCCAGGGGCAAAGAACTTTCCAGGTGAAGCCAGATGCATCCTTGGATAATTCAGAGAAATAGTTCATGGAAAAAGAACTGCAAGCTTTGTTGAAAAGAACTCTCACTGCTTGTTCAGCATCAGTATGAGAGAATTTGTTCTCAAATTCTGATCTGTTTGAAAATCAATCCAAATGTCTCCCCACCAGTCCCATTCCCATCTAGTAAATTTTATTAAGCAATAGATTCACATCAAACACTATTCATTGAGAAACTTCAGATGAAACTAGTCAAATTCACTATACAGTGGACACTCTGAGGCAATCAGCATTGCTCCTTCACATTTTTTCATAGGGAATGCCACTGAGATTTGTCCCCCAACCCTTCCTTGTGGGGCATGACTCCCAGGAAGGGGTCTTGGCACAGAGAGGGAGTAAAAGCCTTTCAGAGCTGAGACTGCTGCATTAAAAAGCCATGTGGCTCCAGCCACACTCCAAGTATTCTTAGCTTAAGACCTGTAGTTAAGTCCAGACTTCACGGACGACTGCTGAAGGCACCCAGCTGCAAGCTTCCTTGCCAAAAGCCCAAAGCAGTAAGTTCAAGGTGCTTCCTGGCTCTGACTCAGCCTGTATGGAAGGACCCCATGTTGACAGTAGAGTAGGAGCAGCTCTGAGCCTTCTCTAAGAGCGCTCTGGAAAGCATTATCCTCCCCAAAGGGGATGAAAGTCTCTTTGAAAGCATTTGCCTAGCCTGCTCAGAGATGAAGACAAAAACCATAACACATGGGAAGGACCAATATCCCACAAACTGCTGACTGATATTATCTGGGTGTTCTGCTTTTGAAAACCTTTTGCTCGTAAAAGAAAAACACGTTCCCATCACTAACTGTCCCCAGAGCAAGTCATCTGCCCTTTCACAAGGATCTCATCATAAAATGAAGAGTTTAATTATAGATGATCCCTGCAGTCCCATACGGTCTAGTAATGACAAATGTCAGAAGTGGTCAAATACTTACAATTTCACATGGCATGCACACACACACACTCACCGCACATCAAACTTTACAAACTTTTCCTCATTCATTTGGTAAAAACACATTGCTAGCCAGATGCCAAGCACTCTTCCAGACAACTTTTAAAATACAGCAGCAAACAACACGAGCCCTGCTTACCTGGAGCTTACTTTCCAGGACTGGCCAGAAGCAAAATAATCAAGCAATACATATCAGGCAGTGATAACTGCCATGGATAAAAATAAAAATGGGTGGAGACTGTCAGAGTTGGGTAGGATGTTCTATTTGAAATATTGGTAAAGGCCTCTGAATAAGTTGAAATTTGGTGTGGAATTTAAAAAATAAAACAAAACTGAATATAACAAAAAAGAACAGACTCACAGATAAAGAGAACAAACTAGTGGTTACCAGTGAGGAGAGGGAAGGGGAGAGGGGCACTAGAAGGGGACGGGAGGGCTCTTTGCAACCCCATAGACTAGCCCACAGGTTCCTCTGTCCATGGGGATTCTCCAGGCAAGAATACTGGAGTGGGCGGCCATGCCCTCCTCCAGGGGATCTTCCCAACCCAAGGATTGAACCCAGGTCTCCCACATTGCACGCAGATTCTTTACCATCTAAGTCACCAAGGAAGCCCAAGACGTATGAAGTATTAAGTATAAAAAAGCTACAAGGATACATTGTACAACACAGGGAATATAGTCAATATTTTATAATAGCTCTAAATGGAAAAAAACCTTTAAAATTTGTGAATCACTATGTTTGACATTTGAAACATATATTTTTAAAAAGATGCCATTTGGGTATATATGGTAAAGGAGTAAGCCGTTGGACATTCACGGAAAGGAGGTTCCAGGTGGAAGCTATAGCATGTGCAAAGGCCCTGAGAGAGAAACATCTTGACCTATTCAACAGTCAAAGAACAGCAAAGAAGTTAATATGGCTGGGAAAGAGAGTGACCAACGGGGAGAGTGGAAGGAGGTAAACCAGAAAGATGATCAAGGTCTGGCAAATTTTCACTCTGAGTGAGATGGGAATCCACTGGGACTTTGGAGCTTTAGAATGGTGCGATCTGATACATGTGCTTAAAAGATTACTCTCACTAATATAATGTAACAAATAGACTCATAGGGACAAGGATCTCCCTCTAAGCAGAGGACCAGTCAGGAGGCCACTGCAATGATACATATGAGTGATGAGGGTGGCTTGGACCAGGAGATGACAGTGGAGCTGATGAGAACTGGATATATGGGGACGGTTAAGTCAATAGGATTTGCTAACACACAGTATGCGGAGGGCGAAAGACAGCACTCAGAGAGGATGTCCAGATTTTATACCTGAATAAGTGGAGTGATGGTGTTTCCCTTTACTGGCCTGGGAGAGACTAGGGAAGGAACATATGTAAGGTGGTGGGAGATAGAAATCTGCATGTTCCATTTCAGGCATGAGAAATCTGAGATGCTTTTTAGATATCTTATGTAACTGTGATAGTAATACCATAGGCTTCTAGAATCTTCTTTGGAGAATCTAAAATATAATCCCCACAGAGTGAACTCAGAAAGAGAAAAACAAATATCATGTATTAATGCCTATGTATGGAATCTAGAAAAATGGTCCTGATGAACATACACAGGGCAGGCACAGAGATGTACACAGAGAATGGACTTGTAAACACAACAGGGGAGAAGGCAATGGTACAACACTCCAGTGCTCTTGCCTGGAAAATCCCATGGACGGAGGAGCCTGGTGGGCTGCAGTCCATGGGGTCGCTAAGAGTCGGGCACGACTGAGCGACTTCACTTTCCCTTTTCGCTTTCATGCATTGGAGAAGGAAATGGCAACCCACTCCAGTGTTCTTGCCTGGAGAATCCCGGGGACAGAGGAGCCTAGTGGGCTGCCGTCTCTGGGGTTGCACAGAGTCGGACACGACTGAAGTGACTTAGCAGCAGCAGCAGCAGACACAACAGGGGGAGGAGAGGGTGGGACTAATTGAGAGAGTAGCATCAACACATATACACTAACACATGTAAAACAGATAGCTAGTGGGAAGTTGCTCTTTAGCACAGCGAGCTCAGCTCGGTGCTCTGTGATGACCGACCTAGAGGGGAAGGTGGGATGGAGATCCAGAGGGAGGCAATATATGTATACTTAGCTGATTCACGTTGTCTACAGCAGAAACAACAAACAAATTATCCTCCAATTAAAAATAAATTTTAAAAACAAAATTAATTAATTAAATAAATAAAAATAAAATTTAAAAATAAACTAATTAAATAAAATATAATCCCCAGTAACAACACTCTGCTTAGGAACTGTCCAGAGAATACAGGTGACCAAGGGTTTACTGGTAAATGTTTAACAACCTGTTCTCCAGGGGAAAAAGATTCTTCATTTGTAATAATCTGTTGGTTTCCATGGTGTAAATACTCCACCCTGGCCAATTTCAAGCTAGCAGTGTGAGGTCAGCGCATGCAGAGAGGGGAAGGATGAGCACAAGGGCTCTCCTACCAGTAGGAACAGCAGGCTCCAGCGGGCACTGCAGTGACCTTCCCCAGGCCCCCACACTCCTCAGAAGGCAAAGTAGGGACAATTTTCAGCAGGGAGGGAATGGCTTTGGGCAGTTATCCTTTAAACACCTTTGCAAGGGTTTTGAAAAAACAGGTTGTGAGAAAGCCTGAGGCATTTGTATTATAAACAGCTGCCTTACTGTTGTAACAGACTCATCCAAGATCTGACATTAATTATCTCTAACGCAAAACAAATCTACTCTCAAGTTTCAATGGGGGGAGAGCAGGACGGGCCTGCTCTCAATGGGGGTAGTGCCAGGTCCCAGGGATGGTCCCCAAGTCACTCTGAAAGAAAGGAAAACGCCATCCTCTCCATTTGTTTCTGGTTTCTGAGCTCAGAATCCCTTTCTGAAATAGATAATACTTGGATCATTTTCAACTTTGGGGTGAAAAAATAATTTGCTCTAGGTTTTAACCAGCTCCTGGAGAGAACTATTTTCTCAGGGCCATGAATGACATTAAATTTGCTTTATTCGACGGTTGTTCAGTCAACAAACTAAAGATTCTTTATTTCCATCTCCACTCTAGAACAGGGGTTCTTTTTGTTTTGTTTTTTGAATGTGGACCATTTTAAAAGTCTTTATTGAATTTGTTACAATCTGCTTCTCTTTTACTTCCTGGTGTTTTGGTCTTGAGGCATGAGACACTGTTGGTGGGAATGCAAACTAGTACAGCCACTATGGAGAACAGTGTGGAGATTCCTTAAAAAACTGGAAATAGAACTGCCTTATGATCCAGCAATCCCACTGCTGGGCATACACACTGAGGAAACCAGAAGGGAAAGAGACACATGTACCCCAATGTTCATTGCAGCACTGTTTATAATAGCCAGGACATGGAAGCAACCTAGATGTCCATCAGCAGATGAATGGATAAGAAAGCTGTGGTACATATACATAATGGAGTATTACTCAGCCATTAAAAAGAATACAGTTGAATCAGTTCTAATGAGGTGGATGAAACTGGAGCCTATTATACAGAGTGAAGTAAGCCAGAAAGAAAAACACCAATACAGTATACTAACGCATATATATGGAATTTAGAAAGATGGTAACAATAACCCTGTGTACGAGACAGCAAAAGAGACACTGATGTATAGAACAGTCTTATGGACTCTGTGGGAGAGGGAGAGGGTGGGAAGATTTGGGAGATTGGCATTGAAACATGTAAAATATCATGTATGAAACAAGTTGCCAGTCCGGGTTCAATGCATGATACTGGATTCTTGGGGCTAGTGCACTGGGATGACCCAGAGGGATGGTACGGGGAGGGAGGAGGGAGGAGGGTTCAGGATGGGGAACACATGTATAAAAGACAAAAAAAAAAAAAAAAAAGCCTTTATTGAATTTGTTACAATCTGCTTCTCTTTTACTTCCTGGTTTTTTGGTCTTGAGGCATGTGAGATCTTAGATCCCCAACCAGGGATCAAACCAACACCTCCTGCCTTTGAAGGCGAAGTCTTAACCACTGGACCGTCAGGGAAGTCTCTAGAACAGGGGCTGGAAAATCATTTCAGCATACTCCCTGGTGGCTCAGAGGTTGAAGCATCTGCCTCCAATGCGGGAGACCTGGATTCGATCCCTGGGTCGGGAAGATCCCCTGGAGAAGGAAATGGTAACCAACTCCAGTATTCTTGCCTGGAGAACCCCATGGATGGAGAAGCCTGGTAGGCTACAGTTCAAGGGGTTGCAAAGAGTCGGACACGACTGAGCGACTTCACTTCACTTCACTTCATGCTGTGCAGGGGTAGTTGGATTGCCCACATGCAGAGATTCAGATCCAATTGGTTGGTAAGAACTGGGGTGGAGCTTTTTATCTTTTTTTTTTCATACTCCCTACCTGATTCTAATGAGTAGACAGGGCTGAGAACCACTGCAAGTTCAAGTAACCAGTGGTTCTGCTCTCTGCTCTGCTTAGTCACTCAGTCATGTCTGACTCTTTGCGAAGCTATGGAATATAGCCCACCAGGCTCCTCTGTCCATGAGGATTCTTCAGGCAAGAATACTGGAGAGGATTGCCATGCCCTCCTCTAGGGGATCTTCCCAAACCAGGGATCAAACCCAGGTCTCCTGCACTGCAGGTGGATTCGTTACTGTTGAGCCACCAGGGAAACCCTATTTCCGCCATTTAGCATATGTCCTTGGAATGGCTGTTGACCAAGGTGGACTCAGAGGTCAGGACAGATGGTCCTGGCTCACTCGTCCACCTGACATTCATGTTGGCTCCAACAGGGGAGCTGTATCATAGGCAGTTCCCTCGACAGCTATCCAGGGAGCCCCCTGCATGGTGTGAGGGCACATTTCAAAAGAATGGCAGCCAAGGGCTGATGCTGCTTTCGACTACTCAAAGAGCTGGTAAAAATGTCTTGATAAGGGATACCTGAGCAAAACATGGCTGGATCATGGATTTGCCCAAAATAAAGCATCCTGTCTTGGATAGAGAGTCAGGCTAATGCAATCCTAACCTTTCCTAACTCTCCCACCTGAGTTTAGTTTCCTGGTTTGATCACCTCAGGTTGCAGTAGGACTCACAGGAACCCAGCATTCTCCAAATCACTGAAATTTCACATGCTTCCTGACCAAACAATAAAGCAAAGTTCAATTAAGAAATTCATTCTAAAATTAAGCAATGCTTAACTGCCTGATCTTTGGAGTTATTAAGAGTAAGGATCCCTTGGGCCCTCTCTGGTGGCTCAGTAGTAAAGAATCTGCATGCCAGTGCAGGAGACACGGGTTTAATCCCTGATCTAGGAAGATTCCCACGTGCCTCAAAGCAACTAAGCCCATGCATCACAACTGTTGAGCCTTTGCTCTAGAGCCCAGGAGCTGCAGCTACTGAAGCCCAAGTACCCTAGAGCCCGTGCTCCACAATAAGAGAAGAGCCCACACTAATCAACGAAGACCCAGCACAGCCAAAAATAAGTAAAGTGATTAAAAAAAAAAGAGTAGGGGTCCCTTCCATGAACACTGGCAGTTAATGACCATTTGCACCAGAGTCTCCTTACAGTGTAAGTCTACATATCCTCCTTCCTGCCCTCCCTCCCAATCCAAAACAATCCCATGCCCCGCCCTGCCCCTATGCACACTCTCCCCCACTCACACATAGGCACCAACTCAGGACCCAAAGCTTCAGAGAGAAGACAACAGCAAACAGAGCAGAGGGGATGGAGAATGGATAGTAAGAGCTGTCCAACTGAAGGACAAAGGTACAGAAAATGACTGTTTCCAAGGAGGATGAGGAAAGTCTGCCCTGGAGAGCAGAGCCCAGCCAAGGGCGAGCCCCACAGGGTGTAGGGCCTGGCATGGCCTGAGGGACACAACCACCAGAGGAGTTGGAACTGGCTCAGGGCAGGCAACATAGACCTCCACTTATCACACTACAGACACTTCCGGCCCATCTTCCACCTCCTAGTGTGTCTCCAGGGGAGGCTGGAGAGGAAGACGCCCTCTGCTGCCAGTGGCTACAGAGGCTTTTGATTAAAGCCTCTGGAATGGAAGCTTTGTGTTTTAAATCCCTCAAAACAGTTTCCAAAAAAAAAAAAAAAAAAAAAATGTAGATAGAACAAGAAGGGGAGCAGAATGCTCAGGACTTCAGCCTGCAAAGGCCAGATGCGGGAAGCAAATAAATTCAACGCTTTCAACAAGAGAACAGGGTGATGCTGCCAAGCGAGGCAGGGGAGGGGATTCTCTGGTTTGCTTACCTCTCTCCTCACCCAAGAACACACGTTATGAATTTCACAGAAATAGATGGTGGGATGAATCAGTTACATTCACCAGGTCACCCTTCTCCAACTACAATCACCGGTTTAGCAAATCAGGTCTCCTGCCTGTGCTGGTACCTCTGTCTGATAAATTCCTTCTTGATTGTTGTTGTTCAGTTGCTCAGTTGTGTCTGACTCTTTGTGACCCCATGGACTACAGCACGCCAGGCTTCCCTGGCCACTATCTCTGGCAGTTTGCTCAAACTCATGTTCGTAGTAGAGTCAGTTATGCCATTCCACCATCTCATCCTCTGTCTCTCCCTTCTCCTCCTGCCCTCAATCTTTCCCAGCATCAGGGTCTTTTCCAATGAGTCAGCTCTTTGCATCTTATCCCAGCTCAAATGTCACCTCTTCTGTGAAGCCTTCCTGGACTCCCCCAGGTAGAACCTATGACTCTTTCTCCTATGTTTCCAAGACCTTCCTCCATACTCTCCAAGGGCATAGATTGTCATCTAGCTATGTTCTGTCTCCCCGAGTGAACTGGAAGCTCCCAGGGGTAAGAGCTAGACCTTGTTCGTTTTCTTATCCCCAGTGCCTAATAAACACTTACTAAGGGAACAGACTGAGCGACTTTACTTTCACTTTTCACTTTCATGCACTGGAGAAGGAAATGGCAACCCACGCCAGTGTTTTTGCCTGGAGAATCCCAGGGACGGGGAGCCTGGTGGGCTGCCGTCTATGGGGTTGCACAGAGTTGGATACGACTGAAGTGACTGAGCAGCAGCAGCAGCAGCAAGGGAACAGATAGATGGACACAAAGATACCGGAGGAATTCAGAGAGGCCACTGCTGTAAAAGGGAATCTTCATCCACAGGAGACAGAAGAGTTGCACAACCACAAGGCAGACTTTTCTATTGGCACCGAGTCATCGTTGCTGGAAGTCTGGAAGGACTGTCAGCAAGATCTCTGCCAGTCTCCTCTGTGTCTCCCTCTATTTATACCCTGGGGTCAGGAGACAGGAGGAGGCTGCCTGAACTCAAGGACAATGATCAGCAAGCAATACCTTTGGTGCATTTATTCTTGGCAAGGATCCCCAGAGGTTAGGTTTCCTTTAAAAAGCAGCCGCTGAGAGAGGGAAATTCCAGTTTTTTAACTCTTCGGCTATTTCCAAAGAAATTAACAGAAACTTTAAATATCTGCTAGGTAGTCCTTAAGGCACCAAAATTTACCCTTAGGCAAAATGACCATAGGCATTGCAAAAGTTCTTGACTCAAAAAAAAAAAATTTTTTTTCAGGTTACTGGAAAGGGAGCAGCAAAAATAAATAAATAAAAAAGAATAAAACTGAAAGAGTCTCTAAGAGAACAAAAAACTTAAGGGATGGTAAAATAAAATCACCATCCTAGCCAAGTATTTTAACTGTGTAATTGAACAGAAAAAGGCTTATAATTAATGGACCTAAAAACAAATATATACATACATGTAACTAGTATAGCAACCATTAACCTAACTTTAACCTAATTTGCTAAAATGTTGTTTTAATCCCTTTTAGGGAAAGCAGCAAAAGTACAGTAACTAAGAGCACACATTTAGACGTCAGACCTGAACTGAATCTTGTGACCTTCCAGCTGCAAGACCTTAAAGCAAGTTACTCAAGCCCCCAGAGCCTCAGTTTCTTTAGTTATAAAATGGGCTGTTTTAAGTCTTCCTGAGGTGCTGTACATAAAAGGTCTCCACGCAGGTGCAGACCAAGAAAGTGCTCAGGAAGTGGTAAGTAGCAGTATTAGCAAGAGAGGTTCTCAGAATCATTATGACCATCATCACAATAACAAGAAAAGAAACGGATGTCAGGACTTTAGGAAGAAAGGAAAAAGTTCTGAACTTTCTTCTATCACTTACCTGTTTATCAGATGCACTAGTCTGTGTAGAATCCCCAAGAATAATAGAAAGATCCAATTATAGTCACAGAATTACCCAGGAAGGATATTAACACCTTTGATCAAGCTTTCTATTAAATAGTTGAGACAAAGGGGTTTCTTTTCTAAACATTCAATTCCCAGGAAAACTCCACACCCTAGTAGCCTAGTTCTTCTAAATTTGATTTGTTCATTGGTTCCAGGGGCCTGAGAGGCTACCTAAATACAGATTTCCTTCTAGAAGTCACGTCAGAAGAGTTTCCAGTTATTATTTCCCCAACAGCTTGGAGGAATTGAATATATACCCCAAGAGGAGACCCATCTTTGGCACTGAAAGTAAAACCCTAACCCAATCCCAAGTTTGTGGACATTGTAATAATAGATGCAGTTGCTGAAAACAGCACTTTATCATCAGAGGCTGGAACGACTCAATAGGACAAAATTGTCCTCAATTGCATTATAGGTTTTCAAGGGCTAAAGACCGACCATTTAAATACAACTGTATGGTTTTGTGTGCATGTGTATGAGAGTACACATGTGCACACAATGAAAGCAGGTTTGAGGATTGTGAGACATGCCTCACACCTGACTCTTCCTGTCATGTCAACGACACTCTCAACTTACACACATCAGTTCACCTACACCAGAAAGGACAAGAAAAAGGAAAGGAAGACCTTAGAACACCCATGAAACTCAGCCAGCTTTCAAGTATGAGTGCAGAGTCCACTTGCACTGCTCTAACAGAATATCATAGATTAGGTGGCTCATAAACAACCAAAGTATATTTCACTTCTGGAGGCTGGAAAGTCCAAGATAAAGGGCCTGGTACATTCAGCATCTGGTGAGAACCATTTCTTAGTTCACAGACAGCCTGTGTCCTCATAGGAGCACTCTGGGGTCTCTTTCATAAGGGCACTAATTCCATTCTCAGGGACTCCACTCTCACGACCTAATCACCTCCCCAAAGCCTCACCTTCTGGTAACATCACACTGGGGGTTAACATTTCAACATACAAATTTTGGGGGGACATAAACATTCAGTCTCTGGCAAGTACCAATAATCAAGAAGATGCAAATAAATTCAAATGGCACATTTCTATGAACTTTTCATCTGACTTCAGAGTAAATAAATTGGCATTTGGATTAGAAATTTTCATTCTTTTCTTTTGCAATTAACCCTTATTAGTTGAGTTGAGGAGATTGGCAATTACAATATAATGACTTTCCATGAACACAGTCCAAGTAATGATAGCAGAATTACACTTGGTAAGAGGAAGAAGCCATTATTGGATGAAAAACCTGGATAAAAGAGTGGATAATGGTAGATAACTAGGAGTTGGCTTATCACACATCTCCATACTATGTATCTGTTCAGTTCAGTCACTCAGTCACATCCAACTCTTTGCGACCTCATGAATGGCAGCACACCAGGCTTCCCTGTCCATCACCAACTCCCAGAGTTTATTCAAACTCATGTCCATTGAATCATTGATGCCATCCAACCATCTCATCCTCTGTCATCCCCTTCTCCTCCCACCTTCAATCTTTCCCAGCATCAGGGTCTTTTCTAGTGAGCCAGTTCTTTGCATCAGGTGGCCAAAGTATTGGAGTTTCATCTTCAGCATCAGTCCCTCCAATGAATACTCAGGACTGATTTCCTTTAGAATGGACTGATTGGATCTCCTTGAAGTCCAAGGGACTCTCAAGAGTCTTCTCCAACACAACAGTTCAAAAGCATTAATTCTTCAGTGCTCAGTTTTCTTTATAGTCCAACTCCCACATTCATACATGACTACTGGAAAAGCCATAGCTTTGACAAGATGGACCTTTGTTGGCAAAGTCATGTCTCTACTTTTTAATATGCCGTCTAGGTTGATCATAGCTTTCCTTTCAAGGAGCAAGCATCTCTTAATTTCCTGGCTGCAGTCACCACCTGCAGTGATTTTGGAGCCACCCAAAATAAAGTCTATCATTGTTTCTGTTGTTTCCCATCTATTTGCCATGAATGATTGGACCAGATGCCGTGATCTTAGTTTTCTGAATGTTGAGTTTTATGCCAACTTTTTCACTCTCCTCTTTCACTTTCATCAAGAGGCTCTTTAGTTCTTCTTCGCTTTCTGCCATAGGGTGGTGTCATCTGCATATCTGAGGTTATTGATATTTCTCCCAGCAATCTTGATTCCAGCCTGTGCTTCATCCAGTTAGCATTTCTCATGATGTACCCTGCATATAAGTTAAATAAGCAGGGTGACAGTATGCAGCCTTAATGTACTCCTTTCCTGATTTGGAACCAGTCTGTTGTTCCATGTCCAGTTCTAACTGTTGCTTCTTAATCTGCATAGATTTCTCAGGGGGGCAGGTCAGGTGGTCTAGTATCCCCATCTCTTAAAGAATTTTCCACAGTTTGTTGCAATCCACACAAGGCTTTGGCATAGTCAATAAAGCAGAAGTAGGTGTTTTTCTGGAACTCTCTTGCTTTTCTGAAGATCCAATGGATGTTGGTAATTTGATCTCTGGTTTCTCTGCCTTTTCTAAATCCCAAGCTTACATATTATATATGTTAGCATGTATATACATATATATACTGCAGATTAACACCAATATTATATATGGTACATGTATGTATATATAATACATATACATTCATGTATATATAGAAACATGGGATTGATATGTATATATTTCTATGTATAAGGGTGTGTATATATGTGAGCATATATACATATGCAGGCATTGAAAAATTCATGTGTGTAAACAGTATATGTGTGTGTTCTTGTGAAGTTTCATCCTCACAAAAGAATGTGTCTCATGAGCTCTGTCTATAACTGACATACGGCCTTGTTTTAGGAAACATGTTTTCCATTTATATGGTTTATTATTCCCTGGTTGTTCCCTTCCTCCAGCAAAGTAATGCTGAACCTACATCTTCTCCCCATCCTCTCTACCAGAGCACCTGCCCCCACTGGGAAAAGCCAAATCCTTCCCACTTTTGCAGGACCATGACACACCATCATACCCTGTGGACAGCCAAGGGCAGCCCATCCTAGGTAACTATCTCTATCAATCCCAACTCCTTCATCCCAAGGGCCTTTATCCGCCCTAGTAGAGCACAGATTTTGGTGGGAAGGCTCATCCAGACAGCCTCCATGGAACATGGGACATCTGGATCCAATAATGCCTTGTAATAAAGTACCTCCTGTAGCCAGATTCATGTCTCATCCCCTGTGTTCATGATGAGAGTCATGTCTCCCTGTGTCAGAGTCTCTTAAGAGGGTGGGGATGTAAGCTCTGACTTTTATATAAATATGACCCTGCTGCCCTTGAGAGCATGTGGGAAATTGTCTGTTGAAGGGCCTGGATCACTATATGAGCCCACTCTCCTGAGGCCAGATGCACTGTCTGTCCTGCCCCAGTTATCCCTTTCCCTTTAACCTGGCGGGGGGCAGCAGGGTGGGGGGGGGTCTCTCCTGAACACAGAGTGAAGGGTCTTCATCACTACCTCACTGCTCCAGTCTCTTGAGAGACAAAGAAAAGGATGCACTTTCCTGCACACAGCATCATCACCCCATTCCTGGCCATAATATGAGTAGAGCCAGGAGGGTACCAGGCTTCACCCTGGTCAGTCTATCCTTAAAACATCTCCATCATTCTGTCTGCATGCCCGCATCTCCTCTAGGACCCTCCCTCATATGTTCAAATGCCCGATCTTGACCCAGAGGTGCTCCCCATGCCCCATAGGGAGCCCCATAATCCTGAATTCCCTTTGAACTCTCTATTCTCATCAAAAATATACCAGTCTTCTGTGTCCTTTACTCCTAAAGGTGATAGGAGGTAATATGTCACCCTGTTAATTTAATATCACCTGATGTATTTACTAGCTAACGGTTACCTCTTATCAAGAAGATCAACAGACAGTAAAACCAGAGGTGGGATTCTATGAATTCTGTGTAGGCTAACGAGGCATCACTGGAGGGGGAGTGAGATTTCGCCTCTTTCCAGCCATCCTACGTAAATAGTCACCAACTCAACACACAGAGCAAAGCCAAGAGGAGGGACAGAAGACCACGGGAAAGCACTTCTCCAAAAAGACTATGTTAGGTGTTCCTGATCCTCGCCCCCACCCTGACCTCTCTCAGAACCACACATGGAGTCTCTCTGGGCTCCCACATAGAGGGTGGGCTTCCTTCCCCTGCGGTAGTGGAGTCCGGCAGACAAACAGCACTCCAGGGGCAGAGAAGCCTCAGAGTGCTTCCCCAAGGGCACTGCAGAGAGCTGGAATACAGGAACTCAAAGGCCAAGCCATCAGAAAGACTTTTGGCAGGGATACAGGGGCCATGAGGAAGCTAATTTAGATCCCGCTGGGCTGACTTGAATCTGGAAGGAACAGAGAAAGAACAAGAAAAGTATGTGGTGAATTGTCAGAAGGCAGGAAAGACCCAAGGCCTTGGTCTTAATCACGTTCCATATGAAGAAGTTCTGGCATGACGCATGCCTGAAACTTGCCAAGCCTTGAGTAATGGGAACAAACAAGAGAGGAAGAGGGGGGTTGCTGAGAGTGCCTGGTGGGGAGAGGGAAGTCAGGCCATGTCTGGGTGGTGCCAAACATCTGGGTAAACTGTAAAATGTTAAGCCAATTTCGAACCATTTTGTCTATAGAATAGCAAACACTGAATCTGAATGTCTAGGTCACATCATTGTAACTTTGTTTTATTTTTCAGTTAGTGCAGATGTTTGAAAGTTCCTGGAGGGCATAACCAAGGCTTATTTATTTTCAGTTATCTTCACCTTCTAATACTCAGTACATGCCTGGTACCTCACAGCTACTCTATACACATTTGAGGAAGGGAGAGAGGCAGGGGAGAAGGATGAAGCCATGTACAGATTACCCCCCAAATCTTTGATGACAGGATGACCACATAACTCATTGCTCAAACTGGGACATTCTTGAGAGTAAAAGTGGCTGCTAACACTGGCCCAAGCCATATGGTCACCCTACTTAGTGGTCAGTTACATATGGAAGATGAAGCATTAGCGAGGAACTGCCTCTGTTGTTATTTTCCAAACACTAGGTTAGACAGGCTTGCAGTGCAGAAGAAATAGCAAGAAGGTCAATGTGGCTGGAGCAGAGAGAGGGAGGGGAGGTGGGAAAATGAGGCAGGACTTGGACTTCATTCCAGGTATGAGGAGGTGCCCTGGTGGTAGGGGGCTGGGGAGTTTGCTGGGTGAGTGACAAGTTGTGATTTGTGTTTTAAAAGATCTGTCTGCTTAGAATAGAGTCAGAAAGTACATTGGTAGATGCTATAGGTCAGGGAATGGGGGGGTGGGGAGTTAGTGTTTAATGGAAACAGTTTCAGTTTAGTAAAGTGAAAAATTCAAGAGATGGCTGATGGTTAAATCTCAACATTCAGAAAACTAAGATCATGGCATCTGGTCCCATCACTTCATGGCAAATAGATGGGGAAACAGTGGAAACAGTGTCAGACTTTATTTTGGGGGGCTCCAAAATCACTGCAGTGATTGCAGCCATGAAATTAAAAGACACTTACTCCTTGGAAGGAAAGTTATGACCAACCTAGATAGCATATTCAAAAGCAGAGACATTACTTTGCCAACAAAGGTCTGTCTAGTCAAGGCTATGGTTTTTCCAGTGGTCATGTATGGATGTGAAAGTTGGACTGTGAAGAAAGCTGAGCACCGAAGAATTGATGCTTTCGAACTGTGGTGTTGGAGAAGACTCTTGAGAGTCCCTTGGACTGCAAGGAGATCCAACCAGTCCATTCTAAAGGAAATCAGTCCTGGGTGTTCTTTGGAAGGACTGATGCTAAAGCTGAAACTCCAATACTTCGGCCACCTGATGCGAAGAGTTGACTCATTGGAAAAGACCCTGATGCTGGGAGGGATTGGGGGCAGGAGGAGAAGGGGACGACAGAGGATGAGATGGCTGGATGGCATCACTGACTTGATGGACGTGAGTCTGAGTGAACTCCGGGAGTTGGTGATGGACAGGGAGGCCTGGCGTGCTGTGATTTGCGGGGTCACAAAGAGTCAGACATGACTGAGCTACTGAACTGAACTGAGAGTTGCACAACAATGTGAATGTACTTAATGCCACTGAACTGTACAGTTAAAAATGGTATGTTTTATATTATGTTACTTTTACCAAAATTAGTAGAAATTTTTAATAAATAAAAAATTAAAAACCAAAGATCTGTCTGCTGTATAGCACAGAAAGCTCTACTCACTACTCTGGGATGACCTAAATGGGAAGGAGGGAGCTTCCCAGGTGTTTCAAACAGTAAAGGATCTGCCTGTAATGCAAGAGACTTCCGCTTATAATGCAAGCTAAACTTGAGTTCTAGTACATATTCTGGGACCAGTGAGCTGCAGAGTCTTGGTCAATCCCTGGGTCGGGAAGTTGCCCTGGAAAAGGGAATGACAACCCACTCCAGTATTCTTGCCTGGAGAATTTCATGGACAGAGGAGCCTGGCAGGCTACAGTCCATGGGGTCACAGAGAGTCAGACACAACTGAGAGACTAACACTTTCACTTTCTTTCTTTCAAATGGGAAAGAAATTAAAAAAAAAAAGGGAATATATGTATGCATAGAGTGGATTCACTTTGCTGTATAGTAGAAACTAACACATTGTAAAGAAACTATACTCCAATAAAAATAAATTTAAAAATATATTTTTTAATGTTGTAAACAAAAGAAAATACCTGTCTGGCTGTAGTATGGAGAATGAACTGTAGGGGAAGAGTAGCATATGCCACGGAAAAGGCAATGGCACCCCACTCCAGTACTCTTGCCTGGAAAATCCCATGGACAGAGGAGCCTGGTAGGCTGCAGTCCATGGGGTCGCTAGGAGTCAGACACCACTGAGCGACTTCACTCTCACTTTTCACTTTCCTGCATTGGAGAAGGAAATGGCAAGCCACTCCAGTGTTCTTGCCTGGAGAATCCCAGGGACGGGGGAGCCTGGTGAGCTGCCATCTATGGGGTTACACAGAGTTGGACACGACTGAAGCAACTTAGCAGCAGCAGCAGCTATGCCACTGTGGTTGTCCAAGTGCAAGAGGATGGTGGCTAGTGCTAGGGGGCAGTGTGTGCTGAGGAAGTGGAAATAAGGGGACAGTTTTAGGAGAACTGGTCTACATTGAGTTGCTGATACAATCAGGAGGGAGGGATAAATCAGGAGCTTGGGATGAACATACACACACTAATATATAAAATAGATAACCAACCAGGACCTACTGTATACCTAAGGAAAGTCTTCTCAATATTTTGGAATAACATATATGAGGAAAGAATCTAAAAAAGAATGAATATATGTATATTTATGACTGAAGTACTTTGCTGTACACCTGAAACACAATATTGTAAATCAACCGTACCCCATAAATTTTTTTTTAAATGAGATGCATAAAAAATGACTCAGATTTAGAAGCTGAGCCACCAGCTGGGTAGATGGTGATGTCCTGGTCTGCCTGGGGAGGCCAGGGGAGGTCAGTAGCCTTGCAAGGACTTCATTGACCTTTGTCTGAAAATGAGTTACTCTGAAACCCTCAGCTAGTTTCAGTTACTCTGAAACCCTCAGGGGTCTCCCTGCTGTTTATCTTCCTTGGCTCTTATCACTATTTATACTTGTTTTATATATGGGTTTACTAGGCAAATGATCATCTCCCCTGCCAGATTGTAAGGGACTTTGTCTTGCTCACCAATATGCCTAGCATCTAATATGTGCCCAATAAATATTTGCTGGAAAGAAAACCAAGTTAAGTTTTTTTAAAGCTAACTTGAGTTCTAGTACATATTCTGGGGCCAGCGAGCTGCAGAGCCTTGGTCAAGCCATTGGGCCTCTCTGGTTCTTGACTCTCATCGTTACCACAACAGTTTGCATGAGGTGCCTGCCAAGGTCCCTTCCAGCTCAAATATTCAGGAACCATAATTATGTTCTTTGATGCTCACAGGTGAGCTGGAATAAGCAAACCCAGAAGACAGTGTCCAAAGTCCTCTGAAATGAGAAAATATTGCTGACCTAGAGCTGAGAAGGGAGGTTGTCCCCAGTGGTCAGGCCCTCACAGAAATACATGGAGATATATCAACATCACAGAGAAGCAACGCATCAGGGAGAGCAGGCTGGACTCATTTCCCTGGTCCTCAAGGAGGCAGGTGACACGTCACCCCATTACCAGCACTGAGCAGGTATTCCAGGTCCCCATTTCTCCAAGGCTGCTGATTGGGGTCCTACCACTCTGTCAGCCATCAGCAGCACCTTCGTTTCTCTTCCTTCATGACTGTTCCCATTATTCAAAGTTTGGTATGTGGTTTACATGCAATAAGCCAGATCATCTTTGTACTAAACGTGACTAAGTCTGCTGTCCTCTGATAATACAAGGCACGGTTTTATTTTCTCATTTCCTCCTTCCTTTTTCCAGCCTCATGTCCAAGAGGGAACTTTGGAATGAGCCCCATGAAGGTTGTTATTCTGCCAACAGCACTGTGATGACCCCTGGGTCTCCTGATTCCACGTTTGGCATTCCCAAACCCAACAGCTTCCCTCTGACCCTCTCTCTCTCTCTCCTTGCCAACAGGAAGGAGAGTGTGTGGATAAAAGAAACTGACAGATAACGCAAAACCCCATGTTAGTCATTAGTTAAAACTTCCTGAGCCACTAACAAGAACCAGAACTCACCCTAGGAATATTTCAAAACCTCTGCATTCAGTCTAGGTTGGTGTCGAGTTGCAACACTATGCGCTGCAGGTCTGAACAATCATGTCTCATGCCAACAGCTAGCCCAGGCCCAGAGGTAAGTGCCAGAACACCAGGGCAGAGACCAGAGTCCTGAGCTCAATTATCACAGCCCAGATGCACCGCTGGAGGCTCCTCTCTGCCTGATTTTCCAAACCGTGGATCCTAAGTCCTGCCCGTGTCCAACCACAAGGACTCCTCTTCTGCCCCACCTTCCTACTCTAAATGGGCCTTTAGGCACCAGTCTCTGGCCACACTCCACCTATGCCCTGTGCTTACATGGGCCCTTGTCTGCTCTGTGCTAACACTCACCCCAGTGTCCTTGAGAATCAAAGGAGCCAGATCTTCACAGATCTACCAGTTGTCCTACTTTTCTTTTTTCTCCATCTTCCTAATTTGTAGCTTATAACCTGTTTCAGGTTCTCTCTTGCCTGCATCTCTTCCTAGGCTAGAGCCCCTTCCTATGGAACTCCTGTTTCAAGGTTCCACTGGGAGCCCTGTGAGCAGCCACACTGAAGATTGTTTTCTCTGCCACATTCTCTTGTTTATCCTTCTGCTTCTAAAGTGAAGTCACTCAGTTGTGTCCGACTCTTTGGGACCCCGTGGATTGTAGCCTACCAGGCTCCTCTGTCCATGGGATTTTCCAGGCAAGAGTGCTGGAGTGGGTTGCCATTTCCTTCTCCAGGGGATCTTCTTGAACCAGGTCTCCCACATTTCAGGCAGATGCTTTACCGTCTGAGCCACCAGGGAAGTCCTCTGCTTCTAAATCTTTTATTATAATGAGACATGGCCAGGCCTCCAAATTCTCATTATTCAGGCTTCACCCAATTTGAAGAAAAATTAACACACCTGGTAGCAAACTTCTGACTGCAAAGACATGCTTTCCAGGTCCCATCTGAACCACCACCATCTGTTGGCCTTATCTGCTTCAGGGCCTGGTTATGTCTATCTGTAATAACAGGTACTGTCCTTGTCCTTCTATGCTTATTCTCTGAACTGTGTCCTGTTTAAGTAGAACTCCAATCATGTCACACTTGTGCTCAAAATCCTACAGTTTCCCTCCCATTTCAGGGTAAAAGTCAACATCTTCACAGTGGTCTAGAAGCCCCTTCAAATTGGAGATGTAACCAATTGTTCCAAAAAGATCCCAGGCGTGCCCCTGTTCCTCTGCCTGAAACTGTTTAATCTGGAAAGCACAGCTCACCCATTCCTTCTACTACTTCAAATCTTTTCTCAAATGACATATGCAGGCCACCTCGTTCACAATATCACCTCCTACCTAGTCATCCCATCCCCCTTACCTTTCTTTTCTTTTTCTAAATTATATTCTATTATACCATGTAATTCACTTGTGTGTGTGTGTGCGTAGTCACTCAGTCGCATCCGACTCTTTGCGACCCAATGGACTGGCCCACCAGCCTCCTCTGTCCATGGGGATTCTCCAGGCAAGAATATTGGAGTGGGTTGCCAGGCTTTCCTCCGGGGATCTTCCCAACTCAGGGATCGAACCCAGTTCTCCCACATTGCAGGCAGATTCTTTACCATCTGAGCCACCAGGGAAGCCCTGGTATATAAGTCTTTAATTTTGTCTCTTGCACTAGAATTTAAGCTCCCAAAGGGCAGGAATTTTCATCTGTCTTATTCAGTGATGAATCCTCAGTGCCCTGAATATTGCCTGGCATGTAATATTACAGAATGGATTAATAACTCATTAGAAAGAAGTTCATCAGTATTTTAGAGTCCCAAATCTGGTCTTCCTGCCAGGTTTGAGTCTCAGATTTTCTACTTTTAATAGCTGTGTGACTTCAAGCAAGTTTCTTAACTATTTTATACCTCAGCTTATTGATGTACAAAAATTAAAAAGGCATTTCAACTATTGGGTTAACCCCGAAGTTCCTTAACATGTTATGGAAAAACCCGAATGGACTTTTTGGTCTGCCCAATATTTCACAGGATTGTCAATGAGAAAACTCATGAAGTATGTTTAGCATGGTGTCTGAAATACTGAAAGAACTCTGTGGATGGTATTTATTATCTTCAGCCCAAGTGGGTGAAATAGACTTTTGGAAATAATCAAAAAGCTACCTGGACTGAAGCCTGGTAAATAAAGTAACAGTGTCTCTGCTCAAGCAAGATGGGAAGATACTGCAATATGAGCAGTTCTCTTTTGTGGTTAATAAACTGGCTCTGTAGAACAATTCTGGGAAAGGAAAAAAACAAAAAGCAACTCATGTTTTCAGCAATGGTACTCCCAATATGGCCACTTGGGAGGACAACACCCATTTGGCTTTTTAGTTCTAACATATTCATATTTGCTAGTCCCACAGAGTCCCAACAGAAGAAACAGTAGACATGGAGGCCCTAGAGGTCCTCTGCCATAGCTCCTGCTTCACACATCACTTTATGTTGCTTTTCTGTCCAGGAGGTTCAACTGCTCCCTGAGTATGTGGGTCAAGAACCTCTAGGGAGAGAGGGCCCAAGAGGCTTTACGGAGAGGATGTCACAGAAAATGATACCCTGAACCAGACCAGGCAGTAACCTGAGTGTTGGGAAGGTCTAGAAACCCAATCTGGGAAGAGTGATCAGAGATGGGATAGCTCGTTTGCAGAATAATCTTTCTGGGTCCCCAAGGAAGGGGAGGAGGGGCAGTCTCACCCCCATGTGGCTGATTGCCAGCCACCCTGTTACAGCTCTGAGACCTTCCTCCTCCTCTCAACTCTGGTACTGCAGGGAGAAGCGGGTGAGGAGATAGAGGAGCCCAGAGAGGCGCACTCAACCCTACTACCTGTGAAGATGCAAAGTGCCTGGCTCTTCCACTCCAGCTGTGCCCTCTGTCCTTCCCCAGGACCAAGCATATGCTTCAAACTGTATTCGAGACTCAAGGAGGGACCTTGCAGACTGTCCCTTCTCATTTTACAGAGGAAGAAACTGAGGCTCAGAGAGAAGGATGTGGGGGTGGCCAACATAGCTAGTGGCCCATCTATATTCTTCAGCCTATCCCCAAGGTCACCTGCGGACAGCCTCCTTCCCAGCAGTGGCTTCCTACATCTCCCTGCCTGAGGGCAGCCTCTGGCCTCAGGAACACACTCAGCCAGCAGGCGGAACAGGCCAGATGGTCCAGGAAGTTGCTACTGTTATTGCTTAGAAGGGACACTCCACCCGTTGTCGTTGTTTAGTCACTAAGTCATGCATGACTCTTTTGTGACCCCTGAGACTCTAGCCTGCCAGGCTCCTCTGTCCATGGGATTTTTCCAGGCAAGAATACTGGAGTGGGTTGCCATTTCCTTCTCCAGGGGATTTTCCTGACCTAGGAGTTGAACCTGTGTCTTCCGCACTGGCAGGCAGATTCATTACTGCTGAGCCACAAGAGAAGGCCAACCTTCCACCTACCAGGGGAATAATTTCAAGGCATGTCACACAGTTTCCTGGAGGGACATTTTCTCATCCAGTTCATTCAGGGAAAATACTTTCATATTCAAGCAAGAAGTACTAAGCTGAAAGTTCTAAACATTTTTGTTCCTTTGAATCCCTTTGGCAATATGGTGGAGACTATGGACCTCTCTTCGGGACAATTATTTTTGATGCACAAAATATATAGGATTATAAAGGACACTGCTACTGCTGCTGCTGCTAAGTCGCTTCAGTCGTGTCCGAATCTGTGCGACCCCATAGACGTCAGCCCACCAGGCTCCCTCGTCCCTGGGATTCTCCAGGCAAGAACACAGGAGTGGGTTGCCATTTCCTTCTCCAATGCATCAAAGTGGAAAGTGAAAAATGAAAGTGAAGTCGCTTAGTCGTGCCCGACTCTTTGCGACCCCATGGACTGCAGCCTACCAGGCTCCTCCATCCATGGGATTTTCCAGGCAAGAGTACTGAAGTGGGTTGCCATTGCCTTCTCTGTAAAGGACACTAAATATGCTAAAAAACAATTTTCAAAATAATTTTAAAATAACTTTGGAATATCATAACATGCAGATGTCTTTATTTTATCACAACAAATAAGATCAAAGGAGAATCTCATAATGAACATGATTTGAGAGTAGTGATGAACATAATATTCACTGCACCAGCTGTAATGTGACGTGAAAACATGTGTGATTTCTGTTGTTGACAAAGTCACAGGCGCTGCTGATATCGTACTGTTGCCTACATTCATAATTGGAGGAAATGATAACATCCAGTTAGAAGTTAACGAATAAAGGTATAATTAGTTCCCATCAAGTTAAAATTTTTCCATCCAAGTTCATAGACCCTCTGAAATCTCTACATGGATCCTCTGGGTGTCTATGAATACCAGATAAGTTAGGAACACTGTGCAGGAATATCTATGTGAGTTGCTAACTGGTGACTCAAAACTGATTAAATGGCCCTTTGAATTTCCATTCCCTGGGTCAGGAAGATCCCCTGGAGGAGGGCATAGCAATCCATTCCAGTATTCTTGCCTGGAGAATCCCAAGGACAAAGGAGCCTCATGGACTATAGTCCATGGGGTCACAAGGAGTCGAACATGACTGAAGTGACTTAGCATGCACTCTGATCAATTCAGTCCTAAAGCCATGAGTTAGGGCAGAGCAAGGTGGTTCTATAGCAGAGATGCAGGGAGCCACAGGGGTTCAGAGGAGGGTATCAGAATTTGAACAGACTGAAGAGGGTGGCCCCTGTCAGGGAGGGGATAGTAGCAGACATAGGAGATATCACAGGGCATTGATCAAATCAATAAATATATTACTAACGGAAGCAAGGTTTCTCATTGTTAGAAAAGACAGAAATACAGAGAAGGAGAAAGCTAGAAACACCCCTGGTGTTAGATTCCAGCTGAAGACATCTGTGTGAATGCATGTATGTATACATATGCTCCAGCTCTGGCCGTAGAGAAGTCTGGGGAGCAGCAATACCCCCCAATAACAATAAGCACACCTAGCACTCAGATCTTGTCTTCTAAATACTATTTTCTTCTAAAAGAGAACGAGGTTCCTTGGAGAAATGGTTGATTGCATGATTGGGGGCAGAAAGTAGGGATGAGCCTGGAGAGCTAAAAGAGCGAGTTCCCATTCTTTGTGAAAGGAAGGTTAACGTGAAAGGAATGCCGAAGTCAGCTTGAATCTGATCCCAGGGGCCAAAACAGGGACCATTTACACATGAATAATTAAGAATTAGAATGTGTTTAATACGATGAAAAATCTTGAGTCTATACAGATATAAATAAATAGATGAAACAGTTGAATGTTTGATGAGAAATGAGACGTTTATACAGTCTCAAGACACCTTCCCACAAAATCCATATCAGTTACACAGGGGAAAAGAGTAACTTTACAGCGGGAAAACCTAGAAGACACCAACTTAATCTAGTAATCAAAGGTAGCAACACCAGTCATAGCATAAAGAGGCATCTGTCCCACTTGGTAAGATGCAGTGAAAAGCACATACCCTAACTGCTCCAGTATTCCTGCCAAAATGCCTAATCTGGATATAACCACAAGGAAGCATCAGACATTGAAACTGAGGGGTGTGCTACAGAATGCTAACCTTTGAACTTCAAAGTGTCAAGGTGTGTTCCAGACTGAAGGAGGCCTGAGACATGACAACCAAATGCAGCCTGTGATTCTGAACTCCACCCCTTTGCTGCGAGGACATTATTAGGACAATTGGCAAAATTTAAATGGGGTCTGAGGACTAGATGATAGCAAGGTATCAGTATTCATTTCCTGATTTTGATGCTCACACAGGAAAATGGTTTTTTTCTTAGGAAACATCTTCCCAAATATTCCAGGATGATAGGATACAAGCTGGAAATTTACTCTTAAAAAGTTCTGAGGAAAAAAAACCATTCTTTGTCTACTCTCAATCATTTTTGAAAGTCTGGGGTTGTTTCAAAATATAAAAAGAGGAGGAAAGGCTGATTCTGTGACCATCATTTACCTTTAGCCAGTACACAAGAGGAAATAAAATGTAATCAAAGGAAGATTAGGGAGCATGGATTTCTTGGAAGAGAGTTGTGACCTTATATTTAGAGAATCCTGTTCATTTCAGTTGAGAAACAGGGATAGACATTCTCCACTGCGACCACACCTTAGAGGTGGATGAAAGAGAGATTAACTCTTGCCCCAACTGCGTGATAATCAAGAAGCTGTACAAATAGAGCCATAGAGCACCACAACCAGAGCAGGACATGAAAAAATTTGAGTGCAGCCCACCCTTCCAGAATTGGGTGGGCAAAGAATACAAAAATATCTCCCAGGAGCAGTTGACACCATGGAGGAGAGCTATTCTTGAGCCACCTTGAAAGGATCCAGCCCCAGAGGTAAGGTGATTCCACAATCAAGCTCAGAGGGAAGAGGAGATTGGTAGTAAAAGAGGAGAACCATACCTGTTCAACAGGAGAGTAAGCCCCCAAGTTAAAGAATAAGACAGTCAGTCGGCAGTGCCTGATACCACTTTAGGGAAAGGAGATCTCTTAATACCTATGAAAGTACTCCAAGAGAGAGTGCTAATATTTGAGAATTGACACCCAGAGGGCCTCAGCCCCAGAATTCAACTATATCAATACTGGACTAAAACCCCAAAGAACGAGCAGCAGTACCATAAGTGGCAGAAAAGGAAAGAAACAATAAGAGAAAGCATAGAACAAAATACACCCTACCCTTCCCCACTGCAAGTCCCCAAGGCTTGGTCAGACCTAGGGTTCTGAACTGGAGGAAAAAAAAAAAACTTGAAATTTTTAGTTGAATCGAAATATTTCAATACTGGAAAGCAAGACTAAAATATTTGAGAGTGACCAAACATCTGTGGAATCTCCCAGGGACAGGGAAGGAAAAGCCAAAAGAACTCATGTGAAAACCAGTGATGAGTAAGAATAACGTGACTCGGCTTCTCCCCACTGAGTCCAGCCCATTCAATCAGCCATTACATATGCATTATCTTGTTGAGTCCTCATGACACCCTAGGAGCAAGCCTGACTGAAAGGGACTAAGAGTAGGCTTATGGGTACCAGTCACAGTACCCAGTGTGCCAGCCTTCCGGGAGCCCCTGGCATTGATCTGCACCATCACCTCACATGTAGGTAACCAGGGAGCAGACGCCAACAGGCAAGCCGATAGGTAGGCAGCAGAAACCGATAGAGGATAATGCAAAGCACAGTTGTAGGGAATTTGTTTTGCTTTGTAGTGGCTTCCTGGGAAAACCACAGCTACAGGGAGGATTAGAGTCAGGGATGGGGTGGTTCTTCCAGTGCAAAGGCACTGGCAGAAAACATATTGTGAGAGTTAAAAGCCCCAGCAGAAAAAAGCCCAACCCAGGGATGTTCACAAACCGAGATTCTGTTTATTTGCCCGTCGTTCTGTTTCTTACTCCTGCTTGTATACTAGAATCACCTGGGCCCTAAACTCAGAGACTCTAGACACTGGATTTTTTTTTTTTTAAGTTCGCTGGATGATTCTAATGTGCAGCCCACATTGAGAATCATAGCTCGGCTGCAATGATCTTGCTGCTTCAGTTTGACAAAAAGAAAAAGAAAAATGCTTTGTCTCCGTCACAAATGTCAACTTTGGAAAAGCTTGGCTGAGCATGAACTTCAACCCTATAAAGTAACTTGTAAAAATTATCAACATACTAATGAACATTTCAGCTTCCCATCATTTACTAGATTTAAGTTTAGAGAGAGAGATTGATCTATCTTGCTGTGCTAGTGGTAGAATTTGTTTATTTAAAAGTGTTTTTCCTGCATTTTGAGAAGACAATCATCAGTTGAACTTATTTATACTGAAGATGTTCATTAGTATGTTGATAATTTTTACAGGTTACTTTACAGGGTTGAAGTTCATGCTCAGCCAAGCTTTTCCAAAGTTGACATTTGTGACTGAGACAAAGCATTTTTCTTTTTCTTTTTGTCAAACTTACCTTGCACCCCTTGCAAAAAAAACACACACATTCACATGAAGGTTTACAAACAATGCAAAGCCATTAGCCCAACCAGGTGAGTGAACTGGGGTACTTTGTTTCATGTAAACTCTGTGGAACCAAACCCCCACACTACAGCATTTCCATCCACCCACTGATGTCAGCATTTTAATAAAAGCTGAAAACAGGTAGTTAGATGAGTCTACACTTTGACAGTATTTAACTCCAAAGTCATTTTCAATTTCCACCCCTTTTGTTTTAATATTAACATTTCCCATTACTCACACTGGGGATTCCCAGGTAGTACTAGTGGGAAGAACCTGCCTGCCAATGCAAGAGACATAAAAGACATGGGTTCAATCCCTGGGTCAGGAAGATCCCCTGGAGGAGGGCACAGCAACCCACTCCAGTATTCTTGCCTGGTAAAATCCCATGGACAGAGGAGCCTGGTGGGCTCCAGTCCATAGGGTTGCAAAGAGTCAGACACAACTGAAGCGACTTAGCATGTGTGCATTACATTATAAGAAAAGGTCCAGATTCCTCTGCTTGAAAGTCAAGGTCCTTTGCAATCTATTTCCAACCTAACTTTCGACCTTTATCTCCTTCTTTTCATAGCTAGTAAGTCCTCTCACTATCCCAAACTTTCTAAAGTCACCTTTTTTTCTTCCATTTACTTTTACCTTCATTAAAATGTATTTTTGACTAATTTTTTCCCTACTGAAGATAATAGTGTTTCATCTTAAACTGAAGCAAGAACGTATTTAAATAACCATGCTGCTGCTGCTAAGTTGCTTCAGTCGTGTCTGACTGTGCGACCCCATAGACGGCAGCCCACTAGGCTCCCCATCCCTGGGATTCTCCAGGCAAGAACACTGGAGTGGGTTGCCATTTCCTTCTCCAGTGCATGAAAGTGAAAAGTAAAAGTGAAGTCGCTCAGTCGTGCCCGACTCTTAGCGACCCTATGGACTGCAGCCCACCAGGCTCCTCCATCCATGGGATTTTCCAGGCAAGAGTACTGGAGTGGGGTGCCAATAACCATAGATACATCTATTTGTCTTCACTACTAATAAAAAGACAATGTTGACCATACCACTGACAAGCACAAGGATAGACTCATCAGTCTAGTGGCTCCAGCACTTCACCCCTCTCTGGATCCTTGGCCTTTGTAATGTGACTTGGCTGCTCTACCAACCAAAAAGTGGCACGTATTTTCCCACTCCTTATTATCAGTTTGAGACTTGCTTTGAACATTGGACAGACCTGACATAAGCCAAAGCTTCAACAGAAGTGCTCAAGTATTTCTACTTTTGCTTCTCCTCATCTGTGATTGCTTGGAAAACTATTGCTTGGAAAAAATGCCAGAACTAACCCATTGGAGGATACCAAACATATGACCCAGTGACTGCAACTGCCCCAGCCAACAGCCAATCAACTGCCAGATGGTATGTGAGTGAACTCAGCTGAGACCAGAAGAACCTCCCAGCTGAGTCCATCCTAAATCAGCCAAACCTTAAAAACATAGGGGCTTCCCTGGTGGCTCATTTGGTAAGGAATCTGCCTGCAATGCAGGAGACTCAGGTATAAACCCTGGGTGGGGAAGACCCCCTGGAGAAGGAAATGGAAACCCCCTCCAGTATTCTTGCCTGGGAAATCCCATGGACAGAGGAGCCTGGTGGGCTGCAGTGCATGGGGTCGCAAAGAGTCAGACATGACTTAGCAACAAAACCACTAAACACCACTAGAAACCATTATACCAGTGAGCCCAACCAAGACCAAAAGAACTGCCCAAACAAGTCCAGCCTAAACTGCCATCTTACAAACCAACTGACTTAATAAAAAAAAACAAAAACACAATGATTTTCAGTCACTGGGTTTCAGGATGCTTTGTTTCACATATAATTGTGGCAATCAATAAATGGTACAATTGCTACGCTAAAGACTGTATAGCAATAATTTAAGTGAAAGCAACCGGGCAAAGATGAGGCAGCAAGACCCAGGGGTGCAGGGACTACGTTGGGGGATTCACCACTGCATCCCCTTTGCATGGCACAGGGACAGTTACAGAGACTCAATAACACATGCTGGATGAGGCAAACATCCGGTTGTAACAGACCCGATGCTGGAACAGTTCTCAGAATGGTCATAAAATCATTAACTTCCAAACTTTTAAAAATACAGCTGACCCACTTCTATCATTTACTTACCTTTTTTCCTTTCTAAGTCAAAATCCTCAGCTAGCACATATAAACCACACAGTAAAAAGAGGTTTCTGTAAAAGCCTTTTCCCAAGCACGTCGATGACTCCTTGCCCATCACATAAAGTCATTTCTTCCCAGCTGCCAGGCTGCTTCTGAAAGAGCTAGAGCCTTGCCAGTTACAGTAGCTGGTATAAAAGCTAATCTTATAAAACACACATCACTTCTCCAACCCCATAATTAAGACCAGAAATCTGTAACTGAGACATTCATAAAACTGGGGTTTCCAAGTGCCAGCTTTGCCTTCAGGTTCTGCACAATGGGGCAGATTTGGGAAAAGCTGCCCAGAATAATCTGATGGGCAGGACAATGGGCTCCTGAATGGTCAGTGGCCAATGGGAGCAGCCCCAGGTCAGTGCTTTCCAAAGCTTCTTCTCCGAGTTCATGGCTCAGTACTTCTCTGTCCACCTGTGATCACTATTAGAGGCCAAGACTAAACAGCTATTAGCAAATCCATTGTATTAATAGAACAAATTTCTATGGACAAGGTTAGTAGTTGTTTGACTTTCGGAGTTCTGTCTTTATTAATGTCTCCAGAGGCTAGTTGTGAATGAGAAGGCTTTTTATCTTCTCAGAAAGATATTTCTATTTCACCAATTTTATCTTTCACAGAAGGGACCAGCTTAAACCAACTCTTTTCCAATCCTCATACTTGGCTTCAAGTCAGAAGCCAAGATTATTAAACTGATGTAGACACTGTGCTTATTAACTGAGTTCTGATTTATTAACATGCTTCTTTAGATGCAATCATAACAAGAATTGGGAAGCTAAAGCCACTCCTTCCCAAAATGCAAAGACATACACGTGCTTTGCCTCTGAGTCTATTTATCTGGACCAAAGCGTTGATTTTGGCAGGTCATCTTTGAATCCACTTTGGGAGCCTGTCCCTTTGATATAGCCGGAGGGTAAAACCGCCACATCCACATATGTCTTCAATTGCTGAGATATTCTTTTCCCACCACTTCCCACTGTGGAGAAATTTTCAATCTGTTTAATATGAGGGAGGAGCCAGGTTGCTATTCTGGGTTTAACTATGAAATATTTATTTGAGTTCTAACTTACCAAGAGCTATTTGAAACCCCAGGGCCTTAGGATTGTATCATTTTCATAAACAGAGGCCCAGAAATTGATCAGGTAATGGGAGGAGGAAGAGGGAAGGTCACCCTGATTTGAAGGAGTGGCAGAGCAGGGAGCTTAGACGATAAGCACCCAGCAGACAGGAAGGGTAACTTTTACATGCTTCCTTCACGGTTATGAAAACGGAAAAGCACCATCAAGATCATATATGGCAAACTTTGCATTTTATATGAGGAAATTAAAGCCCAGAGAGGTTAGGTGATCTACCCAAGGTCACACAGCAAGTCAAAAGAGGAATCAGGATGAATTTTTTTCAGCAAATAACATGAGTACCATCTACAAAGACAGGGCAGTATCATAGGGTTTGATCTTGTAGGTACAAGCCGCAGTACAAACTTTCAAATGTTTTTGTCTCTGGGGCCCAAACTCAGTGCACTCATACCAGTGAGCTCCCAACATTAGCTCCCAACAGTGAAGAATTCATGATTTAGGGCAAGGATTCGCAACCTCAGCACTTCTGACGGTTCAGCGTGGGTAATTCTTCTTTGGGTGGGGATAAGGGGCTGTCCTGTGCTTTATAAAACATCTTGCAGTCTCCCTAGCTTCTACCACTAGATACCAGTAGCATCAAGTTTGGTTCTCCAGGCATTGCCAAATGTCCCCTGGGGAGCAAAACTGCCCCAGTTTAGAACCACTGATTTAAAGCAAACTTAATCTGACACCTGTTCAAGGCTCCACATAAGCATCATAAAGCTGAATGATGTATTTGTATTATTGATGAGGAAGGTAGAAAGATCTGGAGAGTTAAAGAGAAAGACTTGATATCATCACAGAATTATCCAGTGCCTAGAACCATGCTTCGTACAAAAAACTTATATTCCATCTTTTTATAAATTAATATGTAATACTTTAACTATTTTATTTTAATTTATTGGGCTTTTTAGAAATTGATGATGTTTTATTCTTATTTATTATTTTGGCCATATTGTGCAACATGTGGGATCTTGGGTCCCTGACCAGGGATCAAACCCAGATCTGCTGCATTGGGAGTGTGGAGTCTTAACCACAGAACTGGCAACGAAGTTCCAATTGTTATTTACTATTAATAATAATAAGTGTTAAATTATTAATAAAAATCTTCTAAATGCTTCATGTTTACATTCAGATAATTTTCTTTCCTTTTTCTTACTTCTAATGGACAGTGGGTATACTTTTCCCAATGGCCATTGTAATTCTTCTTTGAAAAAAAAAAAAACATAGCCCAAAGGGTATACAAAGTACACACAAGTAGTGTAAAAACAATCCCTCCCCTAAATAACAATTTTTAAAAAGCCTCATTCACATTTGATCCTTTACTAAATTAAAATGTGAGTAAACATCCTGCGGCAACTTCCCTCGCATTAGGGCTGTCAGACTGCTTTCTGGCCACCAGCCCTGAGCTGCTGAGGATGGAAGTGGTTAAAGGAGGCAGAGAGGAAGGATGGGCCCTGGACAGTGCAGAGTTAGTACCAATTTCATGTCATTTCAAACTCCCAGCATGAAGCAACTCCTACGTCCTAGGGGAAGATAGTGATCTGTGACTTTGCTGCAGTACCCACTGGAGGCTATTGTGTCTGAGGAACTGTGAGAGGAGCCCCGCAGCTGGACTCAGCTGGACTCAGCTCCGTGACTCACAGAAGACACAAAATGACACTGGTGGGTGATTTTTAAAAACTCGTTTGCAAAAAGTTGCTATCAAGTGAGGGATAAAACCTCAGGAAAGTTGGAGAGGTAGTTAACTGTAGCTAATGAGCAACGTGCAGAGAAGGCAATGGCAACCCACTCCGGTACTCTTGCCTGGAAAACCCCATGGACAGAGGAGCCTGGTGGGCTGCAGTCCATGGGGTCACTAGAGTCGGACACGACTGAGCGACTTCACTTTCACTTTTCACTTTCATGCACTGGAGAAGGAAATGGCAACTCACTCCAGTGTTCTTGCCTGGAGAAGCCCAGAGACAGAGGAGCCTGGTGGGCTGCCGTCTATGGGGTTGCACAGAGTCGGACACGACTGAAGCAACTTGGCAGCAACAACAGGAGCAGCAATGAGCAATGTGAGTGTAAGCACAGAAACACTGGATTCTCCGTGGAAACGCAAGTCAAGACAAAATCAAGAAGTTGTAACATTCTCTTACTCTCACCTTATTCTCAAATTGAGGGAGTCAGAAAGTTTTGGAGCACAGTCCTCTGGGTTGTCTATTGTAAAGCCTCACTTTACAGGGGCTCACGAAGGAGGGTCCAGACTTAGGGACTCTGCCACCGCAGGCTGGGTTGGGGGGTGGGAGAGAGTGCAAGCGGAAAGCCCCAGAAAGAGGCTTGCTTGGCACCTCTGCCTTTCCAGGGCCACCTCCCCAGGCAGATCTCACCCAACTCTAGGGTGTCTGGTATCAAAGGGCTGCCTAGAGTCAGGGTTGGACCTCAGATGTCCTGGCTTGCAGACCCCAAAGAAGCACATCAACTGTGAAAGGAAAATAGGTCAGCTGTGGAGAGGTCTGGCAGTGTCACTCCAGGGGCTTATACGGAGGCTGAAAGATGACTGTTCTCCCGAAGACTCACTGGCCCGGGTGCTGGGTGTGCTGTCCGGGGTTCATCAAGCTGCTCTGATCACCTTCTCCACTGGTGCCGCCACTGAGGCCCAAAGAAGCCAGTTCCAGCTATGCCCTGCACTGTGTCATTTCCTATCACATGTCCTTCCCTAAAACCTGGAGGAAGAGATCACTTCCCTATCCTATTTCAAAGAGGCTAAGGATTGCTGGGTTTGATCCTTGGGTCAGGAAGATCCCCTGGAGAAGGGCATGGCAAACCACTCCAGTATTCTTTCCTGGAGAATCCCATAGGTAGAGGAGCCTGGCGAGTTATCCCTGGTAGGAGTCAACAGGGTCACAAAGAGTTGGACATGACTGAAATGACTTAGCATGCATGCACAAAGATTGCTGGGAGAAATACCAACAACCTCAGATATACAGATGACACCACCCTATTGACAGAAAGTGAAGAAGAACTAAAGAACCTCTTGATGAGGGTGAAAGAGGAGAGTGGAAAAGCTGGCTTAAAACTCAACATTCAGAACACTAAGATCATGGCATCTGGTCCCATCACTCTGTGGCAAATAGAAGGGGAAAAAGTAGAAGCAGTGACAGATTTTCTTTTCTTGGGCTCCAAAATCACTGCAGATGGTGACTGCAGCCATGAAATTAAAAGACGCTTGCTCCTTGGAAGAAAAACTATGACAAACCCAGATAGTGTATTAAAAGGCAGAGATATCACTTTGCTGACAAAGGTTCATCTAATCAAATATACAGCTTTTCCAGTAGTCATGTATGGATATGAGAGTTGGACCATAAAGAAGGCTGAGCACCAAAGAATTGAGGATTCTGAACTGTGGTGCTGGAGAAGACTCCTGAGAGTCCCTCGTACAGCAAGGAGATCAAACCAGACAATCCTTAAGGAAATCAACACTGAATATTCATTGGAAAGAACTGATGCAGGAGCTGAAACTCCAGTACTTTGGCCATCTGATGTGAAGAGCCAACTCATTGGAAAAGACCCTGATGCTGGGAAAGATGGAGGGCAGGAGGAGAAGGAGGTGACAGGATAAGATGGTTGGATGGCATCACCGACTCAATGGACATGAGTTTGAGCAAACTCTGAGAGACAGTGAAGGACAGAGGAGCCTTGTGTTGCTGCAGTCTATGGGGTCATGAAGAGTCGGATGTGACTGAGCGACTGAACCACAACAAAGGGAGTGAACTGCCTGCTTGGCTGCACTCCCAGCAGCTCCAAACATCTGACAAACCATGGCTCCCACGTGAGCCAGCAGGAAGGTATTCATGCTTGGTTCTATACCATTCACCAAGCTGGACAGAATCCCACAGTTGTCCTTCTCCAGAAAAGTTCACCCTCCTGTAATGTGCCAGATGCTTTATCTATTATCTTGAAGTGAAAAAGTGTTAGTCGCTCAGTTGTGTCTGACTTTTTGCAACCCCATGGGCTGTAGCCCACCAGTCTCCTCTGTCCATGGAATTCTCCAGGCAAAATACTGGAGTGCGTAACCATTCCCTTCTCTGGGGTATCTTCCTGACCCAGGGATCAAACCCAGGTCTCCCGCATTGTAGGCAGATTCTTTACTGTCTGAGCCTTCCTTCTAACAACACGTCGATGTGCATGTGTATAAGTGAGAAAACCGGGGTTGGGAGAAGGTAATTAATTTGTCCAAGGTTGCACCAACAGGTAAGTGATGTGGCTGGGACAGCACCAAGCCTAAGTCCTGTGTTCCCACCATGACAGGAAGGGATGAGAGATGCAGTATTGAGGGTAAGTCTGGGCCTCTCCTGCCTGACTTGCTCCAAGATAGACCTGGAAGATTCCACGGGGGCTGCATCTCTCCATGCCACCTGCCATGTACTGGTTTCTCTGGTACCCCGAGAGCATCTCCACAAATGGCTTGAGCATGGCTGCCCTCCAGACCTGCACTTCCCACCACACCCAAGCTGGGACCACAGAGATTCCGTGCAGCCAGTCTCTCAAAGTCAGCCTCACGTTCCAACACAAGACCTCAGGCACAGAGGCTGCGGAACCCTTCTTAGACTCAGGGACAAATGGGTAGCCTTGGCCTAACTACAGGCCCAGAGCCTCATTTATATTTTCTGTGGCTTCTGTAACAAATTACCACAGATCTAGTGGCTCAGAACCACACAAATCCATTCTCTCACAAGTTGGTAGGTTAGAAGTCAGACACAGGTCCCACTGGGATAAAATCAAGGTGTCAGCAAGGCCGCACTCCTCCCTAGGGGTTCTAGCAGAGAATCTGTTACCTGGCCTTTTGCAGCTTCTGGAAGCTGCCTGCATTCCTTGGCCGTTGGCCCCATTCCTCAGCTCATCCTCAGAGGCAGCCACAGCCGGCAGAATCCTTCTCACACGGCATCGCTTCTCTTCCACAGAAACACCGCTTTCTGACTCTCTTCTGTCTCCCTCACCCACTTTGAAGGACCTTTGTGATTCAGTCTGGTCGATGCAGAAAACTCAGAATAATCTCCCCATCTCAAGGTCCTCAATGTAATCACATCTGCAGGGTCCCTTTTGCCATGAAAAGTAACGTAACAGGAGTCAGAGATTAGGACACAGACATCTTTGGGGAGGAGGCGCACCCCATGAGGCCAGAATCTCCCCTCAGGTCATTTTCACACACGGAGTGCAGACATTTTGATAACTGTGGCCCAGGACCACCTTGGACTATGAGCAAGTTGAGGATGGGGCCTCTCCTATCTTATTAACCAGCGCCTGACACATGGAAGGCACTCTGTAGGGTCTGTTGCTTGAATAAGTGCCCACCTTGACCTCTCCCAGTAGCCTTTAAATCCAAGGACCTTCGATGACTCACATCTGCCTTCTGACTGCTCACTCTTAGATACAGCCCTCCTGACCATGAGTGCCCATCAGCACAGACCAGGGGCTTCATTCGTCCACCAGAGTCCATCTGCCCACAGTAGAGGCAATGCCACTCATGGTGACGAGTTTGCAAAACCTGAGATATTGCCATGGAAGACTCTGAGAACACCCTTGTCAACATGATGCTGTCTCACCCCAGGATCTAAGGTGTTTAAATTGACACGTCACACTTCCCTGGTGTTCGTTCAGTGGTTGAGAATCCACCTGCCAATGCAGGGGACACGGTTGATCCTGGTCCAGGAAGATCCCACATGCCACGGGGCAACCAGGCCTGTGCACCACAACTACTGAGCTCTCATGCCCCAGAGCCCATGTTTCACAACAAAGAGAAGTCACTGCAATGAGAAGCCGACATCACAACTAGGGAAGATCCAGCACAGCCATTAATCAGTCAGTTAAATCAATTCATGAACCATCTCTCCACCCTGTGAGCACTGGAGCAGCTCTACATGTAAGGCCCTCAGGGTGAAGTCCAAATTGTTCAAGTACAAAATAACCCTGGCAAATGGTTTTGTAGAGGGAGGGATGCAATGCCACCTTCACACCTCTCTAGCGCCCCTTCTGGCACCTTCCAGTCATAATGAACAAGGACATCACACCTCACTCCCCAGATTTAGCACAATGCTCTGCTGAATTAACCCCAGAAGGGATGAAATGAGCAAACAGACTCGGGATAGATTAAGAACTTACCCAAAGTCATCTAGCTTATAAATAGGAGAGCCCTGTGTAAACTCTGTCTGATTCAAAACCAATGTGCTCTCAGCCTCATTAACCCAACCTCCCAATACGGTGTGATAACACTTAGCCACAATTCATGCTTCAGGGCCTCCTCTGGTGACCAGGAGTGTCCACTACACACAGGACTTCCTGGGCCCAGTTACAGGGCAGCCCTTTCCCTCTCATTTCCCATTCTGTGAACATTAGGATCAAAAACCTTGTGATGTTGTCACTTCTAGGGCTGCCTTCCCTCAAGATTTCCATGTATACGAGAAAGGATTTCGTTAGACAATTAGAAGAACTTGCCCAAACATTAAGGATTGGGTAAGACCATTGGATTAAATTTTCCAAACAAAAGAACAAGCAGACACGGGAATGGAATTATCGAGGTGTCTCCCTTTGGAATTTTGCACAATATAGTCCACAGATTCAGTAGTTGACTAAAGCCGTTCACAAATTAAAAAAACAAAAACACCTATGTCTTCTTCCCTAAGTCTGTTCTATCACTCATTCTCGGAGCCCCACACACCTCAGGTGCCTGGATTGAGGGAGATAAGGGGGAGGTTACCTGTCATCACCCGTCAGAGGAAAATAAACCCCAGCGTCCACCCTGAATCTGTGGTTCTCAAACTCTAGCAGGCATCATAATCCCTAGGAGGGCTTACTAAAATAGAGATCATTCACCCTAGCTCTAGAATTTCTGACTCGGTAGGTCTGGGTGGGGTCTGAGAATCTGTGTCACTAACAAGTGCCCAAGTGATGCTTCTGCTGCTGCTGGGATGGGTGGGAATTGCTGATCTGAACCTCATCCTTTTACATGGTTGGATTTAGAAGGGATGTTGGCTTCCTCCAGCCCTGAGGCGTGCCCCAGGGTCTATAGGCTGACCAAGTGCTTCTTACCCAGCTTTTCTTAGAACGGTCTTTCAAAACCTAGCTAGAACTCTGATCTTTCACCAAAGAGGCGCTAGCCTGCTTTCCCCCATCACAGCTGAGATTATGTCGTCTTTTGTTTTCTCTGAAAAGACACTAATCTTAAGTGCTCACTGTGAGCTGCCTGTTTACCAAGCTGCCACTGACTTGGCACCGAAGTTTGCTTAACCTCTGCTCAGCTGCTGTCTTCTGAGGATTTTCTTGTCCCGCCCTTGGCCAGGCTCATGTTTTTCCAGTTCAGTCCTGAGAAGTCTCTCATTTCCCAGGTGGAGGAATTCGGGTTTCTTTCCTGCATGAGGCCCTTCTGGATTCCCTTCCTTGGCTGCTCCAGGCAGACCAGGGACAGGGATGTGCCAGCTGTCCCAGCAGGGAGGGGTATTTTATCACCACAGTGTTTGGAACGGTTGGCACATGGTGATAATAAATGAGGTTTATTTCGTTACTGTTTTTAAATGTATGGGTTGTGGGCCCCCCATCAGCAGTATCAGCATCACTAGGGCACTAGTCAGTGATGCAGATTGTCAGACCCCACCCAGACAATGCACTCCCCTCCCACTCCTCCTCCCCCATGGCCGGCTCCTGGGGCAGACAGCTTCTACCCTCAGCCACCGTGGCCCACTGAGGCTATACAGGGTTGTTATTCTACAAGTCTTTAAGTTGAGCACCATTTCTAAAAGGGCCATTGTCACAAGGTCCCCTGAGAGCAGGAGTCAGGGTCTAGATACAATTCCCATTATCCTGTTTCTTCCACAACCACCACCTCCACCCACCCCACTACACTGCCCAGCTCTGGGCCCTGGAATCACTCTTACTTTTATCCATTTGTTATGCCTTCCCTCCCCACCCACCACCCATCAAAACCTGCCCAACCTCCTGCCTAAGTGGCTAAATGATCTGCCAAAACCATTCTCCCTAAGGCCTTTGTGGAAAGGCAGGACTTTCCCCAGACCTTGGCGTACCTAAAACAGCAGGATTCCTAGGTTGTGTGGTGTCCATTTACAAAAAAAAAACCAACTGTACTGTTAACGATGGTGATGAAGCAACTCAAAGCTCCAAGGGTCAACATGGAAAAGGTAACCTCTGGTCAGGACCCCTCAGACCACGCTGTGTATGTGAACTCTGAATGTCCATCTTAAGGTATCAGCTTTCTTTTGTTGCAGGGAGAAGTCAGTTCTGACTCCATTTGAAACTGTTTCTTTGACTTGCTGTTCGTTGCTTTGTTATTATAACCATACATAATGGCCTGCCTCAAAGAATCTGCCCCTCTGCCTGATTGTTAAACTGCCTTTGTTCAGAACCCTGTCCACCTGTACTTGGCAGGAAGGAGGAAACTAACACATCCCCCTGCCTGAAGCTTCCCATTCTTGGAGATATTTGCAAGATTAATGGCCTTTTTTATTTTGGTTTCTCACCTCTCCCCCATCTCTGACCCATGAAAGAGCCTGGCATCCGGACTCTGACAGAATGGTTATTTTGAGACCTTAGTCTGCTATCTTCTCGGTCAACCAGCTCTCCAAATAAAGTCGTATTCCTTGCCTCAACACCTCTTCTCTCAGATTCATTGACCTCTTGTGCAGTAAGCAGAGTGAGCCTGGACTCCGTAACACTTTTAACATCCAAACAAATGGCCTGAACTCCATCCCATGGGAGTAGAGTACCATCCTCCAGACACCTAAGTGGGGGCAGGGCAAGGGGACTCATAGCTGGGTCACCCCACACTTAAATTCTCCCTTAAAGGGACTTCTTGGTCCACGCTCACCAACCAGCCTCCTGCATTTATGGTTTTCTCTGTGCACCTGTGTGTGTTCCCCTCCCTCAGATACTACCCCCTCCCCCACTCATTCTCCAAATATTTTGCCTGAATTTTGGGAAAAAACATAAGAGAAAATAGCTTAAAACTGAAATTGGTCACCAGTATCCTTAAAGTTGCTATTCTATCCCCACCACTCTCACCCTCTCTAACTGGATCTTTTCTTGTTTATCTTTTCCCAGTTTTCCAGGCTCCAATCTCCCTGTCTCCCTCTACTCACAAACCACCAAGGGAAAATGGAAAAGTTCTGTTACTTTATAATATAGACATGTTTAAATCTGAACACTCCTTTCCCGGTGGCTTCAGGCCCTCTTTTTCTCATCTGTTTAATAAAGTTTCCTTAACAAAAAACCACCTTCTCCTGGCATGAAACCCACTGATCCCAGCACACAGAGAAGCTACAACAGTCATTTCTGTTTTGAAATAGCAAATTTTCCTTCCCTGATATCTAGGCAATTTCCTCTTCTGCCTACAGGCCTCACTTTGATTCTTAAACCATAAGAGGCTTTTCTTGTGCCAATTCACTTTTCTCAATTACTTATATATATTTTTTCATAATATTGTAGAAACATTTCATATATTACTGAAAAACAGAACACATGATCCTATTACTCGTTCAACCATTTTCATTTTCAAATGCTCCATTTTAGTCTTCATCCACCCATACATATTTTAAGGCATCCATGTTTTCTCTTCTGCTTTTTGATTTTCCTGATACTACAAGCAACTTTTCATGTCTTCATTGCTATTATTCTAATAGCTGTAGAACACTACATCAACTTATTGCCCCACAGTTTATCTATATATTTGTTGTTGTTGTTTAGTTGCTAAGTCATGTCTGACTCTTTGCAAACCCATGGACAGTAGCCCACCAGGCTCTTCTGTCCATCGGATTTCCCAGGCAAGAATACCGGAGTGGGTTGCCATTTCCTTCTCCAGGGGGATCTCCCCAACCCATGGATCTAACCCACATCTCCTGCATTGCAGACAGATTCTTTACCAACTGAGCCACCAGGGAAGCCCTATTTGTTTGCCTTTATCTAAATTGGTTTTCTCTTTTTTAATTCCATCTTCCCTTTCTATTAGTTAAATAGGTATATATTCTTTTACTCTTGTAGAGTATCAAAAAAAGGGCTTTTATTTTAAAATCTCCTGGCAATAAGTAAATACAATTATTTATACTTTGGTTTTTGCTGGATACTCATTGTGTGTTGTGTGTTAAGTCACTTCAGTCGTGTCTGACTCTGTGCAACCCTATGGACAGCAGCCCACCAGGCTCCTCTGTCGACAGGATTCTCTAGGCAAGAATACTGGAATGGGTTGCCATTTCCTTCTCCAAGATACTCTTTAGTTAACCTAAAATAAATTGTCTCCTCAAGTCCTACATGGCACTGTGATCATAGATTCAGGTCCTCCATAGCACAACAGCAGAATTCCCCATGCATAGGCAGTGCCAATTTCTAGCATTAAATATTAAGCAGTTTCTATTGTCCTCAAAGTACAAACAAGCCGGCGAATCACTTGATACCCACATTCAGATGGCCATCAGTGTAAGACACAACTTGAGCATGGGCTGATGGCAGAGATGGCCTCAAACCCAGCCTAGCCTGCCTTGTGCTGGGGCTCTGAACCCCACACAGACTCTTTCTGGGGAATAGAACCATCCTTCCACCATTTGACCCAAAATTCTGTATCCTTGGAGAGGCTGCTGCTGCTGCTAAGTCACTTCAGTTGTGTCCGACTCTGCGACCCCATAGACGGCAGCCCACCAGGTTCCCCCGTCCCTGGGATTCTCCAGGCAAGAACACTGGAGTGGGTTGCCATTTCAGAGGCTACCTACCTTCAAACAAAATATAGTAATCCTTCAATTATTTGTTAGAGAGGCCTTCCAAATATCCCTTTATTCTTGGCTTTGGACAATGGTTTTACATTTACATTTGAGATGTTCTCAAAACTTGAAGAATATAATGAAACCACATTGCAAAGGATTAAAGGAAAACTGAGCTTGAAAATAGTCTAAAACCTTCCTTCTCCCTCAATCTTTCAGCTAATCTACCCAGAGTTTGGGGTGGGGTACCAATTGTTTAAGACCCCAGGGTATCCACACATGCACTTCAGAAGTAAAGTTGTCTATGAATTCTTCAAAATTATCTCCCTGGACCTCGTTCATGTGACCACAAACACAAATAATGAGAATGGAAAACATCTTTGGCTCGGGAAGTAAGCTGTTTTTGTTAGTTAGACTATGATTTTGAATCTATTAGCAAAGCTTTGCTGTCTTGTCTGGAATCAGAGAGGTCAGTATGAGGTTAAGCCCAAGTGAATGGCCCGTCCCGAAATAAACATAGCACAACCCGGAGCTATGTGCAATGTTATTCTTTCACCTTCTTCCTGGGATTTCAGAGGTTGTGCAAATGGAACACTAAAAGGGACAAAATAATGTGACAGTATGAAGTAATGCCAGGAGAGAAATCCATTTATCTGAGGATTCAGAGAAGAAATAAAACATACTTTAACTGTGGATGTGGGGCTTCCCTGGTGGCTCAGACGGTAAAGAATCCACCTGCGATGCAGGAGACCTGGGTTTGATCTCTGGGTTAGGAAGATCCCCTGGAGGAGGGCATAGCAACCCACTCCAGTATTCTCACCTGGACAATCCCATGGACACAAAAAGTAAGACACGACTGAGCATCTAAGCACAGTACAACTGAGGATGTACCTACCTCTACTCCCTTACAAACCCTCTCTTCCTTCAAAAAGAAAAACTTACAATTTCTCTTTTCTTTTTCTTGTTTCCAAAACCTTTTCATTCTCCTTCTCTCTCCTATATACACAGAGGGGAAGAAACATGGGATGTTAGAACTGAGTGGAGGAGCTGGAGGATCAGCAAAGCCAGTGCTTTTTAAACTTGTTTTAAACCAAAGAATCTGATTACTGACTAAAACATATTTGTAAACTGTATTAGCTATGGCTGCAATGATGCTGTGTAACAACCACCCCCCAAATACAATGCTTTTAACGTTTGTTCTCTGCTTACAGATCTGCAGGTTGACCGTAAGATGGTCTTGAAGGGACTTGACTGGAGAAGTCCTGCTTCAGGCTATGGGCTTGGTCTAGTCTGCTCCACACATCTCTCGTCTTCTTAGACCAGCAGCTACCTGCAGGCACTTTCTCATAGCAAATGGAAGAGCACAGAGGCAAGCCAAACCAAGCAACACACGTTTCAAGCCTGTGCTGGCATCACATCCTCTCACATTCCATAAGTAATTCAAAAGTGAGTCCAAGTAAATCACATGGCCAAGCCCCAAACCAGGGGCTTGTGGTCTGCTCCAAGGGGGAGAGATTTATTTGCTGACCAGCTATCCAAATATGTAAAACAGACATATTTACATATTTTACAAAGTGGCTCTTTGCTAGCTGAGTTGAGCTGAGGGAAGCCTGGACCCCGGGCTCTTCCCCTTGCCAAATTCCCAGTGAGTCCTCTGGTAACACCAGGGCTTCAAGGAACACGGCATGAAATGTCAGGCAACCTGCTCATTTTACAGATGAGAAAGTTGAGGTGCAGATAATTACAACAACTTATCCACCATCTGAGAAGTATCTGGTGTGAGGCCACCACCGAGAACACCCTCTCTACAAGTTTTCAAATCTGATGACAAGTGGTCATTTTTCAGTCTCTAGTCACAGTTAGAGAGATTACCGCAGTTACATAGTTTACAATTTGCGTAAATTGCTTGCAGCTGGAGAAAATATTCACAAATCAGGTAGCATAGTAAATAAAGAAAAAGAGGGGGTGGAGATACGACTCTGGCTACCGAATCTCCAGCTATTCACTTCACAGCAGCATCTACTTCCATTCCCACCACCCATGCATGTTTGCTGTAGGTTAGAGCAGATAAACCAAGTGGGAGAGCGTATCATTAAGCCAAATTCTACATGCATCTTCGATACAGAAAATTTTCAAATTACAAAATAGAAACAAGGCCATAATGCTATCGTAAGGCTTCAGAAGCCAAAGCATTAGGAAGAGTGGAGAAACTTCCCCAAGGCTGTAACCCCTGAGCACCAGAGGCCCTAGAGAAAGCACCCATGGCCTGAGGATGCTGCCCACCAAAGAGACCTACAGGTCCAGCTGGAGGACTTCTCAGGACTAGATACCAGAAACAGAGAGTAGGGTCAACGCCAAGAAAAACAGCCATTTAACGAGGCATCCGAGAAGCCAGAGGCACACCAGGATCCCACAGAGGGCCAGGTGTTTGCAGCCTTATCCAGGCCATGATTGTGAAATCAAGGATGGGTATAAGACATGGTCCCCCTCAGCGGTTGGTGGGGAAGAGGCGATGAGGTGAAACAGCCAGGCTGTTTCTTGAGCTGCAAGTGCAAACCCTTGTCCAGTGTTTGGCATCCTCTCAGCACAGCTCTATTTACCCACGTTATCAGGCCACCCCAGGGACTGAAGCTTGCAATCTTTCTATGCAAAAGACACTGTACTGACCTTGTGCTGTGTCATGTGAACAGAGCAGAAACTACATCTGGGAACTACATTTCCCACAGTTCCTGTATGGCTCCAGATCAAGGCCGGCAATAAAAGAAATCTGCAGGAGATTTGGAAGGTGGAATGAAGCAATGGCCATCGGGTTCCGGAGATGAGGTGTGGGCAGCGGCTCACACAGTCACAGCCCTGCTGGCCCACCTCGGCGCTGCTGACATCAGCTGGGTCCACAGCAGATCCAGGTCCGACCAGATCTCCCCCAGCCTCTCCAAGCCCTGAGCCGGGTACACATTCAGCTCTGTGACAACGGGCACCCGCTTTCCTGTGCGTCACCTGTGGGATCAAGCCTGCAGGCAGTGAGAGTCAGGGGCACATTCCAGTTGGTTCCTGTCCTCTCCCACTTCACATCAACTTTTGTCCCAAGTGCAGGCCCTGCTGGTCTGCAGAAGATTTAGGCCCCACAGCAGACACAGAGGCAACAGCCTTGCACAGACTTTGCCACTGTTTTTCATACTGCATAAATCTAATCTCCATACTGAGTCCTTTATTCTGTGTCACTCAGAATAGCTGTGCTGTTCCTGATCCAATGCTAACTAATACAACCGACCATTCCCATGGTCTCAGCAAATGCAAAGATCTTCTGTTTTTGCTTCCATGTGGTTCCTCTGAACAGCTTTTTCTACCAGCTTCTGCTTTCTTGATTGAACTTTGATCACTATCACCACCACCGCCAACACCAACACCACTGTTGTGGTCACCATCATGACCACCACCAAACCACCGTCACCATGACCAAAACCGTGACTACCAGCATCACTGCCGTTGCCACCATCATCACCAAAACCACCGTTACCGCTGCACTCACCTGCTGCCTCCACCACAACCCTCACTCTGGCCTTATCTCCCTGAATTTTTTCACACCAACAGATGCATCTAAATTATTCCTATTTTACAAATGTGGAGCTGAGGCCCAGAGAGATTAAGTAACATGGAGAGATCTAAACAGCCAAGGAGAGATTTAAACCCAGGTCCAACCCAAGTCCCCTCTTCCTTCACTCCACTGCACAACCTCTAGGACTATGTTTAACAGAAGAGGGCACTGGCCAAAGAAGCAAAAAGGACAGGAAGAAATGGAACTGTGCTGATCAAGAGAGAAGCACACAGAGAAATAGCAGTTAGAAAGCAGTAGATAGGCAAGAAGGGATGGATTCAGACAAGTCCCTCAGACCAGAGCTGGGGGCGGGGGTGGGGGAGACCAGCCACCGGGTAGCAGCAGCTCTGATCTAAAGCCTGCCTGGGATTCCAAGAGGAAGTGGCCTTGCTTTTGCCAAACTCAAAAGGGACAGCCTCAGAGGAAAGCCTGCCCGCTGCCTGGAAGACAGACATCAGGTCCTTTCTGGCCTCCAAAGAAAGAGTCAGTGAGTTCAAAGAGGCAGGGGTCACAAATTACGAGAAGCACCAGTGATGCCCACTGAAGGCCTTGGCCAAAGCGGTTCTCAGCCCTGGCTGTGCCTTAGAAGAGTTCTCAAACTCTTCACCCTGAAAATTTCTCTTACCTTTTAAATATTCCCCAGTTCATTCTAACATGCAAGAAGGGCTGAGAAACAATGCATTAAACCAACACAACTCAACTGAGCTCATAATTCTCCTCCATTTGAGCCCCCAGAAGTCTCTCCACTCTCGTATGATTTAGTTGGGTTCTTGAACAAAGTGACTCTGGATAAGAGATAGTAGTAAAGAAGATGAGAAAAAAACATTCTATCCCAGGAAGAAGAAACAGATAAGCCTAATTTTAGATGGAGGAATCTACCCCCTTTTTATTTGGGGATGAGAGAAATTGAGTTAATCTACGGGCTGAAGCAGTAAGGAAAGGAAAGTAGGTTGGAGGTGCATCCAGTAGATGCAGCGAGGTACTGCCCTCCCCACAGCTCAAGGTAAAGTTCCTCACTTTCTACATTATTCAAAGGCTCTATGGAACAAGAGCAATTATAATCAACAATAGTGATGGTTAGCATTTGTCAAACACTTATTATGTGCCAGGCACTGTGCTAAGTTCTTTATGTATAGTGACTCTTAATTCTCAAGGTAACTTTATGTAGTAGAGGCTAGCATTTTCCCCTCATGAACAGATGAAGAAACTGAAGCACAGAAAGGCTAAAGGATTTGCCCAAATTCATGAAGGGTCAGAGCTAGGACAGTAACCCAGGAATATGTCTCCTGAGTCCACACTCCTAACACGACATCATCCAACATCTCATCCCTCATGGGCCCTGAGATGAGTAATATTATCCCCATTTTACAGGTGGAAAGACAGGTGGAAAGTTAAGTGACTTTCTCAAGCTGCCCCGTCACCTCACTAGCACAGCTTGGATTGGGATCCTTCATAAGTAGAAATACACCAGACAGGTTTAGGAGCAGTTTAGCCTCAGAGAAATGTTACTAAATGCCTAATTCTTCCCCAACACCACCCCACCCTTCACACTCAGAGGATACACAGAAATCACATGCAAGGATATTTCTAAATAACTGTATTTTAAAAAATCTATTCAAGACCCAAACCAGCACTGGCTTAAGTGCCGAGTCTAAAAATGACACATAAATAGAAGAAACAGTGAATCAAGTCATACTCTAGGCTGGGCAAAACATCTCAGATTATTTGTTTCAAACATTTTGCAATTGGCAAGACCCAAACCACATTTTTTCAAGCATTCCCTTCTCCACTCCCCCCGCCATGGCCCTGCTTTACATTGCAAACCCATGTGTATTTCCCCAAAAATGTAATCCATATGTCTCTGATCCGTTTACACTTAACTCATCAAATTGTTGTTTGCTCAGAGTTGTTTGCTGCCCATGAAGCCTTCTGAGACTGTCTGTGAGGCCTTCAAAAAGCTCTTTCGGCTTCTTTTCTTAGAAACAGGAAGCTACATTTAGTCAAGGGCAAATGAAATTGAAAATGTTGGCAATGGAAGGGAAGAAGTTCCAGGACTGAAAACTTTGTTCTTTGTTCCCCATGGTAAAACAGTAAGGAAGGTCCCCCTGAGGTGGTATTTCAAGGTTTTGGGTACTTGCTCTTGGTGAAACAACAAGATCAGGGGCTGTCCAATTTTGTCTTCAGTCGTCCACAGTCCCTCTGTGGCTACAGTCCCTGAGGTGGCTTTGGAATGGACTGGAGAGCCAGGAGCACATCCCTAACCTGGGTCATCAGTGATCTGATGGTAAATCCTATATACTGGATTTCTATCTCAGCAGCTAAAGATCTTGCAAATTCTGCTTTTACATCTACCTAAAAAAAAAAAAAAGCATGCATATAGACAACAAATCAAACACTTCTTAAAACAAACCATTACATCTGATATGATTTAACCCATGCATGTTTTTTGGCCTTTGCAAAAAGGTTCTAGTTTTGTGTTTGGTTGTTGGTTTCTTTTTTTTTTTAATTGCTTAAGTTCAGCTAACTTCTGTCCTTTGGGAAAACTGATCTATGTAAATATGGTTTAACTAAAGAGGTTCAAGACAGTCACATGTGTTTTACATTTTCTAATCATCCTGAGCTCTGTACATAGTGAGCAGACTGAGAAAATGATGGTGGTCTCATTTCAACATCAATTTTAATCCTTTCTATCTCCCAAGAATACTGAATGATGGCTGAAGAGAATTGCACTTCCTATTTCCAGACAATCAGAAGCTGGTATTTATGGAAACCCTGGCAGTGTGTGAAGGTGACTGAATGGGTGGAAGGCTCTAAGGGAAATAACAACTCTCTTCTCTAAGATGTCCACATTCTCAATGTTGACCAAAAGTTTAGTGAAGATTCATTTTAAATATTCCAAGCCCCTGATTAAATTGAATATGATCAACATTTAAATATGACCAACATTTAAATATGATCAATACAGTGTTAATTGCATTCATCTTCTAGTACTGCATGATAAGTCACTACAGCATAAGTGACTTACAACATAAATTTGCTGTCTCACAGTCTCCATGGATCAGGGATCCAGGTATGGCTAAACTGGGTCTCTGCTCAGGCTCTCAGACAGTTGGAATTGGAAAAGACCCTGATGCTTGGAAAGATTGAAGGCAGGAGGAGAAGGGGACGACAGAGGATGAGAGGGTTGGATGGCATCATCAACTCAATGGACATGAGTTTGAGTAGGCTCCAGGAGTTGGAGATAGACAGGGAAACCTGGCATGCTACAGTCCATGGGGTTGCAAAGAGTTGGACACGACTGAGTGAAGGCGTCAGTCAGTCTATGTCCTCATCTGGAAGCTGAACTGGGGAAGAATCCACTTTCAAGTTCATTAAGGTTGTTGGCAGCATTCACTTCCTTATAACTGTAGGTATCTCCATTTTCTTGATAGCTTTTGGCCATAAACTGCTCTCAAGTCTTTGAAGCCACCCTTGGGTCCTTGTCAAGCAGGGCCACATTCTTAAAACATAACTACTTACTTCTTCAAAGCCAGCAGGAGAGTCTCATCCTTCACGAATGGCCCAGTCCATCTTCAAGGGCCTTCACCTGATTAGGACAGGCCCACCCCATATCTATCCCCTCCTCTTGATTAACTCAGAATCAACTGATTTGGAACTTTAATTACATTTTCCAAACTTCTTACCTTAGCTGTATAATATAACCTAGAAGGGGTATGACATCTCTCATATTCAAAGGTTCCATCCACACGTAAGGAGAAGCATGTATGCTGGGGAGGGGGCTGGATTTTGGAGGCCACCTTAGAATTCTGCACACTATACCTACTATGTGCAAGGGTATGGTGATACATAAGTTATTAATCCTACCTTCACAAAACTCACATCCAAATAAAAGCAGTGTATACATAACAAATAATGAGTACTTCCTGAGATACATTCTGTAATAGAGATATGTTCAATGTTCGGAAACAGCACAAAAGTGGTCACATAGAAATCAAGATGGGTAAGGTGAACAGAAGTTCGGCAGACAAGCATGTATGGGAAAGAGGGGATGAAATAAGATTGCCTGAAACACTATAGTGTGATTAAGAAATTATCAGGAATTTGATTTTCCTAAGAGTTTAGCATGAGAAACGCTGGGCTGGAAGAAGCACAAGCTGGAATCAAGATTGCCAGGAGAAATATCAATAACCTCAGATATGCAGATGACACCACCCTTATGGCAGAAAGTGAAGAGGAACTAAAAAGCCTCTTGATGAAGGTGAAATAGGAGAGTGAAAAAGTTGGCTTAAAGCTCAACATTCAGAAAATGAAGATCATGGCATCTGGTCCCATCACTTCATGGCAAATAGATGGGGAAACAGTGGAAACACAGTGTCAGACTTTATTTTTCTGGGCTCCAAAATCACTGCAGATGGTGATTGCAGCCATGGAATTAAAAGACGCTTACTCCTTGGAAGGAAAGTTATGACCAACCTAGATAGCATATTCAAAAGCTATCTAGAGACATTACTTTGCCAACAAAGGTTCATCTAGTCAAGGCTATGGTTTTTCCAGTGGTCATGTATGGATGTGAGAGTTGGACTGTGAAGAAGACTGAGTGCTGAAGAATTGATGCTTTTGAACTGTGGTGTTAGAAAAGACTCTTGAGAGTCCCTTGGACTGCAAGGAGATCCAACCAGCCCATTCTGAAGGAGATCAGCCCTGGGATTTCTTTGGAAGGAATGATGCTAAAGCTGAAACTCCAGTACTTTGGCCACCTGATGCGAAGAGTTGACTCATTGGAAAAGACTCATGCTGGGAGGCCTTGGCAGCAGGAGGAAAAGGGGATGACAGAGGATGGGATGGCTGGATGGCATCACCGACTCAATGGACATGAGTTTGAGTGAACTCTGGGAGTTGGTGATGGACAGGAAGGCCTGGCGTGCTGCGATTCATGGGGTTGCAAAGAGTTGGACACGACTGAGCGACTGAACTGAACTGAAGAGTTTAGCAAATGTGCTGAGCATCTTTATTTTGACTTGTCTTCTCCAAAAGAGTAGGAAGATTAATTGCCTTAAAGCCTGGTTAATGGACCATGTGTATGTGTATGTAATATGTTGCATGTGACCCATCTGCTTACAGCAATCATGAGAATAACACTGAAGGAAAAAATGTATAATAAATTAGCACTCCAGCTGTGGACTGAATGTCTGTTTACCCTAAAAAATCATATACTGAAGCCCTAACCACCCACTCCATTCAACTGTATTTGGAAGTGGAGCCTCTGAGAAGTAATTAGGTCATGAGGGTAGAACTTTTATGGGGCGATTAGTGCCCCTTATGAAAAAGAAATGGACTTCCCAGGTGGTGCTAGTGGTAAAGAAACTGCCTGCCAAAGCAGGAGACATGAGGCTCAAGTTTGATCCCTGGGTCAGAAAGATCCCCTGGAGGAGGGCATGGCAACCCACCCCAGTATTCTTTCTTGGAGAATCCAATGGACAGAGGAGCCTGGAGGGCTACAGTTCAGGGGGTTGCAAAGAGTTGGACATGACTAAAGCGACTTGAACTAACTGATTAAGACATCAGCCCTGTAAGAAAACATGCTTCTGTGTGTCCCTCAGAATGTATGGACCTTTTACAATTGAAAGTTGCCCTTGAAATAATTTTCATTCCAGAAAGGTGGGAATGAGTCCATACCTACAGGCATAACAACAGGAAAAGCCAAGGCAATTGCTGCATCCCGGAGCACAAAGAACAGCAACCAAAGCTGGACAGAAAGCCAGGCCAATCCCAGTGCCTGAGGCAACACATGCTAAACTGCAGCCCACATCCTGGCACTTTCATAACTTGAAACAGGATTCGCTTTTGAAGCTTGAAGCCTTCTGACTCCTCCACCACAATATATAAACACAGGCCAGAAAGAAAATGCCTCTAAAAATTACAGTAGCCTTTATGGCAACTCTAAAACACCTCTTGAACCACTAGGAAGATGACAATACTATAAACGAAAATGCAATCATCTTGCCGGCAGTTTGGGTCCACATGTTCCACTTCCATCGCCAAGTCTGTCTGTGGCGTATTTTCTGGTTACTCAGACCTGCTCAAGTTGAGTCTGCCTCTCTGGAGCCCTCCTGGAAAGCCACAAGGCAGAGGGGAAAGTATGTTAGATATGACATTAGGGAACCAGGGTTCCAGATTCGATTCAGTTTGTTCTTTCATTCACCTAGGATTATTGAAGGATAAGTGATTTTTCCCACTTCTTGGATAAGTAAGTTTTCCAGACAACTGAAAAAATTTCTAGCTACAAGATGTTTGCACTTTATTGTTTAAATATGGGAAATTCTCCTAAGATATGATATCTATTAAGAGATGGGCCCTGGAGCCAGGATGCCTGGGTTTGAATCCCGGCTCCAACACATGCTTACTGAGTGACACGGGCAAGGAACTTAACTTCTCTGTCTCTGGGGATAGCCCCTACTTCATAAAGTAGCACAGAGGGTTATGACATAAAACACTAGAACTGTACCTAGCATATAATAATTATTTCATAAGTATATGTTTATTCTAAAACAAATTATGAAACATAAGAGTTGAGAGGCTTTTCTTCTCAGAGTCATCATCATAAACACCAAGCAAAATACCATACGCATGTGTATAATACATACTATATAATGGGTTGGCCAAAAAGTTCATTCAGGCTTTCCATATGATGTTTTGGAAAACCCCAAATGAACTTTCTGGCCAACCCAATATTATATGCCGTACAACACACCCATTCTCACTAAATACATACACACACACATACGCATAATAAAATATATAAAATCATGCTTTCATGACTCACTGGAATATATTAGCAAGACTACATTTACCCTATATGACCTCAGAAGGTGGTTTTCAATGCCTCATGTTTGTCTTTTTCAAACATCCTAGCTGCCTCTCTTTGGTCTAACTGCTGTGTCTGACTGTCTTCTCCCTCTGAGTTGTTCTAGACTTCTAGGACTGGGAAACCAGACTACAAAGCTTGCTGGAACTGTGAGCAGAAGCAGAGCACAGCCATCTGAATGAGAGTCTTACAGGCTCCGTTATGAACTAAATGTATGGGCTTAAACATCTGGGACCTGAACAGAACAATATTCAGCTTGCTTTCTCAATCTTGAGCATACTCTAAATGAGGTTTGCAGCTACATTCACATGGCCTTCACGCACTGTGAGCACATCTCCAGAGCCCTCACAGTGGGGATGGGATGAGGAAGGTTCACCCAGTGAGCCAACAAGCCCTCCACCTGCACTTCAACCAGAAGAGTTCTGATATTTTATATAATGGGGCTCTGCATACAGCGGTGAAGTGAAGTGAAGTCGCTCAGTCGTGTCTGACTCTTCGCAACCCCATGGACTGTAGGCTACCAAGCTCCTCTGTCCATGGGATTTTCCAGGCAATAGTACTGGAGTGGATTGCCATTTCCTTCTCCAGGGGATCTTCCCAACCCAGGGATCGAACCCAGGTCTCCCGCATTGTAGACAGATGCTTTACCGTCTGAGCCACCAGGGAAGTCTGAGCATACAACGACAGTTTGTGAAAAAGGACTTCGCTGCGAAATAAATAACTAAGGCTGACAGCTACTGTTCTAGAGTCACGTTTGCCAGATATCTGACATCTGAACACACGTTCTACTCTGTATGTTTGAAATATTTCAAAAATTAAAAACAGAATCATAAGCTACACATAACTAGGAATTAAACATAAGAATTCACACATGATAAATGAGACCAGACGTCTATAGGAAATATTTCCATATAAGTCACCATAACTATGATTTCTAAAAAAAAAAAAAAAATTTAATGAGATTAGGCTAACCCCATATCCCACCAATGAGCCACCAAGTTAACTGTAAATAAATGTAAAATAAGTTATAATTCTAACAAGTCTAATGTTGATGATGGCTACAAATAGACGGGAGTGAATTGCATGGTTGAGAAAAGGAGAATTGTTAACAATCATTTGTCAGGGTTTTTCCAGAATTCACCTAAAGAGATTCCAATAGCTGATGTTGAGTTCCTGTTCAGAAACATCCCACAAGTGAAGATGGACACATTAGCATGATTGAAATGATGTTTCAGCAACATCAAACTCTCTCTTATTCTAACTCTATCCTTACCACTGTATTAATAAGGATTGTTTCGGCTTCAAGAAGCAGAAAGACACAGAAGAGTCTTTAAAATAGCTTAACCAAGATCAAAGTTTATTTCTCTCTCATACATGGAGTCTTGACGTAGGTAGTCCCCAAGGACCCAGGCTTCTTCTACCTTATTGCTCTGCCATGAATGGCTTCCATTCTCAAGATCCCTTCTGATCCAAAATGGGTGCTAAAGTTCCAGACATTATGGCTGCATTTCAGACAGCATAAAGGAGGGAGAGGAGGAAAGGAAAACCCCCCTTCTTTTAAAGAAACTTCTTAAAAGTTTCACACACCCCTTCTGTTTACATCATATTGGTCACAACTTGGTCACGTGGCCACACTTAGCTGTGCAAAAGACTGGCTGGGAAAAGTAATCTTTATTCCAGACAGTTCTATTCCCATACTGTGGAAGAAGGGAGAACAGATATTGAATGATAACAAAAGCCTCCACCATGCCATCTCCTGATTTCTATTTTGACTTCCTAGGTGAACCTACTCAATGGAAATAGAGTGGTATCCCTGTTATCCACTCTTCCCCTAATTATATGTTTAAAAATGCATTTTCAAATACCTGTTATTTGTTAAGTACCTTTTATGATTCCTATTCAGCAATAAAAAGGAAAAAATTATTAATCTGTGGAACTACATTGATAAATCTCAAGATAATTACACCAAGTGAAGATAGCCAGAACACCCCCCACACACAAAAAGGAGTATGTGTTGTATAATTACATTTAAATAAAATTCTCAAAAATGCAAACAAATATACAGTGCCAGAGAGCAGAACAATGGTTGGGAACAACAGAAAAAGGAGAGGACGGAACACAAGGGAACTTTGGAGATGATGGATCTATTCCTTATCTTGATCATGGTGATAGTTTCCGGGGTGAATATATGTATCAAAACTCATTAAATGAAAAACTAAAAATGTAATTGATCCTACATCATTTATACTTCAACACTATAAAATACTTTAAAAAAAAAAAAAAGAACCTATTACATGCCTGGCAGATGCTAGGTGCAAAGCATACAAAATAAGCTATGAGTCCTGGTCTGATGAATAAAATAGGCTTATCAGTTTAGAGGGAGTGAGTGGATCCCCCAATACTGAGCACCTTCAATAAATAGACTAAATCAAGGCACTCAGTGCACAAAGTGAGGGTCAGATTCTGGCTGTTGTGTCCAGCCAACCCCCCAAACCCAGCCTGAAACAGCCCATCAGGCTTAACAATTTTGCAGTGAAGAGCAAAATACAAGTACACATCATGCTGTAGGTCTATTTCTACATATGGCTATGGATACATATGGGGAATTATATTAATACTTTAAAAGTCCCAAAGTTAAGTGTGTATTTTCCCTTTCAGAAATGAAATTCAATGGCATGCTCCCTTCACTTTTCACATCTGTGTTGCAGAGCCAGAGAGGATCACATGACAAAGTCAAGAAGTTGGCACGAACAGATCTGCAGAAGGAATAGTCTAGCAAGACAGCTATTTGGAATCTGCTACTTCCAATGACCAATCCCACTCATGTCTTGGCATCTCTGGGCACTGCTCTTGTCCTGTGGGTGATGTTGCAATGGTGCAGCGTGCTAAGTTCTGGAAACCTCAGATGTCAGCTCAAAGGCAAATACGACTGGTCAAATACTCTATTTGATTCTCAATTTTGCCCCCTTGCTTCCCAGGGCTTATGAAGGTTAACAGAACGTTTTCTTAGAATGGAAAGCTGTGACTTCTACCTTTTCCACTTTGAGAACAAAAAAATCATAAAAGCATAATGGTTGTCGGGAACTGGGAGGAATAGGGAGAGATGAATAAACAGAATTAAAGGATTTTCAGGGCAGTGAAAACATTCTATACAATACTATAATGATTGACACGTGTCATCAAACGTTTATCTAAATCTACAGAATGTACAACACCAAAAGTGAGCCCTAATGTAAACTGTAGTGATATTGATGTGTCGATGTAGGTTCACCAACTGTAAGAAACATACCACTCTGGTGGGAGATAAATAATCTCTGTACCTGAGGATAATCTTTCACCTGCGCCTGGGAAGATTCTGTACCTTCCCCTCAATTTTGTTATGAACCTAGAACTTCTCCAAAAAGTCTTAATTTAAAAGACTGACATGCAAAATGATTATCAACCTCACTAGAGTTATATACATTCTAATAAAAATAATGAGATATTATTCCCAACATACTGGCCTTTTAAATTACAGTAATAAAGTGCTAATATACAGTAGGTACGAAGAAGGAAATGACAGCCCACTCCAGTATTCTTGCCTGGAGAATCCCAGGGACAGAGGAGCCTGGTGAGCTGCTGTCTATGGGGTTGCACAGAGTCGGACACGACTGAAGCAACTTCTGCTGGGTCATCAAAAAAGCAAGAGAGTTCCAGAAAAACATCTATTTCTGCTTTATTGACTATGCCAAAGCCTTTGACTGTGTGGATCACAATAAACTGTGGAAAATTCTGAAAGAGATGGGAATACCAGACCACCTGATCTGCCTCTTAAGAAACCTATATGCAGGTCAGGAAGCAACAGGTGGTAGTTTGTGGCAGGTTGACTAATGTTCCCCTCCAAATAAAAGCTCACATCCTATTCCTAGGAACTTGTGAATATGTTATACGGAAAAAAAATAAAAACTTTGCAGATGTGATTAAGAAAAAAAAAAAAAAGAACTGGCCATGGAACAACAGACTGCATCCAAATAGGAAAAGGAGTACATCAAGGCTATATATTGTCACCCTGCTTATTTAACTTATATGCAGAGTACATCATGAGAAACGCTGGACTGGAAAAAGCACCAGCTAGAATCAAGATTGCTGGGAGAAATATCAATAACCTCAGATATGCAGATGACAACACCCACCCTTATGGCAGAAAGTGAAGAGGAACTAAAAAGCCTCTTGATGAAGGTGAAACAGGAGAGTGAAAAAGTTGGCTTAAAGCTCAACATTCAGAAAATGAAGATCATGGCATCTGGTCCCATCACTTCATGGCAAATAGATGGGGAAACAGTGGAAACAGTGTCAGACTTTATTTTTGTGGGCTCCAAAATCACTACAGATGGTTACTGCAGCCATGAAATTAAAAGACGCTTACTTCTTGGAAGGAAAGTTATGATCAATCTAGATAGCATATTCAAAAGCAGAGATATTACTTTGCCAACAAAGGTCCATCTAATCAAGGCTATGGTTTTTCCAGTGGTCATGTATGGATGTGAGAGTTGGACTGTGAAGAAAGCTGAGCGCCGAAGAATTGATGCTTTTGAACTGTGGTGTTGGAGAAGACTCTTGAGAGTCCCTTGGACTGCAAGGAGATCCAACCAGTCCATTCTAAAGGAGATCAGTCCTGGGTGTTCATTGGAAGGACTGATGCTAAAGCTGAAACTCAATACTTTGGCCACCTCATGCGAAGAGTTGACTCATTGGAAAAACTCTGATGCTGGGAGGGACTGGGGGGCAGGAGGAGAAGGGCACGACAGAGGATGACATGGATGGATGGCATCACTGACTCGATCAACATGAGTTTGAGTTGGTGATGGACAGGGAGGCCTGGTGTGCTGCGAATCACAGGATCGCAAAGAGTCAGACATAACTGAGTGGCTGAACTGAACTGAACTGAAGTAACTTAGCAGCAGCAGCAGCATACAATACATAGGCGTATATATATTGACCTGTTCCTCTAGACAGTAATTCGGTAAGATGTACAATGAGCCTTTTGAAGAGTTCACAATATGTATGCCTAAACAGTTCTAAATGATTATACAATAAAGTGTTAGCTCCTTTTAAGAAAGTCATTAGTTGCTGTGTAGATAGCTTCAACATAAAAGAGCAATGAGATCAGATCAATTGAAAATCCACGTCAGAAAAAGAAAAAACGTTTTTCCAATCCCCCATGAGGCCTTTCATTGTGTGGTCTGAACATCACTGAGTCAGGAGTCTCACACAGAGTTACATCAAATGCTCCTCACAATCCCAAACACCTCCCTCTCTTATCCTTACCCACATTTGACACCCCTGTATAACTGACCCCTTTACATAAAATTGCTGAGACTGGACTGCCGGGAGCCGGCATATTGCATATTGAGTGAGGATCTGTAATAGCTCAACTGGAATTCTATCACTACCTGGAGCCAGCGTGAGGCACTCCACCCATGACAAAGGTCATGAGGAAGGAGGCTCGGCATACGCAAAGGCGGGATCGAGCCTCAGGAGTCCCCCTGGAAATTCTCGAGCATCTACCCCCAAAACCAGAGTCTGCCTACTTTCTGCTTTGTGCTTTCACCTACACCTCTGACTTTATGGGGGGCTGTCTCCCACTACCTCTTTCTGAAAAAAGAGTTAGCTTACAGCTCCAGTTAATAATTCCTGGGTGTGACAGTGTTTAACCTACAAACTCCTTTGGAAATCCTCTAGCCAGCCTGACAGGCTTGTCCGGCCACATGTGATTGCTCACAGCCTCCCAACCATGAGAGGCACAAGATGCTTTAAACCTTCTAAAAACAGGTTCCTTAGAAAAGTTAGAAAATTATTAGTATAAGTATAATGGGCTGATTAGAAATCATATTGGTGAAGGGTTTTTCATTTGTTGAGCCAATGTTTACTGCTAAGTCTCCACATCCCCTGCCCTTATACACATTAATGAATATATAGAAGAAATAAGTATTAACCTTTGATATTAATCACGTTAGACCTTAGGCTAAGTAAATTCTTTCCTTAACTAAAACCCACTACACCCTCACCCTATAGGAATGTAACTTTATTTGGGTGGCGTCTGTTTTAAGAATAATCACCCCTGGAGAAATAAGTGTCCTGGTTGACTGACCGCTGTCACAAGGAGAGGGTCGTAAATTGTCAGCAGGCCCCCCGGCCAGAAGATGATGTAACACCCCTAAGACCTCTGTATACATTTGTATGAAGCACCTGACTTTGATAAAAGTCAGGACTGCTGACCCCGCGTGACTTTTGCATAACACCTCAGTGTATAAAAGTAGACCATGGAAAATAAAGAATTGGGATCAGTTCCTCGAAAGACTGGTCTCCCCATGTCTCTCTCTCTCTCACTCTGGTTGAGTCTCCATCTGGAGCGCGGAACCCACCATGCTTACTAATTATGCCTGGGCTTCTAAGATCCGACCGGGGAGGCCTCAGTGTCTCCTCTCCTTCGGGAGAACGGAAGGACGCCTGCGGCCTACGTAAGTGGTGCAAGCTTCTTGTCTTGAAGTTTTATTGGTCCCCCGCGTAAACCAAGCTACTCAGCCTCTTTTCTCCACTGAATTTTCCTACTGAGCTATCCTTATTCTATTCCTTAATTAACGTTTAATTAAGCAGTTGTTCCCTGACCCTCGCCTAGCCGTCTCTCCTTCGAATACCCTGGATCAGCTGGGGCTGGTCCCCGGCACTGGACTGTCCTCTGGGACAAGAAAGTAAAAATCCAACTGACACCCCCACCATGACCCAGAGAGCCTTGAAGAACTGGTGTAAGGTAAACCCACAGGGTTGGACCATGTGATTGCTGTGGAGCTGGTGGGGGTGTGACAAAGGACCATGTGAGATGCATGAAGCAATGAGCAACCAAACTCTGGCTATGGGACAGTTTTTCAAGAGCTGGTCCTGCTTATTATTAAAAAAAAAAAAAAAAAAAAATGAATCTGGAGTGGAGTAATGAATGATTCTATACAAATCACCAAATCTTAATTCTTTTCAAATGTTGATTGTATTTTAAAAGACCCATGATTCAAAGCACTCCTTTCACCTTACTCAACCCCCTAATAAAAGCAGACTTGCTCCCTTCATTAAGCCAAATTTATTGATATTCAAAGTGTATTGACTTACTACTCTGTGATTGCCCTAATTACGCTGGAACTTCCAAAGCCCTGGAGCTCTGCTGATGAAAATAATCCCTTGCCAGTATTTCCTTTCTGACTGAGCACCTCTGTGCACTGAAAACATCTACCAGTGCAAATTAGGAAGGGCTCTCCTGGTCCTTATCATGTGAATTTTGTGGCTTTACCTTTTCAACAGGGTAAGTCCTTTTCTCAAGTCATCTGGGGATAGCCTGAGACAGCTCATCCATGAGAAGGCCCAGAGAAGAAGGAGGAGGAAGGAGAGAGAAATCAGTGAAAATCTTCAACATTTGTTCCTTAATGATAAGCATCTTGACCCTTCTGTGTAGAATATCTGAATTAACTACTCAATCCTGAAACTGACGGAAGTAGTTCTGTCAGGAACAGAAGTCCCTCATTATAATGTGGTTTTCATGAGCAGATATTTCTGGGGAAAGAGGAGGAAAGCCAGGGACAGGGAGATGTCAAAATATGGCTATCAAAACCTAACGCTGTCAAGCCTACAACACTCAGAGCGACAAGCTGGAGTCCGTCCCATCCCTAGTATGTCACAGAGACATTTCACGTCTACAGCATCACCACCCAGGCATGTCCACAGCTTGCTCTGTGCCCTAGGACAAGGCCTTCCTTGCCTCTGAGTCTCATCTCATTCATATTAATACACAGATGAGGCTGGACGAGGGGACCTCTGCAGTCCATCATGATCTATTCTGTCTAGTATTCAGGCCATGGAATTTAACTCCCCTAGTGGCCATGCTTTGTCTTGGTGCCTTCATTCCTCATGACATCACTCTTCCCAAGACTCCTCTGATTTTTTTAAACACTGTGTCTAAAACGCCAAGAGAATCTCTTCAGGTGCATGTTAAGAGTGTTTCCTGGAGAACAGTTGGTTAAAGCCTATTGTCTGTTTCTTTAAATTAATTTTTATTGGAGTATAGTTGCTTTACAATATTGCATTAGTTTCTGCTGTACAGCAAAGTGAATCAACTGTATGTATACATATATCCCCTCTTTTTTGGATTTCCTTCCCATTTAGGTCACCACAGAGCACTGAGTATGGTCTCCTGTGCTCTACAGTAGGTTCTCATTAGTTATTTATTTTATTTATAATATCAAGAGTGTATATATGTCAATCCCAATCTCCCAATTCATCCACCACCACCTCTTTCTCCCCTTAGTGTCCATTCATTTGTTCTCTATGCCTGTGTCTCTACTTCTGTTTTCCTATTGCCTGTTGATGGACCTTCTGAACACCACCCTTGCAGAATGACCCAGAGCTGGAGGTTGATTTTCCCCTCGGGGTACATCTGGCAATGTCTAGAGATATTTTTGTCACAACCTGGAAGGGGAATGTATAATGCTCTTGACATCTAGTGGGTAGAAGCCAGAGATGCCTCTACTAATACTAAAATGTTCAGGACAGCTATCAACAACCATTATCCAGCCCAAAATGGGGAGAGTACCAAGGCTGAGAGGCCTTGCCCAATGCCAGAATGAGTGGAGCACCCAGCTCCCCCAGCTCCCTAGAATGGATTGTATGTATCTCTTTCCAATTCCTCATCTATAAGGTCACTCTGATAGCTACAAAGTGGCCATTGTGGGAATATTTACACCACAGAAATTGGTATACCCTACTCCTTTGAAGAAAAGTTATGACCAACCTAGATAGCATATTAAAAAGCAGAGACATTACTTTGCCAACAAAGGTCCGTCTAGTCAAGGCTATGGTTTTTCCTGTGGTCATGTATGGATGTGAGAGTTGGACTGTGAAGAAAGCTGAGCACCAAAGAATTGATGCTTTTCAACTGTGGTGTTGGATAAGACTCTTGAGAGTCCCTTGGACTGCAAGGAGATGCAACCAGTCCATTCTGAAGGAGATCAGCCCTAGGATTTCTTTGGAAGGAATGATGCTAAAGCTGAAACTCCAGTACTTCGGCCACCTCATGTGAAGAGTTGACTCATTGGAAAAGACTCTGATGCTGGGAGGGATTGGGGGCAGGAGGAGAAGGGGACAACAGAGGATGAGATGGCTGGATGGCATCATTGACTCGATGGATGTGAGTCTGAGTGAACTCCGGGAATTGGTGATGGACAGGGAGGCCTGGTGTGCTGCGATTCATGGGATCGCAAAGAGTCAGACACGACTGAGCAACTGAACTGAACTGAACTGAACAGATCAAGGCAATTTTATTTCTGAGAGCTAGCTGCTAAACATTTATCAACACATTGCTACTTACAGCCAAGTCCTAAAATAACTGATTCAAAACTCAAAAGTGCTTTTAGTAAGAAGGCTAGATTGTAGGGAAACTAGAGATGATTTTACCTGTGTATGAGGAGTCTGACCTTATCGTGACAAGGACAAAGACGAAAGGAGCAGCATGAAGTACATTATGGGCACATCCTTGAAGACTCTCCTGTCTTACTGTTCTGTTTGTTTGCTTACTCATCCTTCCAAACAGTATTTGAGGGGACAATTTAAGAAATAACAATAGGTTTATTTATTAAACTCCTCAGAGGAAAAGCATGACAGAATGATAATAATCCAATATATTTAATTTTGAAAACTGGACATACAAAAATAAAGATCAACATGCAACAGGTTGCAAAGCCTGAGGGGCAAAGGCAGCCTTTTAGCACCTGGCCTGGCCACCTGTGCGCATGCTCAGTCATTTCAGTCCTGTCAGACTCTTTGTGACCCCATGGACTGTAGCCCTCCAGGCTCCTCTGTTCATGGGATTATCCAGGCTAAAATTTTAGAGTGGGTTGCTATGTCCTCCTCCAGAGGATCTTCCCGACCCAGGAATCGAACCCATGTCTCTTATGTCTCCTTCACTGGCAGGCAGGTTCTTTACCACTAGCGCCACCACCTGAGAGATACACTTCCTGGAAAAGCACAAGTCCTGGATGTCAGCAAAGCTGGACTCACTAGATGCCCAAAGAGATCCACTCCTGCCTTCCAGGGTTTCACGCAGACAACAGACACACTACAGAAACTCCAGCTCCATTGGAGGGAAATCTTTTCCCTGAGTTTGCTCTTCATTACTGTCTTGATATTTGCCTCTGGTTGCTATAACAAAATCTGGCCTTGGAATTTTTCTGAGAACAAATAGGAAATAGTTGTGGGGGGGTGCAGTTCAAGACCCTACGCACATTTAGGTTTGGTTATAAACACTCATCGTAAGAGAGAGCATTGACTCATTAAACCAAAAACAAAACCAAAAAAATACTTTTTAAAATCCCCATTCAAAAACTCTTACTGTGTTCCAGAAGTGACCCACTAGAAAGCTGTTTGTTCTCATAGACAAGGTCACCAGCAAAACGAACCAGCAGGGTGGGGCAGTGACCAGCTGGGGTCCTGGTCACCCCGTGCCAAGACACACTCTGCTTCTAGTGTGCTTGATTTCTGGAGCTGGGAGTGCGAACCCAAGAGTAGAAAATTTCCACTTGCTAGAACTGATTATTTTGTCCAGTGATTATTTTTCAATTGAAGAGAAAACCAGGGCCACAACCATGCAAACTCCAGCACCAAGTGTATGGAAAATACGATGAAGGCATTGGGGCCTGTGACACACCTCGGGCCCAGATGTGCTGGGTGTCTCTCTGGCTTTTTTGTCTGTCTTCCTCTGAGGCCCTTATATCTGAAATTGTATTCCTAAATCTCCACATTACATCTAAGCCCAAATTAACCTCGCAGTTCACGTCCACTGCCCTGTCTTCTAGAACCAGGCTTATATGTGGGAAGAAGCAGCTATCACCCCAACAGAGGGATCTGAAGGGTAGGAAAGCCTCTGCACCCTACATGGGCTGGCCAGTGTGACTAGGGGTCTGCAGCATGGACAGCTGTTGTGAGACACAGAGGCTATAGGAGATGTCCTGGAGAAATAGCCTATTGATCCTTCCATTGGCCATTTGGCTCCATGGTTCCAACCTGATTTTTCCCATCCGATCCTCCTCTACTCCCATCAAGCTTTCCAACAAATCTCCTCTGCTTTTGTCAAACTCCTACCTCACTATCCCTTGCATCTAGCACAAGTGACAAGTGAAAATCGCTCAGTCGTGTCCGACTCTTTGGAACCCATGGGCTATAGCCCATTGAATCCTCCAGGCCAGAATACTGGAGTGGGTAGCCTTTCCCTTCTCCAGGTGATCTTCCCAACCTAGGGATCAAACCCAGGTCTCCCGCATTGCAGGTGGATTCTTTACCAACTGAGCCACAAAGGAAGCCCAAGAATACTGGAGTGGGTAGCCTATCCCTTCTCCAGTGGATCTTCCCAACCCAGGAATCGAACTGGGGTCTCCTCCATGGCAGGCAGATTCTTTACCAACTGAGCTATGAGGGAAGCCTGCATCCAGCACAGATGCCTCCAAAACAATGACAAAAATTAATTACCACATCAAGCAATCTTTATCTCTCACTGTTGCTCAAAAGAGAGAACAGATTTGTTCAGAGGAACTATTCAATGAAGCCACTTGGGGAGGACAGACAAGAATTCAAGAGATGATCAAATAGCAAACAGTAGTCACTGAACTACTATTCATAAAATAAGAAAGGAAAGAAAATGTATCAGGCCACAGGAGGCTGAGCCTGTGTCAGTTCAGTTCAGTTCAGTCACTCAGTCGTGTCCGACTCTTTGCGACCCCATAAATAGCAGCACACCAGGCCTCCCTGTCCATCACCAACTCCCGGAATTCACTCAGACTAACGTCCATCAAGTTAGTGATGCCATCCAGCCATCTCATCCTCTGTTGTCCCCTTCTCCTCATGCCCCCACTCCCTCCCAGCACCAGAGTCTTTTCCAATGAGTCAACTCTTCGCATCAGGTGGCCAAAGTATTGGAGTTTCAGCTTTAGGATCATTCCTTCCAAAGAAATCCCAGGGCTGATCTCCTTCAGAATGGACTGGTTGGATCTCCTTGCAGTCCAAGGGACTCTCAAGAGTCTTCTCCAACACCACAGTTCAAAAGCATCAATTCTTCAGCACTCAGCCTTCTTCACAGTCCAACTCTCACATCCATACATGACCAAAGGAAAAACCATAGCCTCGACTAGATGGACCTTTGTTGGCAAAGTAATGTCTCTGCTTTTGAATATGCTATCTAGGTTGGACATAACTTTCCTTCCAAGGAGTAAGCGTCTTTTAATCCCATGGCTGCAGTCACCATCTGTAGTGATTTTGGAGCCCAGAAAAATAAAGTCTGACACTGTTTCCACTGTTTCCCCATCTATTTCCATGAAGTGATAGGACTGGATGCCATGATCTTCATTTTCTGAATGTTGAGCTTTAAGCCAACTTTTTCACTCTTCTCTTTCACTTTCATCAAGAGGCTTTTGAGTTCCTCTTCACTTTCTGCCATAAGGGTGGTGTCATCTGCATATCTGAGGTTATTGATATTTCTCCTGGCAATCTTGGTTCCAGCTTGTGCTTCTTCCAGCCCAGCGTTTCTCATGATGTACTCTGCATATAAGTTAAATAAGCAGGGTGACAATATATAACCTTGACATACTCCTTTTCCTATTTGGAACCAGTCTGTTGTTCCATGTCCAGTTCTAACTGTTGCTTCCTGACCTGCATAGATTTCTCAAGAGGCAGGTCAGGTGGTCTGGTATTCCCATCTCTTTCAGAATTTCCCATAGTTTATTGTGATCCATACAGTCAAAGGCTTTGGCATAGTCAATAAAGTGGAAGTAGATGTTTTTCTGGAACTCTCTTGCTTTTTCCATGATCCAGTGGATGTTGGCAATTTGATCTCTGGTTCCTCTGCCTTTTCTAAAACCAGCTTGAACATCAGGAAGTTCACAGTTCACATATTGCTGAAGCCTGGCTTGGAGAATTTTGAGCATTACTTTACTAGTATGTGAGATGAGTGCAATTGTGCGGTAGTTTGAGCATTCTTTGGCATTGCCTTTCTTTGGGATTGGAATGAAAACTGACCTTTTCCAGTCCTGTGGCCACTGCTGAGTTTTCCAAATTTGCTGGCATATTGAGTGCAGCACTTTCACAGCATCATCTTTCAGGAATTGGAATAGATCAACTGGAATTCCATCACCTCCACTAGCTTTGTTCATAGTGATGCGAAGGGCCCACTTGACTTCAAATTCCAGGATGTCTGGCTCTAGGTCAGTGATCACACCATCGTGATTATCTGGGTTGAAGATCTTTTTTGTACAGTTATTCTGTGTATTCTTGCCACCTCTTCTTGATATCTTCTGCTTCTGTTAGGTCCATACCATTTCTGTCCTTTATCAAGCCCATCTTTGCATGAAATGTTCCCTTGGTATCTCTAATTTTCTTGAAGAGATCTCTATTCTTTCCCATTCTGTTGTTTTCCTCTATTTCTTTGCATTGATCGCTGAGGAAGGCTTTCTTATCTCTTCTTGCTATTCTTTGGAACTCTGCATTCAGATGCTTATATCTTTCCTTTTCTCCTTTGCTTTTTGCTTCTCTTCTTTTCACAGCTATTTGTAAGGCCTCCCCGGACAGCCATTTTGCTTTTTTGCATTTCTTTTCCATGGGGATGGTCTTGATCCCTGTCTCTTGTACAATGTCACGAACCTCATTCCATAGTTCATCAGGCACTCTATCTATCAGATCTAGGCCCTTAAATCTATTTCTCACTTCCACTGTATAATCATAAGGGATTCGATTTAGGTCATACCTGAATGGTCTAGTGGTTTTCCCTTTCTTCAATTTAAGTCTGAATTTGGCAATAAGGAGTTCACGGTCTGAGCCACAGTCAGCTCCTGGTCTTGTTTTTGCTGACTGTATAGAGCTTCTCCATCTTTGGCTGCAAAGAACATAATCAATCTGATTTCGGTGTTGACCATCTGGTGACGTCCATGTGTAGAGTCTTCTCTTGTGCTGTTGGAAGAGGGTGTTTGCTATGACCAGTGCATTTTCTTGGCAAAACTCTATTAGTCTTTGAGCCTGTGTGGGAGGGGCCTAAAGAGGTAATAACTGTAAGAGTAGCTTCTTACCTCGTATTTACCGCTGTCGAGCACTAGTTCCAATCTCTTTACCTGTATCCACTTATTTAATACTTACATAACCCAATGAAGTGGTCCCTACTACTATCCCCATTTCACAGATGGGGAAACAAAGGCCCAGAGTGGCTCAACAACTTGCCCAAGGTTACTGGCTTGTGAACAATGGTGCTAGTGGGCAATCATCTGTATTTTGAACCATAGAATTCGTACTTTGAACCACTCAACTCCCTAAGAGGGTAAACCTCTGGGAATAGCTGAGGAAGGACAGTAAAACAGAAGAATTTTATCAAATATTAAAAGATATCAGTGTAAGACACACCATAATGTTATGGACTGCTATGAAAATGCTGTCGTTATACTCTGGCTCACCATCACAGTAAGGCAGTAAGTGGTTTCAGAGATAGCAAGTATCCAAACATGAAAAAGGCACATCTTAAAAATAATGAAATACAGCCCTGAATGGAGATGATGAGCCTGTGGGCTGTGCAATGAAACCACATCTCCCCTTGGAAACCCTCAGTTAAATCCTGTATGCCTCACTGATGCTTCTGTGAGTATAGATTTTTGAGGGGAGGTGGTACAGGGAAAAATTTATAGAAGTGCCGTGTGTGTGCACACACGTACACTCACTCATCCATGCAGGCATGAGTGATCAAGTGCAGGACAAAGACAGTTTTAGCAATTTCAAAATTTCCCTACACAAACAAAATACAGTTTATTTTGCTGTAATTGATCTAATCCTTCTCCTGAGCCCTTCGCTTTACAATGGAGAGACAGATAATTAAACATCAACCCACAGAATAAATTAAACAAGCTCCTGGGTATTTCAATCTTGCAGTTTTCCTCCCCAGCTTTCCCTTCTCCGAGATGACCTCTAAGGGAAGAGTTTATTCTTACCTGTTGATGGCACAAAGAGGGAAGGAGATCCTTGGTCTCTGTGATTCATACACACAGGTCCTGTACCTCTCTCCAGGTCCTCTGGGTCCTCCTCGGAGGCCTTTGATGCTGAAGTCTGTGGCCAGTCAAGGTCTGCTATGCACTCTCTTGGCTTGGCTGGGGCCCAGTGAACTGAGCTCCCCTTGGAGCCCTCTTAGGAATCAAGGATCCTTGAGGTCTGCCTATGCTTTCCATCCTGGGCAGTCCCCATGGGTTCATCAGCAGGGCTTACTCATGGCACTCAGAACTCTTGCCCAGTGAGCCCTGGTATGACTGCAGCATCCTGCCCACTGCAGCGCCCTGCTGGCTGCCACACTGAAATAGCCATACTAAATAAGCTCTTGCCATCCCAGTCTCTTTGGAGAAGGAAATGGCAACCTACTCCAGTATTCTTGCCTGGAAAATTCTGTGGACAGAGGAGCCTGGTGGGCTACAGTGCATGGGGTCACAAAGAGTCAGACAGCTGAGCACACACACATCCTGGTCTCTTAGTCGATTTCTAAGAGGCTTACCTACTGGTAGTTAGTTAACTATGCCCAGAAGACCATAACCACCTGAAGGGGAAACACAGACATTATATAGAATTAGCTAAATTAATAAAGATTATTATCGATTGCCTATACATGCAATCTAAAAAATAGCATAAATGAACCTATTTACAAAACAGAAATAGAGTCAACAGATGTAGAAAACAAATTTACAGTTACCAAGGGGGAAAGCAAGGGAGAAATAAATTGGGAGACTGGGATTGACATATACACACTACTATATATACAATAGATAACTAATAAGAACCTACTATATAGCACAAGGAACTCTACTCAATACTCTGTAATGGCCGATATGGAAACAGAATCTAAAAAAGGGTGGATATAACTGATCCACTTTGCTGTACAGCATAAACTAACAACACTGTAAATCAACTGTACTTCAATAAAAATTAATTGCAAAAGATTATTATCACTTACTGAATACATCAGTGTGTGTTCTTGCCCTAGTTCTGGTAAATATTATCTATCTTCCCCCATTGGGGAGAGAGGAACATATGCCAGCATGAACATGTGCCATTCAGGTCATTCTATCTGACTCCCCCAGGATAATCTGACCCAGGAAAGGCAAGGATTGCTTATGCGCTGGTTTTAGGAGTTTATCCAGAGCTTCAGGTCATTATGGCTAGAGAGGTAAATAAGCTGAAGAGCTGATACTGCTGAAATCGCATCCTTCCCCGAAAGTCTGGGATGAACCCATCAGATCTCAGGACAGAGGACCAGGGTGGCTGTTTGGCACCTCTACAGACTGGAGCAGCTGAGTGTGGCACCCGTCAAGGCCCAAGGAGCAGGTCTCCTTCCACAATCCCCCTTCCTCCTTCCGGAACATCTACCCTCTGTCCACCTCAACGGACTGCCCCCTCTCCCCACCCCACCCCCGTTCAAGAAGTAGAGTATTTGAATTCTACATTTTAAAAGAAAATCCTCAGGCGGCCAAATCTTAAAAAAAAAAAAAGAAGAAGAAGAACATGAAAGTGAGTTTTAGAAGAAAAACTGGAAGAGAGAGCAGAGCTGTTCATAGGTCCAGAAAACAGAGTCCACCCCCCTCCCCACCCCCTTCCCCCCCAGACCTGGTCCTGACAGTCTGGGTCCTCCCCTGGCCACGCCCCCCTCCATGGAGACCTGCCCACTCGGAACCTGCATCTCCTTTTCCAGATCACACCTTGGGTCCCAGAGACCACTCTCTGCCTGAGCGTCCCAAGCCCCCTTCCAGAGCCCTCCCCAGGCCGGTTCTCTTAAGGGAGAACCTCCAGTAATCACACACCTATGCCCAAGAAGTAGCCACAGGGTGGCTGTTTGCAGACATGGAGCTTGTATGTACGAACTGGGGCTGCCGGGGAAGAAAGAGATGGGGGACAGGCAGCAGGCCGAGGGCGGGGAAACCTCACTTCCTGAGCCACGTCATTCCTGCATGGCACCCCAGGAGCCCATAAATTTTCATTCCAACCTGCCTTCTGTGCAGGTATATTTGTCAAGGCAGGAGGATGGAACATACGTTATTTAACATCCGGTCAGCCTGATTTATAGCTTGTAAATATTTAGACGTGGTACATGAGCCTTCATTCTTACACTTGCTGGGGCCCCACAAAAGTTAAGTGGGGGTAGGGAAGGGGAAATGGAGGGACTTTCTGGATCAAAAAGAACCAAAATTGTTTCTGTGCCATGTGGTGCATAGAACAGCATCTAGCACATAGTAAGTACCCAAAATGTCTGTCAAAAGAAGGAAGAGAGGGAAGGAGGGAAGGAAAGAGAACAGGAAGGCTTTGTGTTAAACCTTCCATACCTTCAGGAGCTGTAGCACAGAGTCAGGAAAGTCAGAATTCAAATTCTGTTTCTATGCTTCCCCCTGAGTGTCCTCATACAATTTACTGGACATCTCTGAGCCTCAGGTCCCTCATCTGGAAAATGGGGAGGCTTTGTCTATCATATAGTGAAGCAAAGGTAAGTAATAGCTAATTACATCAACCCCTCTGTCATCATCATTTTCATTATATTCTCCATCCCTCAATCCCATTTAATTTATATTCTGAAGACCAACTTGTTTCAGACAATCTCAGGAAGGCTACTGCTACTGATGTGCCCAAAATAGAGAATGAAAGATTTTATGATCTCCATTTCCACCCCACTGATATTCTCAAATGCCCACCAACCACCCATTGTAGGTGCAGCTGGTGGGCCACCCATACCCCTGGGCACATGCCATTTCAATACTCAGCAGCTTGATTTCCAATGCCTGGCTCTAGCATTTTTTTGCATAAGAGCAAAGTCGACTAGAGGCCACTTTGCCACTTGAATGGCAGGACAGAAGTGTGGGACAGTAATGCCCAGAAGCAGCCTTCAGCCAATGTCAAATTCGAGTGGGTAGCAATACCCCATCTCTCTCACTCCCAGAGCAAGATAACTCTGAGGTGCACATTCTATGCTGCTGCTGCTGCTGCTAAGTCGCTTCAGTCGTGTCCAACTCTTGCGACCCCATAGACGGCAGCCCACCAGGCTCCTCTGTTCACGGAATTCTCTAGGCAATACTGGAGTGGGTTGCCATTTCCTTCTCCAGCACATTCTATACTGAATCCCAATAGAATCAGTTCCAGTTACCCTCAGTACTAACTTGTGGAAAAGGAACCCTTTGGTTGCTACACAAGTATGTATGAGTATAGCCACACCAGTTACTATGACCAGCAAGTGTTTAATTGCTCAGTGTTCATGCCTTATGTGTGTGTTAATCCCTCAGTCGTGTCCTTCTCTTTGTGACCCCCTGGGCTGTAGCTCACCAGGCTCCTCTGTCCATGGGATTCTCCAGGCAAGAATACTAGAGTGGTTGCCATGCCCTTCTCCAGGGGATCTTCCCGATCCAGGGATTGAACCCACATCTCCAGTATCTCCAGCATTGCAGGCAGATTCTTTACTGCTGAGCCAGCTGGGAAGCCCCCAGGACTGCCTTACTATTTGTTAAACATTTTGAAAACCACCTCTTCACATTTAACCAGCAAGTTGCTACCACAAGCACTTCTTGAAAAATGACAACAGCAACTTCACCTATAAAATAATAAATATTTATTATTTTTCCCTGCTTCCTACAAAGGCATTAAAATTCAATAATTAAGTGGTGGAGAACAGACTGTAAAAGATCACTCAGCATTTCTACCCACATACAAAAGCCAGCAAACACCATGGAGTTTTTGTTGTCACTGTGGCTGGAAGATTTCCCATGTGTTCAAGGGAGGTATCATGACCCTACACAGTGTATCAAAGAGGGCATCTGCTCTCAAATACTTCTGTACTTGGCAGTGACCTCGGGGCTTGACAAATATGTTGTCTCCATGTTTTTATTTATTATCTCATAATCCTTTGAATGGCGACACATTCTGAGATTACAACAAATATATTAAGATCCCAATATGAATATAAGTAACCAAAAAGATGACCTAGATCTAGAGTGGGTGAAAGCCAAAGCAAACAGTGGCTAAACTGGGCAGCTGTTTGCAATTAGATTCAATTAACACATTTTAAACACAGCATTACGGGGGAACCCCTTTGAAGTGTGTTGCTCTGGGAAGGTTTTTTTCTTGAAAGGGGCTTCCTAATGGGAAGCAGTCAAAATGCACAGCTGAACAACTTAACTTCCTATTTTGACTTGAGTGCCACATAGAGTTCACAGTTTTAATTCATTTTCCCCACTTATGTGTATAAATATTTCAAACATGTAATGAAATGTCTGGGAAGGCATCTTTGCTGAAAAGAATATTTGTGAAGCCAGGAAGAGGGAAGAAAGGGGCTGAGCTCCTGCACTCTTAACTTGCATGCCATTGAATTGCCAATCTCTACTAGAAATGCACATTGTAAAATCATAACCATTCGTTTAATAAGCATATCAAAGCACTGTCTATTGCGAATGAAAAGCTACATGAGAATGAGAACCCAGTCTCGTTTCTCACTGTATCTCTACTACCTGCACTGGCACACAGTAGGCCTACCAAAAATACTAGTTAACTGAAGGAACGGATGGATGGGCACTGAATGAATAAGCAAATGCATGAATGAAGTAAAGAAATAAATGAATTATATACATGTGTTTGGAAAACACAAGCTAAAGTCCCTAACCCATGTATATGCGTGTGTGACACAGAGCCACACGCATATTCAGAGAAAAGGAGAGAGCTGTCTTAATGCTTCTAATTAGTTTGCTGGTCCTGCCTATTTGGGGATAATTTGGGAGTTAAACTTTAGCTTCTTTTTCATGTCTGACAAAAAGCTGAGGAATGCAAAGTTAGGTAGAATGCACCTAGAATGGTCTGTGACAATTAGCACTAAAAAAATATGTGAGGACTAATGGGATGCCCTGGTGGCTCAGTCAGTAAAGAATCTGCCTGCAATGCAGGAGACCCTGGTTGGATCCCTGGGTCGGGATGATCCCCTGGAGAAGGAAATGACAACTCACTCCAGTATTCTTTCCTGGAGAATCCCTGGACAGAGGAGCCTGGCGGGCTATAGTCTATGGGTTGCAAAGAGTTGGACACAACTAAAGCAGCTTAGCATGCAAGCACACACCCGGAACAAAAATCCCATGGGCTGCACCTAAGACCGAACACAACCAAAGAAACAAACAAACATTCTAAAAAGAAGAAGAAAACGTTGATGCTAAGAAGGAACTGAGGCTATGACATCCGAAAGCAAAAGAGCTCTGACACTGTCCATGTGACAATGTCTCGGGTTGGAGGGAGGCTGGAGCAGAGCTGGGTGCCATTAGAGCCTTATAATGACAAGTTCCTGCAACTTGATAATTTAGGGACTTGTAATGTATCTGTCCACACATCAGCCAGTTTCAGAGCCAATGGTGTACTCCTCGAAGACAACCTAGAAACCTGGAAAATCCAAGATGAATGGTCTGTTAGCATAAAGGATCTCAATGGCTTAAATCCTCCATATATCATGCCTGCATGAAAGGCTTCCTGTGTAAACAGAGGAGCAAGACCACACTGCCTTGTATCAAGCCCTGCTCAGCTTGTTTAAAAGGGGCATTATTTTCCACTGCGCATGTGGTTTCTTCACAGTTTCACTCACACACGCACACAGCCTATCTGTGCACAAGGCATAAAACTCTTTGGGCAGGCTCTTAAGTAATAAAGGGCTTAGCCTTTTTGTATTACCTTGGGGAGCTTAAAGCTACAGATGACACTGATGCTTCTATGATACCTACTGGTCAGGCTTCCATCTCTCTCTCAGCTGGTCATCAATATCGCTTCCCTTCCTACTGCCTTCGAATCCTGCAACATTCAGTCCATTTGTTCTTGAACCTCAGTAAACAAAGGTGCTTATTTTTGGTTTTGTTGTTATTTAGTCCCTCAGTCGTGTCTGACTCTTTGTGACCTCATGGACTGTAGCCCGCCAGGCTCCTCTGTCCTTGGAATGTCCCAGGCAAGAATACTGGAGTGGGTTGCCATTTCCTCCTCCAGTGGATCTTTCTGACCCAGGAATCAAACCCATGTCTCCCATATCTCTTGCATTGGCAGGTGGATTCTTTAACCCTCAGCCACCAGGGAAGCCCTCTTTTTGGTTTACTTGCTATCAGATAGGGTTTCTTTTTAATTAAGTAGTAATTATATACAAACATTTTATGACAATTCTGCAACATATGAGATTCAAATCCATTTCTATGGACTCCCAAGCCTTAGGCTCATGGCAAAGGCCTTATGACTGCATGATGGATATGGATGAATTACTCATAAAAGTCAGGAGGAAGAGAGGGAGCAGAAGGTATTGCATTGAGAACAGGCTTTATGTTCTTTAAGTTTATGAACACTCCAGTTTATGCTGTAGTAAGGCAATGGCACCCCACTCCAGTATTCTTGCCTAGAGAATCCCATGGACGGAGAAGCCTGGTAGACTACAGTCCATGGGATCGCTAAGAGTCGGACACGACTGAGTAACTTCACTTTCACTTTTCACTTTCATGCATTGGAGAAGGAAATGGCAACCCACTCCAGTGTTCTTGCCTGGAGAATCCCAGGGACAGAGGAGCCTGGTGGGCTACCATCTATGGGGTCACACAGGGTCGGACACGACTGAAGTGACTTAGCAGCAGCAGCAGCAACAGCAATACTACCAAAATCTCAAAGGCATCTTTCTCACTCCACTACAGCCCCATCATCTGTAGCCAGGGATGTGGCAGGGGAAAGGTCTGCTTGGCCTCACACCAGCAATGACACACTCGGGCTGGTGGTGACACACATCACCTCCGTGTGCATCTACAGCCCAGAGCTAGTCATGTGGCCCAAGCACAGCCACTCAACCACAAGGGCGCCAGCATGTGAAACCCCACCATGTGCCAGGAAGTCACAGAGCCAGAAAGATTCGGGGAACAGCACTCTTGACCACCAAGACAGGAGGAAAAATGGAAGAAGCCAGTAACTGACTACCTTTGAGAAAGACACACTAGGAGATCTTACCCACCATCACTGACCTAACCCTAGTTCCAATTTAACAGCATCTACCACTGCCTATAATATCCTGCAAAGCAGAGAGTATTTCCCCAAACATATTTCAACATTCAGACTAATATTTAAAGAAATAATCATGCACTTCTGTAAGACTGAGGTTTTGGTAGCAGGTGGGTGTTGCTTTGTAATTTAAAAAGAAGATTTTTGTTTTAATTATAAGATTTTTTTAAAGTGTTCATTTGCTATGAAATAGGCATTCTCATATATTAATTTTAGTAACAAAGTTGGTTGGGTCTTTCTTCAATATTATTTATTATATGTGGAAAGAACATTTTAAGTGGTTCAATTGCCCTTTGACTGCATTTCTATGTCTAGAAATTACTCCTTAGGAAATAAGCAGAAAGGCAGATAAAGATCAGGTTAAAATATATTTTCTGTAGCATTATCATTAATGCTCCAAACTGAAAGTAACACAAATGTCCAATAAAAGAGGATTGATCCAATAAATTTTGCAATATCCATATGCTGGAATATTGTGTAGCTACTAGATGAAGTAGCTCAGCAAGCTGCTGAATGCATATGATTGACTACTGACATTTGGAATCACAATTACGAGGCTTATCTAGAAGTATGGAAAAAACAACATGAAGTAATAACAGGACAAAATAGAACTCAATAATACCCATTAAAATTATCTATGGTCTGCATCAAATTCAGAAGGGATTAGGGCATACACATGACATTCCAGGTGTTTGGGTTTTTCTGCTGATTGAAAATTTGTGATCAGATGTTTTGTTCAACTCTGGTTCAGTTGGTGAAAGGAAAAGAGGAGAATAGCGAGAGGAAGGGAGGAGAGAGAAGGAAGGGGGATGGTGAAAATGGACGGTTCAGGTAGAAAGGGGAGCAGAGGCAGAGGAAGATGGTTTAGAAAGCTCCCTGCAGTGGCCACGGGGGCAACCTGTGCTGCCCACCCCACCCCACCCCTGCAGAACACTGAGCAGGCTCCTCGTCTGTGAGCTACACACATGCGGTGTGATTTCATCCACCAAAAAGTGCGAATTTTTTCAGTTCATTAAATACACAGAAGGTATAGAAAAGACCTACACTCACATATACGTGTGCCACTTAGAAGGAGCTTTGGCATCTAAGTAGTGTGGCTACCCGGAAGGTTCACAACCATCCTGTGAACTAGCTGAGCGTTTCTAGGGGTGTGTGCTGCTTGGTCTGGCCAATAACCAGTTAGTATCCATGAGCAAGGCTGAGTGACAAAGGTCTGGGCTTCACCAGACTTTCTGAGCTCCATCCTTGAGGATGAAACAGAGGACTCAAGAGTTAGTAGTAGAAGTTCTTAAACAAACCAGAAACTCTTCTCAGCTCAGAGGGCTAGCAACAATGAGGTACCATCACATTCCCCCCTCCCCCTAGAAAGGCTACAATTAAAGACTCCCAATATCAAGAGTTGGTGAGGATGCAGGTCAACTGGAAGTCTCCTTCATTGCTAGTAAGAGTATAAAATGGTGCAACCACTTTGGAAAGCTGTTAGGCTGCTTTTCATGTAAGTCCACTCCTAGGTACATACTTAAATGCAGATGCCTAAAAGAGTCTTGTAGAAGATTGAGCATGGTGACGAGTCATAATAGTTCAAATTCACTCCATCTGTTTCCTTTCTCTGGGATGATGGACTGCCCAGGACAGGGTTTTCTCACGGTAGAGTCCAGGGGCACCAGAAAGCAGAGAAGGCTTGCCTCGCATCTTGAAGCCCCACTGAGAACCAACCCATGGTCACTTCAGTCCTTTTTCTGTTGGCAAAGCGTTCACTGAGCATTTATTACAGACTTGACTCTTCTCAGGCATTTTAACCTTTGAAAGTGAAGTGAAAGTATTAATCACTCAGTCGTGTCTGACTCTTTGAGACCCCATGGACTGCAGCCCTCCAGGCTCTTCTGTCCATGGAATTCTCCAGTCAAGAATACTGGAGTGGGTTGCCATTCCCTTCACCAGGGGATCTTCCCGACCCAAGGATTGAACCTGGGTCTCCTGCATTGCATGCAGATTCCTTATCACCGAGCCACCTGGGAAGCCCAAAACTATGGTACACTTCATGAATTTGCACATCATCCTTGGGCAGGGGCCATGCTAATCTTCTCTGTATTGTTCCAATTTTAGTATATGTTCTGCTGAAGTGAGCACAATGAGGTAGATACAATAATTATCCCCTTATATAGATGAAGAAACTGAGACTTAGGGAAGTTAAGCAATTTTTAAAGTTAAGAAGTTAAGCAATTCAAAGATCTGAGTGCCAAGTCAGTTCCAGAGTTCCTCACGCTGAACCAGGATTTAGAAGACCCAAGGTCCTGCCTGCCCTCTCCTGGCACACAAGCCTGGGGAATGAAATGAATTGAGGCATAAATTTTTTAATGGCTTGAAAAAGTCACTTAACCTATCTGGCTTTCAATTTCTTGTAAAAAATGAACGTTACATTGAATCTCTAATCTCACTTCAGGTATAAATTTAATGCCAAAGTTCTGTAAACTCAGTAGAAAACTTATTGTTAACTGACAACAGGTGTAAATGGATAATTTGCTAATCACTAAAAGCAAGCCCACAAACTACCCCTGATTTCAAGCAACTATTCTTAAAGTTTCTTTATGTAATATAGATACCAATTTAATTCTCATTTTTAAATACTGAATATTGCTTTTTGGCAGATCCTTTCTGGTAGGAAAAAGTAATTCCTTGTAAAAGTTAGATCAATTCTCCCTGTTAATGCAGGATTTCACTTCAATCTTTCACTGCAAATTACAGTTCCCAGGGAAGCAGAAGCAGGCTTCTGGCACATGGGTTTTACCCTCTTCATTCTGTGGGTGGGGGGTGGTTAGAGCACAGTTGATAGACCAGGAGAGCTCCCTCAGGGTGTTCACACATGCGTGCAAATCCCATTCCAGCAAGAGCAAGAGGAAGGGCTGAAATTGTATCATGGCCTATTGTTACTTAAAATAACCTCCTAGTGTTCTCTGAGGATTTTTTAAAAACACTCCTCTGATCTCCCAAAACAGACTTACAGACTTAGAAAGCAGCTAATTTCTACCTGTTTGCATTACCATACTGTTTGGGAAACAGGATAAATGGATGGGTAAATGGGTAAGCAGATGGGTGGATGGGTAAGTGGGTGGATAGGTAGTTGAACAGGTAAGTAGATGGCTGGGTGGATGGTCATACTGGACAGATAGACTGGTAAATACACACGCTGTACCAACGTCAGGAATGCCTTTTCCATCCCACTCTCTTTCACCTAATTAACCCCTATGTACATGTCAGTTCTCCTCCCAAACATTGCTCCCTCCAAGAAGCCTTCCCTGATTCCCCAGTCAAGGTCAGATCCCTTCGCTCTCCTTTCACAGTGCACTGTTCCTTTCTTCAGAGCACTAATCTATATGGAGTCAGGCAATGTCAGTACAATCGAGTAGATGTTTAATGTCGATATCCTCATCCAGGCTGCAAACTCCGTGAAAACAGGGAGCATGTGAGAAATGAAAGGGAAAAAAGTGAACAACCAAAGCAGGCTATGAGCTTTGAACTTCATCATAAAGAGGTTTCTGCTGTAATCACAGAACTGCCATATTTTAGAAAAGAAGAAACCTTCAAGGTCAAACGGTACTCAGAGAATGAAAGAACCAGAGTTCTGAGGGAACCTGTGGTTCAACCTCCCACACAATGTAGGAATCTCTGCATTGTAATGAGATTTGACCTGTATGAACAAAGTGTATAATTCTTTTCGGAGTAGGCATTTACTTCCTTGGGAGACATCATTTGCTCTGGTTACCCTGAAACCCTAAGACATTTAATTTAGTTCACATAAGTGACGATTTTCTTCTCGTGCTTTTTCAATCAATTAATAATTCTATCTATCCCAGTGCAAGGCATTAGCGATGTGTGTGTATGTGTACACCCATATATTAATTATGCAGAAATCAAATTTTTACCAATGAAATCATTTAAAGTGCACCAAAGTGTTTCACTCTTTAAAGGAATTTTAAGGTAAATTCTAGATTATTTTAAACTTTAGGTTATCTGACTCCTGATGTGTGTAGTTGAGTCTAGATTTTTAATCTGAGCTTTCTGAAAATGAGACACACCTCCAGCACTGGATTTTACAATGAAGAGATTCCTCAAAAGGATGACTGGGAGCACTTTATCATAATATTTAATAGACGAAGATTAAACTGGTTCTCCCTAGTATGTCCCAGAAGACAACCCTGAGTTCCTCCCTCCTACTCTGTCTCAGGTTAGTGAGGTGGAGAGTCCATCCTCCACTCAGACCTGACCCTGCTGCCCAACTACAATGTAGGTGTCCATCTACAGATGCCTACGAGGGCAGCTTGCATGGCATGTGGAGGATTCATCTGAGGGTTCTTAGGAAATGAGCTCATCAGCTATTCCCTGAACCTGATGCCAGCCACACGACTTGTAGCAAGGAAGAGACTAATGTGATCGACCCTGTGAGTGCAGGCAGCACTGTGCCCGATCCCAGAGACCGGCTTCATGGTTGGTCTACAAGCTGAGCACAGCAGTCCTCCTTTCCTTCGCTAGAGGCTGGGCTAGGGTGGACCTGTGAGCCAACTCTGGGGCGTGAAGGGAAGGCTGCTAGGGGAGTCTCAGCCAAGGTGCTCCTCCTTGATAAAAGCAGAAAGGGCTGGAAAGAGACGCCCTTTCTCTCCATTCCCTTCATCCTTCTTGTTTGGACACTGTCCTGTTTTGGGACACTGTCCTGTGAGAACATGACTTTTGGAGTTATGATATCCGTCCTGCACTACAAAAGGAGGTACTACTGACACATGAATACCAGAATCCAGAGCACAAACATCAGGTCTCAAGTGACGTTGTGGAGTCAGAGCACCAACCCTGGGGCCTCGCATATCCAAGAAAATGAATGCTAAATGTCTTCATGGTTGCAGCCACTGTTAATCCAGCTCTCAGCTACTGGTAACCAAATGCACTCCTGATACAAATCACAACATAGTCAATATTTTATATCAGTGTGGCACATCACTTTCTTCAAAATTCTTTCGTATCCATGACCTCGTTCAATCTTGCCAACAATCCTGAAAGGAAATAGCACAATTACTATTATCTCTCATTTTACAAATATAGAAACTAGGATTTTGAGAGAATTAGTCTTGTGTGAAAAAACAAAAAGAAACAAGATTAAAACAGATTCAAGACTCTTCACTTTAGTCCATGGCAAACTATGGTCCCCAGGGCAAACGGTCAACTGGCAAACTAAGAATGCTTTTGCATTTTTAAATGGCTGGGGGGAAAAAAATGAAAGAACAGTACTATTTTGTGACACAAGAAAATTACATGAAATTTCAAATGTTAATACCCATAAGTAAAGTTTTATTGGAAAACAGTCATGCTCATTCATTTACATATTGTTTATGCCTGCTTTAGTGCCTCAGTTACAGAGTCACTGAAACAGACTCTATGGCCCACAGAGACTAAAATATTTACTATTTGGCCCTTTACAGGAAAAGTATGCTCAGCCCTGGGTTAGTACTATTATGCCCACTCAAAAAAACTCACGTTCCAATAAAAACTGTGTTGAGCATGTAGGACACCATATTTTACATCCCAACACAGTGATCTGAGGTTTGGTTTACTTTGGTTTGCTGTTTGTCTTTTTTTTTTCATCATCTGAATATAACCTACTGACAGCTTCATAATCCCCAGACTACCCAGATAGGAGCAGGGAAATGTCTTGACTAACTGCTAATTAATCAGTCTGGCTTAAATTCTCCCCTCCGTAAACACCAGAGCACATCTGTTTAAAAAAATATTTTGATGAAACAGTCCCTCAATCATAAAGAAAAAAACTAACATCCCAGTCATGCCAGGCTGCAGGAGTGTTTCTTCTCTGAGAATGGCCATTACATGAGTGTCAATGAATCATGCTAAATTTGGTGCTAAACATACAGACTTCCTCTATGGCAAAATTATGGGCAACCATATTATGTAAATCAAGGTTATGCAAATCACAAAAAGCAGATATAAAGCAAATACATCATTTTATTTCATAAGTCTTTTCTTGCTTGGATCTTAATAACATAACATGTAATCATCAATATAGTTCACTGAGAAAATATATACAAATGTCATACAATACCTAGTACATATTTTGTGCTCAAAAACTAGTTGAACCTGAAATTCCATGAATCATGAGAAGGAAAATTTTTAAACCACTTAATTGTTAAAATAGATTTTTTTTTTAAAGTATGCATCTTTAGCACATAAATTTGAGGAACAGGTAGTCTACTAAAATCCATCTGAAAAAAGTTTTTTCTCACTCTTGTGGCTTTGGTTTAAACCACTTCATAGAACCCCTAAACATGCCTTAAAAGATACAATGCCAGCTCTATTCCAGCCAACATGGTTTTGCTATGTTTATAAACCTTTGCATTGTTATAACACAGAGACAGCATGCTAGTCTATAAAGATGCTTTTAAGAGTTTTAAATTAAAATTACACTCACCCCACTATCATCATCAAGTAAAGGCTTGGAGTTCTCCATGATAAAAGGTTATTTTTAGGACATTAGAGCTCTAGGCTCCCTGTCACCCAGAGAACTCAATGTTTTGAGTTTATCTGCTCCCTCTGCTGCCTGGTTTCGTGGTAATTAGCAGGCTCTTGGAGCTGGGCTGACATCTCATGTGATAGAAGTAAGTATACTAGCAAAGAAGTAAACACAAACAGCTGTGTTCACTCCAGCAATGTTCAAACCTTAAGCTGAGGGAAAGTGCTGAATCATAAAGGAACAAACTGAGGGATAATAACTCTTTCAAAATTCTAACAAAGGACCTAAAGGTTACATCCGATAGCACCAACCATCCAAAAGTAAAGGGGCTGTAAAATATGCAGACTTTTCAAAGATAATAGCTGAACATTTTCTTTCTTTCCTAGACAAAAGCTTTTTTGTAATGACTGCAAATTCTCTGGAAGAATTGATAAAAGTTAAGTCGTTTCAGTCATGTCTGACCCTTTGTGACCCCATGGACTGTAGCCTGCCAGGCTTCTCTGTCCAAGGGATTCTCCAGGCAAGAATACTGGAGTGGGTTGCCATTTCCTCCTTCAGGGGATATTCCTGACCCAAGATCGAATCTGCATCTCCTGTGGCTCCTGCATTGGAGACAGATTCTTTACCACTGAGACACTGGGAAGAACTGATAAGAATCCAGTAATTGTGTTCCCTGGGAATGGATGGCTTAAAGGTGGCAGGGGAGAAAGAATCACTTATCAATGAAAACGTCTTTGTGCCTTTTGAGAGGTGTAACATGTGCAGGTATAATCTAGCCAAGTAATTGCATAATTTAATTACATTTTAAAAATTACATACTACACACCACCCAGGCCACAAATAGATCAAAGTTACTAAAAGCACACAATGCAAGTTTTGACTTTTAATGAAATTCTTCCCATCATTTAACAAATACCATTTATGTGCGGCAGAGGATGAGATGGTAAGATAGCATCACCACCTCAACAGCCTCGAATTTGAGCAAACTCTGGGAGACAGTGGAGAACAGAGAAGCCTGGCATGCTGCAGTCCAGGGTCACAAAGTGAAAGTGAAAGTCACTCGGTCGTGTCCGACTCTTTGCAACCCCATGGACTATACAGTCCATGGAATTCTCCAGGCCAGACTACTGGAGTGGGTAGCCTTTCCCTTGCTCCAGGGGATCTTCCCAACCCAGGGATCAAACTCAGGTCTCCCATATGGTAGGCAGATTCTTTACCAGTTGAGCCCACCAGGGAGGCCCAAGAATACTGGAGTGGGTAGCCTATCCCTTCTCCAGCAGATCTTCTCGACCCAGGAATCGAACCAAGGTCTCCTGCATTGCAGGTGGAGTCTTTACCAGCTGAGCAACCAGGGAAGCTACCACGGTCACAAAGAGTCAGACACAACTTAGAGACTGAACAACAACAATTTTTATGCTAGATACTAAGGATGCAAAAATAAAAAATATGGTTGCTACCCTTGCAGAATAATTGGTCAAATGCATGCAAGCAATTGTATATAATGGGTACAAAGTCCAGCAGGACAGCGGAAGGATGCTCAATAAACACTGGGACATGTATTCTCAAATGTGTATTTCAGCCTCCTACAGTCACCTTGAGACACTATTTAACCCAGGAACAGTGTTGTTCCTGTTCAACATTGTGAGGTCCTCTTTTGGAATCAGTTTGCAAGCTCTATCAGTTGTCTGTTGCCAGAACAATGGTGTGTAATAACCACAAAACCCCAGCAACATACAACAGGAAGTATTTATTGCTCATCTCTGGAGTGATCAGAAAGGCAGCTCTGATGATCTTAGCTAGGCTCATTTACATGGGGGGACAGGGAGGGTAGGAGTCAGCTGGCTATCAGCTGACTTTGGCTGTCACTTGTCTCCCATTTTTTCATTAGGCTTGCCCAAGTGTGTTCTCATGGTTAATGGCAGAGGTTTGATAGAATCAGTGGAAACATATTGGCCTCTTGGGTCCCACGCTCAAAAGTGGCAACCCTCAGTACCACTGCATTTCAGTGGCCATAACAAGTCACAATGCTGGTTCAGATTCAAGGGATGGGGAAATGGACTCTACTTTTATAGTGACATGACAAAGCATGGCTACAGAGAAGGGTGAAGAATTGAGCCCATCACTGCAATTAACCACCGGTTTATACCAGAGGAGTAGTCTCTAAATCTGTCTCGATAGTCTCTATCACTAGAATTTATTTCAGATGACTTGGTCTTTGCCCCCAATTAAATCCACCTTCAAAATCCAGTTAATTGCCAGCGCTGAATAGGGGAATGCTAGCTCATGCCTTTTTATGTCCCTTGACAACTGCCAACACAAGGCCTTGGGAAGGGAAATGCCTGAACGATTTATATTGGGTGAATACATCCACACATCTTAAAAGTGCTTTGAGCAATAGCTGCATACTAGGACATTTAGTCTCCTCAGGTGACCATTTTGAAACGGATGTCACATTTTAACATGTCAGTGTTCCTATGTTTGTACAAAAAAGTGATCCATTACATTTAGGTCACATTTCCCTGGTGGTTCAGATGGTTAAGAATCCACGAGCAATGCAGGAGACCCCGGTTCGATCCCTGGGTTGGGAAGATACCCTGGAGCAGGGCATGGCCAACCACTCTTGCCTGGAGAATCCCCATGGACAGAGGAGCCTGGTGGGCTACAGTCCATGGGGTTGCAAAGAGTCGAACACAACTGAGTGACTAAGCACAGCACATATAGGTCATATTCCTACTATCAACATTGTAAAGCCCATGCTTTATTCCACTTACCTTACTTTTACCTTTTGTTTTTCACTCAGATGTCTAAAATGCACTTTCAAACCTTTCATCCATTATTTTTTGAATAATGAAGTCATTCTACAAATATGCTCTTCCCTAAACTTATGTGGGGTATATTAGGCACTGATCTTGCACTGGTTGGAGAATGACTCTCAAGAGGATAACAATAACCTACCTTAGGGGTTGTTCTGCAAAAAGTTACATGATGGATTCCTCGAAGAATGGTCTGCAAATGTGCTTTTTGTAGTATTAATTCTTTACATTTCTCAAGCTGACTTTCTCTCACAGAATGCACAGCACTTCACATATGGTTGGCCAGATCCTGCTGGAGGGTAAATTATGCCCCAGGAGTCAGTGAATTTCTTGGTGGAGGTATTAACTCTTTTTGGGTCACTAGGGTTCCACTTAGAGCACTGCAGGAGGGCAGTCATTTATCAAATAGCACCTCAGCAGCCAGAAGGTATTACGTGCAGCATAAATTATTCCCAGGGAGTCCTTTATGAACTCAGAAAATCTGGTTTATTATCTCACCTACTCACACAGATACTTCACACAGTATCCCTGTGAGAGAGAGAACAAGCAAGAGAAAAATAGGTGAGGCTGGTGAGGCTAGAAGCTTCCTAAGCTCCTGCAGCTTGTCAGGGTCAAAGCTCCAATCTGATGTGCCTGATCCTTGGCCTGACTTCCTCCTAACCAGGTCTCAGGATTTGGGGCTCTCATTTTGAAGTTTCTGCTAACTGGGAGGAGGCGAGGCAAATGAGATGCCTAGGATGCTAAAGGAGAAGCCTTAGTTCCTCCCATAGTCTTGACCCTGCTGCTGATTCAACGAGGGAGCCTTGGATAATTGCTTAGAAGAAGCCACAAAATTCACACGTATGTTTACGGCTAGCTTCTATTAAATCTGTAAATATTTTCTAAATTATTTATTTGGCTGTGCTAGGTCTTAGTTGTGGTATGAGGGATCTACTTCCCTGACCAGGGATCGCACCTGGGCCCCCCTGCATTGCAAGCTTGCACTCTTAGCCACCGGACCACCAGGGAAATCCCTAAGTCCATAAATACTGATGAGGATTCATTAGTTGTTTTCCCACAATGAGGAAAAGTGGAAAAGGCAATGCAGGAGGGGATATGATGGCAGAGAAGGCTGTCTTCTTGCTTTGTTGCCAAAATTGGAAATGGTCAAATGGTTGGTCTATTTTAGGCCAAAGGAGAAGAAGCCAGGTTGAAGTCTGTGTGATGCAATTAACATGTGGCAAAGCGGTCCCCTGGCATGTTTTGGCTTGAAGGTCCAAATGCTGAGTCCTTGCCCCAGCGTCAACCATCGTCTTCGGCAGTATCTCCAGCTATTGCCTGTGTTTTACATCTTTAGGAAGATTCCAGAAGCTCTGCAGCAAGCATGATGTGGTTGAAAAAGGATTAGGATGCAGGGGTCTTGATTCCCCACTCAAATCTCTCTCAACACATCTTTGTGCCTTTGTGATGAAATGCTGTGTACCCGCTGTCTAAAAGCCAAATATAATGGACTACTAAGGAGGGCAGGGGAAATGTACCTAGTGTTGTACTCGGCCTGGAAGTTCTGCTACTCTGTATGCACGTGTATTCACTCACTTAGTCGTGTCTGACTCTTTGTGATGCCACGGACTGTAGCCCTCTGGGCTTCTCTGTCCATAGAATTCTCCAGGGAAGAATACTGGAGTGGGCAGCCAATCCCTTCTCCAGGGGATCTTCCTGGCCCAGATATCAAACTGGAGTTTCCTTCATTGGCAGGTGGATTCTTTACCACTGAGCCACCTTCGAGGCCCTCTGCTACTCTGCATGTCTGCTAAGTCACTTCAGTTGTCTGACTCTTGGCAACCCTGTGGACTGTAGCCCACCAGGCTCCTCTGTCCATGGGATTCTCCAGGCAAGAATACTGGAGTGGGTTGCCATGCCCTCCTGCAGGAAATCTTCCCCATCCAGAGATCGAACCCTTGTCCCTGTGGTTCCTGCATCGACAGGTGGATTCCTTACCTCTGAGCCACCTGGAAGCCCTCTGCTACTCTGAAAGGTGATAACTGACTTCTTTTCAAAGCTTTGTTCCCCATTTGGCCAGATATCAACCTCTACCACCAATAAAGAGTCGAACTGATTTCTCTGTATTTGGACTCAGTTCTTGCCTCAACAAAAAATACTAAGTCCCAGTTTCAAAGAAAAATGATACAATACATCCCCCATGTACTCCCCACTGCTGTCCTTAAAGCAGACGTGCAAATGTCGGTGCACTCACAGATACCAGTGAAGTCATTTGATCCCACGTTTTCTCAACAGTAAGAGTGTGTCACTCACTCAAAGAATGACCTTGGATAAGTCACTTAACCCTCTCTGCCTCAGTTTTCTCTCCTGGAAAATTGAGATTAGACTATAAGCTTCAGGTGCTTTTCAGCTCTACTGCTGCTGTTGCTAAGTCGCCTCAGACGTGTCCGGAATTCCCTAATTCTATAGGTGATACAGTTCCTCAGAGTTACAACTTGAACCTAACTGGAATCAGCAAAGTACAGCCCTCAGGCCAAATCCTACCTACCACCTCCTTTTATGTGGTCTGAGGACTAAGGATAGTTTTCATGTTTTAAATGGTTGAAGAGAAAAAATAAAGAGTAGTATTTCATGACATGTGAAAATTACATAAAATTCAAATCTCAATGTCCATAAATAAAGCTATATGGGAACACAGCTGTGCTTGTTCATTTATATATTATCTATGGCTGCTTTTGCCATACAAGGGTAGAGTTGAGTGGCTGCAAGAGAAACTGTATGGCCTGAAAGCCTAAAATATTTCCTATATCTACCCAAAAGAGCCTGCCCTTGACAGAAAAAGTTTGCCAAACCTAACTTGAAGCCACTAGACCCTTTGCAGAGTAAGAGTCTGCTGGAACCCTCTTACCTGATTAAGGTTGTATTACCAGGAAAGAAGACTCCCATAAAGTAATCCTAAGAACCAAAAACAAAATTATGGGTAATTAGGCAATTTGATACCTATAAAAGAAACGGCAGTGTCAGAATCAATTTCTTAAGAGAAACAATTTACTCCAAAGAAGTTATCTACTTTACAATTTAGTCCTTACAAGGAGGCCAATACAGTCCATTCTTTCTCTTGTTCTTTTTTTTTTCCTCTTTTGTCTCTAAGTGGTTTGAAGAATAGAACATTTTTCTTTCTATTATAAGTAATCGTATCATTGGTGAAAATGACTGTTAAAGAGTGAATGAGCATGAAAGAAATCCCTGCCCAATAAAGTGGTGACTTTGAAAAGGAAATTGCCCTGCCCCAGTGATGGATTCGGGCTCAGCCGTCATGACCCCCGTTATGAGGAAGTCCAGGGACCCGTGTCCTGGCCCTTACAGGCAAAGCAGCTGCAAGGCTCCCCTGGGAGCTCACCAGGACTCTCTGTGAAGGGCCAAAGGCTGCTCTGCCACCCCACTGCCCCTCCAGGCTGCAGCTCGCAGCACTGAGTGTGCGGGGACCCCTTCACCTAGCCTGGAATGTCCCCCCTTGGCTCCCCCTCTTCTCTGCCTACTACCCCTATCAAGCCCCAGTTTGAGTTCCAAATATGGTCATACTCAAGGCCCATAGCCTCAGGATATCCTGTATTCTTTATCATTTTTTGTTTGTGTTTTCTCTTCCTCCCAAGAATCTGCCTGCAATGCAGGTGACCTGGGTTTGATTCCTGGGTTGGGAAGATCACCTGGAGAAGGGAAAGGCTACCCACTCCAGTATTCTGGCCTGGAGAATTCCAAGGACTGTATAGTCCATGGGGTCACAAAGAGTCGGACATGACAGAACCACTTTCACTTTCACTTTTTTCCTTCCCCTGGACTTTGGGCACCGGGAGCACCCATGATTTTGACATCTTTCAGTTAAAGATCCACAATGAGTTCTGATGAAGATGATGGTAATGGTGAAATGGGAAATTAGCAAGGTGGTGAACTTTTTTTTTCTCAAAGAGGAGATGAGCTGCTTGAACCATACTTGCTTCTCTCCTTCTGAGTTTCTGGCAGGGTTTTCCAGATGAGAGGCTGAGATCTAAGGACACTGTGAGATTTCTTAGCAGTGTGTTGTTATTACTTTATCAGGGGACCATCCATTTATTCAGCACAAAAGTGGTTCTCTTCTGGACGGCAAATTGTTCTCTTCTGGATGATGTTGAGGAACATCAAATCAAACATTTTCTTTGTCTCCTGGAGAAGGAGAAGAGGTGGACACAGAGCTACTGGGGGGCCCTACTTCCAGTATCTGGAGACTTTGAGATGGTGACAGCAGGCCATCCCCTTGTGTCCAAGACACTGAATGCTTGCTTCCTGGCAGTCACTCCGGAAGCAGCTTTGTTTCTCATTGTCTGTGAAGGCCTGCGATTTTTGTCAATATCAACTCCAGTACTTTTAAATATTGGGCTTTATAGTGGGGGATCTTGAAAAATTTCAGACTTTTTCACCTCTTCTGTAGTCATTGGAATGTTGTAATCATCTAAAAAGTGTTGTTTCAAAACTATAAGTATTTGCTTTAACTCTAAGTTAATTTTATAGTTTCTTTTATATTACTATTTAAGATAATTAGTAGTATTTCAAAAGGATTTAATGTTTTGGAAAAGTCTGAGTCCTAGAACCTATCAAAATAGGTAAGCCTCTTAGTTTGGCTCACAAAAAGAATCATCATATTAATGATTATTATAATCATTAGGGGAAAGAAAACTAACTAGTACCTCAACCCTGGCTGCACTTAGAACAGCTTAAAACAAAATACCAACTCCTGGGCCCCACCACCCAAGAAATTCACATTTAACTGTCCAGGAACAAGGCCGAGGCATGGGTATGTGTTTGCAATCTCCCCAGGGTTCCACTTGCCAGGTAAAAATCACATCTGAGCACCTCACATATACCTCTATTACGGCATTTATCACTTTATACTATGATTACTTATGTACATGCCTCCCTCTCCTTAGAGATGGTAAGCTTCCAGAGAAAGAGGAGTCATATCTTATCTATCCTTGAGTCTTGTAGTGGACAGAGGTTTGTTAAACTCCCAAGTGACTGCCATTAACACAGCTCCTTTTGGGTGCCCAAATCCTGCGCAGGGAAGGCAAAGAGGAACTCTAGGAAGTGTCTTAAGTGAAGATGGCCAGTCTCAGAACCATGAGACCTAACAACGTAGACGTGGGTGATTAGTCTGGGAATAAGAACCTGACTAAGGTCTGTTGCACTCCAGGGTGTCCAGTAACCTGTATGTCCTGACTCAAAAGCTCTCAGTCCATCTCAAGCACCTAGCTAGTGCCCAGTGGGGCCAATAAGATCCTCTCGCTGAAGGAGTTTAAATGTGAGATCAACAGAGAGCTGAGCAGTTGGTAGCAGGAGCAGAAGCCAAGAGACACCCGGAGAAAAACACAGAGAGAGGAGCTGAATCACGTTGGCGGCTAAGCCTGTTAGAAGGGACGGCAGATGCCTGTGGCTCAGGGGGGCAGCAAGATAACCCAGTCACAGAGCCAGATCCTGAATGACCTTCCAGTTCCTGAACTTCAATCCAGTTTTCGTGAGGCCTGGCTGGGTGGCCTTTCCGGAAGGCTTTTCGGAGACACGTGGCTGAGCGTGAAGATTCCGGTCAGCCTTCCTTCCACAGTCAACTCCCATTACTTAGGGTAAACTCAGTGGTATCTGTGCTCTGCAACCCCCCCAAAATCCCAGTTAGCACAATCCCCAGGGTCTAGCACTTTGCCTGGCACAACAGCGAGCACTAAATCATTGCAAGTGTTTGGAAGGCAGGACCATCTCCAGTGGAAAAGCCTTCAGAAAATGAAGAAATCATTCACGGTGAAGAACACTGGCGAGGGTCGCCTTCGAATTACAAAAATAGTGTTAAAGTAGGATAAGTATATTAAGCTTAGCCCATTTTCAAACCCATCTACATTTCTACCGTAATCTATCAAAGAAGGATATGTCACATTCTGCAGAACTCCAGTAGGCATCCTAATTTCAGCTAAGGTATGTCTGGATGACTTTTCACTCCGCTTAACCTTAAATCATGGTAACATTAATAACAATTTTCCTCCCACACTAACGTCACTGTCAAACCTCCAAAGTAGCTGATATTTGTCTTCCAAGAAGTTTAGTAATATGGGCTCTTCCCCCCACACTGCCACACACATTTCCCCTGTCTATTGTCTGTATCAGTTACTCCACGAACACATACTCCTCAACAGCCGGATGAGTCATAAAATAAGAGGTACATGGATGTAAACTGAGCCTGTTTATGCTCTCCCTGGCCCCAGCTAATAAAATAAAAGAGGTCCCACTGAATTCAGGTCCAATGGCTTCCGGAAAACAGGTTTCTGCTTAGCAAAGACATACCTTACTCAGTACATTATTTTAAAGGTAGAGCTAATTTCATGCCCTGGGTGAATGCAACGGATTTATGGGGAGAGTCATGTGCAGGGTGTGTAAGGACTTGCCCTCCTCACGTCCTCTACAAAAGAAGGCTCTGGCGCGTCTGGTGGTGAGCAAACCAACAAAAGGAATGCCTAAAAGGTCTCACAGAGATCAGGAATGGGCGCTGGGTCCCTGCTCACTGGAAACTCAGTACCCAAAGCAGTGCTTGCTTAGGTCTCCTATCTGCATTTTCGAAAATAAAAGCAGGTTTAGTCCAACCTTCCCCGACCTGTTCCCAATCAAGTGATCTTACGCCTCTGGAATTGAGATTCTGAATGTATGTGTCTACCCCACGTTTGGTATTATATTACAACAGCTTGAAAATGGAGCCTAGGACCGAGGAGCGGCCAGCCTCAGAAGCCTTCTTCATTGCCTGCCGTGTAATACATGATATGCAAAGCCTCTGACTTCAGCCAGCAGATATGTGGAGACCGTGTTGGCCCTAGCATGGGGGCTAAACTAATGTGTGTTTAGGTCAGAAAGCGAATCAGAAAAGCCACTGGAGGGCACGTCACGGAGTGAGAGCCCTATAAATTCTGCCCCAGTCTCAGCGTCCCCTGGCAAACACTCGGCTTCCCTCCCTGGGCCGCTGCACATCTCTCCTTCGTAGTGCTGGAGAACTCCGGCCAGCAGCAGCTCTCCTCGCCACTGCCTTCTGCCCTGCAGAAAAGCCAGAGAGCTAGACATCGAGGTGGAAGGAAAGCCCAGTGCAGCCCTCCACTCGACAGAGCCCCGGCTCAGAGAGCTAGGAGCGAGGGCGAAGCCGGGCGCGGGCGCCGCGGTCAAGTTCGGATTGCCCCCTTCGGTTGGTCCGCGCAGATCTCCGCACATTCCTCCGGATCTTCCCGGCGAGGAGGAAGAGCGAGCCCGGCCGCGTCTCCACGCGCTGAGCGCTCTCTCCCTGCACCCCGGGGAGGGGCGCCTCGCGTCACCCACTCGCACCCGGAGCGCCCCGCTTCGGGAGCTCGGGCGCCTCCTCGCTGTTCTCCTTTCCCTCCCCGCCACCGCCGCCGCTCGACCCCTCCCCTCCCGGGGCCCCGCGCCTCCCCTCCCCCACCCCGGCCCCCGGCCCGGGCTCTCCAGGACCAGCCTGCGCTCCTGGCGCCCTCATGTCTTCGCGGGACTCTCGGCGCCGGTTGACGTGGTGTCTCGTTCGGATTTCCAGGCCAGACCTCAGCTCCGGCGGCAGCATCAGCCCGGCCCGTCTCGTGCTCCCCGGCGCGGCGCCCCAAGAAGGCGCAGAGCGCGGCCGCCGCCGCTGAAGCGCCCGCCGCGCCCCGCGCCCGCGCGGCCCCGGCTGAGAGCGCGGCGCGCGCAGCCCTGTCACCCCCCAACCAAGGCAGCGGCGGCTGCTCGGACCTCGCCTTCTGGGGGTGCAGGGAGCCGGCGGGGGAGCTGTCGGCATCCCTCGCCCTTCTCACGGCGGCGGCGGCTGGAGCCTTGGCCGCCGCCTCCTGCGTGCCCTCCCTGCCGGGAACGGCCCCAGGATTGCGAACTCGCGCCTCTAACCTGCTGGGCGGGGCTCCGCGCTCCTGCCCTCGGCCCGGATGGGTCTCCTGGCTGGGACTCGGGGCTCCTGGAGTTAATGTCCAGCTGGGGGTCTGCGGAGACCGGATCCGAGGTGAGTAGGGGAGAGGGCCTGAGGGGAGGCGGGCGCGGCGGGCTGCGGGGCGCTGGAGACAGAGGGGGGCGCGGCTGGACCTCAGAACGGGCAGTGGGACTAGAAAGAGAAGAGACTAAGAGGGAACCGAGACACTGGGAAGACAGAGGAGAGAGAGAAGTTGAACTGGAGACAGGCTGGCCTTGCAGAGGGGCAGTTTGCCTTTCCACGTGGGCAAAGATCTCTGGGGTCCCTCATGCCTTCTAGACCCCGGAGTATTCGACAGGGACAGTTTCCCTCCCCGACTCGGCGGGGCGCTCTTCCGTCAAGTCCCGGGAAGGTACCGGGCTGGGATCGTCTTTGAACCCACCACTACCAAAGTTGGGTCCTCTGTGGAGGCGCTGCTGCATAGATATCATTACTGGGGTGTAACTTGTTTTGGTCTGTTCCGAGGGAAAGTGTAGGCCCCGGGAGGGGCTGCTGCTAAAGGTGCTGAGGACCTAAAAACAGAGCGCTCACCTCCTCTGGAGCCGTCTTGCAAATCTACATTCCTCGCCCTTTTCTGAACCCGGTTACTTGCATGAGCCCGCAATTCCAACTAACCATCCGCGTCGAGGTTAAGAGAGGGGCTTCCGGAATAGCCCAGGAGCTGGGTCTCCGTCTCCAACAGACTCTCGAGCCTCAAGGTCTCCCCTACGCCATCTAAGTGATGATTTGAATGACCGCTTTTCTCCTGCACTCTGTGCCACCTCCTCGGTTAACACTCTCCACCACTACCTTGCACAACCTCAGGGATGATTTCGCCGCTTTTTGGTTTCCAGCCCCTCTCGGGGCGGGAAATAACTTTCCGCGGACCTCCCCAGCCTTCTGGCGCCTCCCTGGTTTCGGCGGTGGCAAACCGGTCTGCAGAGCAGACGCGCGCGCTCCGGGGGAGCTGCCCAACCCCGTGCTCGCAAGATTTTTGCTCATTGGTGGGGGCAAACACAACTCCCTGCGCGCTGCCGCGGATATGTTAGAGCGCACTCGACTCTTGCACAGTATTTTCGATGTTCACTTAAGTATTCCAAGGAAGAGATGCTGCTGCTAACCTCGCGCACGCACCTCTACCCGCAAAGCTCCAATGCGAGCTTCTGGGCTTCCGCCCCGCCGCGACCGGGTTTGCACTGAGTTTTGCCATATTTTCGCTTTGGCAAGGTTCAGGGACAGTAGCGCCTTTTCAACAAGTGTCAGGTGTCCGAGGAGCCCGCAGCGTCCCCAGCCCATTCTCGCAAAGGGTTCGGGTGCACTCTGGATCTGAAACACGGCCTCGGGCCCTTGATCCATTCCCAGACTGTCTTCAGGAAGCGTCGCTCATTCTTTTCCCTACCGCGGTCTTGGGCCCAACTGAGTACCACCGTCAGTTCAGCACACAAGGAAAAGCTGAAAAAAGCAATACATCTTTCAGCAACTTCTGTCCGTATTCCAAAAGAAAGCCTCCGAGTTACAGCGCGCCCCCACCCACCCACTCCCGCCTCCCTTTTTCTCCTCCTGAGACCTGGATCTTGAGGGCAAACCTCCCAGCCTGCCAGACACGGGAAAGTGCGGGGGCACTGGCGGCGGGAGCGCTTACCCGCGGTGAGGCTGTCACCGAGACGCGGGGGAGGGAGGGGGAGTTAAAAAACCGGGTTGCCGAGAAACCAGCTTAAGTGAAGCAGGTAGAGAAAAATCCGGGAGAGAGGATGAAGAGCGGTAGGAGAGGATGAACAGCAGGGATGCTGGTCAGGACATCCAAAAGTTCCGAGGGGTAATTTGGATTCGGAGAGGATTGAGGGGTGGTGGAGAGCGTTCGTGCAGCGGTTCTATACTTAAAGTGGCAAGGCAGCCGCCCGGCCGCGTGGGCGCTTCGGGACTCCGGCGGTTTCTGGTGCCCCCTGGTGCTGGGAACTCAGAAGCGCCCGGCGGCGAGTCCCGCAGTCCGGCTCCCTGGGGCATCCGTCTTTTCCGCCCCAGGCCTGAGGATCACCAGGTGCCGGTGCCCGCGACCTCCCCTTTTGCTCTGCCGGACGCAGAGAGGGACCAGCCTGTGGGGTACCGGAACGTGTGCGGGGGCACCTAGCGGAGAAGGAGAGCTTGTTTATTACCGCATGTGGCAGCGCGTTGGGCAGTTGGCGCGCGTAACAGAGGCTGCTGGTTGCGGCAGAAACACGTCAGACAGATATGCTTTGAGAAAGAGATAAAGAGACCGACAGGGAAGCCGCTGGGTGTGTTGGGGGTGGGGATGTGGGGACCCCACAGGGATTTGGGAAAAACCTTCCGGTAGACCGCTGTGAACGCTCAGCCTCCAGACTCCCTCCGCCCGGCAAATACCGGGAACTACAAAGCGGCTCTGACTGCAGCCTGCGCGGGCGGTGCTCAGAGGGAAGAAGGCGCCCTTCTCGTCCGCCTGAGATGGGCGAGCTCTTTTCACCCGGCGGAGGGCGGGGGCGGGAGCCTCCTTTGGATGAGGCGGGGAGTTTTCTTCTATGTCCTCTTTTGCCAGCTTCGTCACACTTCTAATTGAGGATCTCCACGTCCAATTTAAAAAGCCCTCCTCCTGCCAAGCAGAAAAAAGAAAAAAAAAAAAAAGGAAAAACCCTCTTAATGCGGAAGGGAAACCTGGTGCCTCTGTCGCTTCCTGCCGGCGGGCACCGCGATTTGGGACGGCGCATTAACCGCGCGCCTCCCTGCCCCTCCGGGCAGCCAGACAGTTCGCAAGCGCCCGGGATCGGGCACCCGGGCCGAGGGGACGGGAGGCCTCGCGTTCCCGCGTCGTCTCTGCTCGAGCGCCTCGCAGGGCTTGTTTTGCACGGCCTGGGTGAGGTGTTGCCTGGGGGCCCCAGCGCCTCAACCCAGAGCCTTTCCTTTTCCCCGGGTTTGTAAACCAACCAGGGAGGCATGGAGCGCCGGGAGCCACAGGGTTTAGGAGTTCGTGGTCCCTACAGACTCCCCGAGCCCAACAGCTGCGTAGCGAACAAACAGACGCCCAAGGGATGGAAACTGCATTGGTCTCCACAGCGGTGGGAGGTGGCGGTCGAATTAAACGCTTCCCGGGGTGGCCTGCACCGGAACCCGACGGGCGTTCTGGGTAGAGATGGGGGTGGGGGCGTTTGCTGGAAGGGAGGCGGGAGCTCCTGGCGACTGATGGAGAGGAATGGGGTCGAGGTTTTTACTTTTATCTGGGAACTGCCTTACTCTCTTCCACTGAAAAAGTTCAAGGAGCTTTTCCTAAGAATCTCCTTTACTTGGAGGAACGGGGAGAATCAACTGCATGAATCTCGTGATTTCCACTTTAGAATGCCCTTGGAAATTAGAACGCTGGCACTGGGGACTCACCTCAAGGTGCCCGGGTCTCCCCTCCCCCCCTCCTTATTGCGTGAAGTTGGGCCCTGAGTTGAGGGTACCCTTTTTCTCACCCGCCCTCAACTGCGTGACCCTCCTTTCTAGGGGTGCGAGGATTGAGAAGCCAAACGGAGCCCCCTAAGAGGAGCTGAGCCCCCACCGTGCGCCCTTTCCCGGTCTAGACCTTCTGGTGCCCGCGCTCCTGCGTAGCATCCCCGACAGGGTACGATCGTCCAGGAGTGACTGTGACCCAGCTTGGGGAGCTCGAACCCCTCTGCGAGGGGAAAGGATTTAAGGCCAAAATCTTGCAAAAATGCAAAAATTAAGAGGGTATTCGAGTACACCACGAACATTTTCAAGACTGAGGCAATCCCTCCCTAACTGTAACGCTAAAGCATTTATTGAACGTAGTTAGGCCTTTTCATATGTTAATATTCATAACCTTAAGAAGTGGAAGTAGTATTTTAAACCGAGTTGAAACTTTGGAAAGTTCAGGAGCTTAACACAGATATTCCTGGACAGCCTCAAAGTCTTTAAGTCCCCACTGGCTTCTTGTTCCGACGACAAAACACTAATTGAAATGGCAGGAATGAAGCTTGGGCGGGGTTCGTGGTGCCACTGAGCCTGCCCCTGCCTAGCTGAGGACAGGATCAGGACCCCGGGAGGGCTGGTCTCTTGCTTGGGTTCAGGGCTCGTTCTCCGGGGCGGGGTCGGGGGTGGCGGGGTCCTGTGGGAGCTGCTGGACGGGGCGGGAGCACAGGGTGAGGGTTGCCCGGTCGCCCCCCAGAATGGGGATGGGGTTGCGCGCCAGTACTGCTGTCGTCGTATTGGGAAGCAGCCCTGCCCCGAAATCCTGGGATCCGATGGCGGAAGAAAAAGGCAGTTGTCAGTTGGAAGCCGGAGAGGCGCACCCCGGAGCGGGGATAGGCAGGGAGCTGGGAAGGAAAGAAGGGTGGGGGTGCCCGGGGAAGCGCCCGGCCGCAGCGGTCCGGAAGGAGGGCGGTGCCAAGTCTGGAGGGGAGCCCCGGGGACCCGCGCGGGCCCCAGCATCCAGGCCTAATGTGCTCTCCCCGGTTCTGCGCCCCCGCCCGCCCGCCTGCACAGGTGCCGCCGCCGGACGGGACTCTAAGATGAAGTTATGGGATGTCGTGGCTGTCTGCCTGGTGCTGCTCCACACCGCGTCCGCCTTCCCGCTGCCCGCCGGTAAGAGGCCTCCCGAGGCGCCCGCCGAAGACCGCTCCCTCGGCCGCCGCCGCGCGCCCTTCGCGCTGAGCAGTGACTGTAAGAACCGTTCCCTCCCCGCAGGGGTCACCCCACCCGCCGCCCGCACGCACCCCCAAGTCAGCCACGACCGCAGAGTGGCCTCCCAGGGAAGAGCCGCGCAGGCGCCGAAGCCCCCTCCCGGTGCGCCGCAACCAACTGGTGCCCCAAGGCTGCAACACCTAGTCTGTATATGGCACGCGCTGGCTTTGCCCAACACAGAGAGTAACACACTTTTCTGCTGCTCATTTAGATTCCGATCAACAGCTGTTTTCCCCACCACTACCACCACCACAGGAAAACACACAGTTGTTTTCTTTTCTTTGCCTCCCCATCACACACACACACACTCACACCCGTGTTTTGTTCCAAAGCCCTCTATCTCTGTTTGGGTGTGCCTGGCTCTGCTGAATTCTGAGAACAATTGCCTTTCCATCCTAAACTGCCCTTGCAAGGGAAGAGGTTGAGGTTTCACAAAACCATGCCAGAGTCAGAGAAAACACAGAAAAGCCTTGATTTCCAGAACAAGCATCTGGGCAGTGTCAAGTCTGTTCAGGAAAGTTCCGGTTCTAGAAAGAAAGTGATAAATAGTGCTGGGCTGGGGCTAGGGGGAAAAAACAAAAAATTGTAGTTCACTACACATATGACAATGTTAACTCTTAAGATTAGATTATTCATATTAGAAAATAAATCTGTGATTTGCCTCTCAAAAATGTCTTAGCGGTTTATCAGGGCATGTCAACTATGATTTGATATAATTTACCCTCTGCTCTTGAGAAGTTTATCTATTGCATAAAGCAGAATATGCTTCATCACAAGTTAGAGATTACTGGTGAGGAATAGAAAATTTGCACAACCCCAAACTAAAGCAACAGTAAACCATAGCCATAACCATGCTGGCTACTCCCCATTTCTGTTACCCTATTCTGCATTTGAAAATTATTGTGATCATAGGCACCACTGAAAGGGTTCCAAAGTCAGCTGTATGCTGGAGTCCCCCAAACCTGTGGCCTTGGGCTAAAAGTAGCCCAGGAAATGTAATGTGCTTATCTTACGCCTGATTACAATAAAAGCATCTTCTTCCTGAAGTCCCAAGAAAAAGTGCATTTTTCTAAGACAAATGAAGTCTTCAAGAGTGACTTAGGGTTAGAGAACACAGTTTGATCCCTTGAAATTGAAGTAACTGTTCCAAGAGTGTATGTCAGTTAGTTGTATAAACCTATTTTTAAAGGTTTTGGTTTCAGCCACAAATTTCTATCCTAGTGTATATAATGTTTCTCCAGTAGAGACTTAAAATGCGCTTTAGTGCCATAATCTTCAGAACAGTACCCATGAAGGCTAAATGGCTTTTCATTCATTCAAACAGCCTAGGTCAGAGGAACAGGAACCCAGTGAAAGGTAATAGTTTTCTCACCAAGGCACTCTGGAGGAAAAATGACTGTGCCTGATTATGAAGCTGATTAGTTCATGGAAATTTAATAAGCATATTAGTATCCTGTCTACCTAGGCTTATTTAATGCTGGCTCCTGCTTCTGGCTCTGCTTTTGGCTAATTTTGTCACCTCAGACAAATTACTTACTGCCAAACTCAATGAACAGTTTACAACTGTACAGTAAAGGAAGGCCTTGCCACTCCAAAATGCCAATGACTGAGATTTGGTCAACCCCAACCTTCACGCTCCACCCTAACCTTCCTTTGGGAAAAGACTCATAAGACCCCTGCTTACTAGACTCACCTAGTGAGCTCTAGTGACTACTGGTGCTGGGCCTCTCCCAGAGAGATTCTGATCTAATTGGCTTGGGGTGTGGCATGGGCAACTCGAGATTTAGGTGTTCCCCAGGTGAGCCTAACGTGCAGTCAGGTGAATCCCTGTGCCTTGATAATACCCTAAGAAAATCTGTGCCTCATGTAAGGTCCAGCCAGTCACAAAGCAAGCAAGGTAACGTTAATCTTATTGATTGGGGTGGGGGGAGTTGTGGGGGAAGGGAGGTTTTTTCCAAAACTGATACTAAGTCATCAGTAGTATCAGTAGTATCAATGGACACGATTCTGACTACTGTATTTACATTTGAACCAGCAGAGCACACCCGATTCTGTTTTATCTATGGGAAGACCCAATAGATCCTTGAAAGAGAAATGTTCCCAAAGAGAAAGTGAGCTGCATTCTAAGCCAAATTGACTTCTTTCCAGGTATGTTCAATTCGGTAGCAAGTTGTCAGTGCGGGGAAGGCAGGATAAAGACAATGTGCAGACTTGGAACACTCCACCAGTGTCAACATGCCCCTGTCACAGTGCTGACATTTATATCCTGCACTGTGCACCGTGCAGTTAAGGCTTATGCAGAAAACATTAAGTCACTCATCATTTGAAAATAGAAAGTGCCATAAATACTGATCCCTCTTCTTGGAATGCTTGGAACTTAGTGATTGAGCAAAGGCTCTTTCGTGCTACCTGAGTCAGTCATTCTGTGCTGTTCAAAGGGGGCTGGACTGCACCCTGTCTACTCATTCACCCTTGAGATCGCATGTATTCTGCTGGTTCTGATGTAAATGAAGCAGCCAGAATCTTGTTCCTACCATTATCACGTGTTGAACTAACCGAGTAGAATTCGTAACTGGCCCACTTGTCTGCACAGAGGTTGACGATAAAGTTCATGGGCTGTGGCTGCTTCTTGTAGCAGCTTCAAACTTGTCTAAACTTAAAGACTTGTGGTTTTCCTTTCGGGTCATCCAAGACTTTTCCGTTTCACCGTATTTGTTTGTATTTTATCATTGTGCTTTTTATCTGTGTCTTCACTAACGTGTGATTAGAGCAGGCCTGAGGCATGTAAAAGGTGAAAATAGGTCTTGTGCACAGATGTCATAGCATTTTAGAGCTGAAAGGTAGCCCCTAAAATTCCCAGGCCTAAAGACGTAAAGCAGTTTATCCAAAGTGCCAGGGTTCCATGATGGCAGGAGGAAGATTGCTGAAGCCAGAACCCGAGTTTCTCTAAACCCCTGAATTGCAGAGCGTTCAGTCTTGCTACCGAGGAGAAAACACTTTATATGGGAGGATAGTTTTCAACTAATGAATAAAACTGTGTTGCACAGGGTTGCTTGAAGTTTTTAAAGGTTTGTTAATCATAGTCATATACCAGATCTCAGCTGTGCATGATAACTCTAAATGTGTTTCACAAAGCATAAAATGCACATGCTTTTTAAAACGTTGTGATCTAAAAGCACTTATTCATTCAACAAGTAATTAATGTGTGCCTGTGTGTGCCAGACACTGTCGTAGGGGCTAGGGAATCCTCAGTACACAGACAAAAGCCCCTGTCCTCACAAAATGTACTATGTAATAAAGGTACAGGGTGTGGGGCAATTTGGTGGCATTGTAAACTAAAACCTTGGTCAGAAAAGGTGGCCTTTTTGTGTGACCAGAAAACAACTAGAAACACTGAGCACTGCTAAATTATAATTGCAAGTAATCCACAATGCATTGTAATATCGTGGGGTTCCATTCTACCGGTTTTGCAGCAAGTCACAAAATTTCCTAGAGAAACAATCTTGCAAATCAAGCCATCAAGTTCTCAGACTAGCCCACAAAACTCTATGTAACCTTGATCAATTTGAGATATGATTCACAATATTGTAAAGCTGGAGACTCTTCCCAGGTTGTCATTTCCCATAATCTGCAGAAGGGGGACACAGCGAGAAATCCTAGTTTCAACAAGCAAGAGCTCAAGTTCACATCAGTTCAGTCAGCCTGGCCACTCAACTGTTACTTAACAGCTCCCAAACCTCAGTTTCCTCATCTGTGACATAGGAACACTATTCATCCTGCCTCCCGGGGCTGCTGGGAACAGAGTTACATGAGGCAATGCTTTGTTAAGCCCATGCCCCATAAGCAACCATTGTACTTGCCACGCTGCTGCTCCCAACCCGCACCCGGTGAGTGCCTTTTCTCCCGTCCCAGGCTTTCAGTTCGGCCTCTGCCAAGACATTGCTCTAAATGGTGGAATTTCAAGCAGCTCAACAAAGTACAGAGAGGGGAAGAAATGCAGGCCTTGCGGGGAGGCTATTTTGGGCCCCACGGTCAGTCAGTCGGGTCAGTCAGTCGGGCCAGCCTTGCGTGGGATTCTGCCCCTGGGTCAGCTCCCCCTGGCTCTTCCCAGGTTTCACAGCTCCTTCCCTTCCCCATTTGCTGAGGCCACATAGTTCCTACGGAATTTTTCCCACCAGATTCCCATGGTCATGTTAGGGAGACCCTCGTCCCCTATGGGGAGAAGGGAGCCAGGACACCATAAGATCCTTACATGTAAGAGATCAAGGAAGCTGTGAGCTGGAGGCTCCCTGTCTTGAGATAGAGCATTTCTGTTTTAAGTGATCCCACCTGGATATTTAATTCAAGCTGCTTCACAAACCCAGCAGAAGACTGTTAGTGAATTTAGTAAACTTTCAGCTTGTTGTTATCCAGCTAAGAAACCTTCTAATGCAACAAGGTAGTTAAATGTTAGGCTTTCAAATCTAATGTTGTGGGATATAGAGTTCAGAATAAATAAGCACTGTCCATCTATTTTTTTATTATTATTTTAGGGACTATATGAACAGACAATACTGTAATAAGGTCCCTAAGTTGGAAGGGGGCTCTACCATTTGGGATGAGGTGCTTGGAATCAAGAAATCCCATGTCAGGCTTTTAGGAAACACTGATTCCTCACTCAAGATCTGAGACCAACATCTCATTCTGGCCTCAGTCTGAAGACCTATTTCAAACTGTTGCTGTTTAGAGAAATCTATTTCAGGCTTAATATGAATTGGCCAATCTTAGGACCTCAGGCTGATCCAACAGCCAAAGAATTATTCTCAGAAGATTCTCCTTTCACTGATAGAAAAATAAAAGCTCTCTAGCATTTTCCCTTCCAAATGTCCCTTTCTTCTTGGTTTACTTAGCACTTAATGGTCCATAGCCTCTTTATTCAATTAAAACATATTCTTTAATCACTTGAGCTCAATCAGGAAGCAAGTATTAAATATCTTTCATGCTCTAGGTGCTGTGTAGGCATCTAAAAGGCAAAATTGTGAACTTAAATAGCTTATGATCTAGTTGTAAACTATGGATAGGCAGATGGGTGGGTGGGTGGGTGGGCGGACTATCAGTCTACTGAGGCGTGTGCATTAGCTGTGGTCATGGTAAGAATTCCTAGGGATGAAGTCACTAGGATTTGGAGATCATAGCAGGAAACAATTTGGGGGAGAGGGAGGATTTGAGCTAGCACTTGAAAGATGTGCATTAGGAAAGGAAGGAAAAGGAAAAAGGGCACATTCCAGACCAAGGAGAAGCACAGTCCAGTTTGTGATCACGATATGAGGAAGGGGCAGGTGGTGGATACAAGGAGGAGGCCAGACCAGTCGCCAAGTACTGAGAACAGGTGGCGGGAAGTGGTGTGAAATTTAGGCTATCTCTGTAGGTGATACCCAGATTATGAGATGCTGTAAAATCCAGGAAAAGAAGGTGCTTGCTCTGTTTCTGATGGCAGCAGGGTGCCACTGGGGTATCTCAAGCAGGCAGGTGGCAGCAAGTGGGATCTCACTGCTAAGCCTTCTTGCTGCAAAAATTATTCAAGCCCCAGGCTTCATGAGTCTATAGCATAGGCTGTGCCCTTATTTTTAAAAAGTGTCTAGGTGTGGGCATAATTGAATCAACCTGTTAACAAGTGAAAAGATACAAATAAAAATTTAAAGTTAGTATCATACAAATAAACTTATTTACAAAACAGAAATAGACTCACAGACTTAGAAAACAAACTTATGGTTACCAAAAGGGAAAGGTGGGAGGGGGTAAACTAGGAGTTTGGTACTGACAGATACACACTACTATATATAAAACAGATAACCAACAAGGACCTACTGTATAGCACAAAGAACTATATTCAATATCTTGTAATAACTTATATAATGAAAACCTGAAGAAGAGTAGATACATAAAGAATATAAATATCAACTATACTTCAATTAAAAATAAAATAAAAACAAAAAATAAAGTTAGTATCACTACATCTCTGCTTTTCACAGAGTAACCCAATTTTTAACAAATAGGGTTTTTTAATTTATTGAGTATAGTTGATTTATCATGTTGTATTAATTTCTGCTGTACAACAAAGTGATTCAATTATACACACATATATGTATTCTTTTTTTATATTCTTTTCCCTTATGGTTTATCACAGGATATTTAATATAATTCCCTGTACTGTAGAGTGAACTCCGGGAGTTGGTGATGGACAGGGAGACCTGGCGTGCTGCAGTTCATGGGGTCGTAAAGAGTCAGACATGACTGAGCGACTGAACTGAACTGAACTATGGAGTAGGACTTTGTTGTTTATCCATTCTATGTATAATAGTTTGCATCTGCTAACTCCACATTCCTAGCCCATCTTCCCCCAACACCCCGCCCCCTTGGTAACTACAAGTCTGTTCTCTACATCTGCGAATCTGTTTCTGTTTCATGGATACGTTCATTTGTGTCATATTTTAGATTCCACATAAGTGATATCATAGTTGTTAGTCTTTCTCTTTCTGACTTACTTCACTTAATATGATTAACCCTAGGTCTAGCCATGTTGCTGCAAACGGCATTATTCCATTCTTTTTATGGCTGAGTAGTATTCCTCTGTGTGTGTGTGTGTGTGTGTGTGCGTGCACGCACGCGTGTGCACACCATGTCTTCTTTATCCATTCATCTGTCAATGGACATTTAGGCTGTTTCCATTTCTTGGCTATTGTGAATAGTGCTGCTATGAAAATAGGGATGCGTGTATCTTTTTGAATTACAGTTTTGTCTCTGGATCATACAGCAACTCAATTGTTAGTTTTTTGAGGAAACTCCATATTGTTTTCCACAGTGGCTGTACCAATTTACATTCCTTTACCAACTGTGTAGGAGGGTTCTCTTTTCTCCACACCCTCTCCAGCATTTGGTATCTTTAAATAGATTTCATGTATTGTCCTAAAATCGAGTAAGTTTGAGCTCTACTGGGTAAGAAATGTTATGTATCCCTATTGTACAGATGAAGCAATGAGACCTAGAGATTTACTCAGGGTCACAAATTTAGTAAGTGATGAAGCCAGAATTCAAACCCCAAACTTCCAGTCCCCAAACTGGTAATTTTGGCTTAATACAGACTGCACTCTCACATTAGTAGATTAAGAAAACACAAATCTTGACTTGCTAAAAATACATTCACTATCTGAAAGATGTATTTCTAGGAAAATCAATTAGCCGAAGCAAGGAGTATTATATTTCCTCCAGGTCCTTTCTTTGATCTCTGTTTGGGCCAGAGTGGACCTAGGGTTATTTTATTCATGATACTTCAGAATCCAAATCAGGACATTTTAGGAAGAGAAACATGCATTTCTTCACACACTCCTAAACTATCGATGCTTTTTGCAATGAGGGAAGGCTCCCTAACTCTTTGGGGCAAAGTGAGGTCTCCTCGAATACTTGAGGCCTTCGGGGGGTGCTTGTTCTCAGATGGCTTCTGTTCCGCCCAGGGAAGGGAGCGTCCACGTGGGAAGCCAAGGGCAACAGCCCGGCCCGCACAGCCACCTCTATGGGAACGGGAGTGGGTTTGTCTAAGCAGATCTTAGGTCTCTACTGAGAATCAACTGGTTAACTCAGTAGAGATAAAACCCGCTTTTTAATGATTTTATAGGATAACTAAGTTGGAAAGTCTTGAAAGTCTTAAAACTTTTTTTCGTGTAAACCTACAAAATTATGTTGAAAAACTAGCACACACTCCTAAGGTAACATCTGTAATTTTCCAACAAGTTTAAATAGTTGTAGCAGAAGTAATTTCCAGCCCATTTGGCAGCTAGACATGTGCTTCAATATTTTTGGCAAAACTTGGGAGCTGCAAATTTAGCTTATTCAATTTGTGGGAAATTATCCAAATGTATCAGCTCAAATACATTGATTTTTTTCGTCAGAAAAGGTCCAACTTCATTTTCATTTCAAATACACATGTTAGTCTGCCTCTTTGGCAACCACTACCTTTTGGATCCTAACTGTAAGATGAATAGATGGATGGGTGGATGGACTGACAAGCAGAGCATGCCTTGCTATGACTGCCTGGCCAGAATGAAATATGGAACCACCCAGTTTGATATTTCTTGATTTATTCATATGGGACTTTTCCTCAGTAAAATATTCATAGTAAACTGAACACCCACGGGTCTTTTTCACCAAGATGGACTTCTTGTTAGCATTTTGCTTCATTTTTTTTTTCTAAACCATTTGAGTATTACTTTCAAATCTAACAATAGTTTAGTGTGAACCTTCTAGGAGCAAGGACATTACCTTATGTAACCACAGTTCAGTTATCAGTCTCAGGAAACTTAACATTTGTACAATACTGTTATCCAATAGATAGTCCATAATCACATCTCCTCAATTGGCAAGAATGTCCTTCATAGTTTTTCTCCTTAATCAGGGGTCACAAATTGCATTTGACTGTTGTGTCTGTTCATTCTCCTTTAATCTGGAATTAGCTCCCAACCCTTTTTTCCCCCTACAACATTTTGAGAAGTCTAGGCTGTCTTGCCTGCGGTTCTGCAGACTGCTGCTCGGGTTGCATTTGTGGGATTGTTGGCACTTGATTAGATTCAGGTTCACATCTTTGGAACACTGTGTTCATGATGACGTGTCTTCACATCGTGAGTCACCAGCACCAGTTTAGCCCAAGGAGCCTTGCACACCCGGACTGTCCTTACAGGTATCTATCCACCAGACAGTGCCTTGCAGTAAAATGAATGAGGTGGGCAAGAAGTGCATCTGTCTGAGGAAGTCCAAGGGTGATCGTAAAACTGGCTGCAGGAGTATTTGTCTGTGGACTGGGCTCAGAATGCAGCACACGTGGAAGTTGAGGATCTGGACATGGATTCTTCTAAAACTCCCCGTAGACTCTAGAAAGCCCTCACATACTGCCCCCCTGAGGGATACATGCCACAGTCTGAAGACACTGACCAATGCCATGGTGAACACAAAATATTGTTTATGGAGTCAGTTGATGTTTGTGTAGTTAATTTGAGGGCATTCCTAGGAAGAGGGAAGAAGCAGCCCAGACTCCCAAGACGGGTCTGCTCCTTCTGCCCACAGACCACCATGCCAGGGCCCCCAGGCCTTCTGCTCTGTGGGACATGCTGGATGAGCAAGGGGCCAGTGTCTGCGTCCCCTTCAGGGTGCTCTGTCCATGAGCCAGCCGAGTTGATCTTCACGCTGCTTCCTCGAGTGTAATGTTGATGAAGGATCATCATCAGCTGTGAAAACCATAGACCTGACTTTGTGGGCCATTTGTTAAATACCTCCAGGCCCTAAGCTAAAAACTTTTCTCCCATTCCAAGTAATGATCCCCATTTTAGGGGGAGGTTGGGGCTGCACAAAGTTATAGGCAACCCAGCCAGACTGGACTTGGGAAAGCCTAACCCAACACTTACCTTGGGACCACATGACCACTTCCTGCCAGTGCACCGTGCTGCTGCATAACTCTCCTATGTCAGAAGGTCAGGGAGGAGAAAAGTCAAGTGGAGGTTTTGAATGCAGCTGGTTTTGAATGATTGTTGTTCAGTTGCTAAATCGTGTCTGACTCTTTGCAAGCCCATGGACTGCAGCACGCTAGACTTCCCTGTCCTTCACTATCTCCTGGAGTTTGCTCAAACTCACGTCCATTGTGTCAGTGATGCCGTCCAGCCATCTCATCCTCTGTCGTCCCCTTCTCTTCCTGCCTTCAATCTTTCCCAGCATCAGAGTCTTTTCCAATGAGTCAGCTCTTCTTATCAGGTGGCCAAAGTCTTGGAGCTTCAGCTTCAGCGTCAATCCTTCCAATGAATAGTCAGAACTGATTTCCTTTAGGATTGACTGGCTTGAATGATACTTCTAGCTAATTCCCTGAAGAGTATTTGAGAGTCCAGTGAAGTCATTCACTGAGGGGTAGAGAGCCCCTCTTCACTCTGATGGCAGAAATCCATCAGGCAGGCTGGAATGGCTCCCTTTTACCCTCTTTATTCTCCTTTCAGCTTTTCAGTCCTTCCTCTTCTTGCCAGGTCTCTCCGGCCCTTCGAGTTCCTTCTACCCAATGCTCAGTTAATAGCTTCCCAGGTGGCTCAGTGGTAAAGCATCCTCCTGCCCATAGGAGACCCAGGTTCGATCCTTGGGTCAGGAAGATCCCCTGGAGAAGGAGATGGCACCCCACTCCAGTATTGTTGCCTGGAAAATCCCATAGACAGAGGAGCCGGGCGGGCTACAGTCCATAGGGTCGCAAAGAGCTGGACATGCCTGAGCAGCCAAACGACAAGAGCAGTGCTCAGCCGGCCCTGGGGAAGGCCCAGGAAAGTCGGATGCAGGCCCCGCGCGATTGCCAGGCCCCTCGGACTGCAGACAGGGCCTTTTGGGAAGGAGGGAGTGAGGTTCCTTTGCTTTCCAGGTTCCTCTGGGGTTTCCCCTGAAAAACCACCCACCTTTGTTAATACCACAAGGGATATTTTCCCTTTGTGTGCGCTTAGTTTCACTGGGTAACTTTCTCACCCTCCCCATAAAGTGTTTTGTAAGGACAGTAGCAGGGCCCCTGGCGTGCACTCTTGAGTGTGGGTGTTTACAGCCGGCTGTGCAGTGCTTTCAGCTCACACCGGGTATTCATGGATTAGCCGACAAATGGACACCCTACTGGGTGTTTTCCTGACTTAGAAGCAGAAGAATGAACATTTTCCCCTCAGGGGAGCCATTTCTGTATTACCATAAAATTATTAACATCACTAGAATAAGAGCATGGACCACATAGGTGGAAATCAGAGCAATTGGAATCTGAATAACAAAATGAATATAGTCCATCTTTCCTGAGTGAAAGTTTTTGAGCTATTTGTATTCATGGAGTAATTTCAATTACAATGATGATAAGTTTTCTTAGTTAAATTGTAGGATAAATAGCCAAGAAATGGTATTTCTAAGACGTATGTGTGATGTTGGTCAAAGTAGGCAGAGATGGTAAATAAAATGGCATTTTGGTTGGGCAAAGTGGCCTTTAACAGTATATCCAGAACTCCTTTTTCTGAATTTTGAACTGGTTGGTCTTTTCTTCTGCCTTGAGAGGATCCAGAAATACTTTTTCAAATGACAAAACACTGGTGTTTTTATAACACAAATACTTTACAAATAAACCCATGTCATGTTTTATTACCAGCCAGCCACTGGTCATGAAGAGTAACTCCAGTAACTCCAGCAGTGGTCACGAGGACTTAGTAAATGGCCTCAGCTGGTGGCTGTTCATAGAATAGATGCCGTGGACCCTTCTCGAAGTGACCAGGATGGCCTATCTAATGCTAGGTGAATACTCTGTCCAAAATAGGAAGGCCAGGGTAGTCATTACATAGTGCAAGATAACCTCAGCACTCTACTGCTTAGGGACCCATGGGCGCTTTTTTAAAATGATTTCAATTGGGTGGCAAAATCAAAACTTTTAAATAGCAGATGACAGAACTTTGAATTTTTCGGAGAACTGGTACATCCTCCCAGACCAACACTGTACATTTCAGAGGTCACAGAAGGTCAGATTAAAAACAAGGTGCAGTTTCCAAGACAAGCTGTGGGACTCTCACAATCCATTTGGCAGCGGTTGCCATGGATGAGTCTAGCCTCTGAGTTCTAAGACCTAAGCATGTTTTCTTAAATTGTAGAATAAACAGTCCAGACATGGTATGGCTCATAAGTATGTATGACATTGGTCAAAGTGTGACCTACATATGATAGAAGCAGCAAAATCATAAATAAATAAAACAGAGATTTTGAGAACATGTTTTATTTTGAAAAATAAAACCGATTTTGTTGGCCATTTGGGTGAGAAGGGCTGGAGGAGCATAGCCTGTTGGTGTCTGTGCTCTTAGAGATGATGGGCTCCATCTCTGCCTTTCCAGGTGGAGACTGAAATGTAAGGCTGCCTCCCGCAAGAACCTGGATATTTTGAGACTCAGATACACGGCCCTCTGTACATATCCCTTCACCTCTCCTAAAGACGACATAGGAAGGTGACACTTGGTTATTTCAAAAGTAACCGAGATGTTGAGACAAGAGGCAAACAAAAAAACGTTTAGGACTGCTAAAACCTCTTGTGGGGTCTCCTGGGGCCACAGTGGTGGTGGCTGAGCAGAATAGCGCTGGGACATCAGCAGAGGTGGTCCTCTCCCTGATGGGGGTGACTAGAGATGAGTGTGAGGCAGGGGTTTCCCACTGAGACTCGAGACTGTCCACATCTTAGGGTGTCAGCACTGGGGAGCCCCCCTCCCACCCCAGAGGGATAGACGACCTCAGAAGGATTGCCTAGTCCAAGGTTGCAAGGCTGAGCAGGGACTGACCCCGGATGGAATCCCGGGCTCTGTCCTCTCCAGCTCTGCAGTGAGACTTTGTCACTTGGCGCCAGTGTGAGTTTGAGGAGCTTCCGGAGACAGGGCCTCTCTGTCTGAATCTGCCGCCGCCCTTGGCTGCCGGTTTTCCGGTTTTTACTGGGAAACTGCCAGTTCTGCCTTGGAGTGACATGCAAGACCCAGGAGCTGGGAGAGGTGCCCCTGACCCGCATGCTTTTCCCTTTTTGGAGACAATATACTGTATTCTGTGGCCCGTGGCAGCCTAACTTCAGAATTTACTTAATGCACCTCCATGCCTGCTGAACTTTCCAATGGAAAGTGTTTCTCCCTTCGTGTTCTGAATGTGGTAAATGCATGCAGTGAAATCAGCCTGCCTTGCCCTCCTTCCAGAGTAAGTTGCCACAGGCTGAGAGCAGACAAGCTGCACCACGTGGAATTTTTACTTAAACACAGATAGGCAGCTGGGAGCACTGGAACCAGTCTGAGCTTTGAAACCAAACCGACTGAGTCCACTTTTATGAGCCACGTGACCTTGGGAAGATAGATATTTATCTTCTCTGAGCCTGTTTCCTGCTCTATAAAGTACAAATACTATGCAACCCCTGTTTTAACCTTGCAGGGATGTCATTGGAGTTCAAGTTCAGGTTGGGACCTTTCTCTTGTGACTATTAAGTACACCAAGGAAGCCATCGCTTATAATACAGGATGATACCATTTCTAATATGAGGAATTTTAAAGGTGAGGCTCTACCATGTAGTTCTTATTTCAATATTAGTGAAAGAAAATGTTTGTACATTATTGAAAAGTAAAAATAACATTCTAAAGAATGACATTAGTTGGGAATTCTCTTGAGAGGTTATATAAATCTTAGGGTGATCTTTTCTTTTCATACAGACGTGCATTTGTGTATGTGTTGGTCTTTCCTGGATGACTCAGGGGTAAAAAAATCCGCCTGCCATTTCAGGAGATACAGGAGATGCAGGTTCAGTCTCTGGGTTGGGAAGATCCCCTGGAAGAGGGCATGGTAACCCACTCCAGTATTCTTGCCTGGAGAATCCCATGGACAGAGAAGCCTGGCGGGCTACAGTCCATGGGGTTGCAAAGAGTCAGACAGAACCGAGCACAGCATGCAGAATCACATAGAAGTGTATATGTATATATGCACATACATGCGTGTATATGTGTGCATGAGTATACACACATACACAGAGAGAGAACTTCTCTTTTCCATACACTTGGTCTACAGAGCAGTTTGTACTTTACCTGGGCTTCAGGTGGACAGTGAATATCAGAGTAAATATCCTCCCCTGCCAAGGGGGTTTCCACTCGCCTCCTTTTGTAGACCGTCTTTCAGGGGAGGCTCCATACGTGAGGGTGGGCTGCCCAGCCCCCAACGCCCCCAGACGCAGCATCTTAGGCCTCATATCCAGGGTTGAGCCCACCCCATAACTGGGTACTGTCTGGAGCGAGGGCACCCGGGTGCTGGTTGAAGATGTGCGTTTCACCTGTGTGGCCCTGGCTCAGGCCGTAGGTCACGTCTGTGGACCTCAGCATATTAACTCTTGCCCATCCAGTACCCAGCAGCTGGGTGATTTCCAGTGAAACATAGAGGCAGGAGCCCCAGAACAAGGAACATCTGGGTCTTCTCTCCAGCACCCCTGCATCCTTGAGGCTGGCTCTGGCCTGGAAGATGGCTCCTATACAAGAGGCCCTCTGTGGGTACCAGAGTCCCGGCCCCTCTTCTCTGGGCCCCACAGAGACCCCTCCCACTCTAGGTAAGGGGTCACATCCTCACTGCTCTGTGCACAACCTTGAGCTTGTGGGCTCCCTCCGGGGCCCCTGGGCGGAAGACTGGCTGAAAAGTGGCTCAGAAACCCGGCCGGGGAGAGGAGGGTGACCATCCAATAGGAATATAAAATGACCTTTTTGATTAAAGTATCATTAACCTGTATGCTTTTTTTTAAGAGAAATCTAACATTTAAAAGAAAACTTTGTCCACTAAATGCCAGCCTAGCCAAGATAATGTTTTGAATTATGTGCTTTTTAGTTTGGCTATTACAAGGAGTACTCCCAGGTCTCACCATTGTTCCTATAAAAACTCAATTAACTTTACAAGATAGTCAGTGTCCCAGGCCTTTGTTCCTGGGGTAGCATTATTGTTTTTTTCCCATAATTGAGGAAGGCTAAGTCTGGGGAGTGAATAGTTTGGTTTGTTCCCGGAGTCTGGCCCAGTACAAGGTTTCACTTGTTTAAATAACATTGTTTATATGAAGGACACATCAAAGTTTAAATATTTTAAATAGAATAATGCCAAAATATTTAGTTGCACACTAAAAGGATGACTTAAATGCATTTTAGCATTTTGATTTTTCAAAAACTTTAGCTTTTAGATGTCCATGTTTTCCGAGATCGAGCCTCCAAGTGGGTATGGGAAATGAGCAAGTGTTTGACCTGTTTTTTCAAAATGATGCTCCTCTTTTGTGGTTTGCAGTATTTTACTGTCAAAGTTCTTACTAACAATGGCCATTTGTGTAGCTGACATGCTGCCAAGCCCTTTATAGAACGAAGAAAGTGATATGGCATCAAGTCTTCATTTGGGGAACTAATCCAAACACAAGCCCCTTTCTTTCCACTTTGCTCAGTGAATTCCAGGAACATGGAGGCAGCCATGGATTTCTTGGTTCCTGCTGGGGAGTTTACTTGCCTGGGCTGTGCAAGTAAACTGGGCCTCTGCAGGATGCTAAAGATTGGCTCAGTGAGATGCATGGCTCCCAACACACCCCACAAATACCTCGTGTTGATAAATGGAGGTCTCTCTAGAAATTAACTCAGTCAGCAGCAAAAGGCCTGGGATTAGGAATTTTCCATTGGAAGAGACAGGCCTCTTTGCTCTGTGGTTTGGAAAATATCATGTTGCCCTTTTCTAGTTTCCAAAATTCATATCCATGTACAACTTTCAGCATAAATATTTATTGTTTTACTCTATTCTTCAAGAAGGAGAAGAGGATGGGGAGGGCAGAATCCCTTCAGTTTAATTAGAATTGCCTATGTCCTGAACTTGAGGCTTAAATAAATATTTCCACCTTAACAACAAGTTATGAGGGAGATGTCCCATGAAGGGAGAAGTTCTCATAGCTGCTCTCTTCAGTTTAACACAGGGAACACGGATTAACTGCTTCCCCAGTGTCTGAAAGACTTTTAATTCAAGCTTAATGATCCATTCACCACCTCACCCCAAAGCATAAATGATCAGTGCATCCACACTGCTACACACATCACCCCAAGAAAGCCAAGTAGAAATTAAAATAAAGAAAAAGGAACTAAACATTCTCACAGTAAAAGATAAGTATGTCCCAATCATTACTGAGGATGGCTTATACTAAAAATTCACTTGCTAATTATCTGAAATTCAAATTTAACTTGGTATTCTATATTTTACCTGGCAAGCAAAGCCAGTGGACAAAGGCATACAGTCAAAATGTCATAAAAAGGAGGGACAGTGTTTTTCTGGAACTTTGAAATTGTCGGGCAATTAATAAAACATTATAAATGCTGATTCAAATCATCATTATAATTCTAGTAAAAAGAATGTAATTTATCATGATAAATTAATGAGTCTAAACTAGTGTAAGCTGAACTTTTGAACTTGAATGTTTTCCCGTTTATGTTAAACTTTCAGTAATATTTCATCCTCATTTCTGATTGATCTTTAGTTGATTCAGTTTTAATCAACTGAATCAGTTTTAACTTCCATGTTCCTAGGTTCTTAATTTAATGATCTATTCAAGTGTTCTTAAAGAGAACCAGAGACTTCATCATGTGAATCCTTTTGTAAAACAGAGTCTTTTAGAAATTTGAAGGCTTTTTTTTTTTGTATTTTGACTAATCACTAATTTATTGGGGCTTCTTCCCTCATGGCTCAAATGGTAAAGAGTCTGCCTGCAATGCAGGAGACCTGAGTTCGATCCTTGGGTCAGGAAGATTCCATGGAGGAGGAAATGGTAATCCACTCCAGTATTCTTGCCTGGAGGAGCCTGGCCGAGAATCCCATGGGCAGAGGAGCCTGGCAGGCTACAGTCCACGGGGTCGCAAAGAGCTGGACACGACTGAGCAACTAACATTAACTCATTTCTGATTAATCTTTAGTTGATTGTTAATCAGTTTAGTTGATTCTTAATCAGTTTTAGCTTCCATATTCCTAGGTTCTTAACTTAATGATCTATTCAAGAGTTCTTAAAAAGAACCAGGAACCCCATCATGTGATCCTTTTGTAAAATGAAGAGTCTTTCAGAAATCTAAAGGCTTTTTCTTTTTTTTTTTTTGTATTTTGACTAATCACTAATTTATTAGTTAGAAGTTCAGACTTCTGTTCATGTTTTTGAAACCAAGCACACCTAGTTTCCTCTTATATAGCTTATTGTTGAAAGAGTCACAAATAGCACAAGCAACTCATTTGTCAAAATAAGTAGTTCATGTCTTTAACATCGAGTGATTTTTTAAATTTTTTAGGGAATTCCCTGGTGATCAAGTGATTAGGACCTGGTGCTTTTACTGCCATGGCCTTGGTTCAATCCCTGCTCTGGGAACTAAGATCCAGTAAGCCCCACAACACAGCCAAGAAATAATTTTTTTTTTTAATTTTAAGAAAAGAGAAGGAAAGGAAGGGAGAGAGGGAGGGCAGAAGGAAGGAACAAAGAAAGGTGGGAAGGAAGGAAGGAAAGAAGGAAAGAAGATTCCTAAGGGACTCAGGTAGGAAACGGTTCAGAGGAAATTTTGAATCCAAATACCCTCCCACTCTCCCAGTATTCCTGGAGAAAACATTGCTCCCATGGAGCCAGAGCCTTTCAGAATCCTCGGAATGAGGTGGGCTTTGAGAGCTGACACTGTAAAGGTGCGGGGGAAGCTGGCAAGGGAGGCAGCTCTGAGACAGTTATCTGCTCTCAGGTGGGAGATGACTGTATTTCTGGGCACTGGGGCTGCCCACGTGATGGAGACTGTGTATTTTGGAGACTTTCAATTCATCACAGTGTGGCTGAACTGAAGCCCAAGTGTCCCCTTGAGAAATAAAAAGGACTCTCTACCCTCGTAAAGTGACCTTAGTCGTTCAAAAAAAAAAAAAAACAAAACCATTGCCGGCCTCCAAGGACCAGATCCTATTGTAAGCTCCCAGGATCCATTGGTGAACAAGCCAAGCAGAGGTCCCTGCCTCCTGGGGGTGACATTCGCTCAGAGAAGACAGACAACAAATAGTCACCATGAGAAAAGTTTGACAGTGTGTTGGAGGGGGTTGAGTATTATGCTCTGGGGGGAAGAGGGCAGGAGGATCTGGATTCGGGGTTGGGAGGAACCGAATTTGAAACAGGGAGGTCAAGGTGGGGCTGGGTAGCAGTGACTTTTGAGCAGACTTGCAGGGGATGTGAGTGTGAGTCACTGGGTTCTCTGTAGGAACAGCGTTTCTGTAGAGGGAACAGCCAGCAAAAGGCCGAGTGCCTGTTGGTGTCTGATGTGTGTGGTTCTCAGCCATGACAATTTTGCCCCCAGGGGACATCTGGTCATATCTGGAGACACTTCCATTTGTCACCGTTGGGATGGGGGTGGAGGCTAGTACGGGTGTCTCCTGGGTAGAGGCCAGGGGTGTAATTAAACATCCTTAAACGCTCCCACAACAAAGGATGTGCCAGCCCCAGTGTCAGTAGCGCTGAGGTTGAGAAACCCTGTGTTTGAGGAACAGGGAGGAGGCCAGAGGAGCTGGAGGGGAGGCAGTAAGGAGGAGGGAGGTCGAACACGAGGTCAGCGGTGACAAAGGCTGGGACTGGGGTGGAGCGTGGGGGGCGTCAGGGAGGACCTTAGGCCAGTGTGGACTTTGGAGGGCTTGGAGCAGAGGAGAGACATGAGCTGCATTCACAGTTTCAAGAGCATTGCTCTGGCTGCCAGGTGCAAGACAAACTGAAGGAGGGTAAGGGAATGCAGGGGCTCGGGTCTGGTGAGATTATCCAGGCAAGAGGCGACTGGCCAAACACCAGTGGGAGCAGCTTCGAGACCTCTGTGCATGGAACCACCCAGTGCCAGGTTTTAGATTTAGAGTTAGAATTACGAAATGCCATACCATCCCTGCTCTTTTCATTACTATATGTCCTATATTTTGCCCTAATATAGATAATATTATATATTAGCTATCTATCTGTATAGACAGGTAAGAAAGAGGAATAGATATGGTTAAGTTGCCTTAGTTGAATTATGTCTTACACACTAGGATACCTGATACCTGTTTTAGCAATTCATTCATAACAAAACAGTTTGACATGGGTTAGGTACAATGTAATCCTCTGCTTTACCATGGTCTTGGCAAAAAAAAAAAAAAAAAAAGTTCACTCTTGCTAACAACTCTTTCAGGGTATATTTTTCTAAACAATGTATAACCCTAAACATCCTAATTACCTGAAAATGGGATCATGTCCAACTCTTTGTGACCCCATAGACTATAGCCCACCAGGTTCCTCTGTCCATGGAATGTCCCAGGCAAGAATACTGGAGTAGGTTGCCATTTCCTTCTTCGGGGATCTTCCCAACCCAGGGATCAAACCCACATCTCCCACATTGCAGGCAGATTCTTTACCATCTGAGCCACCAAGGAAGCCCTGGAAAAGCGATGAGGGGAGCATAAAAGATCTAGTGCCTAATACATGGACGTCTGAATTACTTTCCTCTTTTAGAAATATATTCAGTTGTTCAAATAGTTTCTCTTCTCTTACCTGATCAGCTGAAGCAAATGCTTGAAATACAGCAAAAATGCCAAAAAACCTTGAAGTCATGCATTTGCCCAAAGGTCTCCAACACCCTAGAAGCATCACCTCAGTCACTGCTCCATGTGATCTTCCTAAGCATGTGTGTTGTCCTGTTTGCAGCCACAGCCATTGGGAATCGTAGTGACAGCCTGCAGCAGAGGCAGGACCCCACCGTGCCTGTCCACAGGCAGCATCGCATTCCATGTATTGCTGTGATGCATGTAAACATCATATGATCTGACCTTGTATTTTTAAAGTCCTGCTAATCCAAGGAAGTGGTAAATTAGTCTCTTTATTAGTGAACAGTGGGCTGTTTTTCAGTCTCTTAATGTCTTTTAAGGAAGTTTTAAAATATAGTTGAATTCAGGACTTTTTCATGTGATCTATCCAAATGGTTCTTCCACTCAGCAGGGCAGAAGTGTTGTCAGGGTGGAGTTCAGGGAGGAGCACTTGACATTCCAGGTGAAAGCAGCAGTGTCTTCCAAGAGTAATCCTTCTTTCACCCTCTAAGACAGGGTTTCTCAAACTATGGCCCAGGGACCACCTACCTCAGAACTCCCCCAGGGCTCCTTAAACTGGTGTCCCTGGCCCCTTCCCCACACTTCCCCCTAAGGGTCGGCCAGGTCTCTGTATTTTCCCCCGAGTACCTCAGCACAGTCCTGCCCACACATTTGAGAACCCCGACTGCAGGTTACCCTTATTAGAAGAAATGACTCTCCATCAGCATCTCAACATAGACTTGTTAAAAATGGCAGACGTCATCCACGTGGAAATTCCATTTCTAAGGATTTGTTCTCCACAAGGAAGTGTGTCATCCCCCTCCCGTGTTAGTCTTGAATTTCCTTCCTGGGAATCTTGGAGGGTGCCTTTTGGCCTTTGTCCTTGGGGGTGTACAGTGGTCCCTGAAGGGGTCGTTTCACCATGGGCGGGGTGGGGGACCATACTGGGTCGCCTTTCAGAGAGACCGATCTTAGAGACTCCTTGAAATGGTCGTTGCTCTCGCCTCATGTGTCCATCTCTGTTTTCTTGTTGCACAGCAAATATGCCAGAGGACTACCCTGATCAGTTTGATGATGTCATGGATTTTATTCAAGCTACCATTCGAAGACTGAAAAGGTCACCAGAGAAACAAATGGCCGTGCTTCCTCGGAGAGAGCGGCACCGGCAGGGGGCGGCCACCAGCCCGGAGAGTGCCAGAGGGAAAGGCCGGCGCGGCCAGAGGGGCCGAAATCGGGGCTGCGTCCTCACCGCCGTGCATCTAAACGTCACTGACTTGGGTTTGGGCTACGAAACCAAGGAGGAACTCATTTTCAGGTACTGCAGCGGCTCCTGCGATGCAGCCGAAACAATGTACGACAAAATATTAAAAAACTTATCCAAAAGTAGAAGGCTGGTGAGTGACAAAGTCGGGCAGGCGTGTTGCAGACCCATCGCCTTTGATGACGACCTGTCCTTTTTAGATGATAACTTGGTTTACCATATTCTAAGAAAGCATTCCGCTAAAAGGTGTGGATGTATCTGACTCCGGCTCCAGAGACCGCTGTGTATTGCATTCCTGCTACAGTGCAAAGAAAGGGACCAAGGTTCCCAGAAAATGTTTGCCCAGAGTGGAAGATGAGGACCAAGGAGGCAGAGGAGGAGGAAGTGGAGGCAGAGGAGGAGGAAGGCAGCCATTGTGGGAGCCTGGTGGAGGGAGATCCAGCTACAGAAAACTGGACAGGAGAGAGAGAAAAGACAGCCGTCCGCCTTCTCCCGGATGGCAGCTGACGTCACCGGAAGCTCAGGGCCGGTGTCCCTGGTTGGGTGTTGCCATCGTTTCATCTGATACAGTCCACCGCCATGGGTCCCGGGCGCAGTCGCGGATGCACTTGAAACCAAACCAGTGTATCTCCTGTGGTTTGCTTTCACATGTCTAGAGACACCAGGGAAACGGTCCTCCTGGTGTCATTCCTTGTCATTGTTTTACTGCTGAAAGCAAGAAAGGTTTATTTTTCTGTCACTCAGTGGAGACATACCCCGGAAAGGAGGGGGAGAAAAAAAAAATCAAAGATCCAGGAGAGATAGTAACCTTTGCTCTGGAAGGTTCAGGCCTGAGGTTTACTCCAACCAGCATTTTGGGGAACGGTGGGTGATTGATTTTGAACATGGTGTGTGGGGTGGGAAGAAGTTGGCTAGGAACCAAAAAGGCTGTCCTCATGACTAAAACCAAACCTGAAGGTATTTCCTTTCTGCCCTTGGAAACAGGAAACCAGTGTGGTTTTTCGGCAGCATTCTTGCAGGAGAGCGTGCGGGAAGGCCCCCAGCTGCACCGGGGCAGGGAGGCCGCTGGGCTGTCGGTTTACAGAGAGACAGATGTTACATACACCCCAGCTCCGTTATGCGTGGTCACCAGTGACCAGAGAAGCTACTCGATGCAATGCATCTGTTTCAGATACAGAAATATAGAGAAGATATTTATTGAGATTTAAGTTATTGTTATTTATTACCGTTCACTAATGAGTTTCTCTCTTTTTTCCCTTATTTATTAAAGTTTCTTTTCAAAGGTGCCAAAGTATATGTGCTCACAAAATGCAAAGGAAGGTGGCAAAGGAAATTTTAATTGGGGTCAAGGGTCCATGCTTTTCAAAGTATTAAAAAGACTTTCGCTAGGCAAAAATCACTTACTTTACCTTTTTAAGAAAAGCCCTTGTGTGATTCCACCCCCCTCTACCCCCCAGGTCTCAGCATCTTACCTGGTTTTATATGTTAGAGAGGAACATGTCAGAAGGAACATTTCTGATGGGCCTTCCTTTTCAGGAGCAGTGTGTGGAGACCGTGGCATTTGCCCTCATTTCTACATGGTTCCCTGTCCCAGCAGACAGGCCATGTGCTCCATTTCCTGCTGTGTTGAAGCTCTCACCCTCCCATCCACATGTATCTATCTGTGATATGCATAACCACATATGTCAAAGGTTAAAGTCTCTTTAGTAGGTGGTGCTGGACTCAATGTTGACCTCAAAGTAACAGTTCTCTCAAGTAGCCGGGGTTCTGCCCTGATAGTGGAGACTCTTCCCCTATCCTTCCATCCATCCACTACCTTCTTGAGAAACACGTCTAGGCCCAGCATAGCCAAGGAGTGCTGCAGACCTTCTGGAAGTGGGGTCAGCCTGGTTGCCATACAAGCCACCAGGGGCTGCCCCCATACACCTGACTCCTCCTCAGAAGAAGGTGGTCGGGAAGGGTGGATGTGGAAGACGGGCCCTGGCCCAGCCTCGGCATGCCTGCCCCACCACATGGATACTGAAAGCCTTTGACAGGGCAGGGACACAGGGTGAGAAAAGCTATCTCAGCCACCAGGTCATGGATTTGTCTGGTCGCTGCTGCCATGCTCAATGCACTGGGCCCTATTTTAAGAGCTTGTGACATATCTCATAAGAGGGATTTTTATCAAAGAGGTTATCTATCACTACATCACTACCTTAGTGGCTATTAGCTCAAGTGGTACAGATTTGGCAAATAAATAGCCTACTGGCCTCCCTCAAATAATCATGTAAATTTTACCAAGTAATCAAGAAGCACCAGACATCCCTTCCCCACCCCCACCCCCAAGGACCCAAGCTGCCCATCACTCTGCCCGCTCTGTTCTTTCTGCTCCCCTTGCACGACTCGGAAATAGAGGAAAAGGGCCTGCCTCTCACCTTCTCTTGGGGCCTAAGGAGGGGAACTTGCTGAGGAATGGCCTGCTCAAAATAGGGACAGGTCGAGCTGACCGGTTGTTCATGAAGTGCAATTTGATGCAGCCCCAGATCATCTGTCCAATTCAGAGAGTCCTGGCAGGTCTGGTGGCCGGCGTCCCCAGGGGTCAGCCTTAGCCCCAGCTCCCTGTGGAGACTCTCTGCCCACAGGGGCGGTAGGATTCAGCGGATGCTGACAGCTCCTTCCCAGCATCACCTACACACCATAAGCAGGTTTTCACTGAGGCAAACCACTCCGCCAAAGCCACAAAAGGGTAAAGTTTGTGATTTTTTCTTTATTGTTGCGATTACCATCTGATCCAGTAAGGAGTGCACTTCTTTGGAAGTTCTCACTACTCTGATCTGTCTCAGTCGTTTGTGTTATACAACCAAAGTTCTCTACAGACTTTATTTTTGTACAATATTATTTTGTAACTTTTTACAAATAAAAACTCATTTCTATTGCTCTCTCTACGTCTGTGCTATCTCACCGACCCAGGGACCACAGCTGACTCAGGCTAGAAGTCCGTCCCTTTCACCACTCAGCCACTGGTTGGTCAGTGACCTTGTCCATCAACTCTCCACAACCAATCAGTACTCAAGTGGGGAAGAACTTACAAAGTTCTTCTTTATTCATTCCACAGACTGCGACATTGTGCCAGGCACTGTCCAAGGCACCAAGGATCCAACAGTGGCCACAACAATCTCTGCTCAACAGAGACTGAGCTCTGCTCTCTCCTTGTGGAGTTGATATTTCATTTAAGGAGAGAAAGGCAATATTCCAAAAAGTATGTAGGGGGTTGAGTGTCAATAAATGAATCATCATTTATAAAGGATACAAATAGGGTATCATAATAGAAAATAACGGGCCTGCTCTAACGAGAGGTCACATTGAGGCAGAACTTAAGAAATAGATGGGAGTGTCCTGGCAAAACCCTGCGGCAGGCAGGCGCTTGGACGGCGCCACAGCTTTGCACAATCCCGGGTGACGCCCGAGGTTCACGTGGGTTCTCCGCCCGCAAAGTAGCAGGATCCGGGGAATTGTGCAAATGGTGGCCCCGGGCTTAGTTGTTCTGGTGGCAAGAAAAACACACCGAAGAGAGGAAATGCCATGGCCCGGGGCTGGGGGAGGAGAGCACGCTTCCTCCTCGGATGACACCCCGAGCTGTGTCACCCGAGGCCTTGTGACTATTAAAAGGCGGCCTTGTACAGCGTTTCAAGCCCAAAACAAAACTGATGCTCTTAAGACTCTTCTAAGTGACCACCAGCCTAGACTTTCCAGCGGAGCGTGTCAGTACAGAGGGAGGGAAACGCCCTCCCTCTCCCCGCCGGGATAGTGCCTGGTACCCACCCTGGGCACTTGGAGTCCTGCCGCCAGGGCAACGCTTAGGCCTGGGCGCTTTCTCCATGCTAAATTCTGGTCCACAGTTCGGAGAGGAATGCAAACACTTGCTCATCTCCTCTCCCTTTACCATTTCTCCAAAGTGTGTTCCCAGGATGACAGACCAGGTGAAATATTCCTTAAAAATGGAGTGGTTCTCTGATCAAATAAGTTGGGAAAACATTGAGTTATATAACATCTTTTTGAAGTTAAAAAGAGAAATGTAGGGCTTCCCTAGTGGACTCAGTGGTAGAAAATCCACCTGACAATGCAGCAGACAGAGTTGATCCCTAGCCCCAGAAGATCCCACATGCCACTGGACAGCTAAGCCGTGCACCCCAGCTACTGAGCCTGTGCTTTAAAACCCAGAAGCCACAGCTCCTGAGCCCACGAGATACAACTACTGAAGCCCTCCTGCCCTAGAGCCTGAGCTCCACAACAAGAGAAGCCACTGCAGTGAGAAGCCCACACACACAGCTACAGAGTAGCCCCTGCTCGCCTCAACTAGAGAAAACCTGTGCAGCGATGAAGACCCAGCAGGGCCAAAAATAAATTTAAAAAGAGAAATGTAGAACCTACTAGAGCCTTTATTAAACTAAGGAACATTGTGACCACCCAGGAGTAGCATGGAGTGTGCAGATTTCCCCAGATGGACCATGAAAATGCCTATGGCTTTGTTTGCTTTCTCTTAATATCTGTTGACCATCCCTTGAAACTACCTTGGGCCATGTTGCCTGCTCCTGTAAACATGGGGATGAGCAGAGAGGGGGACTGGAGATTTGTAAAAAGGCAGAAACACATGGGGAAACAGCTAGGGAGCTCCCCATGTGCACGTGTATACACACACACACACACACACACACACGCATTCTGGACATTTGGGCATTGTGGGTTTCTTGTTCAGCATGATTAACCAGTGGTCAGCTTTGGAAGTTCCATTCAACCAAGAAAGAGAGTATGTTGAAAGCTGGGAAATTCTTAGCAGCAATGAGAAAAGCAACTTTCACGATGCTTACCACACATGCTCACCCAACTCAAGTTGTTAGAACCACCAATGCTTTGGCTGGCCCATAGTCTGGAGTGGAGGAGGAGGGGTGGATGTCCCCTCACAGTGGTCCTCAGAGGAGTATGGCTCTTGTTGGGCATCAGAGTCCCTACTGCTGAGGATGGTGTGAGAGTACAGGGTCAGAACCCTGGACACCAGGTTCAGATGGTATCATGGAGCTTGTGCCCACCATCATCTCAGGCTGGTTTTCTCCTATGCATCTGATGCCCAAGTAGCACTTTAAAAGAACTTTTAAAAGAACCAGTCCACTCCCAAAGTAAAGATGGGAAATCAGAATTCCATTAACCTAAGTCTCAAAAACAGAAAGCCCCCTCCCCTTCACACACAGGGACCCTCTTGGGCCACGGCTAACTTGCTGCCTGACCTCAGCATCACAGGGAGGAGGGAGTCCACTCCTCACACCATCCACCTTTGCTTCTCAGAGCACAGCGGCGGGGAGGGGATGAAAGTGTCAGCCACATGCCCCAAGCGTTTTTCCACAAGGTAAGGAAGTGTCTGAGCCCCAAGTATCTCCTTGAGACGCATCTTTGTTTAAAAAAGGTGTTACTGTAATCCCATGCAATAGTTGACTTGACTTTCATCTCCCCACACAACCTCCTGAATGAAATCAAATCCAGATGTTGCCATGTCATCCCTGAAAATAAATAGAGAGTTGGGAAAACAAGAGGAAAGCATCCACTTACTCATATGAGATCATTAATATGCTGCCACGTCCCGGCCCCGTGGCAGGTGAGGATAACGATGATGGGAGTGCAGTCGGGGTGGAGGATATGCGGTGACAGGTGCCTGAAAAGTGCCAGCCTCCAAGAGCAGCAGGTGGGAAGAAAACCTGGAAAAAAAAAAAGAGTCAGGGACAACTACACAATAGGGCTCCCAGATAACTTTAATTTCAGATAAACATGCCTAATTTCTTAGTATAACTATGTCTCATGCAGCCTTTGGGGCATGTGCTATTTGGGACATGACTATTAAAATGATTACTCATTGAAGGCCTCTGACCCACAAAAGCTGTGATTCAGCTCTGAGTGCATTGCCAGCAACAACCTGTCCAGGTCCTCTACCCACAGGTTTTTTCTAGTTTTCCCCATCTTATTCAATCATTAAAGCCAATCTTGAACTATAAAATAAACAAACAGAAAACTTTCTTCTCACCCTTAAAGTTAGATTGTCTTCTCAGGATATTTGCATTTACTTCCTGTTCAAGGAAACAAACCTAAGCATGGCCATTAACCTTCTAAGACTCACTCACTCTTCTTGAGAAGACATGAATCAGGACATGAGGGGATAAGAGAGGTAGAACGGGTCAGACAGAAGAGCGGATGGTGAGGAAGGCAGAGAGAAGACTTTAGGCCCCAGGAGATAGGAGAACCAGCTGAGGTGGGCATGACAAACAAGATGAGGTTTTCAAATATGCAGAATAGATCCTTTTAACTTGGGGAAGTCTTTCAATGGAACATGTAGGGGATTTTAACACACTTCTTGTATGTGGGCCTCATTCATTCAATTAATTCATGAGTATCTATCTCCTAGCAGAGGAGGATATAAGGATATAAAGATAAAGCCCTCAAGAGCATCCCAGATTAGAGGGACAGAAATAAGAATCAGTTCAGTCCAGTCGCTCAGTCGTGTCCAACTCTTTGCGACCCCATGAATCGCAGTACGCCAGGCCTCCCTGTCCATCACCAGCTCCCGGAGTTCACTCAGACTCACATCCATCGAGTCAGTGATGCCATCCAGCCATCTCAAATAAAAATATTAAAGTACAAAGTGGTGGGACTTCCCTGATGGTTCAGTGACTAAGACTCTGAGCTCCCAAGGCAGGGGACCTGGGTTTGACCCCTGGTCAGGGAACTAGATCCCACAGGCTACAACTAAGACCCAGCACAGCCAAATAAATAAGTAAACAAATATCTTTTTAAAAATACCAAGTGATTAGGGCAGCGATGAAGAGACACAGTGTGTTATGGGAGCTTAGAGGAATAATAAACCCAGCTGAGGCTGTGGGGTGGATAAAGGTATCAAGGATGGCGTTCTTGAGGTGGATGCCTGACAGATGGTTAAAAGAGAGAAGGAATTTCCCAGACTGGAGTTGAAGAAAGGAGGGTGTTTTAGGCAGCAGGAACTTGAGAGCTAAGCCAGGACTAAGATGGCCTGGTGTGCTGTTGGCTTGAAAAGGTGGAGCTTTGGAGTCTGAGTGGCTTGGGCAGCAGGGAGCAGAGAGGGTGGGTGTGTGAGGAGGGTGGTGTGGGGTCAGGAGCTCACACTCTGCGACTCCAGCTCTGTATCCATCCCTGAGGAAAGGGTCACTTTTGATCTTCGCACCCGACCTCTCCCTCTCAGACCCTCTGTCCCCCACCCCCAGTCCCTCTGCTGTCCCATCCTCTCAAAGCCTGGTCTGCAGTGCTCTCCTTCTCCCACGAAAAGCCTCTCATACACCAGAGGACTGAAAAGGCTCCCAGATCAGCCTTTCTCCAACCATCTAGTTAACATTAGGGAAGCATTCAGGGAGGAAAGGGTTCCTTGATTTTAAAAACTGGCGAAATGCTGAAAATTTTGATTCCATCTCAGGAAGAGACAGTACATGTTACGTATCAATCAAGGCCTGTTCACTGTTGTTTAACTCAGCACCTCACCATCTTATTTGACCAAGGAGCACATGCTGACATCTAATATAAGTGTGTTGTCAGACACAACTTGGGAAATGGTATCATAGAATCAAAGGAATGAATCTCTAATGGAAGAACTACAGACACCGGAAGTAAGTTATTTCTGAGCAAGGGGATCGTTCCACCCCACCACTAGTATGCCACCATGCTTGGCCTGAAAGACCTGAGAAATAACCACCCCCTTTTTTTTTAACATGCATTACTGGTCCAGTGAACAACCAAACTCAGCTATGTTCTCATTCCTCTGCGCTTGAGCAGAGGTGATTAACCCTCCTCTCTGTCATCATTCTCCACTGTCTCTACCCCAACCCTGCCATCATTTACAACATCTGGACTGGAAGACACACCAAGGGTTCTAATCCACGCTACACACACAGATAAATGAGTTCTCGTGCTGTTCATTCATGCTGTTGACCAAATACAGATAGACCCCTTCCATTCCTGGCTATGTGATTAGATCACACAGCTGGCTTCTCTTGTGTGTGACTGAGGCCAGTGACTGGCCAGAGAGTGTGACCAAAGGTGACATGGGCTTCTTCTGAACCAACATTTAATGGCCCTTGTGAGATTCTTGATAGTCTCTTTCATTTTCTAGAGGACAGCAATCAGGAACAGTTAATAAAGTGCCTGTTCTGTCAACTTGGAGTGACTCTGATGAACAAGGCCGCTCTGCCAACCCACAACAGACATGGCCTGATGGTTGAGAACTAACCTTGTGTTATGGGAGCCACCGAAATGTGGAGATTATCTGTTACTGAAGCATGCCTGCACCTATTCTGACAGATACATGCCTCTGTTATGATGAGGCACGTTATGGGTCATGAATAGAAAGGGAGCCATCAGCAGAGGACGGCAGAGAAGCAGCAGAAAGGCTCAAATGGAAGGGTAGGAAATTCAGTTGAGGGGGTAACCAGTTGAGGAGGAAATTCAGTTATGCTCTGAGTCAGAGCACAGAGTCCCTGGGGCCACCACAGGGATGTGAGATTTTATTCTTACTGAGGCAGAAAGCCACAAGAGGGGTTTAAAAAGAGGGGTGACAAGATCTGGTTTGTGATGTTAAAGAACGATTGTTCTAGCTGCTTTGCTGAGTTGCAGACTGTAGAACTCTTGGGCTCCAAAGTCACTGCAGATGGTGACTGCAGCCATGAAATTAAAAGACACTTGCTGTTTGGAAGAAAAGCTATGACAAAACTCGACAGCATAATAAAAAGCAGAGATGTTATTTTGCTGACAAAGGCCCATCTAGTCAAAGCTATGGTTTTTCCAGTAGTCATGTATGGATGTGAGAGTTGGACCATAAAAAAAGCTGAGAGCCAAAGAATTGATGCTTTTGAACTGTGGTGTTGGAGAAGACTCTTGAGAGTCCCTTGGACTGCAAGGAGATCAAACCAGTCCATCCTAAAGGAAATCAGTTCTGGATATTCACTGTAAGGAATAAGCTCCAATACTTTGGCCACCTGATGCAAAGAACTGACTCATTGGAAAAGACCCTGATGCTGGGAAAGATGGAAGGCAGGAGGAGAAGGGCAGGACAGAGGATGAGATGGCTGGATGGCATCACCAACTCAATGGACATGAGTTTGAGTAAACTCTGGGAATTGGTGATGGACAGGGAGGCCTGGCGTGCTGCAGTCCATGGGGTCACAAAGAGTCGGACATGACTGAGCGCCTGGACTGAACTGAACTGAGACTGTGGAAGCCAGGAGACCAGCAAGGCTGATGCAGGAATCGAGGCAAGAAACGATGGTGACTTGGGCAAGGGTTAGTGATTGCGGTACTGATGGGACTTGCTCAAGCCTGGGCAACTGGGGAGAATGCGAGCGCAGGAGGAGAGAGGGTGGGAACAGGATGGCTCCCAGTCTGAGTCCAAAGCAGAGGCATCACTAAGAGGGCCGAGCTGTCCACGGCTTGTGTGGGTCAGGTCGGAGTCTCGGGCTGGACTTTTTCTGCTCGGAAGGTCACCCAGTAAGAAGAAGGATGCTGGTCCTCACTCCAGGGAGGCAGAAGCCAGAGCTGGGGCAGGGCTCCGAGGGCGCCTGCCAGGCCCCGAGGTCTGGAATGCCATTAAACGTGTGCGTGCCAAGCCGGCTGGCTCACGTTCAGGATGAATCTGCCACTGCTCCCTCTGACAATGTTTGGCATGAAATAAAAAGTATGGCTTTCAAATGATACGACAAGGAAGATTCTTGAGCAAATATGGCCAAAGGCTCTGGGCAGCATGTTCTCAGAGGCTGGGATTCCACCCGCCTCCAGCCTTCTTTTTTCCGTCTGATCCTCCCCAACCCTGCCCTGAAGTTCAGCCAGCCAGTCTCATTGGCCTCCTCACCTGCTGCCCAGCCCTGCCCTCTCCAACTCTGCTCACTGCTGCCAAATACATCTTAATCACCTAGCTCCTCTACTCAGAATCCTGCTCTGCCTTCATGCTGCCAGTCAAATCCTCAGACTGTCAATCAAAAGCTTTTCAATTTGTTTTAAACTAATCTTTTCTCTAGGTTGTTTTTTTTTTTTCGGTCCCCTGAATCTTCCTTTTAAGCCTAACCTTTACCCTTCAGTCACTATGGATGACCCATAGAACCTCAAAATCTCAAAATACACACTGAGATGTTTACACTTTCCACAGTTGGACTTCACCCAAGCCTTTCCCTCTGCCAGGAATAATAAAGTCCCTCATCTCCTCAATGCTCCAATTTCCCCCCAGCTGGTATTCATCACTCGCTTCACCGAAGTCCAACAGCCAAGCTCTTCCTGGGTGGATCAGGCTGATCACATGGGCCCTTTTCTTGTGGATATTAGTGCACTGATCTTGTATTTTGTGCTAGGTTGAGGGCTCCTGGAGTGCAAGGCACACATCTGGCTCGTCTTTGAATCCTGCAGAGTCCCAAGCATCTGTCCTCATGGGTAGTAGATACTTAAAAAGTATCTATTTGTCAGGACTTTGAGTTACAAGTAGAAGAAACTCAACTCAAGCTGTCTTATACAATGAAAGGGAACGGATTGGCTCATGAAACTGAAAAGTCCTGGGATGGACCTCGCTTCAGGAAACTAGATCCAGGTGATCAACTGACATCACAAGGAACAGGTCCCTTTCACTCGTCCCACTTCACTGTCTCTCACTGTGTCGGCCGTATTCGCAAGTCTGTTTTCCCCACACACGGTGGCAAAGATGTCCAGTGAAGCTTCAGGCTGGCACCCCACTCTCTTAAATACCCAGTAATAATGCCACCAAGATTTTGGAAGAGATTCTGATTAGCCAACTAGAACCAGATGCCAATTTCTCAGTCGTTTACTACGGCCAGTGTGTGTGTGTGCTAAGTTCCTTCAGTCGTGTCCAACTCTTTGCAACCCTGTGGACTGTAGCCTGCCAGGCTTCTCTGTCCATGGGATTCTCCAGGCAAGAACATTGGAATAGGTTGCCATGCCCCCCTCCAGGGGAATCTTCCTGACCCAGGGATCGAACCCAAGTCTCTTAAGTCTCCTGCAATGGCAGGCAGGTTCTTTACCACTGAAACCCTACTATGGCGAAAGGGATGGCTAACTCTGTCCAGGCCTGGGGCATGTGCACACCTCTGACGCCAGCAGGTGGGCCAACTCCATGAAACCACATGGACTAAGAACACAGGAGGGGAGATTCTGCAAAAAAAAGTTGGATGCTGTGACCTAAAGAGAGGGATGCGAGCCACTGAGCAGGCACAAGCAGCAGATGTCCATGACAGCAGCATTTTCTGCCGTGGCACATTCCAGGAAAACAGTTTGGCATCTCATTTTTCACATTGATTTAGACAACCATCTGCTCAAAAAAAATCAATGGTCCTATCTTGGCTTACTCATTTGGGCAAAACAGCCAGTTCACGTAATAATTCAAACAGAACAGCAGGGAGTAGGGGACACCAGTTAGGGCATAACTGGGAGAAATATGAAGATTGGCAATTGATTTATTTTATGAAAAAATTGAAAGAAATATTAGATGGATGGATGCATGCCTGAAAGACTGTTTTATTTATTTGATTGTGCCACCCCGTTATAATGGACCTCTTTAAAAAGACAATTCAAAGAAAGTCTATTTAATAGAAAACCCTACTGGAATGATTTAAACAGGGATTTATCTCACACAACTGAGTGTTTATGAATATACACACAGTGGGTGCCACAGTGATACATTTTGAAGGCAGATCCACCAATGGATGTTAAAATCAGTGGGCATATATTTGAGGAGAAAGTGGTATTTGCATAATTTCAAAATATCTCTCCCAAGATAGTTATTACTTGTAAAGGGGAAAATGGCAACTTTATAGTAGAGAAACTCAGCAGAAGCCACCTTAACCAGGTGAGGAAGGCTAAGATCATCAGCAATAAGATATATTAATATCAAGTCCATGAATGATGTGCTGAGAAGGGCACAAAATCACTCGTGTGTAATTTTTGCCAAAAATGCAAAACCTCAGTCTAGCCTTGAGAAAGTATCAAACTCAAACTGAAGGATATTCTACAACGTAGCTGACCAGAACTATTCAAAAGCGTCAAGCATGGGAGGGAGGAACAAGGAAAGAGAAGATTTATTCCCAGGTTGGAAGAGACTAAGGAGACATGACTACTAAAACAGGGTGAGACCATAGATTGGATCCTGGAATAGGAAAAGAACATTAGTAGGAAAACTTCAGAAATCTCCCTTAGTAAGATCTGTAGTTTCATTAATAGCATTGTACCAAGGTTAATTTCCTGGTTTTGCTCACTGTATGTGGTTATGGAAGATGTTAGTGTTAGCAGAAGATGAGTGAAAGGTGTATGGGAGCTCTCCTCTTATTATTTTGACAACTTTTCTATCTAAAATTATTTCAAAATTTAAAGTAAAAAAGAGAATCATCCAGCTGTTTCTTTGTAAGCAAATAAAACTATTGACACTTCAATGCAAAGGTCCCTAGGATTTTGTGCCCACATCATAGGTATAGACAAATGATCTGAGTTTGGATAAGGGAAGGAGCAGTGTGGCCTTGATACTTTTGATGCCTCTAGGAAGGGCTTCAAACAAATCATGTAGCTACAATTAGGTCTTGAAAGCATGACCCAAGGGGTAAAAGGACTTCCATAGGTGACCCCCTAAACAGCTAAGATACTAAAGTGTGAATGAACAAATCTGGTATGTTCTGAAGGCTGCCCAACTCATGTCCAGGCAAAGAAAGGGACAGTGGGTTCTCACATGGTGAGGCATCTGGAATGTCAGGCTTGATATGGAAGTGGGGTGGACATGGGATAGATTGTGGGACATGGACAATTGGGGAAATAAAGGCAGCATCTCGGGAGAAATCACTTATGGAAGAATAAGTACTGGACAAATTTCTGTGGGCAAAAATAAGAATGATGTCTGAAAGTAAAGGCCATAAGCACACACATTACGAGAGAGCTTTTTAAGGGCCCCAGCTGATTTAGATCAGGATATCCTAGAGTGAATATTATTTGGAGGAGCAATCAGTGATATGGTGTCAACTAAGAAGCTGTGCGTCTCTCAGTCTATGTCAACCAGACCTCCTCCAACTTCAGTGTACAAACAAAGCACCCAGGGACTTTGTTAAAATGCAGATTCTAATTCAGCAGGTCTGGGATAGTTTAGCAAGTTCCCAGGTGATGCCGCTGATGCTGGTCCTCAAACCGTGCCTTGAGTAGCAACAACGTAAACCATGGCAGATGTTTACAGTGGAGAGACACAGTGAAGACAGAAGTTTAAGAATATTGATCCGGGAATACTCTCAACAGCCTGGGCCAGTTCTGACTACTTTCCTGGCCTTGGTGGAAGGGTGAATAGTCACAAGGAGAGTTAATGCTGAAAGCTGAAATTTTTGTATGAAAAGCACTATCAGGCAAGTAACACTGGCTTAAAGAGCAGATAGTTATCCTGCGAGGCGGAATTAGAAACCCCAGAACTGAAGCTACAGTGCATCTGTAATGCTGACTGTTATAGCCAGTCCACTAAGCACAGTGCTGAAATGCAGTCAGATGGCCCACAGCCTCCCAGGAGCAGCAGAGGCCCAGCCAAGTAAAGGTGCCCAATGACAGCCTCCCTGCACCAGGGCCTGTGGCCTGGCCTGTTTGCATGGTAAAGTCTGGTAAACCAAGCATTTTCTTGATTCTTTTCTCCTTCATCACATACCAAATCTCCTTCATACTCTTTTATCTCTTCTCAGATCAAACCTACCATTATCCTTCTTGAGGCCTTCCAAGCTTCCCACCGAAATGCAACCACCATGCAGAAATGCAGAAGCTAAAAGGAAAGAAAAAGGGATGACTTTTGACCTCTCCTAGAGACTTATTCTGACTCTATGCGACCCCACGGACTGCAGCACGCCAGGCCTCCCTGTCCATCACCAACTCCTGGAGTTTACTCAAACTCGTGCCCATTGAGTCGGTGATGCCATCCAACCATCTCATCCTCTGTCGCAAAGAGTTGTATACGACTGAGCAACTGAACTGGACTGAGGACTTATTCACTCCTCTTCTCAAGTCCTTCCTCCTGTCTGCACCAGGCAACAAGTTAGGAATGTCACCTGTAACCATTAACTAGGAAGGCGTTTTCATTTTCTAAGGGTATTTGGAAGGCAGTGAAAGTGTTAGTCACTCAGTCGTGTCTGATTCTTTGTGAACTCATAGACCATAGCCTGCCAGGCTCCTCTGTCCAGAGGAGCAAGAATCCTGTCCAGGCAAGAATACTGGAGTGAGTAGCCTTTCCCTTCCCCAGGGAATCTTCCTGACCCAGGGATTGAACCCAGGTCTCCTGCATTACAGGAGGATTCTTTACTGTCTGAACCACCAGGGAAGTCCTCTTCCCTAGATGATGAGATGCTATTCAATCAGAGCAGAGACTGAGTGCCTCCTGTCTGAACCGTTGTGGCAGTCAAGACATCTGCCCTCAAGACGGTCCCCATCTACTGAGAAAGAAGAACAAGTTGAAACTGAGGCAAGTGCCAAAGGCTGCAGGATCACAAGGGAGGTGATGTCCAGTGGACTCGAGGCACTGGAGACCTGGGAGACACACCCTGAGCCAGGGCACCTGCAGCCCCACTCAGAGCCCCACCTTCTGCCGGGCAAGACACCACAGCGCCTGCCACTTCCCCCTGCACTGGCAGTGCTCGCCCTGCTATGAGCGGCAGACATTCGCTACTGAACCCCAGTCTGATTTCAGCCTCACCTGCCACACTGCCCTGTACATTCCCAGCAGATGGAGTCTTCTCTACAGCTGCTTTACTTCTCCCCAGGCTTCTCCCCACAGCCACAAAATCCTCCCACATCCCTTTGCTCCTAGTCTCCCTATTCATGCCCTGCCCTGGTTTTTGCAGGCCCTTCCCAGAGAATGGAGCACACACCTCTTGATGGCGTCCATAGCACCTTGCCCACCAGCCTCCCTGCTTGCTACCCTCTGACCAGTGTTGACAAGAATCCCTTTTTTTCACCCACCCACCATGTCCCCTGGTATTTGCTTGATCCTGCTCTCATGCTCCCTGTTGTTTGGGGCTTCCCCCCTTTTCCATCCAAATCCTAGTATTTTGGGTCTGTGTTCACAGACATCACTTTGGAACAAACTGTTAGAATTCTGTTTTCCACAAGGCCCAACTCATCCCTTAGTAATCTGACAGATCATGTTTTTAAGATTCAGTCAAGTTGTAGCCTGTATCAGACCTTCCTTTTTCACGACTGAGTAATATTCCTTTGTATTATATACACAATTTGTTTATCCATTCATCTGTCAATGGACATTTGGGTTGTTTCTAGGGTTTGAATATTACAAATAATTCTGTTATAAATATTTGTATACAAGTTTCTGTGTGCATATGTGTTTTCACTTCTCTTGGGTACGTACCCAGGCATGAAACTGCGTGGTCATGTGATGACTCTGTTAAACTCTGTGGGAAACCACCAAACTGTTTTCCATGGCAGCTGCCTCATTTTTCTTTTCCTTGTTGCCAACATCATTATTGTTATCATAGCAGCTAATATTCAGTGGGTACACAATGGGCCAGGCTATGTTTAAAACATCATGTTGAAATTGAAAGAAACCAGGATATGTCACCCCAAAATATGCCTCTTTGGCATCTTGAGCTAAAGGCAATTAAGAGGCAACAAACTCAGGACTTCCCTGGCCGTCTAGTTGTTAAGACTCGGTGCTCCTGCTGCAGGAGTCACAGGTTCAATCCCTGGTCAAGGAATAAGATCCCTGCATGCCCACATGGAGCAGCCTAAAAAAAAGGCAACAAAGTCAGAAAAAGTGCCCCTTTCAGGAAATAAATTCTTTTTCTGAAGACAGATTCTTATCAGACCAGAGATCGTCTGGCAGGGATCTGCAAACAAACCTCACTCCATCAGTTTCCTCCCTTGTTTTACCTTCCCACAGTTTGCTGCCCTTGGAAGCCTACAACTGTTTTCCTTCGTCCCATCACATCTCTCCAAATTTTCTGTTCTTTGTTTAAGATGCTAGATCAGCTGAAATTCTAAGCCACCACTTTGAGTCATTATATTTTTATACAGGATTCTCCCATATGATGTGTGCTGCACATATTAGTAAGCCGTTTTTCTCCTGTTCGTTTTTTTATTGAAGAGTCCCAAGGGAACATTTAAGGTGGGTCGAGGTATAGTTCTTCCTTCCCTGCAGTATCATCAGTGCCTTCATTTCACAGATGAGGAAGCTGAGGCCCAGGACTTGCCCGAGGCCACAGAGGTCAGATGAAGTACGGCCGGCTTTGGAATACTGTGAGCTCATGAAAGGCCTGTATGCACACGGCAGCTGGGGCGCAGAGAAAGGAGAGTTCTGATGTGGCTCTGTTAAGGAAGGGGCCCTAAGCTAAGGACTGAAAGATGAGTGTTCCTGCCTGCAGATGTGGGGGAAGGATGTGCAGGCTCAGGGGAGCAGCAGAGAGAACTGAGTGAGCAAACGCACTAAGCTTGAACAGCACATGCTTTGTGTAGACAGATTATATGATGCAGAGTGATGGTTACTTTTACCACCATGTCCCTTCACCTGCACAGTACCTGGCACCAAGCAGGTGTAATAAACATGTGCTGAGTGAAGAGGTTAGAGAAGTGAATAAAAGAGAAAGCTGGAGAGATGGACAGGGTGCAGGGCCAGGGGAACTTCACCTGCCTTGGTGAGGAGTTTGGACTTCATCTTGCAGGTGACCCAAAGCCTTGAGGGTCACATCAAAATTACATTTGCGCTGCAGAAAGATTCCTGCAGCAACAGTGTGGAGTGTGGCTTGGAGGAGATACTTAGAGAAGCCAGGGAGACCAGTTTGGAGGCAACTGCAACAACCCAGGAGCAAGACGTAGCTGAAGGTCTGAACCAAGACAGTCATAGCTGGGGTGGGAAGGAGAGGAGGAGACCAGTGTGATGAACAGAAAGAAGAAATAATGTGGCAGCAGGTTAGACGTGAGGGCAGAGGGAGAAGCTGGGGTTGTGACTATTCCCAGGCTTATGTTTGGATGATGGGATTGATGGAGCCACCGGTGGGCACAGCAGGTGCCCTTGCTTGGTGACCAGTTCTCCACATTGGATGTGGTGCCCTTAGGCTGCCTGTGGGACTTGAAGGTGAAGATGGACAGTAGAGCCTGAGGATGAAGAGCTAAGGGTCACCAGCACCCACGTGATCACTGATGGCCTGGAGGCGGGGATGAGAGCCCAGGGTTGTGGGCAAAAGCAGAAGAACAGGGACCTGGAGCCAGACACAGTGACGACGCTGGGGATCATGCTGCCCACCATCACAACTGCGTCTCCCCAATCCACTTGGACACTAGGTTCCTTATGCTCGACAATTTAACTAAGCTAAGCTAGACAGTGTAGTCCAAGACCACCTTCCTTTCCCACCCACACACATAGTAACAACCTCACTTGCTTTCTTTTCCTTAACCATAGAAGATATTTCCAGGCATGTGTATGTACATGCCTCAATTTCCTTGCCATCCTGAATATCTCACTTATGAACTTGGATTCATCATTTTCGATCTTTGAAAAATATATGCCTGTATGACTCTGTGAAGGAGAGAAAGCTTTGTCTTCTCTTTAAAAAAAGAAGCCGTGCCCTTCAATTTGGGGTTTGGCGGCAATGGTGGCACAGGAGACCTGGTGCGGGGACTCGGTGCCCTGGGGCCCTGGTGGGGGCAGACCCAGATGTTCTCTGCCCCCTCAGTAGACAAGGAGTCCCACCCGGAGAGAACGAGCTCGCTGTGCCAGGGTAGGATTCCAGACCTTTGCCACAGAGATTTCGCGCTGGAAATTATTCCAGCTTCTGCTTTCATCTCAGTCTTGGGGCCTTGGGGAGGATGGGTCTGCCCTTGAACTTGTCCTTGATCTGTGGACAAGTGACAGCCTGTGGGCTGAAGCACAGCCCAGGGACATTGTAAATTCCCAGGGCCGTCATTTCTCCAGAAGCGGACCACCCTTCCCCAGGAATGACCTCTCTCTTTTTTTTTTTTTTAAAAAACTGGATCTCTACTTTGATCATCTGCCACCTCTTTCCACAACCCCGCCTCCTCGCTCCTGAGTCTGCCATGAAATTTTAATTTAAATGTTGATAATGAAATTCTCAATTTAGATTTTGTAGTTTCACCATTAGGGATGCTGTTTTAACTTCTAGACTGCCAAGAAAGGTACTCGTAAATCAGCAGTGTTCACAGCTCTATCAAGTAGATTTCCTTAAAGCGTGGTTTCTGGATGCATTTTGTGAAGTTGCAGCTTAGGAAAACAAAAGCTCACAAATGGCTTTAAGAATGGAACCATTTTCAGATTGGCAGTCAGATGAATTTATAAACGTTTTCTCCCATTCCTTTTTTTAACTTCCCCACTCCAAATGCAGAGATAGGAAACATAATTTGTGCAGAAATGTGTTCATTCTTCTGGGGTGAAGGGGGCAGCTCGGACACTGTCTACCCCCAACAAGTGAGTCCCCCAACTCCACCCCCACTCACCACAAGCAAGGCACTGAAGCAGCGGTCAGGACACATGGAGACTGATGAAACCAGGAGGCAGCCGAAGAGACTGCTGCTAAAATACAGTCTGCACCAGCTGCAAACCTCCCCTTTCAACCACATCTCAGGGTTCATGGTGCCCTCCTGAGAACTCCTTACACCTCTTTGACACAAAGGCTGACCTTTTCTGACATTTTTTTCTCAACTCTGTTGCTGCAGGCTGCCAGGGTGTTAGGATAAATAGTGCTTAAGCAGTGCCTTCTGTTTTCTCTGTGTCTTTTAAGCACTATCTCATTTAATCCTGAACAATGCTAGAGAGAAGCAACAAGTACCTATGTTTTACAGCTGGACACCTAAGGCTCAGAGAGGCTCCTGATGAGCTGGTTAGGGTCCCCAGCTGTGAGTAGCAGAGTGAGGGCTTAGCCTTGACTTCTTAACACCTACACCCCACCCTATCACCTCCTCTGACTTTATCCTGTGTCACCTGACAGAGGGAAGCCTGGGTCACAGACGGCACAGCCACTAAGTGAGCAAGGAAGAGAATGAAACAGAACTTTTCTCTGCTCCCATTTGAGACTCTCTGGCTGATGCATTTCTTACCAGAAATGGAGTTGTCCAAGTATTTGTTTGGGGGCTAGTGGTAAAGAATCTGCCTGCCAATGCAGCAGATGCAAGAGATGCAGGTTCAATCCCTGGGTCAGGAAGATTCCCTGGAGGAGGGCATGGAAACCTATTTCAGTATTCTTGCCTGGAAAATTCTGTTGACAGAGGAGCCTGGTGGGCTACAGTCCATGGGGTTGCAGAGTCAGACAGAACTGAGCGCCTAAGCACACACACAAGTATTTATTTGTAAGAGAAACAGAGCAATGTAGTGGAAAAAACATGCACCCTAGAACCTGAAGCTCGGGGACTCAGGCTTTTGCACTTGTAAGTTGGGTTGACCTTGGATGTGGGCATAAGTCACCAGACACCCTGTTCTTATTTCCTCGTCTGTATGAGGATGAACGATTGCCCTACTCTCTTCTCAAGGCTGCTATAAAGATCAATAGAGCAACAGAAATGAAATAGAAAATGTTCTACAAACTGTGTATAAATATGTTTTCTATGTGTGTGTTAATGCCTGAGAAAAGAATATTTTAGGGTCACTGAATCCATTCCTTAGCTCTGCTCTTGAGCATAACTTTCAATTTCTCTTGGCCTCAGTTTCCGCATCTTTAAAATGTGGCCAAGGGGTTCACTGAACCCTAGTTTCCGCATCTTTAAAATGTGGCCAAGGGGTTCACTGAACCCTAAGTGTCTTTCTAGCTGTAACATTCAGCAGCCTAGTGACTCTTTTCTGACTCCTACCATGCTTTTCACCCAGCCCTCAGTGGCCAGGAAAACCTAGAGATGGGGTTCCTTCACACAGAGTCTTCTATCCTCAACCAAGAGGAGGCTGGAGATTAACTATCAAAGGTGACCCAAGGATATTCAACTGCAAAAAATGGCAGGATTGAGTGCTGAGAGGAATAACAAGTTTCATCCCTCCACAATGTTTTATGAGTGAACGTTATGTGCCGCATAGTGTACTAGAAATGAAACCACGTTTTAGAAACAGTCCAGAGAGGAAGATAAGCTTTAAACAAATGCTTTCCAGGTAATTATTTAATTGGAGTTGTGACATATGCTGGGAAGTAGAGCATGCCTGTTTATCAGGAGATTATAATAATGGTGGAGGTGGCGGGGGACATCTCAGGAGGATTTCCCAAGGAAGCAACATTTCAAACTGGTTCTCAAAGGAACATCTGGAATTGGCAAGGCAGGGAAGTGGTGGAGAATGGGTAGAGAATGTGCTAAGCAGAAGGAACAACCAGTGCAGAGGGCTTTTAAAGAGGAGAGTTCTTGAGGTATTTGAGTGGCTGAAAATAAGCTGATTTGGCTGGAATGCTGATGCAGTGGTGGGAGTGGGGGAGATGCGTGGCAGGACCTGAGCTTTGCGATACAGACAAGGACAGACCATGCATTACCTTACAAGTCAAGATGAGGAATTGGGGCTTTAGCCTCAGAGAATGGCTTAGTTCAAACCACTGGAAGGTTTGAAGCTGGAGGCTGTGTTCCAGGAGACTGACCCACAAGATGATTGTGGAAGCAGCCTGTCTATTAGAGGAACATAAGAGTGGGTGCAGTGAAGAGGCTAGTGCAATGATTTAAGCCAAGAGTGGACAGTGGCTGGGCCTGGCTTGGTGACAGAGAACCATGGAAAGAGTTGAGAGATATTAATACTTCAGAGGGGGAACATTCAGGATGTAGTCATTGATTGGGTATGATGGGGGAAAGGCAAGTAATATATACACCATATGTTATAACCCATAGAAGTTACTAGTACCATGAACCCTAATTAGCAGATGAACAAAGGAAGTCTCTAAGAGGCTTGTCCAGATTAAAGAGCTAAAAAGTGGGGTCCCAGAACTTCAACTCTTAAGTCATAATTATTTCAGGTATGTAAAGGCTCTTCATCCCAAGGGCTATCATTACTTCATGAAAAACTCAGTGAAGGTCTGATTTCATGTGTGCTGAATTCCAACCACACTCTGGTGAAGGCCATATGATGAGAAGGGACCCAAGTGAGTGAGTGACATCATGACCCAAATAGAGTTGCTATTCAAACGCGCACCGTGGCCTCCTTACACCATCACCTAATTATAGCTCCCGAGGAAGCGTTGGACAATAATACACTGTGCAGAAGCCAATGGATGGTTGTCAGTGGGCCAGACGGTCCTTTTTATCTGAGCTGATATTCGGAAGATAACGTGTAACCAGCTCAATGAGGTTTTTGTGGTGGGGCTTCTGGATGATTGGGTCATAAATCTTTCAGGTCCAAGAGAAAGGCCTGTCCAGCTTGTGAGTTGAACAGGTTCTTCCCAACTCCGGAACTCGCACAACTGAAGGAATGCCACTTAGAGCCGTCTCTCCTCGCGTCCCAGAGAAAGGAAACAATAGAGGTCACACAGTTCTCATAAATACATGTGCATCTGACACGGAGCAAGTCACTCACTACCACAGCCGCTCTAACGCACTGGCCCAGCATGGGTTGGCCAAGACAAACATTGATTTCTTTCCAAATGTTCTGGTTTTAATGACTGTGGTTAGGTAACTTCCCCCTAAGTCCCATAACTATAAGCGGCAGAGTCTGGAAAGAGTCTCTCCAAGCACAGGGCCATCCTGCCTTAGGACCAGTCTGAGCCCTGGAGCCTCACATGCACAGTGAGGATGGTCCCCACCTTCCAGAGCCCCTGTGAGGGTTCATACCAGCAAGGTGTACCCCCTAGGCTCACTGTGAGGCTTCAACAAATGAGTTCAGCTAATTCCAATAGGGTGGGAATGGAGTACACAAGAAATCCAAACTGGAAGCAAAGTGAATGTAGATTATACAAATAGGACACTGATTTGGCCAGAATGTCTGAGATGAACATTGGAGGGTTGTGGATAAATCTGAGTGACTATTCAACATCACGTGACAACCAATTTCCCAGCTCATAAACCATGCTATGACTAAAAGCTTACTGATCCCACCTGCACCACTCTCCTTCTCCTGGTGTGACTCACACTCCTGATTCCCCAGGCACTCAAGGCCTTCACTGCTCTTTGATTCTGTGAAAGCAGTATCACTGTGTCAAATGTACACAATAATGTCAATACTCTTTCCCATCTAGCCTGGATTTTGCCTGCCTTTAACTGATGAATATATATTCCACTTACTGAATTAATCTGTGCAGATACAGTGCCAGATGCCGGCTCTACAAACAAGGGAAGGTCTGGTCATTGGCATCGCAGGATCCACATCCCATGGGGGAGAGAGGTCTGTAAGCTCTGGTTAGGACACGATGGAGCAGGAGGTATAAATGCAGGAGAATCCAGCTGTAGAGGGAGAAGACACAGAAGCTACTGCCTCTGCTTCAGAGGAAGGGAATTCAAGAAGTGTCTGCCTTCCTCTCCATTCCACCACCTCAGGAAAACCTGGAAAGGACGACCAAGAAGTTAGCCCGTTAGCCAGCGTCCTGAGAAGTGGGTTTATCTGGGTGGTCGTGAGGAGGAAGAGCTGTGGAAATGGGCACCAGGCGAACCCCACCATGATTTAGTCCCGTGAACTCCGCTTGGGAGAGACGGGGAGACGCAGGGGAGAGGCGAAGCTGCCCTCCGCAGGCTGACACAGGCAGCCAGGGCCTGGCTTCTTCTGCTCACCTCACCCCTCCCCAGTGTATCAGTTTCTTACACCCTATCCTTAGTTCCTACCACCCAGAAAGTTTTCCCCAAATGAGCGGACCAGCCATCAGCTCCCCTCCCTTGTGTAACCAAATCTCTTACCCCAAAGATATGCTCAGACTCCCTGGCTTCCACTCAGCCCTCCGGCTTCCAGGGCGGCCAGAACAGCTAGCCAGCCAGCCCAGTGCCCCACCGGTTTCTAATTAAATCAGAACACGTGCTTCTCTAGACACAGAACAATCTCTTGGAGGAGAAACAACAGGTTCCTCTAAGGTTGGCCTTCCAGTCTCACTTAGATGGCTGTTTGTGAAGGAAAGGAAAACAGGCAGGCTTGAAAGGAACAAATAGATATTTTATTGTTTTCTTTTCAAGCTCTACTGCCATCTGATGCTGACTATAAAGAACTTAAACGTGTCTCTGGAATGGCATTCAATACTTAAACAAAAAATCACATTAATGTGTTGGAGCCACAAAACTTAAAAATAAATTTCCTGTTTCCCTTCAGTTATAAAAATTTACCTAATCCTCTCCAGATTGATCAGGGTTAGCACTGTGCTATGGAAATGTACACACTTCTGAAAATAAAAGAGCTTTTCCAATTAAAAGTTAAAATCGACCCAAACACCAAAAAAGCCATGTGTGATAGAACACATCCCTGCTCAATAGGCAGGGTTGCATGGTCCAGCCGGAGGTATTACCTAAAGGCAGGGCTGATAATCAAAGTAGTTAACAGTCAGGGCTCTGGGCAAGGACTTGTCAGCAAATGGATGTGAGCCCTTGTGATGGAGTCAGGGAGATGCAGGTCCCTAATGCCAGATGGAACCTCTTTATAGCCAGAATGTAGGGAAGTGGGCTTGAATGTGCTCTGGGGGGATGTCTCCGCTGGAGGAAAGGGGACCCTGAGGGTGCTCAGGAAAATATTTACCCAGAGAACAGGAAGCTTTCACCAATTTAGCAATTGGTTCAGGTGGACCAGTACGTACCCACTAAATACTAAACATCCTTATTTTGGGCAGCTGCCACAGAAGCTGCCACCTCCTCCTGCTCATCCACCTCCTCCTCCTTCTATGGCCTCCGGCACAGTTGCTGTGACTCCCATCCCCTCTTGTCCTCATTCCTTTCCCAGTTCCTTCTCCTCCTCTCATCCCCAGTGCTGAAGGGCAGAACCCTTGGCAATGGCTCCCCTCCACTCGGGCCATGAAGAGGCTGGAACAGTCTCTGAGCCCCTCTGAGCTCATTTTGAATCTCAGTTTTTTCTTCAACAAAATTGATATCCCCACCAGCTTTGGGTCATCTTCAGACATGGGATCAAGCCCTGAGCCTTTGGAGTGGGAGCACTGACTCCAAGACCCTAGACTACCAGAGAATTAACCCTAGGGAATATCAGATAGTGAGAACTCACACAAAGGAAACCACTTGAATACAAGACCCGGCCTCACCCAACCACCAGTAACATCCTGTGCAGAACACCTCATCTAAACAACAGACAAAACAAAAACACAAACCAAATCACTGGCAGACAGGATTACCACCTCACTTAGCCTTGCCCATCAGAGAAAAAACAAACAAAAACTCAACACAAATCTCACCCTATACAAAGCTTACACAAACCACTGGACCAATCATAAAGTGAAAGTGAAGTCGCTCAGTCATGTCTGACTCTTTGCGACCCCGTGGACTATAGCCCGCCAGGCTTCTCCATCCATGGGATTCTCCAGGCAAGAATACTGGAGTGGGTTGCCATAGGAGGGCAGAAACCAAAAGGAAGAAAGAATTCGACCTTGAAGCTTGGGAAAAGAAGACCTCAAACACAATAAGTTAAACAAAAAAATAATGAAAAGGCAGAGAAATGCTACACAAATGAAGGAACAAATTAGAAACACAGAAGTCCAAATAAATGAAGAGGAAATAGGCAAACTACCTGAAAAAGAATTCAGAGTAATGATAGTAAAGATAATTAAAAACCTTGAAAACAAAATGGAGAAAATGCAAGAATCAATTAACAAAGACCTTGAAGAATTAAAGAATAAACATACAAAGACAAACAACACAATTACTGAAATTAAAAATACTCTAGAAGGAATCAATAGCAGAATATCTGAAGCAGAAGAATGAATCTGTGAGCTGGAAGATAAAATGGTAGAAATAACTTTTGAAGAACAGAATAAAGTAAAAAGAAGGAAAAGAACCGAGGATAGTCTCAGACACCTCTGGGACAATATCAAACGCACCAACATTTGAATTATAGGGGTCCCAGAAGAAGAAGAGTAAAAGAAAGTGTATGAGAAAATTTTTGAAGTGATTATAGTTGAAAATTTCCCCAACATGGAAAAGGAAATAGTCAATCAAGTCCAGGAGGTACAAAGAATCCTATACAAGATAAAACCAAGAAGAAACACACCAAGATACCTACTAATCAAACTAACAAAGACTAAACACAAAGAAAGAATATTAAAAGCAGGAAGGGAGAAGCAACAAGTAACATACAAGGGAAACCCCATATGTTTAACAGCTGATCTTTCAGCAGAAACTCTGCAGGCCAGAAGGGAATGGCAGGATATATTTAAAGTACTGAAAGGGAAAAATCTACATCCAAGATTATAGTACCTGGTAAGCATCTCATTCAAAATTGATGGAGAAATAAAAAGATTTTCAGATAAGCAAAAGGTAAGAGAATTCAGTACCACCAAACCAGCTTTACAACAAATGTTAAACGGACTTATATAGTCAAAAAATACTAGAGAAGAAAAAAGATCTACAAAATCAACGCCAAATAATTAAGAAAATGGCAATAGGAACATATATAACAATAATTACTTCAAATGTAAATGGATTAAATGCTCCAACCAAAAGACACAGACTGGCTGAATGGATTAAAAAAAAAGACCCAAATATATGCTGTCTATAAGAAACCCACTTCAGACCTAAACATACATATAGACTGAAAGCGAGAGGATGGAAAAATATATTCCCTGCAAATGGGAAGCAAAAGAAAGCTGGAGTAGCAATCCTAATATCAGACAAAATAGACCTTAAAATAAATAAGATTACAAGAGATAGGAAGGACACTGCATAATGATCAAGGGATCAACCCAAGAGGAAGACATAACAATTGTAAATATCTATATTTCCAACATAGTAGCATCTCAATACATAAGACAAACACTAACAGACATAAAAGGAGAAATTGACAGTAACACAATAATAGTAGGAGACTTTAACACCCCACATACACCAGTGGTTAGATCATCAAAACAGAAAATTAATAATGAAACACAAGTCTTAAATGATACATTAGATGAGATGGATCTCATTGATATCTTCAGGACATTCCATCCAAATGCAGAAGAATACACCTTCTTTTCAGGTGCACATGGGACATTCTCCAGGATAGACCACATCTTGGGTCACAAATCAAACCTCAGTAAATTTGAGGAAATTGAAATCTTATCAAGCATCTTCTCCAATGACAACACTATGAGACTAGATATCAATTACAAGAAAAAAACTGTAAGAAACATAAACACATGGAGATTAGACAACATGTTTCTAAATAACCAACAGGTTACACAAGAAATCAAAAGGGAAATCAAAAAACTTCTAGAAACAAATGACAATGAAAACACGACAACTCAAAACCTATGGGATGTAGCAAAAGCAGTTCTTAGAGCAAAGCTTATAGCAATACAATCCTACCTCAAGAAACAATAAAAACATTGAATAGACAACATAACTTTAAACTTAAAACAACTGGAAAAAGAACAAAAAAACCCCCAAAATTAGTAGAAGGAAAGAAACCATAAAGATCTGAGCAGAAACAAATGAAAAAGAAATGAAAGAAACAATAGTAAAGATTAATAAAACTAAAAACTTTTTCTTTGAGAAGATAAACAAAATTGGCAAGCCTTTAGGCAGACTCATCATGAAGAAAAGAGAGAAGAATCAAATCAACAAAATTAGAAATGAAAAAGAAGAGGTTACAACAGACAATGCAGAAATACAAAGGATTGTAAGAGACTTATGAACAACTATATGGCAATAAAATGGATAACCTGGAAGAAAAGGACAGATTCTTAGAAAAGTTCAATCTTCCAAGACTGAACCAGGAAGAAATAGAAATTATGAACAACCTAATTACAAGCACTGAAATTGAAGCTGTGATCAAAAATCTCCCAAAAAACAAAAGCCCAGGATCAGATGGCTTCACAAGAGAATTCTATCAAACATTTAGAGAAGAGCTAATGCCTATCCTTCTAAAACTCTTTCAAAAAATTGCAGAGGAAGGAACACTTCCAAACTCATTCTACAAGGCCACCATCACCCTGATACCAAAACCAGACAAAGACAACACAAAAAAAGACAACTACAGGCCAATATCACTGATGAACATAGATACAAAAATCCTCAACAAAATTTTAGCAAACAGAATTTAGCAACACATCAAAAAGCTCAGATACCATGATCAAGTTGGGTTCATTCCAGGGATGCAAGTATTCTTCAATATATGCAAATCAATCAATGTGATATACCATATTAACAAATTGCATGATAAAAACCATATGATAATCTCAATAGATGCAGGAAAAACCTTTGACAAAATTCAGCACACATTTATGATTTAAAGTCTTCAAAAAATGGGCATAGAAGAAACCTACCTCAACATAGTAAAGGCCAAATATGATAAGCCTACAGTAAACATTATTCTCAATGGTGAAAAACTGAAAGAATTCCCCCTAAGATTAGGAACAAGACAAGGATGTCCACTTTCACCACTGTTATTCAACATAGTTCTGGAAGTCCTAGCTACAGCAATCAGAGAAGAAAAATAAATAAAAGGAATCCAGATTGGAAAATAAGAAGTAAAGCTATCACTGTTTGCAGATGATATGAGACTGTACATAGAAAACCCTAAAGATAGTATCAGAAAATTACTAGAGTTAATCCGTGAATTTAGCAAAGTTGCAGGATACAAAATCAATACACAGAAATCACTTGCATTTCTATATATTAACAATTAAAGATCAGAAAGAGAAATTAAGGAATCAATCCCATTCATCATGCAACAAAAAGAATGAGGAATATTCTTTTTGAATATTTAGGAATAAACTTACCTAAGGAGACAAAAGAACTGTACACAGAAAATTATAAGACACTAATGAAAGAAATCAAAGACAACATAATCAGATGGAGAGATACTCCATGTTCCTGGGTAGGAAGAATCAATATTGTGAAAATGATGATACTACCAAATGCAATCTACAGATTCAATGTGATCCCTATCAAATTACCAGTGGAATTTTTCACAGAACTAAACAAAAAATTTCACAGTTCATATGGAAACACAAACCCTGAATAGTGAAAGCAGTCTTGAGAAAGAAGAATGCAGGTGGAGGAATCAATCTTCCCGACTTCAGATTATACTACAAAGCTACAGTCATCAAGACAGTATGGTACTGGCACAAAAACAGAAATACAGAATAATGGAATGAGATAGAAAGCCCAGATATAAACCCAGGCACCTATGGGTACCTTATTTTTGATAAAGGAGGTGAGAATATACAATGGGGCAAAGACAGCCTCTTCAATAAACAGTGCTGGGAAAACTGGACAGCTACGTGTAAAAGAATGAAATTAGAACACTTCCTAACATCATACTGAAAGATAAACTCAAAATGGATTAAAGACCTAAATGTAAGATCAGAAACTATAAAACTCTTAGAGGAAAACATAGGCAGAACACTTGATGACATAAATCAAAGCAAGATCCTCTTTGACCCACCTCTTAGAGGTGAAAAGACAACCCTCAGAATGGGAGAAAATAATAGCAAATGAAACAACTGACAAAGGATTAATTTCCAAAATATACAAGCAGCTCATACAACTCAATACCAGAAAAACAAGCAACCCAATCAAAAAGTGGGGAAAAAACCTAAACAGACATTTCTTCAAAGAATACATACAGATAGCCAACACATGAAAAGATGCTCATCATCACTCATTATTACAGAAATGCAAATCAAAACTACAATGAGATATCACCTCATACCTGTCAGAATGGCCATCATCAAAAAAATCTACAAACAATAAAGTCTGGAGAGGGTGTGGAGAAGAGAACGCTCTTGCACTGTTGGTGGGAATGTAAATTGATACAGCCACTATGGAAGACAGTATGAAGATTCCTTAAAAAAACTCCTAGGCATATACCTTGAGGAAATCAAAATTGAAAAAGCACATGTATCCTATTGCACATTCATTGCAGCACTATTTACGATAGCTAGAATAGGGAAGCTGGAGAAGGCAATGGCACCCCACTCCAGTACTCTTGCCTGGAAAATCCCATGGGCGGAGGAGCCTGGTAGGCTGCAGTCTGTGGGGTCGCTAAGAGTCAGACATGACTGAGCGACTTCACTTTCATTTTTCACTTTCATGCATTGGAGAAGGAAATGGCAACCCACTCCAGTGTTCTTGCCTGGAGAATCCCAGGGACGGGGGAGCCTGGTGGGATGCCGTCTATGGGGTCACACAGAGTCGGACATGACTGAAGCGACTTAGCAGCAGCAGCAGCAGCAGAATAGGGAAGCAACCTGTATGTCTATCGACAAATGAATGGATAAAGAAGTTGTGGTACATATACACAATGGAATATTCAGTTCAGTTCAGTCACTCAGTGATGTCCAACTCTTTGCAACCCCATGGACTGCAGCACACCAGGCTTCCCTGTTCATCACCAACTCCTGCAGCTTACTCAAATTCATGTCCATTGAGTCAGTGATGCCTTCCAACCATCTCATCCTCTGTTGTCCCCTCTCCTCCCGCCTTCAGTCTTTCCCAGCAAAGGGGTCTTTTCCAATGAGTCAGTTCTTTGCATGAGGTGGCCAAAGTATTGGAGTTTCAGCTTTAGTATCAGTCCTTCCAATGAATATTCAGGATTTATTTCCTTCAGGATTGACTGGTTCGATTGTCTTGCAGACCGAGGGTCTCTTGAGAGTTCTCCAACACCACAGTTCAAAACCATCAATTCTTTGGCGCTCAGCTTTCTTTATAGTCCAACTCTCACATCCATACATGACTACTGGAAAAACCAGAGCTTTGACTAGATGGACCTTTGTTGGTAAAGTAATGTCTCTGCTTTTTAATATGCTATCTAGGTTGACCATAACTTTTCTTCCAAGGAGCAAGCGTCTTTTCATTTCATTGCTGAAGTCACCATCTGCAGTGATTTTGGAGCCACCAAAAATAAAGTCTCTTAACTGTTTCCATTGTTTCCCCATCTATTTGCCATATATCTTAGTTTTCTCAATGAACTATTATTCAGCCATAAAAAGGAAAGTATTTGAGTGAGTTCTAATGAAGTGGATGAACATAGAACCTATTATACAGAGTGAAGTAAGTCAGAAAGAGAAAAATAAATATTGTATTCTAATGCATATATACGGAATCTAGAAAAATGGTACTGAAGAATTTATTTACTGGACAGCAATGAAGAAACAGACATAGAGAGACTTATGGACATGGGGAGAAGGGAGGAGAGGGTGAGATGTATGGAAAGAATAACATGGAAACTTACATTACCATACATAAAATAGATAGCTAACAGGAATTTGCTCTATGGCTCAGGAAACTCAAACAGGGGTTCTGTATCAACCTAGAGGGGTGGGATGGGGAGGGAGATGGGAGGGAGGTTCAAACAGGAGGGGATATTTGTATAGTTATGGCTGATTCATGTTGAGGTTTGACCAAAAACAACAAAATTCTGTACAGCAATTATCCTTCAATAAAAAAATCTTAAAAAAAAGGAAATGCAAATTAAAAATGAAAAATTATCTGTATTTTGTTTTGGCAAGTAACGCACATAAAAAAATAATACCATGTTCTTGTGAGTAATAAAATCCTGCATATTGAGAGTGTAGCTCAGTGTCCCTCACACACACCACAAATAATAGTGCCGTGTAAACCAAACCAAAGAGGTTGGTAAGCAATGATTTTATAACTCCTGGTGGACAGCAATCATGAGGGTCAGGGCCACCTGGATCCATGGTATCCACTCAGCATGAACCTACCAAATTGTTCCAAAAGCCAGTATCTCTCACCATCTCCAAAGCCCTGTCCTGATTCAGGCCACTCCATGTTTTTCCTCGTCATTTTAAACTTCTTTTCAGTAACTCTCCGGGTTAAAGTAATAGTGGCAACACCTATACCCAATAGTCATTGCTGACAGCCACTTAACACTCCATGGATTGAATATGGAAAGGCAGGAGGGCCTTCCAGGAAGACCACCAGCCTAGTGATTGGATCAACTTCCAGTTCCAGGTCTAGTTCTATGAGAACTTGGGCAGACGAGAGACTGAAGAAATTCAAGAGATCCCATGACCACACACCACACACCCCGTCTCCTTGGTGAGGTCAATCAACCATGCAGACTCTCCAGCACTCAGTTGAAAAAGCAGGACCCCAACCTTAAGTTCTGCTCTTAAGGTAATGGAACACTGGATACCGCTGTGGCATCCAGAAGACATCTCTGTGACTCAACATCTTCATGAGTGGACTAGGTCACTGTGAAGTTTTAGTGAGTTTATTGTGAAAAACAAAAGAAAAGTGAAAGCTATTATTACATTCTATCATTGGAAAAGACTCTGATGCTGGGAGGGATTAGCGGCAGGAGGAGAAGGGGACGACAGAGGATGAGATGGCTGGATGGCATCATGGGCTCACTGGACGTGAGTTTTAGTGAACTCCGGGAATTGGTGATGGACAGGGAGGCCTGGCGTGCTGTGATACATGGGGTCGCAAAGAGTCGGACACGATTGAGCGACTGAACTGAACTGAACTGAACTGATCTAGATTTAATGTAAAAGATTTTTATCAACATTATTGTTATACAGTATGCTTTTTATCAACATTACTGTCATACAGTAGCTTTCCTCTTAAGAACTCCAAATAAGGGGTGCTTCTGTATGATATCACACCAGATGGTCAACACTGAAATCAGATTGATTATATTCTTTGCAGCCAAAGATGGAGAAGCTCTATACAGTCAGCAAAAACAAGACTAGGAGCTGACTGTGGCTCAGATCATGAACTCCTTATTACCAAATTCAGACTTAAATTGAAGAAAGTAGGGAAAACCACTAGACCATTCAGGTATGACCTCAATCAAATCCTTATGATTATACAGTGGAAGTGAGAAATAGATTTAAGGGCCTAGATCTGATAGACAGAATGCCTGATGAACTATGGAATGAGGTTCGTGACATTGTACAGGAGACAGGGATCAAGACCATCCCCATGGAAAAGAAATGCAAAAAAGCAAAATGGCTGTCTGGGGAGGCCTTACAAATAGCTGTGAAAAGAAGAGAAGTGAAAAGCAAAGGAGAAAAGGAAAGATACAAGCATCTGAATGCAGAGTTCCAAAGAATATCAAGAAGAGATAAGAAAGCCTTCCTCAGCGATCAATGCAAAGAAATAGAGGAAAATGACAGAATGGGAAAGACTAGAGATCTCTTCAAGAAAATTAGGGAACATTTCATGCAAAGATGGGCTCAATAAAGGACAGAAATGATATGGACCTAACAGAAGCAGAAGATATTAAGAAGAGGTGGCAAGAATACACAGAAGAACTGTACAAAAAAGATCTTCATGACCCAGATAATCACGATGGTGTGATCACTGACCTAGAGCCAGACATCCTGGAATGTGAAGTCAAGTGGGCCCTAGAAAGCATCACTATGAACAAAGCTAGTGGGAGTGATGGAATTCCAGTTGAGCTATTTCAAATCCTAAAAGATGATGCTGTGAAAGTGCTGCACTCAATATGCCAGCAAATTTGGAAAACTCAGCAGTGGCCACAGGACTGGAAAAGGTCAGTTTTCATTCCAGTCCCAAAGAAAGGCAATGCCAAAGAATGCTCAAACTACCGCACAATTGCACTCATCTCACATGCTAGTAAAGTAATGCTCAAAATTCTCCAAGCCAGGCTTCAGCACTACATGAACTGTGGACTTCCTGATGTTCAAGTTGGTTTTAGAAAAGGCAGAGGAACCAGAGATCAAATTGCCAACATCCGCTGGATCATGGAAAAAGCAAGAGAGTTCCAGAAAAACATCTAATTCTGCTTTACTGACTATGCCAAAACCTTTGACTGTGTGGATCACAATAAACTGTGGAAAATTCTGAAAGAGATGGGAATACCAGACCATCTAATCTGCCTCTTGAAAAATCTATGCAGGTCAGGAAGCAACAGTTAGAACTGGACATGGAACAACAGACTGGTTCCAAATAGGAAAAGGAGTACATCAAGGCTGTATATTGTCACCCTGCTTATTTAACTTCTATGCAGAGTACATCATGAGAAACGCTGGACTGGAAGAAACACAAGCTGGAATCAAGATTGCCAGGAGAAATATCAATAACCTCAGATATGCAGATGACACCACCCTTATGGCAGAAAGTGAAGAGGAACTCAAAAGCCTCTTGATGAAAGTGAAAGTGGAGAGTGAAAAAGTTGGCTTAAAGCGCAACATTCAGAAAACGAAGATCATGGCATCCGGTCCCATCACTTCATGGGAAATAGATGGGAAAACAGTGGAAACACTGTCAGATTTTATTTTTGGGGGCTCCAAAATCACTGCAGATGGTAACTGCAGCCATGGAATTAAAAGACGCTTACTCCTTGGAAGGAAAGTTATGACCAACCTAGAAAGAATATTGAAAAGCAGAGACATTACTTTGCCAACAAAGGTCCGTCTAGTCAAGGCTATGGTTTTTCCAGTGGTCATGTATGGATGTGAGAGTTGGACTGTAAAGAAGGCTGAGTGCTGAAGAATTGATGCTTTTGAACTGTGGTGTTGGAGAAGACTCTTGAGAGTCCCTTGGACTGCAAGGAGATCCAACCAGTCCATTCTGAAGGAGATCAGCCCTGGGATTTCTTTGGAAGGAATGATGCTAAAGCTGAAACTCCAGTACTTTGGCCACCTCATGCGAAGAGTTGACTCATTGGAAAAGACTCTGATTTGGGAGGGATTGGGGGCATGAGGAGAAGGGGACGACAGAGGATGAGATGGCTGGATGGCATCACTGACTGATGGACGTGAGTCTGAGTGAACTCTGGGAGTTGGTGATGGACAGGGAGGCCTGGCGTGCTGCGATTCATGGGGTCGCAAAGAGTCGGACAGACTGAGCAACTGAACTGAACTGATTGATACATGGAATCTAAAAAACAAAACAGTCTAGTGAATACAACAAAAAAGAAACAGATTCACAAATAAAGAGAACAAACTAGTGATAACCAGTGGGGAGAGAGAAGGGGGGGCAAGATGGGGTAGGGGATTAAGAGACACAAACCTTTATGTATAAAGTAAACAAGCTACCAGGATATATTATACAACACAGGAAATATACTCAGTGTTTTGTAGCGACTATAAATGGAATATCAGTGTCAGTTCAGTCGCTCACTCATGTCCGACTCTTTGTGACCCCATGGATTGCAGCACGCCAGACCTCCCTGTCCATAACCATCTCCCGGAGTTTACTCAAACTTATGTCTATGGAGTCGGTGATGCCATCCAACCATCTCATCCTCTGTTGTCTCCTTCTCCTCTCGCCTTCAATCTTTCCCGGCATCAGGGTGTTTTCAAGTGAGTCAGCTCTTCACATCAGGTGGCCAAATTATTGGAGTTTCAGCTTCAACATTAGCCCTTTCAATAAACATTCAGGACTGATTTCCTTTAGGATGGACTGGTTGGATCTCCTTGCAGTCCAAGGGACTCTCAAGAGTCTTCTCCAACACCACAGTTCAAAAGCCTCAATTCTTTGGTGCTCAGCTTTAAAAATTGTGAATCACTATGTTGTAACTTACAACTTACACCTGTAACTTACATAATATTGAACATCAACTATATCTCAATTTTAAATAATGAAAAAAGCATGAGCTGCTTCATGTTGTAGGCAGAAAAATAGAAGATCAAGAGGTTGCAATGGGGCCAAGACCAAAACACTCTTGGGGGCTTCTCAGATCAGGCACATTCTCTCATCTCAGCCATGTTGCTGTGTCAAGGGCTTCACTGCTCCTGAGGCACCAAGTCTCCCAGATTTACTCAAGCTCAGAATCAGAAGGAATGTGAAGTGTTTCATGGAACAGAGTCACTCAGGACACTGGTTACAAATGCAGACTCCTGGGCCCAGCCCGGAGAACATATTGAATCTGAGTGACTGGGGGTTGGGCCCAGGATTTGGTATTTAAAACAAATGTCCCCACCTGACTCTTACGCAGTCTACTGCTTTAGAATCAGTTTCTGTAGATACTGGATCACCCTTTCACGGCGAGACCACACACCAGAAGGCTGAATCCATAGTGTGTCGCAACCCAGAGAACCTCCCTCCGGGCAACATTCTTTCAGCAGCTTGTAAGACACTACAAGCTGTCCAAGTGGACAGCATGGAGAAGGATAGCCCTGATGGCATTTGGATTTTAGAGCAGGGAAGAGTCCAAACCCCATTTCCCAAAGAATGGTTGCTTCAACAAAGGGCTGAGCGAGAAGTTAGCAATGCAGCAACGGCCACAATTATGTTCCAGCCAGAGAGATGCTGCCCAAGCATATGACATACACCCCAGTCATGGGTTTGACTTTTGCGGGATCTCTGATCTGGCATTTTCTAAGACCAGATCACTTTCCCTGTATCTGAGGGGTAACAGGATACTTATAAACAAAGCCCATAAAATGCCGCCCTAGGGGGATAGAAACTCTTGATCCCGGGTCAGCTTAGCCACACCTGCTGGTTTAAGTCTAGTTTAAGTCCCTGTCCCTTGGTTTCTTTAGGAGTGAAACAGAAACTCTCTCGAGGGCTTCCTCTAAGGGACACAGCCAGGAGAAAGAGGCAGGGTTTGCAGAAAGCTGAATGGAGCACAGAAGAAATCTGAGCCCACCCTCAGATGCCCACATGTGAACAGGCTCTGGGATTTAGGTGCCTCCCTTGTCTGCATGCAGGAGACGAAGGAGATATGGGTTCGATCTCTGGGTCAGGAAGATCCCCTGGGGGAGGGCATGGCAACCCACTCCAGTATTCTTGCCTGAAGAATCCCATGGACAGAGGAGCCTGGTGGGGTGCAGTCCATGGGGTCACACAGAGTTGGATATGACTGAAGCCACTGAGCACACGCATTTAACTTGTCTGAATAGCAAATGGATTCACCTGCTGTGGCTCGGACTCCAAGCAGCACATCCAGAGAAAAGACCAGAGGGAAGCCAGATGCCCTTTCTAGTCCTGCACAAGGCCGTCCTGCTCCCCTCCTGCAGCAGACGTGACTCTGCAGCCCTGCTCCCCACGTGGCCCCTCTGGCCCACAGGGGATCCCTGTAGCACCGCTGGAATCACTGGCACTCCGCACGCTGTCCCCAGGCAACCAGCCAGCCTGCCCCTTCTTCCCACCTTTGCTATTTCCCGCTCAGGTGGTCCTGGGTTGTTTCTTCATTTCTTCTTTACTCCCTTCAAAGCAGCCTTGAAATTCTTGGTGTCTTAAATGAAGGGGAGATAAAAAAAGAGATCGGGAAGATTCAAAAGAGACCTAAACTCAAAGTCCTCGGAATCTAAACTCTTTAGTGAAGCCTCTAAGTATTTGGAGTCTCTGATGTCTATTCCTTAAAGGACAATCTAAAATCTGAGTAGCAATCTCAGATTAATGAAAACACTCCAATATGACTAATTATGGCTGAGAAGGTTAGCAAGGTAAAATGGGGAGACTGATTCCAATTTCTCTGGATTGCAAACCAAGGCAAACCAAGGTGAGAAGATTGGTCTAGAATTGATGCAGAATTAATTTCGGTTAGGTTAAGCGTCTGTCTGCAATGCAGGAGACCCGGATTCGATCCCTGGGTTGGGAAGATCCCCTGGAGAAGGAAATGGCAGCCCACTCCAGTATTCTTGCCTGGAAAATTCCATGGACGGCAGAGCCTGGTAGGCTACTGTCCATGGGGTTGCAGAGTCAGACACAACTGAGCGAAGGGAAGAAGAAGATGTTATGATGGAGTGATTTATGGGCTTCCCAGGTGGAACTAGTGGTAAGGAATCTGCCTGCCAATGCAGGAAATGTAAGAGACACGGTTCGATCCCTGTGTCAGAAAGATCCCCTGGAGAAGGAAGTGGCAACCCACTGCAGTATTCTTGCCTGGAGAATCCCCTGGACAGAAGACCTTGTCAGGCTATGGTCCATGGGTTTGCAAAGAGTAGGACACGACTGAAATGACTCAGCATGCATGCATGCAGAGTGATGTATGCAGTATGGATGTGAGAGTTGGACTGTAAAGAAGGCCGAGCACCGAAGAATTGATGCTTTTGAACTGTGGTGTTGGAGAAGACTCTTGAGAGTCCCTTGGACTGCAAGGAGATCCAACCAGTCCATTCTGAAGGAGATCAGCCCTGGGATTTCTTTGGAAGGACTGATGCTAAAGCTGAAACTCTAGTACTTTGGCCACCTCATGTGAAGAGTTGACTCATTGGAAAAGACTCTGATGCTGGGAGGGATTGGGGGCAGGAGGAGAAGGGGACGACAGAGGATGAGATGGCTGGATGGCATCACTGACTCAATGGACATGAGTCTGAGTGAACTCTGGGAGTTGGTGATGGACAGGGAGGCCTGGCGTGCTGCGATTCATGGGGTCGCAAAGAGTTGGACACGACTGAGCGACTGAACTGAACTGAACTGAACTGAACTGGTATTTCTGGCCATACTGGCACAACCATAGAACAGTTACGTACTGAGCATCGTCTGGGCCATTGGTTAAGTCTTGTTCTTCCATTGATTGTCTAGTTGAATCCTGAAAACAATTCCATGAGCTAAGTATTAATTTCTCAGATTTATGGTTAGGGGCATTGAGGCTCAAAGAAGTGAAATAATTTGCCCAAGGTCACAAGACATGGCCAAGCTGGGACTCTAGGCTTGGTCCATCCCATTCTAATCAGTGATCTCTGGGAAGAGAGGAGTTGAAGGAACACTGAGCTGCTATCAAAGATTTTTGTTATGGTCCCAGCTCCAGCATTAACTGACAGTGTGTCTTGACACAACTAGCTGATTCTCAGAGTTCCCCCCTCCTCATCTGTAAGATACATGGCTCACGGTAGATCACCTTTAATATCCTTTCTAAGTCTGCCAGCTTCTAATTGTAGCTTTGCTGTATCACATTAGCAGCCTTCTACCACTCTGTCTGAATTTTAGGATACACGGTAGGTCATAACTATAACTTACTGAATGCTCAGTCCTTGATCTCTGCCTCCCAATGACAGCATTGTTCTTATGGGCAAAACACTATCTGTCTGCTTTGCCACAGCCCATGCTATGATGCACTTCCCAAGGCATATGGAATGAGGGACTGCTTGTCAGAATCTCCAGAGATAAAAGCAATAACATTTGCTTGTTGTGCTATTCTGTCTTCTCATTATTTACAATCCTTTGATCTTCAGTAAAGGGGAAAACCTGAAAGCTGACTACACATAAATTATAAGAATAATGTTGATTTTTGTTGACTGTTGGTAATGACAAAGACCCTAGAAGATGCAAGCAAACCCAAGGCACGGATAGGTTAGGACCACACATCTGGCCCCAAGTAAATTCATGAATATCATCTCCAGGCTGCGCATTGTCTGGTGAAAGAGTCACCATGCATGACACTTTGAGGGTTCAGTCAACCTTGGAGCCGGATGAAATAAAGAACATGGTCATGGAGGCAGATCAACAGAAGAAAGCTTTGGGTTATGGTCTAGTTTCCAACTTCAGGGAGGGCCATAATTGTTGGCGGGCACTGAGCAGGTGGGGATTGGACTTCAAAACTAGGGCTCCACATTTTTGAGGTGAAGAGACAGATTTGCCACCTGTTCTTCAGGACTTGCATGTTGCAGATCAAATACACATAGGCCACGATACAGCATTTCCAAGAAATATCCTGAACCGGAATTTCTGAAGAGTCTGCCTGCTCCTGCTAGAATGCTGCTTCAAAGAGAGAAAGTAGTAAGAACACTTGTGTAGCATCTCATTGTTTGCAAAGTGCTGGCACACTTTGGCTCTCATAACAGCCCTGAGAGTCACTGAGGCTCCAAAGAGCTTATGAAACTGGCTCAGTCTGGGATCTGAACCCAGTTCCCCTGACTCCAGAGCTTTTCTCTATGCTATGTATCTCTGAATGACATTTTTCCCAATGGAAAAATACTTTATTATTTTTAAAAACAAAATAAGGAGAAGAAAAAAGTCTATGTACATTGGAGGCAAAATTGCTGCCGGCCATTTGTCACGGTTAACTTGCTATTTTTCATAAACAAGAGGCAGTTGGGCCCAAGGAAAAGGCCACATGACACCCAACCAAATGAACACGATATTTTTTAAAGATTTGGAGAATGAAGGACAAATAAGAAATAAAGCACTATCAAAATAGCCTATGAGAAATGCAAAAGATAACTTTCCCATTTTTCTAAATTTGGATGGTATTTGGATGCTGTTATCACCAACACCATGAAGGTCATCGATTGAGTTGAAGATGGTCAACAGTGAGGCCACCAGGAAGTATATCAGGGTCCCTGCTGACTCCGTGAGAAGCAGAATCAAACAGGACCAGAGCCTCCTAAGACAACCTTAGCCAAATTTTGGGAAACTTTGTCAACTTTCACATTAGATGACAACTTCTCAAACCTACAGAATCAAATTCTCCTTGATTATGGGGGAATTATAATAATAGATTAGAATAGCTTTGGGCTTGTTTCCTAAAAATGTGCCCTTTGTGAATACACAGGTTTCCCTGATAGCTCAGTTGGTAAAGAATCCACCTGCAATGCAGGAGACCCTGGTTCAGTTCCTGGGTCGAGAAGATCTGCTGGAGAAAGGATAGGCTACCCACTCCAATATTCTTTGGCTTCCCTTGTGGCTCAGCTGGTAAAGAATCCACCTGTAATGAGGGAGACCTAGGTTCGATCCCTGGGTTGGGAAGATCTCCAGGAGAAGGGGAAGGCTACCCACTTCAGTGTTCTGGCCTGGAGAACTCCATGGACTGTGCAGTCCCTGGGGTTGCAAAGAGTCAGACACGACTGACTAGGCTTACCTCGTGGTTGAAAAAGTAAAGAATTTGCCTGCAATGCCAAAGACCTGGGTTCAATCCCTGGGTTGGGAAGATTCCCTGGAGAAGGAAATGGCAACCCACTCCAGTACTCTTGCCTGGGGAATCCCATGGACTGAGGAGCCTGGTGGGCTACAGTCCATGGGGTCACAGTGAGTTGGACATGACGGAGTGACTAACACTTGCGTGTATACTCAGTGAGATATTACTAACACATAAACACAAGAGCCAACAACTACATTAGCATTTTATGGTTCACAAAGCCCCTTTCCCCCATTTGAACCATAAAACACCATCTGGATACAGACTGGGTGATTAACATCAACCCCATTCCACTGATGAAGAATGGAGGCTCACAGTTTATTTGATTTTCCTAAACTCACAACATTACTACATAGCAAAGGAGAAACATGAACCCCAAACTTCTGACTTCATATTTCATGCAACTTCTAAGATACCAGCCATACCACTCATTAAGACTGTTTGATTAATGGAGCAAATTTTCTGCCATCACATGTTTATCTTCTGCCATGACTGATCAGCCCCAGAGATCAGAGGAGCAGCACCAGACATCTGGTCACATCAGCTCCGTCGGGCAGATCTGGGGAGAGTCCAGTCATCAGCCACCCACGCTTCTAAGTACCTTGTAAACAGCAAAACCATCATCTGTTATTCAGCCATTGGCGTCTCAGAATACAAAAGGCTGTGAGGCAGACTTACTCACAGGCCTAGAGCCTCATAGATACCTTAGATTAGGAAGCTACAATGCTGGACACCTGTCTGTGCCAAGGAGCCAAGTGCGGAAGCCACAGCAGCTCAGGGAAACCCTGCCAGCAAGGCTGATTACGGGGAAAATGAAGGAGCAGCCACTCTGCTAACTCAAGAGAACTGAAGAATATTAAAATTACTGCCTTTAGCTAAAATCTCTGGGCTTGTCCCAAGTAGTCCCTACAGTCTTTCCATCCTAGGGAATAAAATCTGTCCGTCCCCACCAAGAAGAGCCAAGACCTCATTGCTTTAAGACAAATTCTTCATGAGCTCACCCTAGATATTCAAAATGTAAGCTGAATTAGCTGCATTAGAAATTGTATCAGTTGTCTATTGTTCTGTAACAAATTACCCCCAAAGTTAGTGGCTTAAAACAACAACCATAGTAAGTCGTGTCCATGCTGATTGTTGGAGCCTTGCAGGGGCCAGGGGTGTGGTGGGAAGGTAGGAAAACAGAATTCTAAACTTTGATGTTGGACCTTGCAAGTCTGTGAGTTTTTTCTCTTTCTGGGCCCTTAACGAATTGGGAAATGCAGGCTTGAAAAGTCCCACCTTACACCAAGTGTACCTTCATGTCTCTTTATTAGGTATATTCATTTCCTGGGGCTGCCTTAGCGAATTAACACAAACTAGATGGCTTAAAACAGAGATTTAGTCTCTCACAGTTCTGGAGGCCAGAAGTCTGAAATCCAGGTGCCCTCAGGGTCATGATCCCTCTGAAGGCTCTGGGGCGGGATCCTTCCTTGCCTCTTCTTAGTCTCATGGTTGCCATGATCCTTGAAGTTCCTTGACTTGGCCGCCTCACTCCGTCTTCACATAGTCTTTCCTGCCTCTATCTTCATGTGGTCTTTTCCCTCTGTGTGTGTGTCTCTCTGGGTCTTCCCATGACCTTCTTAGAAGAACACCAGCCATTGGATTTAGGGCCCACCCTAATTCACTGTGACTTCATCCTAACTAACTGCATCTACAAAGACCCTGTTTCCAAATCAGGTAACATTCTGAGGTTCTGGGTGTGCATGAATTGGCAGCAGGGGTGGGCGACACAATTCAACTCAGTAATTAGATTATTTCTCAGAATCATCTTTGGCTCCTCCAACTGGGTATCCACTGATAAGATAATTTACTCATAGGAAAAAAATGAGTCATTCTTTTGACACCCTAAAATTCCATTTTAGTAACCAATTGTAAGAAAAGAATCCTATGTATATAAAGAAACTCTAGGCATAGATCTGAAGACAAAGAACCATTGCTCATATACCAATTTTGAAAACAATAGAAGACACATCTATATAATGGATGACTAAGTAGCCCCTAGGGCTTCCCTGGTGAGTCAGTGGTAAAGTGCCAAGTAGAAGATGCAGGTTCAACCCCTGGGTCAGAAAGATCCCCGAAGAAGGACATGACAACCCACTCAGTATTCTTGCCTGGGAAATCCCATGGACAGAGGAGCCTGGCAGGCTACAGTCCTTGGGGTCGCAAAGCATCAGACATAACTTAGTGACTAAACAAAAACAAAGTTGCCTCTAAAATCATACATAAGGTTTGAAATAGTGTGGAAAATTTACATTTATTCTGAAAGTGAAAATATACCATATTTTAATTAATATTATTAAAATTATGTTTTCAGTAAAAGAGAAAATAAATCTCAAAATTTTAGATACAAGAAAAAACTGGAAAGTAATTCATCAAAATATTAGCAGTATTTGTATTTGAATGGTTGAATAATTTCTTTTTCTCTTTTAGGTTGTTCAAATTATATATTTTAGTGAAGCAAGCCCACAACTTAAAATGATAAAAAAAAATCATTCATTTTCCTCATTTGTCTACATTTTAGGCAGGGCTCAGTAGAGGTTGGGCTTCCCTGATAGTTTAGTTGGTAAAAAATCCACCTGCAATACAGGAGACCCCAGTATCCTGTACAGTATCCTGTATCCGGGAAGATCTGCTGGAGAAGGGATAAGCTACCCACTCCAGTATTCTTGGGCTTCCCTTGTGGCTCAGCTAGGAAAGACTATGCCTGCAATGAGGGAGACCTGGGTTCAATCCCTGGGTTGGGGAGATTGCCTGGAGAAGGGAAAGGCTACCCATTCCAGTATTCTGGCCTGGAGGATTCCATGGACTGTATAGTCCACGGGGTCGCAAAAAGTCAGACATGACTGAGCTACTTTCACAGAAGAGGTCGGCTCATCTCTGCAACAGCAGCAGATGTGATCTGACTGGGACTGAGGGATCTGCTTTTTAAGACAGCATGTAACATGATGGTCCTGGCTGTCAGCTGGGTGCTCATTTGGGATTCTCTGCCAGAGGCCTCGGTTCTCCACGTGGGCCTCTCCGCGGGACTACTTGGGCACCCTAACAGCATGGCAGCCAGCTTTCAAGAACAGGTGTTCCAAGAAAAAGGAAGGAGAAATGGTAAGTTTCTGAATGCCTGCCCTGGCAACTGGCACAGCACCACTTCTGCCACATTCTCCTGGTGATGCCACCATGGAGCCCGCTCAGATTTAGGGGAGGGGATTCTTCTTGATGGGAGGAATGTTGAAGAACCTGTGGCCATCTTTTATCACCATTACAAGTCAATTTTGACCCCTAATATAAACTCTCTGAAAATTCAGAAAACTACTTAGAACAGCAAACTTCTCTTCTCCTTGCCCTCAGAGTATCTTCTCTACCTACAAACCTCTAGACACACACACACACAGTCTCATCTTTAGGCACTTTGCTCCTGACCTGGTCTTCTCTCAGTTCTTCTGTGAGGATATTAAGTAAAAATTTGTCTACTTGTTCTAGTGCCTTGTGGGGTGTCCCATTCCAGACAGATACTTTTCAAAGGTGTCTGTTAACAACCCTCTCTTTCCTGATCTCCCACACAAGAAGACTGACAAATAGATGAGGCATTATCACCTCTAAAGGCCTCCTGAGCAGGCAAAGGAGATCAGCCCTGGGTGTTCTTTGGAAGGAATGATGCTAACGCTGAAACTCCAGTACTTTGGCCACCTCACGCGAAGAGTTGACTCATTGGAAAAGACTCTGATGCTGGGAGGGATTGGGGGCAGGAGGAAAAGGGGACGACAGAGGATGAGATGGCTGGATGGCATCACCGACTCAATGGACGTGAGTTTGAGTGAACTCTGGGAGTTGGTGATGGACAGGGAGGCCTGGTGTGCTGTGATTCATGGGGTCGCAAAGAGTTGGACACGACTGAGCGACTGAAATGACTGACTGAAGCAGGCACCTGGTTGCCCTCCCTTCCTCCCACCACATCTGACTTGGGTTATCAAACAGAGAAGGGCTCACAATTGCCTGATATAGTCATGTTGACTCTTAAAATCTTCCCCAAATTGGCCCAAGTCTCATGTGTTCTTCAATAACATAAAGAAATGCTCACCTTTGAATGCTACCTGCATGCTAATCATGAAGCTGAACTCTTTAGGCTTTCAGTGGGACAGAGGCTAACAATCTTTCAAAGCATAAATATAGGCTCTGACTCCAAAGCAGTACGGTATTTTAAAATATTTATGTATTTATTTGGCTGCAGAGGTCTTAGTTGCCACATGCAGGATTTTAGGTTGTGGCATGTGGGATCTAGTCCCCTGACCAGGGATTAAACCCAGGCCCCTGCGTTGGGAGCAGAGTCTTAGCCGCTAGGCCACCAGGGAAGTCCCTAAAGCAGTAATATTAACTGCCTAAGATTAAGAACAGTGTGTTAGAGTTTTTCATTTAACAGTCTGGTGTTTGTGCATGTTTGAACGTAATTGAGGGTTGTGTTCTGGTTTTCAAGTCTGAATGGCCCAGTTCTACATGGTCCTTTTGGGAGATGAAAGAGCTACTAGCAACACCTAATATCCCTGAATTTTAATTAATGTTAGAGATCCTCTCTACAGAAAAATGTGCATGAGCAAATGCAATATATGCTATGCTCTTTGAGGAGGCTCACAGACACCATGGGTGAAGACTCCATGCTGTCAGCATCTCAGATCTTTGGTGACTCAGGACAAGTCAGTGCCTGGGAATGTCACGGTGGCTTAGATCTGCTGGGGCCACCCCAGTAACAGCACTGACACCTGTTTACACTCTTGCTTCTTCCTCAAGCCAACAACAGGTACCTGTGAACATCCCAGCTACCTATGTGAATCCCAACACGGGAAGGCAAAGCAGCCGAGATACGGACCAAGCTTTGGTATTCATACTCCTACTTCTAATCTGTAAGGCAGAAATGCTTCTCATACTTCATTCCCCATCCCTGTTCTTCCTTCCCTCTGCCAAATATTTAATGAGCACTTTTTTAACCTCTTTCCCAGAGCTATGATCTAGAAATACCAATGTGAATAAAATACAGCTCTCCCAGAGGAAACCACAATTTGAAAAGATAATGCACCCCAATGTTCATTACAGCACTATTTACAACAGCCAGGACGTGACAGCAACCTAGATGTCCATCAACAGAGGAATGGCTAGAGAAGATGTGGTACATATCTACAGTGGAATATTAGTCAGCCACAAAAAGGACAAAATAATGCTATTTGCAACAACACTGATGGACCTAGAGACTGACATACAGAGCGAAGTAACTTGGACACAGAAAGACAAATATCATATGATATTGCTTATATGTAGAATCAAAAAAAAGGGTACAAGCTAAGTTGCTTCAGTCATGTCCAACTCTTTGCAACCCTATGGACTGTAAGCCCACCAGGCTCCTCTGTCCATGGGGATTCTCCACACAAGAATATTGGAGTGGGTTGCCTCTTCCAGGAGATCTTCCCCACCCAGGGATCAAACCCACATCTCTTATGTCTTCTGCATTGGCAGGCAAATTCTTTACCACTAGTGACACCTGGGAAGCCCCCAAAAAGGGTACAAATGAACTTATTTACAAAACAGAACGTAGAGGTATAGCTAAACAAACATGGTTACCAGGGAATAAAGGAGGGGAGAGATAAATTGGGAAATGTGGATTGACATATACACACTACTATATATAAAATAGATACTAATAAGAACCTACTGTAACTCCAGAAAGAAAGAATAGACGAAGCCAAAGCAAAAACAACACCCATTTGTGGATGTGACTGGTGATAGAAGCAAAGTCCAATGCTGCAAAGAGCAATATTGCATAGGAACCCAGAATGTTAGGTCCATGAATCAAGGCAAATTGGAAGTGGTTATACAGGAGATGGCAAGAGTGAACGTCGACATTTTAGGAATCGGCGAACAAAAATGGACTGGAATGGGTGAATTTAACTCAGATGACCATTGTATCTACTACTGTGGGCAGGAATCCCTCAGAAGAAAAGGAGTAGTCCTCATAGTCAATGAAAGAGTCTGAAATGCAGTGAAGTGAAGTGAGGTCGCTCAGTCGTGTCCGACTCTTTGCGACTCCGTGGACTGTAGCCTACCAGGTTCCTCCCTCCATGGGATTCTCCAGGCAAGAGTACTGGAGTGGGTTGCCATTTCCTTCTCCAGGGGATCTTCCCAATCCAGGGATCGAACCCAGGTCTCCCGCATTCCAGGCAGACGCTTTAACCTCTGAGCCACCAGGGAAGCCCCTGAAATGCAGTACTTGGATGCAATCTCAAAAACAACAGAATGATCTCTGTTCATTTCCAAGGCAAACCATTCAGTATCACAGTAATCCAAGTCTATGCACTGACCAGTAATTCTGAAGAAGCTGAAGTTGAACAGTTCTATGAAGACCTACAAGACCTTCTAGAACTAACACCCAAAAAAGATGTCTTTTTCATTATAAGGGACTGGAATGCAAGAGTAGGAAGTCAAGAAACACCTGGAGTAACAGGCAAATCTGGCCTTGGAGTACAGAAAGAAGCAAGACAAAGGCTAATAGAGTTTTGTCAAGAGAACGCACTGGTCTTAGCAAACACCCTCTTCCAACAACAAAGAGAAGACTCTACACATGGACGTTACCAGATGCTCAATACCAAAATCAGATTGATTATATTCTTTGCAGCCAAAGATGGAGAAGCTCTATACAGTCAGCAAAAACAAGACTGGGAGCTGACTGTGGCTCAGATCATGAATTCCTTATTGCCAAATTAAGACTTAAATTGAAGGAAGTAGGGAAAACCACTAGATCATTCAGGTATGACCTAAATCAAATCCCTTATGATTATAGAGTGGAAGTGACAAATAGATTCAAGGGATTAGATCTGATAGTGTGCCTCAAGAACTATGGACGAAGATTTGTGACATTGTACAGGAGACAGGAGTCAAGACCAATCCCAAGGAAAAGAAAAGCAAAAAAGCAAAATGGCTGTCTGAGGAGGCCTTACAAATAGCTGTGAAAAGAAAAGAAGTGAAAAGCAAAGGAAAAAAGGAAATATATACCCATTTGAATGCAGAGTTCCAAAGAATAGCAAGGAGAAATAAGAAAGCTTCCTCAGTGATCAGTGCAAAGAAATAGAGGGAAACAATAGAATGGGAAAGACTAAAGATCTCTTCAAAAAAATTAGAGATACCAAGGGAACACTTCATGCAAAGATGGGCACAATAAAGGACAGGAATGGTATGGACCTAACAGAAGCAGAAGATATCAAGAAGAGGTGGCAAGAATACACAGAAGAACTACACAAAAAGGATCTTCACGACCCAGATAATCACAATGGTGTGATCACTCACCTAGTGCCAGACATCCTGGAATGCAAAGTCAAGTGGGGCTTAGGGAGCATCACTATGAACAAAGCTAGTGGAGGTGGTAGAATTCCAGTTGAGCTATTTCAAATCCTAAAAGATGATGCTGTGAAAGTGCTGCACTCAATATGCCAGCAAATTTGGAAAACTCATCCGCGGCCACAGGACTGGAAAAGGTCAGTTTTCATTCCAGTCCCAAAGAAAGGCAATGCCAAAGAATGCTCAAGCTCCCACACAATTGCACTCATTTCACACGCTAGCAAAGTTATGCTCAAAATTCTCCAAGCCAGGCTTCAACAGTATGTGAACCGTGAAATTCCAGATGTTCAAGGTGGATTTAGAAAAGGCAGAGGAACCAGAGATCAAATTGCCAACATCTGCTGGATCATTGAAAAAGCAAGAGAGTTGTAGAAAAACATCTATTTCTGCTTTATTGACTATGTCAAAGTCTTTGACTATGTAGATCACAACAAACTGTGAAAAATTCTGAAAGAGATGGGAATACCAGACCACCTGATCTGCCTCTTGAGAAATCTATGCAGGTCAGGAAGCAACAGTTAGAACTGGACATGGAACAACAGACTGGCTCCAAATAGGGAAAGGAGTACGTCAAGGCTGTATACTGTCATCCTCCTTATTTAACTTATATGCAGAGTACATCATGAGAAACGCTGGGCTGGAGGAAGCACAAGCTGGAATTAAGATAGCCGGGAGAAATATCAACCACCTCAGATATGCAGATGACACCACCCTTATGGCAGAAAGTGACGAAGAACTAGAGTCTCTTGATGAAAGTAAAAGAGGAGAGTGTGAAAAAGTTGGCTTAAAACTCAACCTTCAGAAATCTGAGATCATGGCATCTGATCCCATTACTTCATGGCAAATAGATGGGGAAACAGTGCAAACAGTGAGAGATTTTATTTGGGGGGGGGTCTAAAATCACTGCAGATGGTGACTGCAGCCATGAAATTAAAAGACACTTACTCCTTGGAAGAAAAGTTATGACCAACCTAGACAGCATACTAAAAAGCAGAGACCTTGCCAGCAAAGATCCGTCTAGTCAAAGCTATGGTTTTTTTAGTCATGTATGGATGTAAGAGTTGGACTATAAAGAAAGCTGAGGGCCAAAGAATTGATGCTTTTGAACTGTGGTATTGGAGAAGACTCTTGAGAGTCCCTTGGACTGCAAGGAGATCCAACCAGTCCATCCTAAAGGAAATCAGTCCTGAATATTCATTGGAAGGACTGATTCTGAAGCTGAAACTCCAATACTTTGGCCATCTGATGAGAAGAACTGACTCATTTGAAAAGACTCTATGCTGGGAAAGACTGAAGGCGGGAGGAGAAGGGGACAACAGAGGATGAGATGGTTGGATGGCATCACCGACTCAGTGGACATGAGTTTGAGTCAACTCCAGAAGCTGGTGATGGACAGGGAGGCCTGGCGTGCTGCAGTCCATGGGGTCACAAAGAGTTGGACACAACCGAGCAACTGAACTGAAGAACCTACTGTAAAGCACAGGGAACTCTACTCAATACTCTGTAATGGCCTGTATGGGAAAGAGTCTGAAAGAGCAGATATATGTATAACAGCTTCATTTTGCTGTACAGTAGAAACATAACACTGGCACATCAATTATATTCTAATAAAACTAAAAAAAAAATACAGCTCTTCTCATTTTTCAAAACAAAATCACTAAATATTCACGGAACCCAATGTATTTTAGTTTTTACATTATATTCCCAGTGGGGGAAACAGACACCCTCTGCCCGCAAGCCATGCACATATACAGATTTAAAGTGCAACATGACAGAAGGCTGCAGTGGAGAGGTATGTAAGCAGCCATGGGGGCCCAGGACGGAGGAAATAATTGTCCGCCCGGGTGAGTCAGGGAAGGCTGCTCAAGGAAGGTGGAATGCTCCCCAGTTTCAAAAGCAAACAGGCAGACAACATGTGGACATGTGCAAAGGCATTCAAGTGCAAAGAACATGGTACCTCTGGGTTCAGTTTGGGTGGATCTCAGAAACAGGTGTGAGACTAGTTCAGTTCAGTCACTCAGTTGTGTCTGACTCTTTGCAACTCCATGGACTGAAGCATGCCAGGCTTCCCTGTCCATCACCACCTCCCGGAGCTTACTCAAACTCATGTCCATCGAGTCGGTGGTGCCATCCAACCATCCCATCCTCTGTTGTCCCCTTCTCTTCCTGCTTTCAATCTTTCCTAGTATCAGGGCCTTTTCCAATGAGTCAGTTCTTCCCATCAGGTGGCCAGAGTATTGGAGCTTCAGCTTCAGCATCAGTCCTTCAAATAAATACTCAGGACTGATTTCTTTAGGATTGACTGGTTTGATCTTCTTGCAGTCCAAGGGACCTTCAAGAATCTTTTCCAGCACCACTTGCTGTGTGAGATCAGCAAGGGTTAAAGAAGAAAGACCAAGAGAATCAGTCCATTGTTATGACTTGTGTTGTTGTATGGCAGAAACCAATGCAACATTGTAAAGCAATTATCCTTCAATTAAAAATTTTTAAAAAAGAAACTATGATAAATTATTAAAATCAGTGGGGAAAAAAAAAAGACCAGGAGAGGCCAAATCTTGGATGTTGATGCCCCCAGGGCCACAGAGATGGATAGGATTTGGTTTTAGAAAGTTAATTCTGATAGTAGAAGGAAAAAAAGATGGATTAGATGAGGACCAAATGAAAAACAGACAAGTTGGGAGGGAGGCTCCTGAGAGGTTCTGGTGAGGGGTCAAAGGAGGTCTCCATTCCAGTCAGGGTGGTAGGGAAAGCCATGGAGGTCAAATATGAGCGATTCAGAACACAGCACAAATAGAAACCAGCAAGCAGCTAGATGAGGTGGGAGCGGAGGTGAAGGAGGAGTCATTATTTGAACTTTCAGGTTCCTCACTTGAGTGAACAGAAATGGAGTTGACCGGGATCGGGAACACAAGGTTATACGGGGCAGAGAACTGAGGGGCCTGAGGGGCTGAGGCCCGTGGGGTCACCATCCGGGCACTGAAACAATGGATGAAATGAGCACCCCCTCTGTGTCCAGTCCTGGCTCCCAGGTCCTTCCTCGCCAAAACTGAGACTGAAAATTCTTATGCGTATTTCAATAATCTTGTGTGGAAAAAATAATTTTTTTTACAAAAGTCCCCCGAGTGAGATGGAGCATCTCAAGCACGAGAAGGGCCACTTGTGCTCTGGGTAATAATGAGAAAAACCAACTTAGTGCTAAATTTGCACAGTTTCCCCTTCCCTTACATCATAGCAGACTCCGCCAAGACCACTATGATCAAGTTTTTTTTCTCACTCCAGCCCTCCCGGCAAGACGAATACTTCCATATGGTGCAATGTTTATGTGAAGACGGGAAAAAATCTGACATGATTTCAGTAAATTTTATCCAAGAAGCAATAAATTTACAAATCCTAAGCAGCTGGAACAAAACAGTGCTCTGTAATTGATTTTAGATGAAGTGCATTTCAATAAGAATAGAAAATTTAGAGCAGTAATTTGTTAATTACTGACGTTTAGGGATCTTGGGTGTCTCCATACAGTCCTCCCTAAATGTAATCTTAGCCAGATTATTTGATGTTCTGGATTTCTTTTGTCTCATCTGTAAAATGGGTTTAGTTATTTTACCTACTCGTGGGGTTTTTATGAGGATTAAATGAGCTAATGTAGGTAGAGTTTAGGATAGGAGTCATCAGATAGCTGATTCACTTTGCTGTGCAGAAGAACCACAACAAACTGTGGAAAATTCCTAAAGTGATGGGAATACCAGATCACCTGACCTGTCTCCTGCCAAACCTGTATGCAGGTCAAGAAGCAACAGTTAGAACCAAACATGGAATAACGATTGATTCAAAATTGGGAAAGAAGTACATCAAGGCTGTATACTGTCACCCTGCTTATTTAACTTATATGCAGAGTACATCATGCAAAAATGCCAGGCTGGATGAATCACAAGCTGGATTTAAGATTGCTGGGAGAAATATCAACAACCTCACATAGGCAGATGATGCCACCCTAATGGCAGAAAGTGAAGAGGAACTAAAAAGCCTCTTGATGAAGGTGAAAGAGAAGAGTGAAAAATCTGACTTTAAGCTCAATAATCAAAAAACTAAGATCATGGCATCCAGTCCTATCACTTCACAGCAAATAGATGGGAAAAAAGTGGAAACAGTGACAGATTTCCTTTTCTTGGGCTCCAAAATCACTCCAGTGACTGCAGTCACGAAATTAAAAGATGCTTGTCCCTGGAAGAAAAGCTATGACAAAGTTGTGGTTTTTCCAGTAGTCATGTACAGATGTGAGAGTTGAACCATAAAAAGGGCTGAGTGCCAAAGAATTGGATGCTTTTGAGTTGTGGTGCTGAAGAAGGCTCTTAAAGAGTCCCTTGGACAGTAAGGAGATCAAACAAGTCAATCCTAAAGGAAATTAACCTGATTATTCATTGGAAGGACTGATGCTGAAACTAAAGCTCCAATGCTTTGGCCACCTCATGCGAAGAGCCAACTCAATTAAAAAGACCCTGATCCTTAGAAAGACTGAGGGCAGGAGAAGAGGGTGACAGAAGATGAGATGGTTGGATGGCACCACTGACACAACAGACATGAGTTTGAGAAAATTCCAGGAGATAGTGAAGGGCAGGGAAGCTTGGCATGCTACAGTCCAGGGGTCGTAGAGTTGGACACGACTGAGTGATTGAACAAGAAGAAACTAACAGCATTGCAAAGCAACTATACTCCAATAAAAATTAATTTAAAAAATAGTAGTCATTGGAGAGTAGGCACTCAGCAAATGTTAGTTCTTACTCTTATTACCTATTAAGCTAAGTGACAGGGAAAGGGAATGGGATGAAGATGGGGATGGGAGAAGAAAAGGACAGAAAATAGCTTACAAGATTGAAGGTTTTTAGAATTTAAAAATGCCCATTGCCACCTCAGAACTATAGGGGAAAAAAAAATCTGTATGAGTTTGAAGGGTTGTTCAAGGAAAAGGTGTGGGGAAAGGTGGTATGCGAAGCTCACAGAACCTGGAGAATTCTGATACACATTCTGGGTCATCATTCACTTTCATAACTATTTCGTTCACTGGGACAGAAGAGAGGAGGAGAGCAGAAGGCAAAAGCACTAAAGAATCTGAATTGTCTAGTGGAGATGATCTGACAGGCAAAAACTACTCTGGGTTGATGGGAAATTAGGGGAGAGAAGGCAAATTTAGCACAGAGATGATTTCCTTATTGTTACTCACAATACAAGTGGACCTTTTCATGCTTGAGAATGAATCCAGATTTTATTCTATTGACTCATTATTACTTTGGACAAACTGCCAATTTTTTAATTTAGCTTTCTAATCACAAAAGTACAAATATCTCTCAGAATGATTTTTAAAGTCTTCCACTTACACAGCTTTTAATTTACAAAGCACTTCTATAACATTTCTAAATACAGATAAAAACCAGACTAAGTCCTTATCACTAGCTCTATTTTAAAAGAGCAAGTATTTGGTGTTATACTTACTGCATATCAGGCATGATACTAAATGCTTTACACGTATGTCTTCTCTAATGCTCTGACAAACCTTCGAAGGTTATACTATTATCCTCTGAGTCTAGAACAGCGGTCCCCAACCATCTTAGCACCAGAGACCAGTTTCATGGAAGACGGTTTTTCCACAGGCCTGGGTGGGGACTGGGGCAGATGGTTTCAGGATGATTCAGGTATACTGCATGTACTATGCACTTTATTCCAATCGAATGCTGCCACTGATCTGACAGGCGTACCAGTCCATGGCCTGGCGGTTGGGGACCCCTGGTCCAGAAGAGAGAAGCTTAATAACTCTCCTAAAGTGACCCAGACAGTAAAGAGCAGAGCCAGGATTTGAACCCACACTGGTCTTATTTTAAAGCCCACTTCCTAACTCCTGCTCACTGCTTTCTGCTGTTCTAGGATAATCAGATACACATTGTTTCCTAGTATGGCAATGGTTCAAACTTTCAGTTTGAACTCAGCCTAATTATTTACAGTCATGTAAACAACTGTTGTGAAATTATACAGAGATATTAACCATTTTGATGTGCATTTCCATACCGTGCTCTTAGAATTGCTCACAACAGATGTACGTCTCAGTGTACGTTCCCCTCCCCCAAGGTTATAACAATCCGTATAAGACCAATAACTGTTGAATAAAGTCTTCAAATACTGAAAGTACTTGGTAATAGGCTAAGAATCTACTTCTTATTTACTTATAATACAGTTTAATAGTCATAGGTAAGAAAATGTAAACACAAGTTTAGTGAAGGGTAGCTACCAACCTTTTGAATGACTCAATAATGCAAAGGACAAAACCTGTTCATAAAAATGTGTTTTTATTTCCTTAAAAAAAACAAACCTGTTCAATATCCCTCCCCCTCACGCAAACAGCTCTCATAGGAGATTCTTCAAATTTTACGTTTTTTCCATTCTGGCTCGTTCTTTGTTTCCTCATCATCAGACTCAACTTGGGCAAACATGGTTTTGGGCTGAGTCCTAAAAGAGAGTTAAAAAGGAGAGGAAAAATTTAGTCAGCAAGTGTGTATTGGACTTTGCTACTTTCATCAAGTGGAAGCACATTTGGGGGATCAATTACATCTCAATTATTAGAGAATCATTAACCTTCTGGCAAAGAAAAGGAAAATGGAAATTTAATTATGTTCAGATTCTTTTAAAGGTTTTCCTTCTGTGGCAGACTATGTATGTTGTCCTTTCCTTAAATAAAATGAAAATGTATCAAATTCAGTGGAAACTCACACATCCATAACCACCCTCCACCTCAAACTTGGGCTAAATAACCAGGACTGTTTGGGAGGCCAAACTATAGTCACCAAGCAAGAATCTACACAGTCTTTATTTATAACTCTATGGGCTGTTCCTAGACTTAAGTAGTCCAAATGCACTTGATTAGAGTGCACTCAAACAGTAGAATCTGAGGCAAGAGTTCTCTTATCTCATGAGTTTAAAACAACAGATAACATATATGGTAACTTGCACATGTCAGCAAAAGTAAAAAACAAAACAAATGAACATTCCTTCCACCAAACACCCAGATCAATGCATGCAAAGAGCCAGCATCGTAGGACCTACCACTGAGCATCACTGGTGTCATACTGACACGCAGCACATCAAGCAATCTTTGCATCAGGGCCTGTTGTGCTTCGTAAACATACTGGGTTCAATGTCATTCCTTTTTACATCGTTCACACAGAAAATAATTGCAGGAAAATATCAGACGGTCATAATTTATGCCCCTCTCAGTAATGCTGGTTTCCTTTTAAAAGCAGCTCTACGGCATTATGAGGGAACATTAAAGCATGCTATCTGCAGATGACGTACTTCAACTTACATCTTCATTTACAGTTCAGTTCATAATAGGAAGGTCATTGCAGAATGGTAAACTAATGTCAAAATCCCCTTTATCTGGCAAGTGAAACAGGGTTAAAACCTTGTATTACTAACCAAGTGGTTGCCAGAGGGGAGGGGGTATAGAGAGGAGAGAAACAGGTGAGGGAGATGAAGAGGTACAAACTTACAGTTATAAAATAAGAGGCACTGGTATGAAATGAGTGGGGAATAGGGTCAATAATTATGTAATACCTTTATATGATGACAGATGGTAACTAGACTTATCGTGATGATCACTGTGATATGTATAGAAATATCAAATCACTGTGCAGGGTACCAGAAACCAACAGTGTTTTAGGTCAATTATATTTCAAAACAAACAAATTCACAGAAAAAGAGATGAGATTTGTGGTTATCAGACGTGGGGATGGAGGAGGAGAAATTGGAAGAAGGCAGTCGAAAACTTCAAGTTAAAAGTTCAAAACTTCAAATTAACTTCAGGTCAAATAAACTTCAAGTTAGAAGACAAATAAATACTAGGGATGCAATTTATCCCATATAAATAGAATTAAAACTGCCTTAGGCTATATATGAAAGTTGTTAAGGGGATAAATCCTAAGGGTTTTCATCACAAGGAAAAAAATTTTTTTTTCTATTTAATTGTGTCTGAAAAAAAAAAATTGTGTGTCTGTATGCGATGATGGATGCTCATTAAACATTGTGGTAATCATTTCATGATGTATGTAAATCATATCACTATGATACTTTAAACTTATACAGTGCTATATGTCAATTATATCAATAAAACTGGAAGGAAAAAAACAACCCTTATTATTACTGTTCGCTGCTGTTTTATTATCCTGGGGAAGAAGCATAAACCATCCACTTTCCCTGCAGACACTGTTTTGATGCAAGGCATACACCAGAATTCCTCATGCACAAGTTAGGCACAGTTCCTATCTTTCCAGTCACCTGCCTAGAGCCCACACTGTCCCCATACACAATCCAGTTGGTTACATTTCTTGTTGTCACTTCAAGACACTGTTGTGACATCTATAAACAAGTCGTAACTCTGACATTTCCAAAACCAGCTGCAGACTTTCACAGGTCGTGAGTTGCTGAGTTACTAGAAAGCAGGGCCACTGACTTTCTAACAGGCTACAACAAGGCAACTGGTGCTCATGACATATTTCATCTTTCTGGCAAAGATGTTGATCCTCTGGGTATAGACAAACCCGTACAGGAACAAATTTGTCTGGCTGAAAAAAATCCTCTGGAAGCCTGGAGTGGTGAGGAGCCCTCGAGCTAAGCCTCGGGCTGGGGATTCATTCCCAGTTTGGCCCCTGACTTGCTTTGTCACCTGGAACAGGTGTTTCCCCTCTCAGGGGCTTGGTTTCCTACTCCACTAAATGTGGAGGTTGAACTTGATTAGTGGGTCCCAAAGGGCTAAAGGCCCAGGGTGGACGATGATGAAGTGTGTGTTTTTAACATTAACTCAAGTATAATACAGACAGAGAAGTGCATTATTTCATACATGTACAGTTCTCTGGATTTTTACAAACTCTGTGTGCCATGAAACCAACACCCTGAAGAAGAAACAGCATGACTAGCTCCCAAGCCCCTCATATTCCCTTGGAGTCACTAACCCCCACCCAGGGTCACCGTATCCTGACTCCTGGTCTCACAGAGCAGCCTCACCTGTGTCCATCCTGTCTCTGTAGGATGCCTAGAGTGTGCATTATTTTGTGCCTGGTTTCCTCTATATAGCACCATCCATGGTGCTCAGGAGCTTCCCTGGTGGCTCAGAAGGTAAAGCGTCCACCTGCAAAGCGGGAGACCTGGATTCTATCCCTGGGTTAGGAAGATCCCCTGGAGAAGGAAATGGCAACCTACTCCATTACTCCTGTTTGGAATATCCCAAGAACAGAGAAGCCCCAGGCTATAGTCCATGGGGTCGCAAAGAGTTGGACACGACTTCACTTTCACGGTGGTCAGACAGTAAAGAATCCACCTGCAATGCAGGAGACCTGGGTTTGATCCCTGGGTTGGGAAGATCCCTTGGAGGAGGGAATGGCAACCCACTCCAGTATTCTGGCCTGGAGAATTTCATGGACAGAGGAGCCTGGTAGGCTACAGTCCATGGGTTCACAAAGAGTCGGACACGAATGAGCAACTTTCACTTTTACTTTCTTTCATGGTGCAATGTATACTGAGGATGTTTGCAACAATATATTCCAAAAAATGTGCACACACACACAAAATGAAGGCAATACTGTGAATTTTACCGTGAGTTAAAATGTGTTTAAGTGAAATATCCTTTATGTTGAGATAATGCTCTTCTATCTACTTTGTAATAAAATGTGCTGGAAGTTTAAAAATAAATCCTTAGAACTAGCTATTTAATTTCTACGAGATTAAACAGAACAGGGTCTTCTAAAGATAGCTGGGAATGCTTCATAGCTCATCAGAGTTAGCTGCAATGAGAAAAGCCTTATGAAGTTGTAGTGTCGCTTTTTTGGGATACAAAAAAAGAAACTGAATGACAGGTCACAGGAAGAAAACCTAGAGCTTGAAAAGGCTATTTCATTTATGTAGTCACTTTTTTCCCCTTATAATCCACCTACTTCCAGAAGTATTTTTAGTAGGTTAGTGGCAAACACTGAAGGGCATAGAATCAACGGATCTATTTAACAAGGGGCAGAAAAGCAGTAACGATGGCCAAGAGGCGTGGGAGAACGCTTTGCGTGAATGGAGACATTGTATAATCTCGACTGAAGTGGTGATTACAGGTGTATACATTTGTCAAAATTTGAAAAGGGTGCATTCTGTATTTTATTGTAAATAAACTATACCTCAATAAAACTGAATTAAAAAGAAAATCCAAACAAAACAAATAAGTAGAAGGTCAAGAACAAAAAGACGAAAAGATATACAACCAAGCATAAAACTTAGCACTAAATTTCCTGGAAGCCAAGACAAAAGAAAAAGAGTTTCGTTTTTCAAAGGAGATAACCTTCCCATTCCCTATAATTGAACTCAGCAAAATTCACTGAGTGAATTTTCATATGAGGGTCACTAAGACTGTCACTTTCAATGACCAGACCGCAACAGTTTTCTTTTCCTCTCCAGGTATTTTAACCCAAGGGGTATCAACTTGTTTGGAAGGTTGGAAGGTCTTATTTGTGAAACTCCATGAATTTATTTTAAATGCCACTTTTGAACTAATAAAAATGTTGTCAGCAAAATAGCCATATTATGTGTACACATCAAATCATGACACTGAGCTCTCATGTTCCACTGAGCATTCAATAGCCATGTTCCCCTTCCCCAAATTGCCAAAATCAAGGCATAAACCAGTGTTCAAATTTTCCCAGCAATGCTTGCTTACCATTTTTTCATTTTGCTGCCCAGGTAGATAGTAGCTGAGTATAAAACTGGGCTCTTTTCAAAAAAACACATTGGGAAAACTGTATATCCATATGCAATGAAACTGGACCCTTACCTTATACCATGTACAAAAATTAACTCAGCATCAACCAAAGACCTAAACCTAAGAGCGAAAATGATAAAGCCTTAAGAAGAAAACACAGGGGAAAGTTTTATGACATTGGATTTTGTCATGATTTTTTGATATGACACCAAAAACACAGGCAAGAGCAAAAATAGGTAAACTGGACTGCACCAAAATTAAAAACTGTACATCAAAGGACAGTATCAACAGATTAAAACGAAGAGCTGCTGTGTAGTGGGCACAGAACTTAGTACTGCGAGATGAAACGAGTTCTGGGGACTGGCTGCACAACAGTGTGAATGTATTTAATACCATCAAGTAGTTCAGATGGTCAATTTCATGTTATGTGTATTTTACCAAAATTAAAAAAGGAAAAGATTAGGCTCCTGAACTTGGCAATGAGGAAGAACAAATCCCCTTCCTGGGAAAAAAGGAGGCACCTTAGGAAAAGCCTGAGCCTCCAACCCAAGGCCATGCCTGCAGCAGGGCTTCTCAAACCATCTGTGGCGCAAGGCCAGACTTTGTTTTCTAATTTCTGACTGCTTGCAGGTAAATATTTCTAGAAAAAAACTAAAAGATTACCAAACACAGATCCAAATGTTTTATTAGATTCAGTAAAAATCTCCAATCGCTATAAAATTTCCTAAGCTTATCTTGTCAGCACTGGCAGGTGGAGCACACTGGGAGGAGCGTCCGCTGGCCGCTCCCTCCCTCCCTGTGCTTGGGAAAGAAAGGCTCTGAAAGCAGAGAATCTGTGTTCTTAACACAGACTGCTACACATGACAAGTTTACTCCAACTGCAGGAAAGTATTCTCACATCTAGAGAAACTGGCCCTGTGTGATGCTACAGAAGGCTCGGTGAAGGAAGTCTGAGGTTGCATTCTCACAGGGCCACCCTTTAAGGAGCAGTCTCTAATTCTCAGGAGAATGGGATGGGGAGGTGAAGGGAGATCTGGCCCACAGAAGCAAGTTTCCCTCGTGGCAATCCATCCTGCCGCCGCAAAACCAACATTCTTACACACAGGCCAGCACCTTCCATGAGAGCTGTATGTTGTTTGCTGAAGAAAGACCAGGTTCTTCAAAACATATTACTAGACTTGGCACAATGAGTGTATCTGTCCAGTCTAGGGAATGCCACTGTTTTATAGAAGCAAAATGAGAGAATTAGAGCTTTAAATCTTGCAGCTATTCTTTCTTGCCAGCAATTTTTATCTTTAAATTTATTTCTAGCAGCTTTTCTTTTGAGATTTTTTGGAAATACATACAAAGGGAAGACCAAAAAAAAAAAAAAAAAAAAAACATCAATTCAGGATAATTTAGGGCATTTAAAACAGACTTCTTTAGTCACTTTTCAAGACAATGAAGAACAGAGGTGATTAGGCAACTTCCAGCAGAGTCAGGAACATAACCAGGAGATTTCTTCCCTGGGGATGGCCTAATTTGCCCTTGGCACAGAAAACATCTATAAAAATAAATCAAGAGTGTCAAGCAAGAGCAAAATGACACAAGCAAAAAGATAAAATGTTTTGAAAACACTTAAAAGCTGGTCCAGAAATTCCTACTTTTAAAACCAATAGGAAACCAACACATAAACAACAAAAAACCCTCTAAGCCCCTTCTAACCTTGTCACCGGCCACATAAAGTGGATTCTTTTTTGGATAGCTTGAAGAAATGGAATTCATACACTGGTCTTAACACAGACTCTTTTGGGTGTTTCCGTGAGGAAAAAGTAGAAAAACTATACCAAAGAGGCACTGAAGACATGGCAGCAACTAGGGAAATATAAATAAACAATGCGCAAGAAAAATACTCTACTGCTTCAAGAAGGCATTTTATAACCACCCATTTCCCGTCTTCTATTTAATCAGCTCCTCTAGAATTCTCAAGAGACAGGTCAACTCAAATTTACAGTCTCATAGCAGATTTACCTCAGGCGCCCCAAACAAAATGCTATAAAAGGACTGATCTGAAGAAAAAGGAAGTAAGGGGAACATTCCATTAAGCCCAAGCATCACATATACTCAATAGGTGAGGGGGGATGAGCTAATAAGCCTCACTAGGAAGTAGTGAAGTGTCCAACTTTATCCAGACTCTCTGTTTCACTGGTTTACTGTCCACACTTACCCATTTTTCTAAATGTTAACTGAAAATAAACTTACAGAAGGCTGATGTGAAAATTTTATTTTCCAGTGTGATTAACTCATTTGGCAAATAGTAAACATTTTTCACTTGACTATATGTGTCATCTTGTTTATCAGAGTTACCAAGAAAAGGAGAGCAGATTAGACAGCAATATAGTTATTACCGCTAACAGTTAAATAAACTAATCAGAGGAGGGGTGATGGGTTTTTTGCTTTGATTTAGCTTCAGTAACATTCTGCACTTGCTAATAGTTAATATTTCATGAAGTAAATATAAAAGCTTAAGCAAATGCCTTTCTTAAATCTATAAATTCTGAATAGCTGAAACTTCTTGCTGATTAATGTTCCTCTTGGAACATTTTTTAAACTGAATTCTCAAAGTTATTTGTACAGAGTGAGTCTTCTTCCAGCAATAGCGTGCATAGAACAATGACAGAAGCCCAGCAGAAGCTGAGTCCCACCTCATTTCCACTTTGGGAACGAGGAAGAACAAACCCCCTTCCTGGGATAAAAAGGAGGCACCTTAGAAAAACCTTAGCCTCCAACTTGGGGCCACATCTGAAGCAGTGCTTCTCAAAGCATCTTCAGTTTTTCCATCCAGAGGAATTTTGCGTAGAACAGTCAGTAATGAATAAAAATTCTCCCTGTAATCTTCCAAAAGGGCATTTTTTTGGATATAGTGTTTATGTAAGAGATTCAAAGTGCCCTTTCAAAGATTCAAAGGCTGTCTCTTCTGACTAAGCTCTAACCTAGGCTTTCTACACTCCTCCTCAAGTGCTCAGGCCACAGAGAAGTCTCAAAGTGTCTCTGGCTGCAATGGGAAGTTGACAGGTCAAATTCTTTTTAGTTATGGATATTCTCCTGATATGATTCATTCAAAAAGCATAAAGCAAGCTCCAGAGTAATAGAATGAGTATGAGGGGAAATCATTTGTAATATTTAGTCATCAGTATGTGACTGTAAACCACAAGCTTTTTTGGCTCAAGGCCCATTGTTTATTATGAAGCAAAAACCTCAAAGCCAAAGTCAATTATAGCCATGACTTGACAATCTGACACACTTGTTAACCCTGTTAGAATAAATACGGTACAGATGAACCCTGACCCAGTCATCACAATTGCAGAATTATGAAGATTAAATAAAGGCTTGACCAAAAGATTCCACTTGAAATGGTCCCTTCTTTTGGGTGAAGAGCTAAGCAAAGATAATTTTTATTATTTATTTATTAAAAATATTTATTTTATATTGGAGCATAGTTGATTAACAATGTTGTTTCATGTATATAGCGAGGTAATTCAGTTACACATAAAAAACATTAGGGATGCATAAGATGAGAGGAAACAAGAAAAAGAATGTTCTATCTTTTTCAGAAAATGAAGACAGAATATTTTGGAAAATACCTAAACATATCTCAGACTCATTAAACAGGATACACTAACTCATAAGGCTTGTGTGAGAGTTCCAAGACTGGGTGAGTGGGAAAAGGGACATATGTGAAACCTGTGGAAACTGGGGGAAAAAATAGAGGACAAAACAAAAAGAATCTTCTAAAACCACTATCAATAAGTGGGTAAACAAGTTAGAATGATTAAATCTTTGCAGAGCACACAGGCCTGAGGCAGCCCAGGTAACTTCAGCGCCCTCCCTAAGCTCACGTTTATAAAACGTATGTAACGGTGTGCCACAACTTCTATTTGAAAACATGCATGAAAGCTGGGCATTAGTGTAGCCTAATCTCTTACTTCATATACGGGGAAAGAGTCTCATGAAGGTTAAGTGAGCCTGGAGCAGGAACTAAACCCCAGGACTTTTGATTCCTAGCTAGCATTCTTCCACTAGCCATGCTGGCACACGCGGTAATCTTTTCGGCTTCACTATTATTCAACTTTTCCAATAACTACTACCAGTTGCTTTGTGATGAGAAGCAGTATGCTGTAGTACTCAAAAGTGGAAGCTTGGCTTTGGAGCCAGACCACCTGTGTTCAAATCCCAATTCGGCCTCTTGCTACCTCTATGGCTTTGGTCAAGTTATATGTTTCCTCATATGCCAAATTGGAAAAATAATACCCCTTCCTCATAGGATTGTTGTGAGGATTAAAAGACTAATATACGAATTTTAAACATGACTGGCATGGTATAACAGCAGTGTCATTATTACCACATCCTTTATTCCCCAATTTATATTTTCAAAAGCTATATGTAGAATGTATCTGATAAAATAATTTACTATTAAATACAACACAGCAGATTACTATTAAAAAAAAAAACAAAACCCTGGGGGAAATGTTCTATGTAACTAACTTGTCTTCAGTATGAATTTCTAGAATCAAAATAATCTATTTCATACATTTGAAGTTTTAGAAGGTGAATGACTTGTGGTTTATTTTACATAATTACTTTTAAAAATTATTACCAGACTTTAGTGGGGAAAATAATCACCTGGAGAACTTCTTAAGATGCAGATTCCCAGCCCCAATCTCTCAGTCTGAGTTGGGGTGAAGTCTAGAAATCTGCATTATTAACCTTCCCACTCCCACCCTCGACTCTGACACAGACAGTCCACAAAATCACTTTGAGAAACACTGGCCTTTACATAGGAATATAGTGCTCAGTGATATCAGTCAGGCAACCATAACTCAGGGGAAAAAAGTTACACTTCTCTCTATGGGTTTATGTCTCTTCCTGACACAAATCTTTACTCACTCAAAGACTGACCTCTTGAAATATCGCCTAGTAACTCAACATGACTTCAGTGGATCCTTTATAGATGGCAATGATATATTAATATATTTATTAATTAATTGATATAAAATGATATTAATATAAAATTAATATTACAATATAAAAATTAATGCTCACACACATATCCATGTATCCTGTATCAATTGAGACATGCACATTGAAAATTAAATTGACGGAACCAGCAATAATGGCAACTGAACTGGCAAGAAAAGTGACCATGGCTGACAGAGCTATCAGGCTGTCAGGCTACTGGCCAGGGTTCAGACTCCCACACACAACTATCCATGGGGATGTGCAAGCTAATAGCATTCTGGATCTTTATCCTGTCCCCTCCCCAGCCAGCTCCCCTCCCCTCCCTACAGCAACATCTTTTGACAAGAAACTGTAATTGAATCTGCCCATGTGTAGCTAAACCAGAGTCCTCTGTGATCCTGCTGTGTTTTAAAACTTTCAGGGCCATTAGATTGCGAGTGCCAGGAATGAAACTTCAGTACTCAAAAATAAAGGTAAAGGGTTCAAAGGCTCTTTGTTCTTATCACTGGAGAGAAAAGGTGAGTATATGTCATCTGCAAGCAGGCAGATTTGTGCAATATCTGTCAATAATTGTGTTTTTCTGGGATAATGCAAGACACAGTAAATTTCCACTTCACTTCATCACTGACACAAATCAATTGCAGTGAAGAAGAACAATCAGACACACATTCTCACCTTTATGAAAAGATCCTTTTAAATATTAGCTTCCCTTCAAACACTCTGCTCTTTGGCAGTAAAATAGTACACTCTAGCAAGTGAGCACAGGAGAAATTGCACTGCAATTCAGGCTAACAAATCACATGCCACAGACAGCACCATGAACTTCGTAAGCAATAAACGTAAAGTGACAAAACTGAATGGAAGGAAAGAGATGGGAGCAAAACGTAGCATTAGGAAAGTGTATATTGAGAGAGACCACAGACCTCTGAAGAGCTCATTAAATTAGGGATCAAGAGAAAGGGAAAATGAAAGTCACTCAGTTGGGTCCAACTCTTTGTGACCCTGTGGACTACACATGTCCATGGAATTCTCCAGGCCAGAATACTGGAATGGGAAGCCTTACCCTTTTCCAGGGGATCTTCCCAACCCAGGGATCAAACCTAGGTCTCCTGCATTGCAGGCAGATTCTCTACCAACTGAGCTACAAAGGAAGCCCTACAAGGGATTAAGAGAAATGAAGTCTAATTCTAGTTTCAATTGTAAATTGTTAGTCTCCTCACATGTAAGATAAGGATATGACAGTATCTATTCAACCCATTTTGCAGAACTGCTAGGAGACTAGCATATTATTCAATTGTAAATAATACTAAACCACCTAAGACGCAGGAAAATGACACTGGGTAAGAGTAACCAACGAACAAAATCAATTTCTGCTTCAATTAACTCTATATAAGAAAGTTGAAAACGTGGACGAATTTTTTTTCCAGTTCAGTTCAGCTCAGTCGCTCAGTCATGTCCGACTCTTTGTGACCCCATGAATCGCAGCACGCCAGGCCTCCCTGTCCATTACTAACTCCCAGAGTTTACTCAAACTCACATCCATCAAGTCGGTGATGCCATCCAGCCATCTCATCCTCTGTCGTCCCCTTTTCCTCCTGCCCCCAATCCCTCCCAGCATCAGAGTCTTTTCCAATGAGTCAACTCTTTGCATGAGGTGGCCAAAGTACTGGAGTTTCAGCTTTAGCATCATTCCTTCCAAAGAACACTCAGCGCTGATTCCTTTAGAATGGACTGGTTGGATCTCCTTGCACTCAGTCCAAGGGACTCTCAGGAGTCTTCTCCAACACCACAGTTCAAAAGCATCAATTCTTCGGCACTCAGCCTTCTTTACAGTCCAACTCTCATATCCATACATGACCACTGGAAAAACCATAGCCTTGACTAGACGGACCTTTGTTGGCAAAGTAATGTCTCTGCTTTTGAATATGCTATCTAGGTTGGACATAACTTTCCTTCCAAGGAATAAGCGTCTTTTAATTTCATGGCTGCAGTCACCATCTGCAGTGATTTTGGAGCCCAGAAAAATAAAGTCTGACACTGTTTCCACTGTTTCCCCATCTATTTCCCATGAAGTGATGGGACCGGATGCCATGATCTTCCTTTTCTGAATGTTGAGCTTTAGGCCAACTTTTTCACTCTCTTCTTTCACTTTCATCAAGAGGCTTTTGAGTTCCTCTTCACTTTCTGCCATAAGGGTGGTTGTCATCTGCATATCTGAGGTTATTGATATTTCTCCCGGCAATCTTGATTCCAGCTTGTGCTTCCTCTAGCCCAGCGTTTCTCATGATGTACTCTGCATAGAAGTTAAATAAGCAGGGTGACAATGTACAGTCTTGATGTACTCCTTTTCCTATTTGGAACCAGTCTGTTGTTCCTTGTCCAGTTCTAACTGTTGCTTCCTGACCTGCATATAGGTTTCTCAAGAGGCAGGTCAGGTGGTCTGGTATTCCCATCTCTTTCAGAATTTCCCACAGTTTATTGTGATCCACACAGTCAAAGGCTTTGGCATAGTCAATAAAGCACAAATAGATGTTTTTCTGGAACTCTCTTGCTTTTTCCATGATCCAGCGGATGTTGGCAATTTGATTTCTGGTTCTCCTGCCTTTTCTAAAACCAGCTTGAACATCAGGAAGTTCATGGTTCATGTATTGCTGAAGCCTGGCTTGGAGAATTTTGAGCATTACTTTACTAGCGTGTGAGATGAGTGCAATTATGCGGTAGTTTGAACATTCTTTGGCATTGCCTTTCTTTAGCATTGGAATGAAAACTGACCTTTTTCAGTCCTGTGGCCACTGCTGAGTTTTCCAAATTTGCTGGCATATTGAGTGCAGCACTTTCACAGCATCATCTTTCAGATTTGGAATAGCTCAACTGGAATTCCATCACCTCCACTAGCTTTGTTTGTAGTGATGCTTTCTAAGGCCCACTTGACTTCACATTCCAGGATGTCTGGCTCTAGGTCAGTGATCATACCATCGTGATTATCTGGGTCATGAAGATCTTTTTTGTACAGTTCTTCTGTGTATTCTTGCCACCTCTTCTTAATATCTTCTGCTTCTGTTAGGTCCATATCATTTCTGTCCTTTATCGAGCCCATCTTTGCATGAAATGTTCCCTAATTTTCTTGAAGAGATCTCTAGTCTTTCCCATTCTGTTGTTTTCCTCTATTTCTTTGCATTGATCGCTGAGGAAGGCTTTCTTATCTCTCCTTGCTATTCTTTGGAACTCTGCATTCAAACGGCTATATCTGTCCTTTTCTCCTCTGCTTTTCGCTTCTCTTCCTTTCACAGCTATTTGTAAGGCCTCCCCAGACAGCCATTTGGCTTTTTTGCATTTCTTTTCCATGGGGATAGTCTTGATCCCTGTCTCCTGTACAATGTCACGAACCTCAGTCCATAGTTTATCAGGCACTCTATCAGATCTAGTCCCTTAAATCTATTTCTCACTTCCACTGTATAATCATAAGGGATTTGATTGAGGTCATACCTGAATGGTCTAGTGGTTTTCCCCACTTTCTTCAATTTAAGTCTGAATCTGGCAATAATGAGGTCATGATCTGAGCCACAGTCAGCTCCAGGTCTTGTTTTTGCTGACTGTATAGAGCTTCTCCATCTTTGGCTGCAAAGAATATAATCAATCTGATTTCGGTGTTGACCATCTGGTGATATCCATGTGTAGAGTCTTCTCTTGTGTTGTTGGAAGAGGGTGTTTTTTTCCAAGAAGATATTAATTACCAAGCAGACTCAGAAAAGTCAGAAAATCCAAAGAGTCTACTTCCCATGAGGGGATAGACAAGCAGAAGAAAGATTAAGGAATTACTACTCACTCTCTCCTCTACAAAAGCACCTGACTTCAACAGTTTCACCATCTCTCCAATTTTTACAAATAGATTTCATGGTACACAAGGCAGTTCAAGAGTATATACAGAAAAGGAAAGCACATGAAGTTTTTAGGAAGGCAGCCTAACACCTGACAAAGAACAAACCACAAGCATGTGAGGGTCATATCACAGATGCTAGGATGATCCACTATTAGGACTTTTGTAATATGATGAATCATATTCATTGATCAAAGTAGAAGTACACAGGGAACTGCCTGGTAGTCCTGTGGTTAGGACTCTGAACTTCCACTGCAGAAGTCAAGGGTTCCATCTCTGGTCCCCTGGTTGGGGAACTAAGATCCCATAAACCACACAGTGTGGCCAGAAAAACCTCCCACCAAAACAAAAACACAACAAGTAGAAATTCATAGAGATATGACAAAGGAATTCAATAAAACTCAGCATCTATTTCAGAGCAACATGCCTCTCATCTCCACACTGTGTTTTCTTCACCTAGGATGCTCTTCCCTTGGATCCCTGCATGGCTCATTCCCTCATTCCACTCAAGTCCACAACCACTTTAGCAGAGGTTCTATCCTGATTGTTTTATCTGAAAATAGTGCCCTTTTCTCTCCCCAATTACTCTATGCCCCTTTATCCCTATTTTATCTTTCTTCATTGCACTTGCTACCATCTAACATTTATGGATTTATTTATTGTCTGTCTCTGTCTACCAGAATATAAGCTCCATAAACCACAACTTAGAACAGTATCTGACACATTGTAGGTGTTCCAGAAATCTTTGTTGAATCTTCTCTAACATCTTGCATGTGGGTGTTTTCAAAAGTTGTCATATTTTATGGAGAGATACCATTAAATTGAACAATATGAAATTGCCAATATTTGACTTTTTTTCATCTACAAAAAGGGCAATTACACAAGTTTTAAGAAAAGGATGTGCACTATTGGTTTTACTATTTAATACTGTTCTGGCAGTACTAGTCAGTACAATTAGATAAGATAAAGAAATAGCAGGTACAAATGTTGGAAATTATTTGTGTGTGATATAATTTTTCAGGGGCTTCCCAGGTGACTCAATAGTAAAGAATCCGCCTGCCAATGCAGGAGACCTAGGTTTGATCCCTGGGTTGGGAAGATCCCCTGGAGAAGGAAACGGCAACCCAATCCAATATTCTTGCCTGGGAAATCCCATGGACAGAGGAGCCTGGTGGGCTACAATCCATGGGGGTCGCCAACAAGTCAGGCATGACTTAGCGACTAAACAACTACAACAACAAACCCCTCTAAATCTGACCACATTTAATAATTTTTTTTACTTGGGGGGAAAATATCATAAACCAAATAAAAATAAAGACAACTGACTAGTAGAAATACTTGCAATACATGACACATAAAGGGTTAAGCTCCTTAATATAAAGACAAATAGACAAAAGGGCAAAAGACATAAACAGAAAGTTCACAGGAAAAAAAAAAGAAGATTTTAACATATGCATGTGTGCTAAATCACTTCAGCTATGTCCAACTCTTTGTCCAACCTACAGGCTGTAGACCACCAGGCTCGGTCCATGGGATTCTCCAGGCAAGAAACTGGAGTGGGTTGCCATGCCCAGGGGATCTTCCCAACCCAGGGATCAAGCCCACAACTTTTACATCTTCTGGACTGGCCAGGTGGGTTCTTTACCACTAGCACCACCTGGGAAGCTCATGTTGCTAGTATCAATCATTAATCAGCAAATGACATTTTTTCAATATTTGTGGAGACACTGCAACAATCTACTCTGTGTACAAACGTATGTACATCTGTTTGGAGCAGTTCACTATCTAAATGTTACTTAACTATGTTTGGCAAATTTTAAACTATGGCTCTGTTTAGTTACTCTTCCTTTCCTCAGATAATTTTTGGTATGCTTCTAAACAAATTTTTGAAGCATAAAAAATCCCTAATGGTAATAGACAATAACTATTCCATTAGAAACAGAAGTGTCAACAGAGGCATAATCCATAAACCCACAAGCATATCTGAGTGCCAAGGATGTGTTGACACATATTAGTTTATAGCACACAGATTTGATACAAATGAAGGCTAAATGCAAACTATTTAGCTGGCCAGCCTTGATATGACCCTCTTAACTGTTGTGATATTATCCAACTAACTGTTCAGAGATGTTCCATCTGTGTTGTCTGGTTATTCATACATGTTGCGAACATCCACCACTGATGTCATACAGTAAAGTCTGCTCTGCTACAACACATATAGTAGAGGATATGATGCTCCCCACCAGGGGCCCTCAAATCACTTTATCATTTTTCTGCAGGGTGCTTTCACTCACAGCAGTAGCATCCATCTCTCTCTTTGTCAGAGGACTGTCCCCAGGTTGCTGGAGCCCCAGAGAGTTGGAAGTACCTTAAGTGTCTCCCTCAGTTCCACCTCCAGCCATCACCAATGACTAATGGATGCTGGAGTGAAGCACTCCAGTTACTGTGCCCCTGACCAGGGTCTGCAGGGTCACCCTGTGGGATACTAAGGAAAATGACCCTTCTTGGAGCTCTGTTTAATGTTGTACTCTTTCTTGGCTTCAGTCATCTTCACAGGGGTCTTTTTCTCAAGGTCTGCTTCTAAGGAACCCAAGCTAAGACAGTGTGTTTTACTTTTAGGCAAAGTATCCATAGCTCATAATGATCCGCATATAGGGGCTCAATATCAGTATAACACGTAAGTTGACTTGGTTTATAAAGGATTTTTTCCAGCATATAAATATCAGCTTTCTCATAATTGAAGAGAAAACTTTAGAAATACATAAAAACATCAACAAAAAAAGCTGATTTACTTCTAACAATACAAAAATACACATACACAAATTTATTCACTATCCTCAGTCCAATTCAGTTCAGTCACTCAGTCATGTCCAACTCTTTGCGACCCCATGAATCGCAGCACGCCAGGTCTCCCTGACTAACTCCTGGAGTTCACTATGTTAGTAATTGCAAAATACTGGGAACAATCTAAATACACACACAGGAGAGCAGCGGAATAAATCACTGTATAGCCACACAGTGGATCACTACGCAGCTGTGAAAAAGAATGAGAATGAACTCTATGAACTGATGGGCAATGATTTCCAGGTCATACTGCTAAGTGAAAAAAAAAAGCAAAGCTCAAAAGACTATTTATGGAGATTCCTTAAAAAATTAGGACTAAATCTACCATATGTACTATGGTCATGTAAAGTGTTGACATCAGGGCAAGTTGAGTGAAAAGTACAGATCAACTCTCTGTACAGTTTCTAACCACTACAACTTCACCCATGTTAAGCTAACTGAGGGAATCTGAACTGGCAGGCTCTACTCTGCCTGTGTTAAGTATTACTTACAAACCAGCTCTACAAATAAAAGTTAATCCTCAATAATGGATCCTACAAACTGTTCCCCTTCATTTGCTTTTTGTTGTTCAGTCACTAAGTTGTGTCCGACTCTTTACAATCTCAGGGACTGCAGCATGCCAGGCCCCTCTGTCCGTGGGATTTCCCCGGCAAGAATACTGGAGTGGGTTGCTATTTCCTTCTCCTGTTTTTAACCCTAACTATAGCTCAGCTGATAAAGAATCTGCCTGCCATGCAAGAGACCCTGGTTTGATTCCTAGGTCGGGAAGATCCCCTGGAGAAGGGATAAGCTACCCACTCCAGTATTCTTGGGCTTCCCTGGTGGCTCAGCTGGTAAAGAATCCACCCACAATGCAGGACACCTGGATTCAATCCCTGGGTTGGGAAGATTTCTTGGAGAAGGGAACGGCTACCCACTCCAGTATTCTGAACTGGAGAACTTCATGGACTGTATATACATGGGGTAGCAAAGAGTCAGACACGACAGAGCAACTTTCACAAGTAAGATATCGCATACAGGCAGTGATTTTCTTTCTCTTTCTTCCTTTCTTTCTTTAATCACAGGTAGAATGAGTTTCACATAACTGGTTTGTTGTTGTGTTGTTGTTGTTTTAGTTGCTAAGTCGTGTCTGACTCTCTTGCAACCCCATGGGCTGTAGCCCACCAGGCTCCTCTGTCCATGGGACTTCCCAGGCAAGAATAGTGGAGTGGGGTGCCATTTCCTCCTCCAGGAGATCATCCCCACCAGGGATCAAACCCACGTCTCCTACAGTGGCAGGTGGATTCTATACCATTGAGCCACCAGGGAACCCCCACAATGGGTTGGTGTAAGTGCTCAGTCATGTCTGACTCTTGTGACCTCATAGACTGGAGCCTGCTAGGCTCCTCTGTCCAAGGAATTTTCCAGGCAAGAATACTGGTATAACTCTGATGGAAGTGGCCTAGTTTAAAAATTTAGAAGTTTAGAGTCCTCAGATATAAACAAATGCATATGTTTCTGGACCTTTAGTACCTGGCCTATTTCTCATGCTTAAGAATAAAAAAGAAAGGGAGAAGTTAGAACCCCAAAGCTATGTTCTACCCAATTTGTTAACATAAGAATGTTCTATTTTAAAAGTCTGGTTCCTTACTTGGAGTATGCTGGAGAAACCCAGTACGGGTTGTCCTCGGCCGCCTTGGCATGCCGCAAAATGGCTTCCCGGGGGTTGCTGTCGTCAGTTTTGTCCAAAGCGATGTTCTTCACAATGTATGAAGACAGAGTGCCTCCATGGGTTCCAACCCGGCCACCACGACCTGTTCCAAAGGGAAAAAAAAAAATCAGGAACAGAGTGAGCATACAGTCTGGGCTTATCTGACAAGGCTGAAAATCCTTCACTGCTGGCTGCCCAGGCTACAGGTTCAGTGAATGACAGGGTAGGGTCAGGGGTTCAGATTGACCTGACTTTTGTCATTCAGCAAAGAATCAAGGTTTTAAGCATCCTGGGGCTTCTATAGCCTTTGGTTTGAAGCACACTTAAGAGTACTTGAGTATCGTCCTTTCTGCTTTCATTTAAGGTAATCACAACCAAAGTGGAACATCACCAAAGCTCAACTTCCCCATAGTATTTTAAAATACAGACATGTTTTTATTACGCTTTAGTTGCCAGTTTACACAATGACAGCAATGTAGGAAGAAATACAAATAGTTTGCCATGTATATGCCTTAAAAAATGCTTCAGGCATGAATACATGAAATTCAATTAATAAAAATAACCAATCATCATTAGATGCTATTTTAGTTTTAAACAAGAATATCTTAGGGCTTGCCATCTTCCAAGGACCTTGTAGGAAAGAAAACAAGTAAGATGAATAGACTGATTGACATTATTTTACTATATGTAATGGCTCTCGACAGGAAGCTTCACCTGGGCAGGACTTTGTTCCCCACTGAACCCTCAACTGCTAGCCTGGTTCCCAGTACTCAAAAGACATATGACTTTTCAAGCAGGTTAAAGAGAGAAAAAAAAGACAAAACACCACATGAAAAGTCAAGTAGCACTAAAAGATTAATTTTATTAGGCAGGAAATGATTGCCAGAGAATTTGTATGGCTAGTAACTATTATATCAGTAGCACTTAGAAGAAGAAAAGAGCTCTTCAGGCTGATGTGGGAAGGGAATCTATAGGAAGAAATACATCCAGTTTGGGAGAAGTCAGAAGACAGAGAAGGTTATTTTCAATGAACTGAATAGTTTAAATACAGAAGTATAGAAAGAGGGAAGTTCAATGGGCATTTGGGGGCAGGGATGAACCAACAGTCATATCAGATTAGAGTAGGAGAGAGGTGAGGTGTAAAGCTCAAACACAGCTGAGAGTCAGACTGCAGAGAACTCTGAATCTCTGGGCATGCAACTAGACAGTGCACAGCTTCCAAAGATGTGGGGGCAACAGCAATATGAAAACTACAGGAATTGGGAATAAAAGCTGTAAGATGAATGAAGGGAGTAGTGAGGACAGAGCATTGAGAGAGTACCTAGTTACAAGAGCTTTTTAATAATCCAGGCAAGAATATTATACAGGAATTCTGATTAGAGGACAATGGCAGAGAAAATGGGGAAAAAACTGAGACTGGTATATGAGATTTTTTTCAATGCTAAAGGGGCAGGCCAAAGAGACAGAGGTCCAGAAGTCAGGTTCAGATGAATTAACAAGTCATAAATGATATAAGCTTATGAACATAGAACAAATGGAGACTGTGTAGCTGATAACAGAGAAAGGGATTCTAGTAAAGGCGCGGCTGTATGATGGCCAATACTGCCTTGCTTTCTTCTGGCCTTACTTTCTTAGAAACTCTAAGGATTTTTATTCATCTTCTAGGGAAATGGGTAGCTCTATTTTAATAACGCAGAACTAAATGATGGCCCCTTTCTGCCTTTTGTGAACTCTAATCCAGCCTAAATTTCGGCCAAAGTATTCAATGTTGAATTTTAAGCCAGTATGGTGAGCAGTGATTTAAACACTGAGTTCCAAGGAGCCCCAGAGCTCCAGTGAGGTCCCCTAAAGGACTTGGAGACCAAGAAGAAATGGCTCTGGGCTTCCTCTCTGCTTCAGCACAGCAGCTCCATTTCCATCAGTTTTATGCACTGGGCTTCTGCATCAGTTCTTTAAGCAAAAAGTTCTGAGGCTAAAAGAAGGTGTTTGAAAAATCCTATTTAGTAAAAATCTCTGAAGACGGGTATCCAGGCCCAAAAGATCTTCTAAGTTCTGTCTCGATTACCCCACCCTGGCCCTCAATGACCCCCTCTGCGGGTCACTAGCTAGATCAGTCACCTGGGCCTGCGACAGGAGGCTCGGGTTTGTGAGACTTCAGGGGATCCAGTCTGTCCTTCTCCAGCTGTTTCCTTGTACTCCGTTGGCGAGGTTCACGGAACATAGGCAAGGCATGAGCTAGGAGAAGTCACAGTTGAAAAATTTCATTATGATAATAACCCTTCCATCCAAAAACATAGCTAGAGCATGACTAAATGTAGATGAAATGGAAGTCATAATGACGGCCTTCATCTAATAATAAAAGACAGTCTTACTGAAACCAATTAGCCAATTTTGTTTGAGACCAGACACATTGTTCACCTCTCCTGGCAACTAATGGCGCTCAGGAAATACTGTCAAATACCGTCACGGAAACACTGATGAGGCTCCCCATGTACCAGACCGTGGGCAGCAGTTAAACCTAACTTCTGTGGTTTTGACAAGAAACACTTAATGGGACTGCCTCTTACTTTTTTTCTTACAGGACCCAAATGTGAATAATGCCAACAGCTAGCTGTCAGCCTCGGTCTCCTCAGAGGCCTCATAAACACTGGAATCACTTCACACATTTCTGAAATGTGACCACCTCTCAGGAATGGTTGACAACACTGAGCAACCAGAAGGGACGAACAGTTATCCCACAGAAACTGGGATAGAGGCACAGAGGTGACTGAATCTCCTGACGTGGTGACTTAACAGGGACTTATTCTTTTTTCAATGCGGTCAATGAAAGAATAAAAATTAGAGTGTAACATCTGTCCAATTGTTCTTGGTTGTTCACTCAATGTCAGAATTAAGTTTCAGAATATAAAAGAAAATACAAATTTATAAGGAAAACAGTGTCATTCTGGTGGAGAGGGGGAAGACTACTGGGGAAAGAATTAAATATCTATGACCACAAAAAGTACCAGAATAATGTCTTTGAATGTTTACATGCAAATTAAAACTTCTTTAAAAGAGAAAACTGGGGGAGAATTAAAAGGATAATAAGGGTTTAAAGGAAATTTATGATGTGAATGACAGAAATGGCTGTAACACCTGAAAACCACTTCCACTGCCTGCCATCCTCAATGCACACTGCCAGCCTGGGCCAGGACCATGTCACTCACCAGTAATATGCCTGCCTTGAGTTAGGGGAGCTGAGAAACACAGCCACCCATGACTCTGCTGGGCAACATGACACAATAGTATTTTTAGGAGAGGGAAAAATAGCTTTTCACCTCAAACGACTGCAGGAATTTAAGTAGGCCACGTGTAATTATATGAGCTAGCCTGCTTCTGACACTGACTTTAACACTTCTACTCTTGCAAAAAAAATGCCATGGGATCTTTTTACTCATCACCAGCTCCTAGGGACTTGGTTTTATACAAGACCCACCCCCAGGGAGAAAACCCAGTAGTGCAGCGGCCCTGGGCTTGAGACTGAGCCACTGAGCAAGTCCACAGGGCACCTGCTAATGGCAATTGCTACTGCATCTGAGATCCTTCTAGCCGCTACCCTTGGCAGGTCTGAGACTGTGACTCTGGGAAACGAAAATCTATCAGATTAACAAAGTTGTGTGACAAAGCTGAGACGCTGCTCTGTCCTGATAAGATTTCTGATTGTACCTCAGGTAGTTCATTTTATATCTGAAGGTCTCTGGATCAATCTGTCACAGGGTCACAGAATTTAGGCTCTTCCTTTTGGGGTTGAAAGTTACATGAAGTAACCCTGTCTCTGGGATGAGTCACAGAAGCTGAAGGAGTTTGCGATTACATGACTCCCATCCTAAACACATGAATAGGGTATTTTTTAATATATGCCTGAACTTGGAGGGCTTTTTCTGTCTCTAAAGCCATGAGATCAACAGCACACTAGAACATAAGACAGATGCATGACAGAGAGACCATGCTAACAACTTACGGGTGATGATGTAGTCCTGGGTTAGAGTCTCTGCTTGCTTCGCCTTCCGCTGGGTTTTAACTACACATAATTTCGCTCCCCTGAGAGGAGTTAAAGCAAATTATTTCCTTTATTTGGTCTTAGAAACAGAAAGTAGATGTCAAAAGCATTAGACACTTTTCAGGAACACACTCTGTACACACCAACTCACCAAGTCCTTGGCTTTCTAAGGACTGGCAACAGATGGAGCCCTTGGTGATAAGAGATTAAACATATGGGAAGGCAAGTCTGTGCATCAGTGGTTACTACTGTGTGAGAAGGTTAGAAAGGTAACTGGAAAACAAAAGGCTAGTTTAAAAAATCTATAGAAATAACCTAAAATTAAGATCTTAAAGAGATATTAACATTAATCAACCTTTTCACCCTAAAGGTCACAGGGTTCAAATTTTAGTTTATGGCTCAGATGAAAGCAACCTGGGTGGTCTATAGCCCAAGTGGCATTTGTCCACATCTCTAATACAAGAGTACAAGTGTCTGGATCCAAGTCAGCTTGGCAGGATTGCCAAGGGGCTACAGCTCAAGAATGTGTGGGATTAACCAAAAGTGTGCTTAGAATGTTTCACTCTCCTTAGCAATAATGAGTATCCCTTTCAGGAGAGACAAATACAAATAAGTAAATTTTTTAAAAGAGTCCAAAGATAGTGCCTTCTAAAGGGTGCTATCAAATGGGGCTCATCATTTTCTCAAGTAAAATGGCCCTCTTCCTTTCATCCTACTTACATTAGTATTTTTAATTTCTTGATTAAATAACAAAAAAATTCTATTTGTTCTTAAAGACCACAATATATAATTTTATTTTATAGGGCAAAGATTCCAATGCCAGAAAATTCTGAAGCAAATAGTCTGCTTCTATTCAGAGCCAAACTATAGTCAATAAATATTCACTAATAGAGGACAGGCTTCCTTTCCCCCCAGAAGAATGTGGGACCTCACAACAGGTTTATGAGGGACCCCAGTAAATTTAGCATGTGGAATTTTATAATAGATATTCTAAAGAAACAGCTAATCACTTACTGTATCTTAATAGAGAGAAACAGACCATCTCTTTTGGATGGTGACACGTTTACATTTGTGCCCAAGGAAAAGAGAAATAACTGAGGGACTGACTGAGCCTCCAGTGAGTTTTTTAGGTCCTTGAAACACACTGGTATGCTTAAATTTGACAATTGGGCAGATGTGGGGTAGAAGGGGAAACTGTCTGTGCTGTCCTCCTCTGCTGGCAGAGAACAACTCCACCAAACATCCAAATGGTACCTGAGAAAAGCCCAAACAGAAAGGGAACAAAACAGACAAGCCGGTTCCATTTCCTGTGAATGGTTCGTTCCTTGTTCTGTTAATCCCTTACATGCATCACTACTAATGCCACTGTCCAGGGTGGTATGCAGAGTGGGCAGGCCTTCCCCCCGCTCCTCGCACTCAACATTTCAGCTAAAGAACTGCAAATCCCCAGGAAACTTTCACTTTGAATTCTGTATGGATCAAGGAGCTATCTAAATCCTCTTTAAAGCACAATATGAGGAGTTTGAGGCTTTGGTCTGAGCCAGCTGCATTTTCTAAAAGGGTGGATCCCCATCAAAGAAGGAAATAAATAAAAGCAGGGGTGAAAAAAAAGCCCTCCCCCCAGTTGTTGTCATCCATCTCAAACAGGCAACACTTATGAAATACCTCTGACTCTTGTTGGGGTCATAGTAGACTTTAGCCAACCCGTTTCCAGTCCCCACCATGATCTGGTTCAGCTTTGGGTGCCACAGGCAGCGGACAACACTCTAAAAAGGAAAAGACATGGGAATCATCTAAATGGGGCACAAATAAAAGGGAAAGAAAACTCTGCTGGTACTTGGATGGCTAGTTTACTAAACTGAATGTCACCCTGATGATGACTTGTAGCTTTTGGGGCATTTTCTTCCAAACCACTGAGTTCTGTTCTATCACATATTATCTCTGTGACACTCTATAAAAATATAAAAGATGCCCCCTTCCTGCCTTGTCTCCTCTCCTGTTCTGATAGCATCAAAACCACGAAGCTGGGCCTTCCGAGCTCTGCTGTCACGTGAGGCTGGCATCTTGGAATGCTGAACCCACATAACTTGGTTCATTTTACCAATGAAGCAGATTTAGATCTCAGCGATTCATGCTTTTATGCACACAGTATGCCCCTCTGGACAGCATATTGAGGCCAGGTGGTTATTATTTTTAGTTTACAAAGATCCAAATCTCATAAAGCTTTCTCAGGAACAACCCACATTTGTGAACTATGAATAATATCTCCCTATCTATGAGATTAACCAGCAGGACAATAGCAGAAGTAAAACAGAGATATGGAATATAAAGATGTGATGTTAACCTGAACGAAAAGCAGGTTAGGAGAAGGTTTACTGGAAGAAGCTATGATCCTGTGAATCATTACTGGTGAGGAAAATAAGTGCTGTTCTGGGGTCAGAAAGAACTGCAAGTTCCCAGTGAGAACTACAACCTGTTTTTAATTTTTGCTGAAATAAGAGGGCAGAGGTGGAAGAGATGGCAGGGATAGAATTAAGGTGGGGGAAGGAGGCTAAGGTTGGTAGGCAGAAATACCATATGTTAGGTTCTGCAGATCTCACTCTCACTCTGATAGAACAAGAAATGAGTGGAAACATTAATTCAGTGATTATTAGGAATCTCTCATGTGCCAAGCAACGTACAAGGACTAACAGGAAAGGGTACAATTAGATATTGCCATCTTACGTTCTAATATTAAAATGTAAATCATGGAATTTCTGTCTTCTAAATCTACCTTGGGCTGAATTTTTTTTTTTTGGGGCTACTTCTCCCCAACCATCTAGTTCTTTTGTTAAGATAGAATATCTGGTAATTTCTGCAATCCCTTTTGATAGAAATTCTGGGTTCCACTTGACTGGTTAAAAAAAAAAAAAATGCATGTAGTTAAATGGCTACAAAGCCCACTCTGAGATTCCTGAGAAACTAAGGAAGAAATGTAAGAAATGTAAAAGTGTCTGCAGAACTTCTAATTCATGTCTGACAATATTCCAGAATAGTGGTTCTAGCACTGCTGAGCAGGGTTGAGAAAATCAAACCAAAGTGGCTGTGTTTATCCTATCATCAGGGGGAAAATTAAGTTAAACAGGCAGGTTTGTACAATTTTTTCGTCCTATGATTTTTTTTTAAACCTGTAGTATCTGCTACTCAATGCCTACTAGCAAGTGCTAAAAGATGATAAAACATATACAACGGTGAGTGAATATTAATAGAAAAACTTTAAAATAGTAAATCATATTTTTTCAGTAAAATGTGAAAGCAGTAAATCAAAGTTTACCAACTAGGGGGTGAGGTTACTGTCACCTTTGTGCGTGTGCTCATGAGACTTACTTTACATGCATATGTAGAAAAAGTCACACTTTTCTCCTAACAAAACTGCCTTGTTGGTAAGATGGAATTAAGCTTATCAATAGTTCATGGTCTGCAAAGCACAGCCTGACTACAAGGTGCTCCGTCACTGAGACTAATGTGAGAACCATGCCTAGACCACTGGAAATCTCTAGACGATCAAGGTCAGGTATGTGGAAACTTAAAAAGAGTCACAAACAACTTCACATCAAAGCCAGAATAAGCTCATCCAAGCCAATACTCATCTCCTTCAAGTCTTGGCTTAACTGTCATCACTATTCAGACCACCCTATTGGAAACTGCACCACACAACTCCCCTTCTTTTCCTTGTTTTCATAGCATGTGTCACCTTTTAACATAATATACAACTTACTGTTAATCATGCTTCTAACATAATATATAACTTACTGTTAATTATGCTTATTGTCTGGGCTTCCCAGGTGGCACTAGTGTAAAGAACCTGTCAATGCAGGAGACCCAAGAGATGTGGGTTCGATCCCTTGGTCGGGAAGATCCCCTGAAGGAGGGCACAGCGACCCACTCCAGCATTCTGGCCTGGAGAATCCCACAGATAAGAGGAGCCTGGCAGGCTATGGTCCCTGGGGTTGCACAGGGTCTGACACACTGAAGAGACTAAGTACGCACACACACACGCTTACTGTCTGCCTCCCCAGGCTGCTCTTGGTCTGTTTTGTGTGGCCAAGGATCTCAAGTGCCTAGATGAGTGTCTGATGCTTAATAAATATTTGCTGCAGGAATGAATTAAAAGTTACAACTCATCCAACCTAAATAGATTGTTTTGCTAGGTGGGGTTGGAGACAGACAATTTTCAAGTTAAAATCATTACTGCCTATGAGAAATAATTTGATTCCTCCAGATTTTTATTACACTCAAGTATCATACAAACACAGAGGGTTAGTTCCCTCCCAATGTGGGCCAGAAAAGAGGGATGAACAAGAGCCAGAGGGGCAAGGGAAGACACTGAGAGGAGCTCTCAAGGGTCTTCAGAGATCTCAGCTGCCCACAATTGTCCCTAGGACAATTTTAAGGACATAGTACTAAAGTTATTTCCCTTCCTTGGTTCTCTAGAGGTCTGGCTAAGCAGTCTAAGAATACTGGTTCTCAAATATGTTGTCAAGCGAGCAGGGTACAGAATTGGAAAAGATCCACAACGTAGGCCTGATAAATTCCAAGACACCAGCCAAACAGGCAGTTTCCAGGGGCAGCAGGTTACTGTTACCCTCTCCGTCTAGGCTGAGGGTGTAAATGTTAGAGAGAGGCAACGGCCGGGCCAACAGACCAACGTCGGACTGCTTTCCAGGGAGTCCAAGCTCAGGGCACTGCATCTCTATTCCCGCTCACAGTCTTTCCCTCCTACGCCCTCACACACACGTGACTGGGCAGCACAAGCTCTCATGGAGAAGCTCGTTTACCCTCCTTTTTACACGGAAGGAAGGAGAAGGCAAGTGAGCCCCCTTGAACTAAACAGTCATTCCGGAGCACCATCCACTGCGGTGGTGAGTCACCAAGCATCCAATGAGGGCGCTGGGAGCAGTCTGAGTTAGGCAAAAGATACTTAAGGCCCAATTACCCTAAGACTGGTTATTAATCAAATACTACCCGGATTCCAAAACATGGAATGAAGAAACAGAATTCAAAGTCAAAGGTGGGTGGGCTTTTTTTTTTGTTTATTAATATTTATTGTGTGTGTTTAGCTAACCTTCATAAACTTTGCAGCTAATGCGGCTCCACACTTTGTCCTGTCAAGGAAATGCATCTTATAGCAGAGAGCTGGCCATCTGCCAAACCAAACAATCGCTGAGACGGCGGCAGCAGCAGCGAGGCTGGGGAGCAAGCAGAGCTCCCCGCTGCTAACTTGTCAAACACACACATACTGGGTTTTACGTAACAACAATGGGACACGTGCCTGCTAGAAGCCCAAGGAGCTATCACAAGACAAATGAGCTACAGCTACTTAAAAAGAGTGCATTCACTTCATCCACCATCCACAAAGTCAGCCTCCATCCTCTGTTCTTGAAGAGGTACTTCTGCGGCTGGGGGCTTGCCACATTCAGACGGACAGATTTACTGAGTGAGACAGCGAAGGGAGGGCAGAGAACACATCTGAATTAAAGGACCAGAGGGAACAATCATGACAGGAGATCTACATGGAGCAAAGAGAAAGCACTGCACTGCCAAGAACTAGATTCTGAAGTTAGTCTGCATATTTCAAATATAATGATTTGCTTTATTAAATTGATAAAGGATTTTATTCTTACACTGATCCACTTCATCTTACTAAAGCATTGTGGAACCACCACTGGCTTCCCCGAGCTGCTTAAACTGAACTCCATGTCACCATAAAATTAAGTTTAGCTTTTTGAACCAAAAGCTACTGTCATTTTAGATAATTTGGCGGTGCAGAGGAACCACAGTCTGCCCCCAAAGTACTCAGCTCTAGCAGCAGCCAGAGAGAGACAGTTAACTGGTGCTAGAGACCATAAGCAAGATGACAAGGCAGTAACCAGACTTTAAAGTGCTCAACACAGAGAGCTTTCTTTTCTGCAGAGACCCAAAAAAAGAGAGGGGGGTGGGGCAGAGAAGAAGAAAACACTCTGTGTACAAAAAGCAGTGTCAAGATTCCAAAACAGGAACTTTGGAATTACCCCTCTGCAAAAGTAAGAAAGCCATAAAAACCCCAAATAATTTATTGCTGTGGTTTTTTGGTTTACTTGATGCGATGGAAGCAAATAAGGAGAAGAGGAAGAAATCAATGAGAGAAATGAATTTGTATTTTAGGACATGGGAGGAAAGGAACTATCGGGTTATCTGTAACTTTATGTTATAAAAGTAGCTGACTCCTCACAACACTACAAAACTAATGATCTCACCTCGATTTCACAAGAAGAAGAAATTGAGGCTTGCAAGAGGCGGGGTAACATTCTCAAGGTCACAGAAAACTTGTACACAGAGGAGCTGGGATGCTCAGGGAGGTTTTCCCGACTCCCATGGTCATTCCTTTATACCTCCTAATTATGCAAAGCTCTGTTTTAGAAGCTGGGAAGGAACAGTCACTGCAGATTTTAAATCATCTCCAAACCTACCTAACCCAGAAGAAGTCCTAGCAAGTTTATACTAAAAAGCAGATGATAACACTAAAATCATAAAAGAAAAAGCCTGCTACTGCCCAGTTCACAAATGTTACCATAAAAGAAATCGATGCCTGTAGAACATCTTAGGCGTCAGTAATGCACATATCCAAACACCGCCCTCATTTGACTTCACACGCTAAAAGAAGCCCAGCACCCTTCCTAATTTTATATCTTAAACATGATTATGATGAAACACCCTTTCCTGATCCTTCCCAGCTGCTGACCCACACTGTAAAAGAAACTCCATCTGTTTTTTTCATGTTTGGTTTTTGTCATGTAGTACAAGAATGGATAAGCTAACTCAGAGATTCCTTGGGAGAAGTATTTTCCAAAATTTTCAAAGGTAAGAGCCTCACACATTTCTGTGAAGGAGACTGTCACACAGTTTTGCACATGTGTGTAGAGACAGTCTCATGGCCGTGCACACCCTCAGGACTGCCCAATACATCTGAAAGGCCATGTATATGCTGAGGCCCAAGTTTAAGAACACAGATGGAGATGTGAGTCCACAATGAAGAAAAGGAAGGCAGATGAAAATGGAAAGGTCCTGGTGAAAACATTTTCTTTGGATTTGCACAAACCCAAGCTTTATTTCACAGAGAAAGAAAAATTGCTTTCCACATTAAAATACTGAACCAGGTAGGTAGAAGAGTCATGCAGGAATGCTTTAAACTTTTCCAGGTTATTTGTCTTGTCCTCCAAAAGCCTTGCTTTTCCCAAACTTGGATTAGTTTGCAGTATGCTTGGGCCATCGGGCTTAGTTTCACTCCTTTCAAGTTCAGGAAGCAAACCTGCTGAGTAAACCTTTGTCTACAATAAAGACTCCTCAACACCCACCTGATCTTCACGGAGACACCCCTCGAACAAAAATGATTAAAGACGTTTTCTCTGCTCTTCTAAGTGAGCATGTACCTATCCATTTTTTCCCCTCCACATTCCTCCAACCCTAAGGAAGTTCCATCAGAGGGCCAGACAGGTAGAAATTGTCACTCTTTGCTGAAATCTTCTTAATCTCCCTTCTTCCCTGCCCCAAACAATTCTCTCTCTGATAAACCAGACAGAAGCCCAATGGTGAAAAGAGAAAATGTTGTGGCACTTTTATAAATGTAGGGGTTGTTGAAAACAAGCAAACAAGGAAAAGCGTTGCTCTATACCTCCCATAAATATCTGGAACAGATGCACAGATTACGCTTTTTGAAAAGAAAGTGAAAATGTCAGTAGCTCAGTTGTGTCTGACTCTTTGTGACCCCATGGACTGCAGCCAGCGTCCTCTGTCCATGGACTTCTCTAGGCAAGAATACTGGAGTAGGTTTCCATTTCCTTCTTCAGGGGATCTTCCCAGGGATCAAACCTGGGTTGCCTGCATTGCAGGGAGATTCTTTACCATCTGAGCCACCAGGGAAGCCCTGGTGAAAACTTTTTGAAAACTGGCATCTAATTATCAAATTAAGTCCTATCAAACTCATGGAAAATGCATTTATTAATGTCAGTGTATTTACAGACTCTGCTCTAAAATTAAGGTAACTGTTAAAGCAGTAAAAATCTGGAACCTGGTAATTGTCCTTGGCACAAAATGAATCACATCTGTAGCTGATAATAAATTCGCCTAAAGAATTTCATCACGAGAAAAAGTTCTCGGAGAAAATGGAAGGTCTCTTGGGTAAGAAAATTAAATACAATCTTCTTCATCTAATCCAAAATACTAAATGTCAGTTTGCTCCAGGCTGCTATTTGAGAAGAACTTACAAAGGCAGGAAAAAAAAAAGCACAAATAATGACTGAAGAAAGCTGATAATTATTTTGATTAATGACAGTCTGGGAGCAGGAAACAAATAGGTGGAGGGAAGTTAGAGTCCCCAGGGTGAGTGACACCAGCGGTGGGTCAGGGCAAATGCCCACCTAGAAGCAGCACTTACTGCAGGCGCGTTCCCAAAATTCTCAAAGAACTCCCTACTGGTGGGCACAGGATGGATCAAGTGTGCCAAGATATGGAGTCCTGGGGGGTTGTGAGGGGCCTAGGGCACTACAGCTTCAGGCAAGTCAGTGCCAGCAAAGAGTGGGTCTGTCTGTAATATCACACAGTATCCTCTGTTACGAGCACCAGGCTGTGAAAAAGCTTGGGAAGCACTGCCTAAGGCCATCTCTCTAGATCTAATCTACACAGACCCAGACCACTCTACCCTTCTTCATGTGTCAATAGTTTGAGATGGGCATAAAGATAATAAGGATACATTTTTTCTTTATGTAAATAAACAAAACACAAATGGATAAAGCTTTAAGTCCCTAACTACTAGACAGAAGATATATATGATCAGATCTTAGAAATCATCAAGCATGTAAAACCAAAAAACTGTAGGAGAACCTGAGTCTTCAGAGATGAACTAACTATACAGGATATGTAAAGCACTATTTGTTTTAATATAGTATAGGTAAATAAGTGTTACACATTATACTCTTTTATTGAGCCCTTTGGTGGGGGATGGGGGGGCGTATCTCAAAACCCCTCCTCATACAAGATGATCTAGCACTCCAGAAAAGGGGAAAACACTATCCTGGGACTCTGAGTTAATTATAGAACTCTTTGTTTCCCACACTAATATAAATTGTGAAAGTCTGGCCAGAATTCTGATAGAACAGCTGGAAAACTTGTTACCAAAGAGCACTCATCAAATTCTGGTTGGGAGAGGGAAGTCTGCCATAGAAAATCCTACAAGACACAAAGTGCCTTCCTTGGTCTTCTCTCAGTGGGGTGTGGTGTGGTGCTGGAGTTGGACAACAGAGCACTGTCGTTACTGGATTATATGTTTATACATTTTATAAAGAATAGTGTGTCATTTTGAACATTGACAAAATTGACCTATCTACAAAATCAACCTCTCTCTTTTTTTGACATTTTATGGAGTTCAGTATGTTTCTCCTTCAGAGTTGTGTTATCTGTTAGGTGAGTCTTCATCCGGGTTTGTCATTTATGGCAATCCCATCTATACAAGGACGTATATAGATCTGCTTAAATTCCAATTATATAAAACACCAAACTCTTGTGTAGAGAAGAAAAAGAAAAAGTTTCTAATTAATCAAAAGGGAAACACCAAATACTTCTCTTGTTTTGAAGGACTATAAATAGAAGTAAAACAGTACACAAACATTTCCTTGAGACTACTGACACCAAGTAAGTAGAAGATGCCTTTTAATACAGCATGTTGCAGAGTTAAATGACACTAGAAAATGAAGAAACTATTAAACTGAACAAGACCTTCTTTGACTCCTCATTCTTCAGTGATTTATGAAGCCTGAAGGAGGATCTGATAAGCTCTTCATGAGATCAGACCCAAAAATCTTAAAGGAAATCAGTCCTGAATATTCATTGGAAGGACTGATGCTGAAGTTGAAGCTCCAATACTTTGGCCACCTGATGCGAAGAACTGACTCCTTAGAAAAGACCCTGATGCTGGGAAAGATGAAAGGCAGGAGGAGAAGGGGATGACAGAGGATGAGATGGTTGGATGGCATCACCGACTCTAGACTAGAGTTTGAGCAAGCTCCAGGAGTTGGTGATGGACAGGGAAGCCTGGCATGCTGTAGTCTACGGGGTCACAAAGAGTCGGACATGACTGAGCGACTGAACTGAACTGAAATGAGATCATTGTCAAATAGATAACTATAGGAAAAGACAACTCACTATAGGCTTTGAAACAGGATTCCTACAGTAAACATTATTTCAAAGAAGAGAATGTTGAATAGAAAATCTAAATAACTGCTCCTGAACTAAGAGTCTATTGGTTAAATTTATAAACTGTTCTTTGAAAAGAGACTGGAAATAAGAACAGAAATGAGGTGATAAGCATATCAGAATTTGTCTTCTCTTCTAAGGAAGAATAATGACTGGACTTTTGATAAAATACAGTGACAAATTCCAACAAATAATTTTTTACTTCAAAGCAGAGTGTGTTCTACAAAATAGACCCAGGAAACAGATCATACTCATTAACAGTATAACAACTAAAGCAAATTATATTCATTAGAGTTTTAGATTACCAGTATTTTAAGCATCCACAGTAAATCTGCTTCCTCTACTGAACTCAAAACATAGCTATTTTTAGTAAGTCTGAAAAAGGATCATCTCAAGTTTTAAAGAAGCAGACAAAATCTGTACTTCTTTCATTGAATCTAAAAGAAAACATATTTATGTTCTAAAATTTCAGATTAATTAGAAAAAACTATTAACAAAAAACAAAAGGAAGAGAAGCTGGCATGGAATAGGCTATGATAGTAAGTCCCACTAAGAATATACTAAAATAAAATATAATAAAAGGTAAAGCAAAATTAACAAATACATGTTCACCAAACACCTACTATGTGCCACTGTTCTAACCCTTTGGAATATAATGTTCTGCCCACTCACATGGCACCGAGGAGCCCCCGTACTCCAATTTGCTCACTGGAGAATCTAGAAATGGTTGAGAAAAGCTTATCAAAGGTAAAACAGAAGTGCTGAGAAAATACAACCCACAAGAAAATGTTAAAATAACAATATCAACTGAGTTTGGTTCACTTAGACAAGAAAAGACAAAACAGTAACTTTATAATCTTCAAGGAAACACAAGATGTTGACCAGCTGTTCTCCAATTCCTTGAGGACCAGAGTAAAGGATGTGGGCTCTAAGCATGAGAATGTAGGCTAAAAGTAAAGGGGAAAAAAAGAGCTGATGGTAATAAGAGTTTTTATAAACAGAAATGAACTCTTTAGGGAGGTTGTAAAATCTTCTGTTAAAAGTCTAATTTTCATATAAGAGAGCTGAGTCGTAGTCCTCAGGTAGGCAAGAAGATGGGCTCTGGACAACAATATTGAGACACTAAGCGAAAAGAATCTGCCTGCAATGCAGGAGACCCTGGTTTGATTCCTGGGTCAGGAAGATCCCCTGGAGAGGGGATAGGCCACCCACTCCAGTATTCATGGGCTTCCCTGGTGGCTCAGATGGTAAAGAATCTACCTGCAATGTGGGAGACCTGGTTTGATCCCTGGATTGGGAAGCTCTCCTGGAGGAAGGCATGGCAACCCACTCCAGTATTCTTGCCTGGAGAATCCCCATGGACAGAAGAGCCTGGCAGGCTACAGTACAGGGGGTCACAAAGAGTTGGACACAACTGAATAACTAAGCACAAAGCAAAGTCACAACATGCCTGATGCCCCAGCTAATGAAGCAAAAGCCAGCAGCTTTGCCTGTGGCAGTTACATGAAGGGAACTTATCACCAGCATAGGAGAGGGGACTTGCACTAGGACCAAAGAGATTAATTTACTTCCTATAATATGAATGTCCGTGCAAATGTGCAGTGATCTTAGACAATTCCTCCTAGGCACATCTGCTGTAATTTGTACTATTTAATTATTTAAACACTATTTAAACACTGTATTTCATACAGTGCTTTCCATGATTGTTTAATAAAAAAAAAATGTCTGGGTGCTGGGTGAAATAGAGGGATCACATTCCACTCAGTCTCTCTCTCTGAATGCAGTTATGAAACCCAGATCTGAGGATTTTGAAAAGTAAGTAGGAGTAGGTGGACTGGGAAATTAGTCCAGAACTCAAACTACCCCTGAAGCAGCATCAAGTTTACTGTCTCCCCCAACTCTGGTACTTCACCCCACCTCCTGGCCCCCTAAAAACTGTGATGAACAAAATATCAAAATTTTAAATTAAGACAGCCTCAGTTCAACTGACTTTTCCTTTTGTTTCACTCAATATGGCTTGACACAGCACTGTTACTGTTCCCATTTTTACTTAGAATATTGGAATTTTACTCATTATGATTTTTTTGCATTAATTTTATTTTTTATAATGTTACATTAAAATGCTAATTTGTTTTGATTACTGAGTTTTTTGATATCTTCTTCTATTTTGTGCTTGGTCTGACTCTAGTCCTGGCCCTGCCTCAACCTATAGCACATTCTGTAACACGAAAATTAACTCAAAATAAACCACACACCCAAAAAGAACCACAGTAAACCATAAAACTTTTACAAGAAAACACAGAGGAAAATCTGCATGAGCTGGGGTCAGTCAAGGAGTTCCTAGCTATGACAGCAAAACTACATTCTACAAAAGAAGAAAAACTTATAACTTAGACTTTATCAAAATTAGTTTCCTTTGAGGGACACTATTAAGACAAAACAAGCAATAGACCAGGAGAAAATATCCCAAGAACTTGGTATCTAGAATATATAAAAGACTCTCAAAATTAAAAATAAGAAACAAACCTGATTTAAAACTGGGCAAAAGACTTGAACAGGCACTTCACCCAGGATGACATAATCATAGAAAACGAACACATGAAGATATTCAAGTCTCCCACGTTTCTTTACTGACTGAGCCACCAGTCCATGAATGCTGGAGTGGGTAGCCTATCCTTTCTCCAGGGGATCTTCCTGACCCAGGAATTGAACCAGGGTCTCCTGCATTGCAGGCAGATTCTTTACCAGCTGAGCTACCAGGGAAGCCCTCACTGGTCATTAGGAAAACACAAATTATAACTATGATGAGAAAGCATTTCAAATACCTGTTTGAATGTATAAGATAAAAATGTTACAATACAATGTTGGTGAGGATGCAGAGCAAGTAAAAAACACATATACTATTGGTGGGAATCCAAAATAATATTGCTTATCTGAAGACGGCTTGGAAGTTTCTTATAAAAATAAATATACATTCATCATATGACCCAGCAAGCCTATTAGGTATTTGCCCTGGAGAAATGAAAAATCATGTTCACACATGAATGACTGTTATTGTCGTGGTTTAGTTGCTAAGTCATGTCCAACTCTTCTGCAACCCCACGGGCTGTAGCCTTCCAGGTTTCTCTGTCCATGGGATTTCCCAGGCAAGAATACTGGAGTGGGTTGTCATTTCCTTCTCCAGGGGATCTTCCTGACTTAGGGATCTAACCGGTGTCTGCTGCATTACAGGCAGATGTTTTAGGGCTGAGCCACCAGGGAAGCCCACAAATGAATGCTTACAAGAGCTCTATCCAAAATCTCCCCAAATTAAAAATAACCAAATGTCCTTTAATAGATAAACAAACTGTGCTATATTCATACAGTGGAATACCACTCAGCAATAAAATGTTAACACATCAGTGATACGCACAACTGACCTAGGTGAATCTCAAAGGATGCAGCTGAAAGAAGTTGATCTAAAAAGGTTACACACACTATGAGTCCATGTACATGACATTCTTGAAAAGTCAACACTAAAGGGATAAAGAACAGACCAATGAATACCAGGGATAAGGAGCTGAGAGTGGGAGAGGGTGAGAGTGTGCCTGCAGAGGGATGGCACAAAGGAGTGTTTGGGGAGACGGAACTGTTCTGTATCCTGATTGTACTGCTGTGACTACAGGACCCTATAGGGGCCAAAAATCACTTTAAAAATAATAATCAGTACTACTAAACTTGTTCCTTTCATTTTCCTTATGTAAAACATTTTAAGATTTGATAAGGTAGATATTGGGCTTCCCTAGTGGCTCAGCAAGTAAAGAATCCACCTGCAATGCAGGAGACTCAGGTTCAGTCCCTGGGTCGGGAAGTTCCCCTGGAGTAGAAAATGGCAACCCACTCCAGTATTCTTGCCTGGAAAATTTCAAGGACAGAGAGCCTGGTGGGCTACAGTCCGTCGCAAATAAGCAGACATGACTGAGCGACTAAACCACCACCTCCGCTAAGGTAGACATTAACAGTTAAACCACCATGAAATTGGTGATTTCTTTCCTTTCTACTCTCATATGCCTACAGATGAACACTCAACTGCACTCTTTAAATCCTGAGAACTGCTGTGCTGGAACATCCATAGCATAATACTGTTAGGTGCAATGAGAGGTAATTTAATCACACCTTACAGACAGCACGGTGTCCTGTACACTGTGAGTTAACTTAGCAGGAGATTCCAGCTGAGTTTCAGTCACTGTTTAAATTGAACTCTGGTTTGTATGCTGCCTCCTTCAGGAAATTTCAAGAAAGGGTTTAGTAAGTCAAATCACAAAAGAAGTAAAATCGCAATATTGTTTTTCCCTTCTAACCCAATGGCATCTCTTTTCATCGCTAATTAAAGAAAATATTTTTACAGAAAGTGGCACTGACTGATCACTGTGCTTTACAGTAAAGCATTATCCTAGTTACCAGGCTGGAAGTTAGCTTAGGACCCAGGAAAATGGCAGTACTGGAAAAAGAGCCATGCAATTGCTGTGCTGGCAAGCTGACACTGAGACTCCATCATCCTCTGTTTACTCCCGGGCTCCCTACAAATATTAATACACCTCAGAAGGCCGGGGAATACACAGTGCACACACACCCTTTTTTGTTCCCAGTGAGCAAATGCTCAGTAAACCTAGGTTGAGTATACTGTCGTATCATTTGGCAATGGCAGAAGAGACACATTTTACTAAATACAAACATACTGATCAGGATTCATCTAGAATTTACATTGTTTAATCTTCCCAAGAAAGTGAATTTCATTAAGCTGAAATTGTTTTATTCAAAATAATACATAATTCAAAGCAACTGCTATTTCCTAGCCAACCAAGCTGCCTGATTGCTCTTTAATAAAAATCAGATAATGGAAAGCTAGTTTAACTCAGAGCCCATTTTTTTCCATTCCCTTGTGCTTCACATTAAAAAAGGTTTTACTGTATTTTAGAAAGCAGATAAATGCCAAATATAGTCTTTCATTTTCAGTTGGCATTTGCACTGCCTATAGCTCAAGTTCCCTCTGTGTACTATTTTCCTTAAGTTCCTGATTGGGCAAAGAGACCGCTTGACTTGTCTATTTCTAGAAAACATTTAAAGAGGTGCGATTTGGCCCGAGCTGGGACTAATAAGACAGATCATTAGTCTATTCCCAGTACAAATCGGAAGAACAGAGGAGTTCTTCAGCTCTCAGAGACAAGCGTTCACAGGTACAGCTTCATTAATTCATTAAATTTGGAGTAAATTCCCAGACTAGCTATATCTGTATTCAAATATGAGAACAAAGACACATTCCAAAGCCAATTCTGAGGACTCCCTGGAATATTCATTCATTTGAATGGCCTTTCTGCTCTCTTTCACGTGTACAAAAAACATGGGGTAACTGCAGTGTGAAGAGTCAGCGTGTCCCTTACACTTAATAAGATAAACAACTAGATTCATGAAGGGCCTATTACTTCATGGCCCCATTACATCCATTTCTCTCTCTTCAATCTCTTTGGATTTAAGAAAACAATATTCTCTTCTAATAAGAACACAAAAACTTTTATATGAAATGGAAGTGGTAATCCTTTCATTTTATATGTTACATGTCATATATTAGCACATATAGCAATTTTTTGGACATCAAAATGTATTAATGTAAATGTCATATTTGGTATAGTCTATGGGTAATATGATAAGATATGATACCTTCTCAGTGATCCCTTCTATATTATTATACTACTTTTATAACCAGAAAAACTCAAAATAAAGCTAATCTGAGGTTTCCCTGGTGGCTCAATGGTGAAGAATCTGCCTGTCAATGCATGAGATAAGGGTTCGATCCCTGATATGGAAAGATCCCACATGTCACGGAGCAACTAAGCCCACGTGCCGTATCTACTGAGCCTGTGCTCTAACGTCAGGGAGCTGCAGGTACTGAAGCTGGTGCCCTAGAGCCTGTGCTCTGCAACAGGGGAAGCCACTGCAATGAGAAGTCCACGCACCCACCGCAACTAGAGAGGAGCTGCCGCTCCCCACTTGCCAGCAACAAAGATCCAGCACGGCCAAAAATAAATAAATAATATTATATATAGAAAAGGCTAATCTGATATAGTCCTCATTGCAATGTATATAGGAAGAATGTATGTATACATCAAGAATCAGATCTTACAAGGTGAAGAAAAATAATGTAAACTCAAGTTCTCTTCAGAACTTCACCTAAATTAAAGAAGGAAACACAGTTGGTATTTTTATGGAAACTTTTGTTTTCTTAAAGCAATCTTTTTTTTTACACAATATGGACCTTACCTTCTTATGCAGTAGGCTATCTTTATAAGTCAGATAAATAGGTCTGAAATAAGAAACTTTCCCACCTTTTGGTAAATATATAAACTATTACTTAATAATTAACATACTTTTAACAATAATCATGTATTTTGCAACCATGATAATTAAGGGGTGGAGACAATAGCCTGTAGATAGGTAGGCATTAAGTAAGTAAGTGTGCAGAATCCAAATTTCATCCCTCCGAGGAAAAGATTCCAGAGAACAAACAAGGGTAGAAAGAAACAAAACTCTATGATAATCCTTGTTCTTTGCCATCTGGTCTCTTCAATGATTAAAAAATGTTCCTAAAGATAATCAAATATTCTTTCAGTTCAGTTCAGCTCAGTTCAGTCGCTCAGTCATGTCCGACTCTTTGCCACCCCATGAATCGCAGCACGCCAGGCCTCTCTATCCATCACCAACTCCTGGAGTTTATTTAAACGCATGTCCGTCGAGTCGGTGATGCCATCCAGGCATCTCATCCTCTGTCGTCCCCTTCTCCTCCTGCCCCCAATCCCTCCCAGCATGAGGGTCTTTTCCAATGAGTCAACTCTTTAAATAATCACAAGTGAATTTTTGTCTTCCTTAAAAGACCTTTACTATAATCTTTCTTATACAGGTACTAGGATTCTCAATCAACTTTGAAATGCCTAAGGCAGTCTAGTTGAAAATGCCAAATCAAATTTCTCTAACCTTCCCTTCTGTTCAGCAGCCAAAGGCTAGCTCAGCTGTGCTAGATGCTATAGCTATGTTTTAAAAACAAAGGTTTAGTTTTTCTCTTTCTTTTCCTCGGTCAGCATTCACAGACATTGAGGTTCCTCAAAAAAAGACTTAAGCAAACAAACAAACTAGAAGAAAAGTCAGGATCAAGTGGGAAATTTCTTTTTTCCTCCTTACTTAAGGGAAGTAAGTATCTCTTAAATTACTGTCCAAAGTAACTGAGGAAAAGAGGCCCCATTTCAATAATGCCAGGTCAAACCAGCTTTATTTCACTATGCTCGGGTGAAAGAGTGTCAGTGGGAATATGCTAGCACAATTGCATACACCATGTCCCTTGATTTGTTTATAAGGAAATTCTATTAGTTACTCTGCAACAAAGTATAGTTTGATGAAAAATCACTAAGCTAACAATAGTTTAAAATGTATTTCAAAGCATTTCCTGAAATACTTGGAACTTTGAAAAGATTTAAAATTTCCTGTTTCTTCTAAACATAATTACTTAAAAAAAAAAAAATGATAGGTCATCTCAAATTACATTTTGTCCATCCCTTTTCTCCAATGCTTTTCCCCCACATAAAATGGAGTAATGAATGCTGTTTACACAATATATAAAAACTCTAGGGTTCCCTCTCACACAAACACAAAAGCAAGCTTATAAACTTAAGATCAAATTATATTTTGGAATTTATCTTAGAAAAGAGGCTATGCACATTATTCAAATTACAAAGAATTAGATGATAAATGAGGATATGCATTTTTTTCAACTTGAAGAAACAAAATTAGACTACAAAGGAAACATCTAAAAATAATTTCAGAACTGTAAAATGTCTACAAACAGCACAGAGTAAAATTAGTAAATATTAGACATTTGTCCTCTGCTAGTTGAAGAGTGTTGAGATTCTCTACACTGAACAGAGAAAGAAAATTTTTCAAAAAATATGACAATGCAGTGTGTAACTAAAACATTTTTTAAAAATTTGTTTCAAAAATAAATATGGAAAATATAATTGTTATATTTTTTAAAGATATTTACTGTGAAGATTACAGGACAGTTTTTAGTTATTAGCAAATTAATTATACAGATTAACATTCTCTAACTGAAAACAGTGTTTGGTTCCCTATATACATTGTGAGCTTGGCATTCCAGTATATAACTCTCTAGGGATTTATTTAGTTTTTAAAAAGACTGTGAGAAAATCATACTTCATTGAAGTAAATGGCTTCAGGACAGACCTAACACAACCACTGCCTGTGCCAGGTCAAAAAAGCAAACAACTAAATGCTGATGTTAAGAATATGAGATGCTGTCTTCTATCTAAATTAAAATTCAATAGAGTAATAAGTACCTTATTTTACCAGTGTGTGGCATTTCCAAAGAAATGACAGTTCTGGTGTTTTTGTTCCTTAATAGTTACATTGACATTTCTTACAACAGGGATTTGAGAACCAGGTTTTTATTTATTTTATTAAATTAATTTTTATTGGAGTATAGTTGCTTTACAACGTTATGTTAGTTTCTGCTGTACTGCAAAGTGAATCAGCTATATCAGCTATCTGAATACATATACTCTCTTTTTTGGATTTCCTTCCAATTTCAGTCACCACAGAGCACTGAATAGAGTCAGAGCTATATAGCAGGTTGTCATTAGTTATCTATTTTATACATGGTAGTGTTACATGTCAATCTCAATTTCCCAATTCATTCCACCCCCTCAACATCATGGTATCCATACCTGGCTTTTAATGACAAAAATACAATTAAATACAAGAGGTGGGGTTTGGCCCCTCTAGCAAAGTGTCCAGCCTCTTTATCCATCCCAAAGAATGAATTTGTTTACCTTCTTACATTCCAAGAAGATTTAAAACTTGAGAAAAAAGATCAAAGGGGCAGTTTAAAGTCCCTTTAGCAGACCATTTAACAATATAAACAGAAAACAATGCTGTCTGATGTTAACAACCAGAAAAAAAAAAAAAAAAAACCAGACAAATCCTAAATCAATAATTTAAAAGGCCACTTTAATGTGTATGGTTTTGTCCCTATTTGAAGCTCTCTCTTCAATCCGTCTATTAAAATGGATCTCAAAATCTGTTATCTGACTTTCTGAAGATAATTCAATATATGGTAAATTCTATTTCCTTAATGAACTCACTCTTCAGTTTGTTTCTTTTCACTTGCTCATCCCTGAAATGCTCTGGTTTCCCAGGGCTCATCTCCTCTAACCTTTATGCCCTTTTCTGTGATCAAACTAATCAGCAACCAACATTTCAAGTGTGAACCATAAATACTTCTCCCCCAAACTGTGCTTTTTTTCTTCGAAAGCACCAAAGTTATCTACTCATGTGTCTACTGAACATCTCCACCCAGACATCCTAAAGGTGCTTTAAATTCAACATACCACTGACAGACTCAGTGTCTTTCTTCTAAAACCTTTTTTTTAAATCATAGGGAACACTGACCCAGTCTCCTAAATTACTATATTACTATAAATAAATACTATATCTTGGAAATCTCACCTTCACACTTCAATAAAAATTAACTTCTAAAACCTGGTTCTGTTATTCCTTTGCCAAAAAAAAAAGGCCATAAGATAAAGTCACTTTCTTATCATGGTATACAAGGTCAGTTTACCTCTCCATCTCCAGATATTTCTCTCCTGCCTTACTCCTCAAAGACACACCTGCGTCTACAACATGCATTCCTCACACTTCCCAGGTATACCATTCATTCATTCGATAAACAAGCGCCATCTATGAGCTAGGCCTGTTCTAAGCACTGGGGTTTGCAGTGAACAAAACAGACAAAGTTTCTGCCCTCATGGGCTTACATCCTGGTGGAAGCAGACAGACAAAAAACAAATATGTAATAGGTAAAGTGGTGGTAAGTGCTATGGAGAAAAAGATCTAGCTAGAAAAGCAATTCAGAGCAACACAACCAACAGCATGATCTGTAAACTTAAGACATCCAATCCACATGTCTTTAAAAGTACAATCATACTTCTATATCCCTTACTTTATTTACATTTAAATTTAAATTTTATTTTAAAAATATAACCCCATGAATAATATTGAGAGGTATAGTCATCGAGAGCCATTAAAAAATAAACATCTTAATAATCATAATAATTTCATATTTTGAGGTTAAAGTTGAAGACTTAATTAAAATAAGACTTAATTTAAGTCCAGGTTCGATGCATGAGACAAGGTGCCCAGGGCCGGTGCACTGGGACGACCCTGAGGGATGAGATGGGGAGGGAAGTGGGAAGGGGGTTCAGGATGGGGGACACATGTACACCCATGGCTGATTCATGTCAATGCATGGCAAAAACCACTACAATGCTGTAAAGTAATTAGCCTCCAATTAAAATAAATAAATAAAAATTTTTTTAAAAAGAGTGTTTTTCTTTGAGTCCAGTGTTTCAGTTGGCTTCAGGATGCACCCCAACAAAGTATTATTTGTGCTGGCATATTTCAAATTATGTCATGAGATTAGAATAAACTTAGGCACTCATCTAGAATTAGTCTCATTGTCAGTTCACTGTCTCTAACTCACTCAAATTTAGGGCCTACAATTTAAGCCTCCATATTAATACTACACTATTAGAGACAGGAATTTTTAGCTGGTGATTTAAAAACAGTGGTCTGATGGCCTGAATCATGTAAGTACATGGTATGTCTCAACTGTTTACAACGAGCTGAAACAACTGGAGAAACCTATAGAAGAGCAATGCTTAAGACATAGGATATTATGAAAAGGATCTGATAGTGAGCCAAAGAAAATCTGCACAGACATTAATTAGCCTGTTTCGTACTCAAAAAATAACAATGATTTGCCTTCCCATCTAAATAATAATACATACTTTAAAAGACTTTAAAGGAACTCAGATTTTCTTCTGGGAATCTTCACTATTACTGTATTACATACGTCTCCAGTCTCTACATATCAATGAATGAAAGAATGCCTGCATGCCCACATGGTGGTGTTTTACTACTTACATACATATGTAAAGAAAACTTAAGGGGGTGGGGATTTGGTAGTTAAATCTGAAATGTTTTAAACTTCCAATAACTAAACAGAAATTAAACTTAGTGGAAGCCGCACCTTACCTCAATGACAACTCTGACAAGGAAAATTCTGACAAAGATTTCAAATAATGATACGCTTCATCACATTCTGAGTATAACTTTTCACTCTGTCCATAATCCCTGAATCCTTATAAACACGCACACTGTGGGAAGCTTCTTTCTGTATGCTACATGACGATCTGCCTCTCCTCTCCTGAAATTGGTTGGTAGAGAGGGTAAACATCCCAGGCGCAGCTGAAATTCTGACTATGGTGTGCGCCCACAGGAAATACTGGGTCAGGACGGGGGAAAGTGTAGGTAAGCCACTCTGCAATGTGCTCACTAATAATTCCTGTATTGGAGAAAAAAAAGCAGCTACCTCTGCACTGGAAGGGCAAGAGCTTATGTTCTGTTTCAAAACCAAAACCAAAGATGGCTAAGAGGCAAGCTTCACTTTCTTCCCAAGGCTGGGAGGAAAGAAAGTACATACCGCATCTGTGATGTCTATTTCATACACCCTTTGGAAAGTCCTGCGCTCGAAGAAAACAAGTTTGCCGCTGCCACATCCTCTTTGAACAGATGTCCCAGTGACTATGAGTTTATCATCTGGACTGAAACAGCAGTCAGTCCTACAGACAACAGGAGTTTATAAGGTTAGGCTTATGACCCCACAACAAAGCAGCAGCAATGAGTGAGTTAAATAAAACATAAACAACATCACTGTAATAAGAGACAACTCTTATACAGGGTTGATAATACGTCAGGCACTTACATTAATATCCCCATTTTACTGATGAGGAAACTGAGGCGGAAAGAAGTTAAATGAATCTTGTCTGAGATCACAAAAGAAGGTGGTGCAGCTGGGGTTTGAATTTAGTCTGACTCCAGAATCTGTGCTCTAATTTCTAAATATTATAATATCTTTTACTGTAAATAGAGTGTGGGAAAAAACTCAATATTGACATTGATCCTGTCTATACACAACTAATGTCTAAGTGGTAATGATTTTGACCAGTTTGAGAACTATTTTCATTAGCACTACCTCTCAGATAATTTGAGTTTTGTCAAGTCAAGCACCAAGCAATGAGGAGCAGCCTGCACCGCTGGAACCTAACTGATGGCTGTGATTCAACGGCTCTTGAGGATGACAGGTCCAGCCATCTGACTGTGAATACCCTAAGACGTGGGCCAAAGACGTTATGCAGTTAGCATTACTTGTAGCAGGCACTAGGCTCAAAACATTCATCTTGGCTATAAATTCACGTTTGTTTGTCCATCTGTTTGTTTTAACAGATAAACACCATGGGCCACAGGCCATGTTGGAGTTAGTGCTCTGATATTATACAGCTTCCTCCATTTGCTGCTTCTATTACCATTGTGCTCTCCTTGCTGGTCATCATTTAATACAGAAGTGAAATTTATTTCAACCAAAATAGAAAATTTTGCTTAGGTACCAACTGTGGGACTTAGAGATCAAATCCCAACCTCAGCTGCTTGCAGAAAAATCTTTAAAGCTTCAGTTATCAACTTAGCAGAATGGAGATTACAGTGTTCACCCACCCAGAGCAAGACAGTCTGAATAAGGGAAGGTTACCAAATTACTGATTGGAATGATGATAAGAAATATTGAGGAAATAATATATAAAGGTTCAGTAACTATGAAAAGTTGCTTTTATGGTTGTTGTTGTTCAATCATTAAGTCATGTCTGGTTGTTTGAGATCCCATGGCCTGCAGCACACTAGGCTTCCCTGTCCTTCACCATTTCCCAGAGTTTGCTCAGACTCATGTCCATCGAGTCGGTGATGCTATCCAACCATCTTGTCCTCTGTCACCCATTTCTCCTCTTGACCTCAATCTTTCCCAGCATCAGGGTCTTTTCCAATGAATCAGCTCTTCACATCAGGTGGCCAAAATACTGGAGCTTCATCTTCAGCATCAGTCTTTCTAATGAATATTCAGGGTTGATTTCCTTTAGGATTGACTGGCTTGATCTCCTTGCAGTCCAAAGGACTCTCAAGAGTCTTCTCCAGCACCACAGTTCAAAAGCATCAATTCTTTGGTGCTCAGCCTTCTTTATGGTCCAACTCTTACATCCATATATGACTACTGGAAAAACCACAGCTTTGACTAGATGGACCTTTGTCAGCAAAGTGATGTCTCTGCTTTTTAATATGCTGTCTAGGTCTGTCAGTTTTTCTTCCAAGGAGCAAGCAACTTTTAATTTCATGGCTGCAGTCATTGTCTGGAGTGATTTTGGAGCCCAAGAAAATAAAATCTGTCACTGTTTCCACTTTTTCCCCATCTATTTGCCATGAAGTGATGGGACCAGATGCCATGATTTTAGTTTTTTGAACGTTTAATGGTATGAGGATTCAAATTTTAAAATAAAGACAGGCCTACTCTGTCATTTATACACTATCAAAAGAACAATCCTTGAAAATGTTTTTACTATCTCAAGACCCTATGTGTGCACACAATGTATATATTCACACACACAAACACATGAACGTACATCATTTCAACTTCAAAAATAAAATCTTATGTTCTGAAGAACGTACAAAATTAAAGGAAAAATAAAATGCATCTTTCAAAAAACCTATTTCAATCACTCTCTAGTCCCTTTTCTAGATGATCTAAGACATATACATATACTGTAAATTAACATGAAGATGAAGAAGTTACTTTACAATTCTCCTGTGCTTATCAAATATTAAAAATATGCTACTTACATTGGGAACATTGTGGGAAGACCTGAGGCAGAAAAGAGTGGCTTATTAAACTGTCGGATGTCCCATAATTTTAATGTATCATCACCTGATAGAGGAATGAGAAAAAAAAAAGACAGAAAATAAATTTTGCAAAAAAAAAAAGAAACAGTTCCATGTTTAGAATTTGCTAAACTTAGTATATAACTTTAAGAATAGGACAGGTGAGAGGAGGTGGGGGAGGGAGGGAGGGAGGGAGAGAGAAAGGAAAGAGGCAGGAGGGAAGGAAGAAGGAAGCAGATGCACATAACATGTTTTACTGTTTAACTGGGGAGCCTGAGAACAGTAGAAAGGTACAGGATAATGAACTAGCCTCCTAGAAGTTACTTTCCAGATTGATGTAGCATCTGTAGGCTAGGAGGAACCCTGAAGAATCTCTAAAGAGTGACTGTCTGCAGAGCAGATGGTAGTTTCCCTGTGGTGTATTTGTGCAAAACTTGACTTCTTAAGAAGATATTAATTTAACAACCATCAGGACTGAAAATAGTGCAGTTCACAACAGATTCTTTCTCCCACTTGTGTGTGGGTGAAAATATCCATTAACATTAATGAGGGTGAGCCACGTGATTCTGTTCCCTGCAGGGTAACTCTATCTGTGCCTCTCATTCTTCACCTTGCTGGGGAGTACAGCTTTTCCAAGCCATTTAAAATATAATGAATATTCTTTAAAGAATCACTTTTGAAATATTTCTATAAGGCTACTAACTAATTCCTGTCCATAATGAAAGCCAGAACTCTTATAAGTAATACCTTTGCTGTTCTTGCTCCCCAGTGTCCACAGCTGAGACCTGCCTCAATCCCTGGAGTCCAATAAGGAATTAGTATCAGATGCAAGTGAGGTGAGTGGAGAGTTCAATAAAAATCCCCATTCTCTCTCCTGTGACCCTGCCTCTGAAATCCAACTTTTGGCAGGTGCACTAATCCACAACTGGCTGGATTAGAGACCTGCTTATACTGGAAGAACGTTTTTGCTTTCAGTCTTTTTAAAAAAAGGTTACCCATCCTCACAATCCTCAAACAAAAAGAAAACATTAATCTGTATTAAGCAGTTTAGCTAGCCTGGCAGGTTCTGGAGCTAGCAGGAGCACCTCACAACACCCTGGGGACTTTGCTGAACAGAGAAATGTCCATCTGGCATATTCTATACATCCAGGAAAGAAAATGATGGACCACAGCAGACATGTGCTGCTGATGACATGTTACCCAATAGCTAGTATAGGATGGAAGGGGAAAGGAAAAATTATCACTAAAATGTCTTTGACTGAAATGGAATTAATCTCATACTTCTAAGGCAGTAATAGCCAACTGGGTAGGGCTGACCTATTTCAAACCCTACAGGAAGAATTTTTAAAGTATGCTCCTCTCTTATTCCCCTTGTCTCTCCCCACTCTACCCAGGAGATTTGGATGTACCACTCTAGAGATGTAAGAATGAGTGACTGTGAGAATTTTCAAGTAGTGCACTTACCATTTTAAAAACCCTCCTGGAGATTCAGATATACTCTTGGGCTAAAAATCACTGCTTGTAAGTAAAGAGTATAGCATGTGCATATGTGCTAAGCTACTTCAGTCATGTCTGACTCTTTGTGACCCTATGGACCATAGTCCCCCAGGCTTCCTATCCATGGGATTCTCTAGGCAAGAATACTGGAATGGGTTGCCATGCCCTCCTCCAGGGGATCTTCCTGACCCAGGGACTGAACCCACATCACTTATGAGTCCTGCACTGGCAGGTGGGTTCTTTACCACTAATGCCACCTGGGAAACCCACAAAGAATACAGTATATGGTATTAAGTAAGTCATCTGAGGACTCAGATAGCAGGTTAGACAACAAGATCCTACTGTATAGCACAGGGAGCTCTGCTGAATGTTATGTGGCAGCCTGGATGGGAGGGGAGTTTGGGGGAGAATGGGTACATGTACATGTATGATTGAGTCCCTTTGTTATCCACCTGAAACTATCACAACATTGCTAATTGGTTATATTCCAATACGAAATAAAAAGTTTTTTAAAACAAAACAAAAAATAGGTTAGAATTGCTGAACCAAAATATATATTTTTATGCATATCCATTTTGCCACATATACCATAAATAGAAAATACATGTACATGTGCTTTGATTTTTAAAATTACGTGAGGGTAAAATATATAAGACTTCCTGGGAAGAAAGAATTGGAATGGATTCCCCAAGGGTAAAGGAACACGGACCAGTTAAACTAAGGGGAAAGCCATGCTACATCTGTCTTCCTTGCTTTCACTAAACCCTATCAGTTCAGTTCAGTGTCTCAGTCATGTCCAAACCTTTGTGACCCCATGGACAGCAGCACGCCAGGCCTCCCTGTCCATCACCAACTCCCAGAGTTTACTCAGACTCATGTCCATTGAGTCTGTGATGCCATCCGACCATCTCATCCTCTGTCGTCCCCTTCTCCTCCTGCCCTCAATCTTTCCCAGCACCAGGGTCTTTTCTTCTTTCAGGAAAGGAACTCTGTTGTGATGTCCACAGTTTATACCAAGCACCTAGTATAATACTTAGCTCAGAGTGCTTACTCAACATACAGTAGTTAAGTGAAAGTGAATGATGTGAATAAACTATGTGAGAGAATAAATGTAACACTGCTAGATTCATTTGGTCTATAGAATAAAGACTGAATCCTTTATGATATTTAAGGCCATCTATAACATGGCTCCAACCTGCTGAAGCCTGATTCTTTCCTCTCCCCAAAAATAGGCCTACTAGAAGATTCTCAGGCCCACCCCACACTTCCCCGTAACGCTTTGTTTATAAACTACCCTTACTATTCTCTTATTTCCTTGTATACCACTTATTCATTTGAGAAAGATTTAGCAAAAAGTTAGAAACAACCTACATTCAACCATATAAGCGTGGATAAGTCAACTTGTCAATACAATACAATCACAGAGGATTATGTAACTATTTAAAAAGTAACATCTAGATATACAACTTTTTATTAACTAAATTGAGTTAGTGTTTAAACTGAAAAAAAAAAAAAATGGTCAGCAAATAGCAGAGTTTGAAATACCAGACCAAGAACTATAAAATAATATAGAAAGAATATAGAATATCATCTACAAAATTCCATAATGTAGAAGCAGAGGTCATCCTCAGAGGTTCCAAACACTGATGAAATTTGGAGGTAAAATTGAAACTTGGGAAAAAAATACATATTTTCTAAATTTTACTTGGTAATTTCCAATAAAAGAATACTGCCATGCTGAAAATGCACTGTAATGAAAAAAACTAGACTGGCAAAGGCCATTAACAAAAGCACAGCCAGCTTTACTAAGTGCTAAGATATTGGTGTGATATCTGTTAGCGCTAAATATGATCATTTTACATATAGAAACACATCAAGAAGAAAGCTTTTAACCTACCTCCACGAGAAGCAAGGACAGTACCATCATAGGAAAAAGTCACGCAAGAAGTATCTGTGCCTGGGTCATGAGCTTGTTTATAGTGGAATTTCGGATGAACCTGTTTGCAAAGACAAGCAAAGTGCTAACTTCTCATCTGAATCCCAATCAAAACAGTTTTGTGGCAAGAATATTTTATCATCCAGAAAATGGTACATAACAGCTATAATTTCACCTGAATATAGTTTTTTTTTTAATTCTGGAAAAATTCAAAGGGCTTTTAAAACATCCATTTGCTTTAGTAAGAGAAAGGAAGAGATAAGGTTAAAGTTCTAGTGTTAGGAGGTATTTTTCAGACTGCCTCAGCAAGCTCTGAGCAACACAAGATTAGCCCCACACTTAGTTCTTCTTCTTATACTTGTAAAGTTTTAGGGACCATTTTCTGTAGTTATCTGAATGAATAAATATAAATAAAAATTACTAATGAATATATTATTAATGCAAAAATATCATCGTGTTCCTAGTATATGTCAGACACTGTGCACACGGCTGTAAATACTGAACCATCTTTGGTGCACATGTAGGATAAGGCTGTTGATAATGATGACAGCTAACCTTACTCAATGCTACTGTATCCCAGGCACTATATCCTTCGCCACCTTTTGCCTATGGTGTTCTCAATTACTCTGCAAGATTCCCTTCATTGTACAGATTAGAAAACTAAGCACAGAGAATTTAGTACCTTAAGTACCTGTACCTAATGGAAGTTCTTGACTTAAATTCTTACTTATGACCTTACTAATACTGCTAACTATATTGTTTATATATCACCTCTTTTACAAAACTGTTATTTCATGTATCACCAAATATGTGACTGGGCCTCTGGCAAAAATAATGATGATTAAGCAACTTGAAGCATTTAGTCAGATATGTAGTTCTATATGAGATCAATGATTGTAATAATGTAACTCTAGATATAGGAAGAAGAAACAAGAAGAAATATTTTTCCTGGACTATAAAAGACTAGTAAGACAGGTAGGTGACCCAGAGACTTGGCTACTGTTAACAGCTTAGCAGGTGGCGCTGTGCTAAGGAATCTGCCTGCCAATGCAGGAGATGCAAGAGACGGGTTTGATCTTGCATGCAAGTGATGGGTTCGATCACTAGGTCAGGAAGATCTCCTGGAGTAGGAAATGACAACCCGCTCCAGTATTCTTGCCTGGGAAATCCTACAGACACAAGAGCCTGGCAAGTTACAGTCCATAGGGTTGCAAAGAGTTGGACACAACTGAAGCGACTGAATATGCACATATAATATACCAATCAGATGGGATACAGAACATTAAAAGGTACAGAACCCATAGTAGTCATATCATATAAACTTCAGCATGAACCCAAGAGCAAGCAGGCAGTTTCATTTTGATTGAGATTTTTATATCAAATCTGCTCTTCAATTATTAACTTCACTTTTTTCAGTCACTAAGTATGTCCAACTTGGTGACCCCATGGACTACAGCATGCCAGGCTTCTCTGTCCTCCACTATCTCCCAGAGTTTGCTCAAGTTCATGTCCATTGATTCAGTGATACTACCTAAACATCTCAACCTCTGCCACCCTGTTTATAGAAGAATTTAGGACGAACCTGTTTGTAAAGACAAGCAAAGTGTTAACATCTCATCTGAATCCAGACAAGAACAGTTGTAGCAGGAATATTTTATTTCATCATACAGAAATGATATATAATAGCTATATGTAAAATCTTAATTCACCTGAATATAGTTTTTTTTATTCTGGAAAAAATTTCAAAAGGCTTTTAAAATACCCATTTACTTCACTTTAACCAATAACAAAAGTTTTATTCCATGAAATAAACTGGATAACCAGAAGCGATCTTAAATTTGCATAAAACATCATATGGACAATCTGCAATGAAAAATACACCCACATTTTGAAAACAAAGTCAATGTGATTGAAAAACACTTCTGGCATAATATGGGAAATCTAAAGCTACAACTTCTCCTCTAACACCTTTTATAATCATCACAGGCAAAGTACATCATTCTTTAAGGAAGTTGAGATTGTTAGCTCCTTTATATAGGCTTCCTATTCTTAGAAGTGCCTTATCTTAGACTTGGAGAACATCAAGTTTCAAATACTCAAAGAGATGGGAAATGCAAGCACAAAAACCTAGTTTTAAAGGCCCTTTCTGAGATCACACAGTACAAACTTCCAACTGGTAAAGTCACCCTTTCCGAGCAGATGGTCACAGAGCCTCCAGCAGTGAGGAACTCATTACGACACAAGCAACATCAGTGCATTTGTCTGGGTGGCTCTAACTGTAACACCTTTCTTAAACTGGATCCAAGACTCCCTTCCTTCTAACATCTCCTTGTGAGTCCTGGTCCTGCCTTCTTTGGCTATGCTAATCCTAGTTTTTCCTCTCTAACAGAGACTGTCAAAGTCTCAAAGAAAAATACGACGTCTTCCTCAAAGTCTTAAAAATATACCATTTTCTGTAATTTCTAAATAATCCAAATACTCTATGGTGGTAACCATAGAGTAAACCATGTAAACCATGAGTTTACATCCAGCAGATTCCAATAACTTTCTATCACACTAATATGTATCTATCAATGCAAGAGGAAAGACAACCCTGAAAAGCATCAAAACACGCTTTGTAATTAATAAAAACAGTGGAATAAACTATCTTAAATGACAGAATTTAAATAAATTGCTAGGCTGAAAACTGGGGGAAATTCAGTAGAAAGAAAACTGGTCCTAGAGCCAAGTCAACCTGACCTAAAATTTGTGCTTACTATATTTTAGTTTGACCATGGTCAACAGGCTTAATTTTTCTGTTCCATATTAAATAGTTTATTAATCTTGCAAATAACATGCCCTATACATCTTCCTTTCACTCTTATTCTTTCCCTCTAATTCCCAAAGTGACTGAGTTGCATTTAACCTACTATCTCCCTGCCTTGTGTCCACAGCACACATTTATTCAGTCTGTAATGGGCACCTCCTCTTAGAAAGTTGCTGAAATGCAACTATGCTACCAAAAATCAAACTCTAAGAGCAAGATGAGACAAATGCTAGGCTATCTAACAAACTAGGTGTACTAACATATAACTGTCCTCTCAAATCTACCCCTGCTGCTGCTGCTGCTGCGTCGCTTCAGTTGTGTCCGACTCTGTGCGACCCCATAGACGGCAGCCCACCAGGCTCCTCTGTCTCTGGGGTTCTCCAGGCAAGAACACTGGAGTGGGTTGCCATTTCCTTCTCCACAAATCTACCCCTAGGCCCCCCTAAATAGATAGGGGATTCAACAGATTCACTGAGAATCTATTTTTAAGCTTAGTTATAATCAAGCTTAAAAATAGCTGGACTACAAAGTCAAGTGGGCATTAGGAAGCATCACCACGAACAAAACGAGTGGAGGTGATAGAATTCCAGTTGAGCTATTTCAAATTCTAAAAGAGGATGCTGTTAAAGTGCTGCACTCAATATGCCAGCAAATTTGGAAAACTCAGTAGTGGCCACAGGACTGGAAAAGGTCATTTTTCATTCCAATCCCAAAGAAAGGCAATGCCAAATAATGCTCGAACTACCACACAATTGCACTCATCTCACACATTAGCAAAGTAATGCTCAAAATCCTCCAAGCTAGGCTTCAACAGTACATGAACCGAGGACTTCCAGATATTCAAACTGGATTTAGAAAAGGCAGAGGAACCAGAGATTAAATTGTCAACATCCATTGGAACATAGAAAAAGCAAGAGAATTCTGGAAGAACATCTATTTCTGCTTCACTGACTACGCTAAAGCCTTCGACTATGTGGATCACAACATACTGGAAAATTCTTCAAGAGATGAGAATGCCAGACCACACTACCTGCCTCCTGAGAAATCTGTATGCAGGTCAAGAAACAACAGTTAGAACTGGACATGGAACAACGGACTGGTTCAAAATTGGGGAAGGAGTACGTCAAGGCTGTATATTGTTACTTTGCTTATTTAACTTATATGCAGAGTACATCATGCAAAATGCTGGGCTGGATGAAGCACAAGCTAGAATCAAGACTGCCAGAAGAAATATCGATAGCCTCAGATATGCAGATGATACCACCCTTATGGCAGAACGCAAAGAGGAACTAAAGAGCCTCTTGATGAAAGTGAAAGAGAAGAGTGAAAAAGCTGGCTTAAGACTCAGCATTCAAAAAACTAAGATCACGGAATCTGGTCCCATCACTTCATGGCAAATAAATGGGGAAATAGTGAGAGAATTTATTTTCTTGGGCTCCAAAATCATTGCAGATAGTGACTGTAGCCATAAAATTTAAAAAACACTTGCTCCTTGGAAGAAAAGCTATGACCAACCTTGACAGCATACAAAAAGCAGAGACATTACTTTGCCAACAAAGGTCCATCTAGTCAAAGCTCTGGTTTTTCCAGTAGTCATGTATGGATGTGAGAGTTGGACCATAAAGAAAGTTGAGTGCTGAAGAATTGATGCTTTTGAACTGTGGTGTTGAAAAGGCTCTTGAGAATCCCCTGGACTGCAAGGAGATCCAACCAGTCAATCCTAAAGGATATCAGTCCTGAATATTCACTGGAAGGATTAATGCTGAAGCTGGAGCTCCAAAACTTTGGCCACCTGATGCAAAGAACTGACTCATTTGAAAAGACCCTGATGCTGGGGAAGACTGAAGATGGGAGGAGATGGGGACAAAGGAGGATGAGATGGTTGGATGGCATCACGGGTGAGATGGACATGAGTTTGAGTAGGCTCTGGGAGCAATATGTGAACCGTGAACTTCCAGATGTTCAACCTTGTTTTAGAAAAGGCAGAGGAACCAGACATCAAATTGCCAACATCTGATGGATCATCGAAAAAGCAAAAGAGTTCCAGAAAAACATCTATTTCTGCTGTATTGACTATGCCAAAGCCTTTGACTGTGTGGATCACAAGAAACAGTGGGAAATTCTGAAAGAGATGGGAATACCAGACCTGCCTCTTGAGAAACCTGTACGCAGGTCAGGAAGCAATAGTTAGAACTGGACATGGAACAACAGACTGGTTGCAAATAGGAAAGGGGGTACGTCAAGGCTGTATATTGTCACCCTGCTTATTTAACTTCTGTGCAGAGTACATCATGAGAAACGCTGGGCTGGAAGAAGCACAAGCTGGAATCAAGATTGCCAGGAGAAATATCAATAACCTCAGATATGCAGATGACACCACCCTTATGGCAGAAAGGGAAGAGGAACTAAAAAACCTCTTGATGAAAGTGAAAGAGGAGAGTGAAAAAGTTGGCTTAAAGCTCAACATTCAGAAAACGAAGACCATGGCATCTGGTCCCATCACTTCATGGAAACAGATGGGGAAACAGTGGAAACAGTGTCAGACTTTATTTTTTGGGGCTCCAAAATCACTGCAGATGGTGACTGCAGCCATGAAATTAAAAGACGCTTACTCCTTGGAAGGAAAGTTATGACCAACTTAGAGAGCATATTAAAAAGCAGAGACATTACTTTGCCAACAAGGTCCGTCTAGTGAAGGCTATGGTTTTTCCAGTGGTCATCTATGGGTGTGAGAGTTGGACTATAAAGAAAGCTGAGCACTGAAGAATTGATGCTTGTGAACTGTAGTGTTGGAGAAGACTCCTGAGAGTCCCTTGGACTGCAAAGAGATCCAACCAGTCCATCCTGAAGGAGATCAGTCCTGGGTGTTCATTGGAAGGACTGATGCTGAGGCTGAAACTCCAATACTCTGGCCACCTGATGCAAAGAGCTGACTCATTGGAAAAGACCCTGATGCTGGGAAAGATTGAAGGCAGGAGGAGAAGGGGACAACATAGGATGAGATGGCTGGATGGCATCATTGACTCGATGGACGTGGGTTTGGGTAGACTCTGGGAGTTGGTGATGGACAGGGAGGCCTGGCATGCTGCGGTTCATGGGGTCACAAAGAGATGGACCTGACTGCGCGACTGAACTGAACTGGGAGCTGGTGATGGACAGGGAAGCCTGGTGTGCTGCAGTCCATGGGGTCGCAAAGAGTCAGACACAACTGAGCAACTGAACTGAACTGAACTGAACTGAAGCAAAGGTACCACGTATCTTGTATCATCTGTCAACCTAGCATCTCATTAGTGTTTCTTCCAAAAATAACAATGTGATTACCTACCTTCCAGAAGGAGAGCTGCAATTAAAAAATGCTGGGAAACTAGAGCTGCACTATTAACAAAATAAAGCAGCTTCTATCTGTAGGGTTCTAGAAAATTTCATGAATTCTTAGAAGTGATAAAGACAGTGATTAAATAGTAACTGAAATGGGAAAGTCTTTTTGAAATGGCTAGCCTAGTGCCTGCATATGACGGTCAGTCAATTTAACATGTGCTCCTACTTCTTAATTTCTGAGCACCAAAGCCTAGTCCATTAATTCCTTGATCAAGGATAAAAACCATTTGCAGTAGAGGCAGGGAAGCAAAGTGGTTAGTCCCACAGTCTGGTGTGAGACTACTCAAGTATGAATTCTAGCTCTACCACTTATTAGCTATCTAACAGTCAGAAAAAAGGAGGATCAATAACACTACCTACCTCATAGGGTTATTGTAAAGATAAAATGAGAAAGTTCAGGTCAAGTCCTTAGAAAGGAGACTAACAATCAATAAGTGTTGGCCGATAATAATGGTATTGTGAACCTGCTGTGTTCCAAGCACTGTGCTAGGTGCATTACATAGACTATTTTTATTCCTCATGTAAATCCTTGCAAAGTAGGTACATTTTTCATTTCATAGATAAGGGAATAGATTCAGAGAGGATGAATAATCATTCTAGGCTTAAGGTCAGTAGCAGGACTTACACCACCTTGGTTGACTCTCAAAATCGTATTTCTTTACCTTGAAATTGCTTGATAAAGAAAAACTGTGAAAATATGTTGTATCATCTTTAAAACAGAGTTTAAAAGCAATAATGTATTTAATACCACTGAACTGTACATTAAAAATAATTAAGATGGTTAAAAAAAAAAAAAAAGAAACCCCGAGGAAAAGACTGGGAAAGATTGAGGGCGGAGGTGAAGGGGATGACAGAGGATAAGATGGTTTGATGGCATCACCGACTGTATCATGGACTAAGTGGACATGAGTTTGGGCAAGCTCTAGGAGTTGGTGATGGAGAGGGAAGCCTGGCGTGCTGCAGTCCATGGGGTCGCAAAGAGTCGGACACAAATGAGTGACTGAACTGATAATCAAGCAATTCCAATCAATTCTATATTTTCAATCACATGTTAGGGTTACTTGCTATACCACCAGTATTAAAAATGTTCCAGGATTCTTTGAACGCCAAGAGTAAACAACAGAATAAGTATAGATGGGTGCGTGCACGCATGCATGCTTAGTTGTTCAGGCATGTCCGACTCTCTCAACCCCATGGACTGTAGCCCACCGGGCTCCTCTGTCCATGGGATTCTCTAGGCAAGAATACTAGAGTGGGCAGCCATTCCCTTCTCCAGGGGATCTTCCCCACCCAGGGATCAAACTCGGTCTCCTGCATTGCATGCAGATTCTTTACCCTCTGAGCCACCAGGGAACCCCCAAAATACAGGCCTAGACTGAATATAATTTCATCCTGTTTCTCTGACTTTGGAGATATATAGTAAGGATTATGAGAATAATGTATACAAAAGTATAGGAACTGTCATATAAAAGTACTTTTCAATTCGCTATTCCCACAAAGTCATTTCAATTACAGAAAATTAGACAATAAAACCTCTCCAAAAGATTCTGCAATAGTCAAATTAATATACTGTATGAACACGGCATTCCTAGAGATAGAAGAGATGGGCAGACAACAAAGATACTGCTCAATATCTACAATCAAAAAGAGAGAGAAACAGAGACAAAGGAGGCTAAAGATGGTAATTTCAATAAAAAAAAAATCATGATCTCTTGCTCTGTTCCTATATCTGACCCTATTTTCAGATCAGAAACCAATTGACTATAGAGGTAGCCAGATTCCTAAGAGGACGGACAGTGCTCCTCAGTGGGGCAGTAATTCTCGTCCTTCCAAAAACGGATTGTTGACTATAGACTGAATAAAGTAGTAGTCTCAACTGTAGCCACCATGCTAACTGGGATATCAGTATAGCTAGAGCAGACTAACAAAGCCTTGGGTTGACTTGGGCTCAAGGAGTTCCCATTGGCCTGGCCAAAGTTTTCAAAGAACTGTACTGCAGTCTGAGATTCTTCTTAGCCAGCCCTCCTTCGTTGCCTCCCTCTTTCCTTCACAGGAGTCAGATCTGCATCACCACCTGATACTCTCCAGTTCTCCACACACTTTTCCCTTACAGGAGATTTGGCAACAAATCTTTTATGCATCTAATGCTGCCTTAACATTTGCTTCTCTGAGAACCCTAACTAACAGAGGACATTAGCAAACAAGACACAAGCAGAGAACTTTAAAGGCATATATGTAGGGACTTGCTTTCTTGCTGCTTTTGGAACTCTTGTGAAAAATTACAAGATGCTTTCTGGATGACCAGGGACATGTGTCCAGTCATCCCACAGCACCAGTGGACAGCTAGCCAATAGCCAGACATGCTGGTGAGGCCAGTCTAGAGTACCCAGCCTTGACGGAGCAGTTAGTTAAGTGCAGATGCAGTAGAGAAGCCAAGCCAGTTCAGACCAGAAGATCTGCCCCCGACCCAGAGAATTGTGAGAAATAATTACTGCTTGTTGTTTAAAGCTACTAAGTTCTAGGGGAGTTTCTTATGCAGCAAAAGCTAACTAATACAACACATGAAGGATGTGAACAGGTGGAGCAGATCGTAAGCATTGTATGTGTCTATCATTATTATGGGTCAGGTGATACTACAGGAGCATTAATAAAGTTTTAAGAAGGTTAATTCTTGCTCCCCTACCTTAGCACTCTACCAAATAATGTTCATCATAAACTAGTCCTGCTGCTGCTACTGCTGCAAAGTCGCTTCAGTCATGTCCGACTCTTAGCGACCCCATGGACTGTAGCCCACCAGGCTCCTCCATCCATGGGATTTTCCAGGCAAGAGTACTGTACAAACCAACAATTAAAATTAATTCAACTGTATCATGTCTGTACTTTATATAATCATTACACTCCGCTTTCGCCTTTTTGCATCTGCCTGTGAGAATAAAAGTTCTCTCTAGTAATGTTTCTTAATCTTTGCTGGCATTGCTTGAGATAATTATTGTCTCTAGATAGTTGTAGACTGTTTTCATCCAGTTGCAGCCATTTCTTCTATATATTCTTTGACACTAAGACAATGATTCCAGAAGACAATATTTGAGTAAGAGAGGTGAATACTTGGAAATAGCTCATTCATGGAAAACACAGAAGGGAGGGTTGTGTGCTTAAATTGCTTTTCTTTATGTTACCAGATGAATAACATTTCTGATCCTTTCTTTCAAGTAGGTCAGCTTCAGATTATTTCTTTCCCAGGCTCATCATCTGAACTCTAAGAACCCCAATGAGTCTTAGAGCACAGAATAATATGTAATGTATCACATGTCATGGTGCTTACAAGATGAACATAAAAAATATAGCAAATGAAACTCTGAACTTTTGAGCATGTTTCAAGGAAACAACATATTTCATACCAAGTTGACAGTTTCCAAGTTCCTAACTTTTTTTAAAACAGATAATTATATTCCAGCCAAGATGTTGTCCCCTTTCCTCATTCCTTTCCACTCTCTACCTCTCTTTCTTTATTTTTTAAAAATAAAGACAAAGACAATGATATCTGACAAAGGTTTCTGGAAAGTCCATTTATCATCTCTCATAAAATAGTGTAATAATAAAATTTTTAGGATCCATATTTACAACGTCAATCACATTTACTGAGGACCCATTATACACACAACATAGAGATAACAAATGAAGAGACAGTGTAGAATTTTCTTACAATGATTCACAAGTTGGGAAAGGAGAAGAAACACTTAAGACCTCTTATTCTTTCATAAAACATTTCCTGCATCAAACATAAGCCAGGTTTAAAGGGCATCAAAATGACTAAGAACTGACTTCTGCCATAAAAAGGACACTCACGGGAGGGGTGAGGGGAGGGGAGACACCAAGAGAAGGGAGGGAGGGAGGAAGTGAGAGGGAGCATGTATGACCAGAGCTGAACTTTTCAGCAGGATTCTCCACTCTCAGTCCAGGTTCACTGCTGCAACCACTGTGATTTCAGAAAACAGTTATGACCGTAGGATTTATTCTTCAACTGTATTTGGCAAAGAGATAGCCCAGCCTTCATTCGTCACTGGACAATGTTGCAATTTCATGTGTTTGGTCATCTCGGACCAGGTGAACGCAGTGTGCCACTACCTAGGGCTCTGTCTGATGACCAGCTGGAAGCTGCAGCTGCAGAAGGCTCAGCCACGAGCTCTGTGAGTCACAGGCAGAACATGATGCCACTGCTCTGGAATCTTCTGGCTCCCCATGTGCTTGCAACTTGAAATTCAAGGTGTTTACTTTAGTCTATAAAACAAACCCCTTATGGCTCGGGCACAAGTTACCTTCACATTAATCTCCCTTCTTATAAACCTGAGCTGAGATCAGCTGGTATCCCAGTTAGGCACTCGAGATTTATGCTTCAGAAATCTGGATGCAAATAAACGTTAGAGCCCTACAAAAAACTCCTGCTTTTAGGATTGCAAGAAAGCATGAAATCAAACTTTGGACTTGGAGACTCCATTTCTAACCTCTGAGACATCATATAGACTCATTTAAAGATGGGGCCATTATCTTATTAGAGCTTTTAAATATCTGCTATATTTTACTATTATAATTTTAAGCAAAGTATAAGTTTACTGGGGGAAAAAATGAGGTAATACAGAATCTCATATGATATTTTGTGGCTCTCTAAATGAGGATACACCTATGTCACCAAAAGGAAAGATTTAAGAAGAAAGTCCTCCTAAAGAGAAGTCTCAAAGCAGGGTTTCCCAAAAGATGTTGTGTGTAACATCATCAGATCTAGGGGTGGGGGATGGGATGGGGGGGTCATTCTATAGCCAAGTAAGCCTGGGAAACCAGAGTTTATTTGCGTACCGTGGCCTTGTCTTGAAGATTCACAATGCACATTAGTAGATTAAAAGCCAGGGTCTTTTAAGTAGTAGTCCTAGAATAAATCAACTTCTCTAACATTTCCAAAGCTTATTTCACTATGGAACCATTTTTTTTTTTCCCTCCTTCTTTTCAGAAAGTACTTACTAACATGAACAGAATTAACATTCTCTGGATCTTAATTGGGGAACTATATATTTAGAGCAAGGGTTAGTAAACTTTTTCTGGAAAAGGCCAGACAGTAAATATTTTAGGCTTTGGGGACTGTGAAGTCTCTGCTGCAACTCTTCACTTCTGCTGTGACAGTATGAAAGCAGCCACAGACAGTAAACAAGTGGATGAGGCTGTGGTCCAACAAAACCTTATTTATAAAAAGAGGTGGCAGGCTGGATTCAGCCTGTAGTTTGCTGACCTTGGATCTACAGAGAATAAAAATCTTTGGGAGAGGCACTCTATTTGTAAAAATCATTGTTATATAAACTAAAAAGGCTTCCTTGTGATTCAACAATAATTTTAAGTTGTAACACTAATGGTGATGGCAATAGTAATAATCATCACAGGTACATTTACTGAACATACTGCTACTTGATGCAACATAAAATTTCCTAATTTCATTCTTAAAACAAGCCTCCTGTAGTTATCATCTCATTTAACAACCAAGAAAACTGAGGCTTAGAGAGGTAACTTACCCAAAGAATATGACTAATAAATAGAGCAAAAATTGGAACCCTGAATCTAACTCTAGAAACCGTACTCCTTACTAAAACACCATTTTTTTAACTTATTTATATATCTATATTTACATTTGCAGCCGTGTTTTAAACTAGGTTGGTTTTGGGTTTGCATAGATTATTACTATAATAGCTCTAAATGAACTGCATCTCCTTGTACTCCCAGGAAAGGCAATGCAAGGAGAGAGATGGATAACATAAAGTAACTTTCTTCTTCTTCAAACCTCACTTTTTTTTTTTTTTTTTTACACTATTAGGGATTTCTGGGAAAAAAATGCTATTACAAATTCCATCTAAGGCAGAAGCTACCAGCCTTTCATCCATACAGGGGCAGTGAAAATCACAAACCAGTCATTTTTCAGCTCCTCTAGCCCCGGTCAATGGGATGTGGCACATGATAATACAGCTAATACAGTAAATGCTAAATTTATAGCATTTACTCTGAGCTAGACACTGTCCTGGGAGAAGGCAATGGCATCCCACTCCAGTACTGTTGCCTGGAAAATCCCATGGATGGAGGAGCCTGGTAGGCTGCAGTCCATGGGGTTGCTAAGAGTTGGACACGACTGAGTGACTTCACTTTCACTTTCCACTTTCATGCATTGGAGAAGGAAATGTCAACCCACTCCAGTGTTCTTGCCTGGAGAATCCCAGGGACAGAGAAGCCTGGTGGGCTGCAGTCCATGGGATCGCACAGAGTCGGACACGACTGAAGTGACGCAGCAGCAGCAGCAGACACTGTCCTAGGTGCATGGTATTAACCTCTTAAAATCCTCCAAGAGCCTTATGAAATAAGCACTATTATATCTTTGTTTTCCAGGGAGAGCATGGTGGTGCAGAAAGGTAAGGTCATGTGGTCAGTCAGTGGCAGAGCCAGGATTTGAATCCAAGCAGCCTGGCTCTGGGACCTGCACCTTTAACCACCACTGTACTCATACATCCTCATGGCTCTTCTGACTTGAGTCTCCCTCAGCTCGGACCCCCATTTGCAACTAAGGTGGACCTGGACTCTGTATAGCACCCTTGCTCTTTCCGTATTAAGCCAGTCCTCTCCTCAATCACTGAGGGAATTTGAAGGTGAAAGGTGGGAAAGTGCAGCAAGACAGTGAAGGCGGGCTAGTGGGTGAGCAAACACAACAGTTTTCAGAAACAGATAAAGTCACTGTCCATGACCAGACCCAATTCCAGGTCACTAGCTCAACTCAGCCCATAAGCATATGCTGACAAGCCTTTACTCAAGAAGATCACACTGAGAGTCCCTGAAGTAACTTAAAGCTTGGTAAATAACACAGGACACAGCTAGCACTGAGGAGATCCTACTGACTGCTGTGGATCTCCTGAGCTGCCCTTGTGCGATGCTGCTACCTTTTTGCATCCATCTTTACTCCTAAGCTTGGAGTAACAGGAGTTAGGATCTTAGACTGGCAACAGCACATAAAAAACACAAATGTGGACACAAGCGCAGCTTTCAATTCAGCTCTTTAATTGAAGAGGAACTTGAAAGCCACTATGCCAACACCGGAAGCACGGTGCCGTGGAATGACCTGCCTAGACAGGAGGGAAAGCCCGGCGTTCCCCCCTTTGAAGTCCAGCTGCCTGAGATTCACTGGCAGCCGACCTTCAAAGAGAGCCGATGCTTCCTTCCCTCAGCCTGGCCGCCAAGCTTCCCGGGCAGCTGAGCAGATTTAGCCACTCTCTGCCCAGCTGTCTGTGAACTCTGGCAGCCAGTTCAAGTGAGGGATAGAGAGGTGGTGTGGGAGGGAGTGGGAGGAAGAGTGAGAGGGGGGGGGGGGGGGGGGGGGAGGTGGGCGGGCCCAGTGGCGCCAGGGCAAAGAGGATGCTGGGTCCCCTTGGAGCCAACTTTATCAATGTCAGTCAAAAGACCAAGCTTCCAAGGGGAGCCCAGTCCAGCGCCACTACAAAGCAACTATTGGGTGAGCACAGAAATTTCAAATACTTCATCCTTCAAAAGCTGAGTGAATCTCAAATGCACTCTCCTACAGATGCCCCAGTTGCTGCAGAAAGCAGTCCACGCTCGACATAGGGGCGCAGGGGACAAAGTTCAGGTCGAGAATCAAAAATGCACCATCCTTAACTAATTTTGATTTTCCAGCATTGTGAGTTTATGCTTCTTGGGGACTTTCGGGGTTGTTTGCCCAGTTTGTTGTGGCAACCCTTCTGTTCCCCTGGCAGCCAGTAGATGAAACCACTTCTCTGTTTCTGGGCCTGTGTGGCAGATGCTTGGAGAAGACTGACACGTAGAACATAAACATCACCAGTGTGTTGGTACGTTTATCCTCTGGAACCATATGCTTGAAACAGAGGACAGTGTGTGTTGTCAGCTGCAGGTGCAAAAGGGATACAGAACAGTCCTACTGGTGACAACGAACTTTCAGAAGAAGTCTATCTAAGAACCAGATCTTATGTTTGGTAAAGTGGGAGGCTACGAAAGTGACAGACATACAGAAAAATGGAAACCAAAGAACCGAAGCATCATGAACGGAGGAGTCAATTATCAGATCTGCATTTCAGATGGAGCCCTCTGGAAGCCACCTGGAGAGGAAGAGAGGAAGACTGGAAGCCAGAGTAAAAATGATGATCAATTTCATGAAGCCTTTCCTCTAGCTTTGTACAATTTGGTTAGGAAAGAAATGCAAGGACACGCTTGTACTGAGCACCATGACAACATGAGGGAAAGACCTAAGTATTCACATAGACTACTGTATTAAGTCACTAGCTACAAACACATCCTCCTCCTTGCTCTTTAGATGTCTTTAAAACTGTATGACACAGCAGCCCAGCATTAAGTGCAATGATATCAAAGAAACACAATCCAGGACTTCCCTGGTGGTACACTGGATAAGAATCTGCCTGCCAATGCAAGAGACACAGGTTTGATCCCTGGTCCGGGAAGACCCCACATGCCGTGCAGCAACTAAGCCCGTGGGCCACAACTATCGAGCCTGTGCTCGAGAGTCCAGGACCTGCAACTGCTGAAGCCTAAATATCTTGGAGCCAGTGCTCTGCAAGAAGAGAAGCCAGCACAGTGAGAAAACCCAAGCGCCGCAACTAGAGAGCAGCCCCTGCTTGCACAACTAGAGAAAAGCCTGCACCGCAACGAAGATCCAGAACAGCCAGAAATAATAAATAAAAATCACAAAAAAGAAACAATCCAAAACGTATTATCTGACTTTAAAAGTAATAACACTAAGCCTACAGAAGGAGCACCAATTAATATTTGCTGAAATCAGTCCAACTTTTTTCACTTATTCTACAAATATGTATGGAATCCTTGCCACGTGCAGGTCACTATGCCAGGTGCTGCAGGTAACACATTAGTATTAATGAAATGGCTCCTTTCTCTCCAGGAGATCTGGCCAGAAAGGGAGGCAAACATAAAGACAAATATTTAGACTGCGTTGTGCAATAAAAAATGGTAGTATCCCCTAGTTATATAGTAAACCCACAAAATAGTGGTTAACTCTCCCATGGCAGTATACTGGTGATAGGTTGGAGGTGGAGGAAAGAGAAATCGGGCAAAGTCTGGTAGGAGGCTTGACCGTGCTCAAGGTTAAAGAGGAGATTACTAAGAATACAAAAAAGTTTTTTACTCCCCTAGAGGGCTCAGAATACAAAAGACTCAGAAGTGTGACACAGCACTTAGCTTTTGGAACCACAGGAGGTACTACAAACAAATCTTGTAGCCTGTAAGACTGGAGAGCAGGCAGTCAAATCATTAGTGGCTTCATATGCGTTATGGAGAGTTTATCTGTACCCATGGGCAACGCTGAGCCTCTGAAGGGTTTTGAGGAGAGAAGGGTAATATGATCATATCTGTATTTCAAAAGATTACTCTGCAGTTGTAGGAAAGATAAACTGGAAAAGGGAAGACTGAGGGCAGGCAGAAAAGTTAAGAAACACCTGCAGCGGTCCAAGTAGGAGCAGGTGGGGCTTGTAGTTGAGTGATGGAGGAGTACGTCCATCAGCTTAAGTTGTATCATTAACTTTGATACGGGCAGTTTTCCACGAGTAAGTGAAGTGGACACGGCAAATACTGTGTATCTTGGGTAGGAAACTGACAATGAAAGAAGGAAGAGTTGAATAAGGCTTTTGTTAAATCAGCTAAATAAGAAGCAGAAGCTTCAGCATATTTTCTAGGAGCCAGTAGGGATAAAAAGGATAAAAATACAGGAAAGGGAGTAACTGATAGAATTAAGTCTCAGAGGAAGCAGGAAGAATGTGATCAAGTGCACAGGTGGAAGGATTAGTGAGGAACTAGAAGAGAAAGACCTCTTCCTTGGAGACTTCAAGGAAGAAGGCTGAGAGACCAAGAAAGTCTGATCACAGAGACACATTTATACATAAGAGGGTGAAAAATCTGACAAAAGTCCAACCTAGTATCCTTACTTTCCCATGTGAAGGAGAGTTGACTGAGTAGGGAGCAAGGGACTATAAAATGGACCAGAGAAGAGCTGGGAATGTTTGAAAATATCCGATGAGATGAAATGACAGAGATAACTGAATAAAAGGTAATGGGGGCCAAGGAGAAAACATATATCATAAACCTGGAATGGTAGCAACCTGAAAAACTAACTTTTATCAGGCTGGACTGGAGCTAGACTGAGGAAGCAAAGGAACCACACTTCTGGGGCTGCTAGGCAGTAAACAAAAAATAAAGAACAGCTAACAATCTCAGTAAAATGTATACTGCAGAAGTCAAATGACCTTTTCTCCAAGGACTACAGCCCAGGGTTAAGTGGATTAAATTTGTGTTTTGCACCCCCAGATCAAAGTTAAGGTCAATGTAATGCAACTTTAACTTGGTAGCTCAATTATAAAAATAAAACTTTTTAAAAATGTACACTTTATTAAAGAAAATGCCTTCACAACAACTAAAAATGGTAGTTTTACTTATTCTGGGATTCTCCAGGCAAGAATACTGGACTAGGTTGCCATTCCCTTCTCCGGGGATCTTCCCTATCCAGGGACTGAACTCAGGTCTCCCCCATTGCAGGCAGATTCTTTACTGTCTGATCCACCAGGGAAGCCCATTCTGAGCACAGCATTAACTTATTTTTTAAAAATCAGGAGTTCCAATTACACTCACTTAAGAAATCAATTTGAAGGAAATACTTATTGGTTGCCTTCAAGGACCCTGGCATTTTGCTGTGCTTGTAGGAACAGACACAAAAACACAATGCTACCTTCAAGATGATGATGCTTTAACTCACCTTCTAAGTACTTAAATAACTTTCTTTTGTCTGTCAAAAATTTCCTCACTCATTAAATTTGTTCATGATCCTGGCGACGTGACTCTCACTAAAACCACAAAAATGAACACTGATCAAGTAGTAACTATCAGAGAAAAAGGGTTTCTTAGAAAGTATTTTCAACCATATGATAGCACGTATATGTGGAATCTAAAATATGACTTAAGTGAACTTATCTACAAAACAGACTCTCAGATATAGAGAACAGACTTGTGGTTGTCAAGGGGACTGAGGAAGAAGGGGTTAGCAGATGCAAACCATTGTATAGAGAATGATAAACAACAGGTCCTACTACATGGACAGGGAACTATATTCACAATCCTGTGATAAACCATAATGGAAAAGAATATGAAAAAATACACACACACTCATATAAAACTGAACCACTTTGCTGTACAGCAGAAATTAACACAACATTGTAAATCAACTATATTTCAATAAAATAAATTTTAGAAAAGTATCTTCATTTATTTTTTAATTCAAAGAAGAGAGAAGAAATGAATAGAAATTTATAAAAATCTACATGCACTCAAGAAATTAGGGATTTCCAGCTTTTCCGAATAAACTAAAAGACATTACAGCCCTTATTTCCACATTACAACAACAGGCTGATGGAGGATATGTATGTGGAAAAAACCACTCAGTTTTCATCTGTAGTTTTCCATCACTATTCACACAGAATACTTCACTTCTGACACTTCTGGTTACCAAATGTGTGGGGGGTTTTCCCCCACACCAAGCAGTTCTCCAAGACATCAGCTCAGAGGCCTCCAGTGGAGCTCAATTCTGACCCTACGGAGGGCAAAGTTCAGCCCTACAAGTCTGCACCTACCCCACTCCCACTTCAGGTGCCAATCACAAGCGGGAGATCCCCAGCCTCCTTGGGTTCAACTAATTTGCTAGAGCAACTCACTGAACCCTAACAAACACTTATGTGCATTGATTAATTTATTATAGGATGTGATAAAGAATACAGATACACAGGGTGAGGTCTGGCTTCTGAGCCATGGAGTTGGAGTACATCACCCTCTCAGTACATGGATGTGTTCACTAACCTGGAAGCTCTCCCAACTCCATGCTTCATGGATTTTTATGGAGGCTTCCTTCTCTAGAGAAGTGGGGAACAGGGCTGATAATTCCAGGCTTCTAATCATGTGGTCCTTGTGGTGACCAGCCCCCATCTAAGAGCCATCCGAGTCACCAGACTGGAACAAAAGCTGCTCCCAGTATTCTCATCACATAGGAATTTACAAGCGTTTTAGAAACCCTGTGTCACGGATTGGAGATGAAGACCAAATGTATGTATTTCTTATAAATCACAATATCATAGAGGGGGAAAAAAGACTGCATTAAGGTAACATGACAAAAGAAGTTGTCTTAATTTGAAGTAAAGAAGATGTAACATTTAACAGTAAGATATTATTAAACATAAGCATAGGGATGCACTGAACTTTTTTTTTTTAAGCCAATAGCTATAATTTATTAAGTGCTTAGAATTTTTTCCAGCATTTTTGTTATTTGGTGCACTGAATATTTTAATCAAGGCAGATTGTTTCCTCCTTCGAGCAGACAGATATGTTTTGGGAATGGACACAAACCAATCTTTTTTGGGATCCAATACTGAGATCCAAGAAAAATATTCGAAGTATTTATTAGCATTTACCTTTACCTTGGAAAACATTTACTTATCTAAACTGTGCTATCTCCATAAGCTCAAAATATTTTCTTAAATGATCCTTTTCACCTGAGTTTTAATGGAAAAATATTGAGGATCTGCTGTTTATCAGTATGTCAAATTCTGAAGGGCTATCTATAAGTGCATCTACTTCTAAGATGCTTCCCACCATCTGCAGGTGGCAGGCACAGATGATGCGCTTTGGTCCTAGGCAAAAATAATCAACTGCAGACAGAGCAGGGAATCCTCCTACCTCCTGGCCCCAGCCCTTCTACGCAAAGGTCATACATCACAGAGAAACGTGAAGGACAGATCACCTGCCAGACCCAAGACCCCTTAAGATACAAAGTAGTGTCTGGTTTGTTATGAAGTCAAAGGAAGGAAACTTGCCTGTGTTCTAGACCCAAACTGTCTAACACGGAAGTCACTTGCCACATGCGGCTGCTGAGATCAAGAAATATGTTTACTAGAGATCTCTTCGAGTAAACAACTAGGGTACTCTTTCTGCCCCCTTCTGATGCCTATGTCAGAAGTTTTCTCTATCTCCTTTATACTTTAATAAAACTTTATTACACAAAAGCTCTGAGCGATCAAGCCTAGTCTCTGGGCCCGGATTGAATTCTTCTCCTCCAGGGGCCAAGAATCCCGGTGTCTTCGCGTGATTCAACAACAACTTTTCATCTTGGGGGCTCGTCTGGGATCCTTCAGGACAAGGGAAGGATGCTTGGAGCTCTAGTTCTTTGTTCTCTTAGCAAACACGTTTTCTGCTGTGCTTTACTAACTCTACAGTGTGCTTGTGTGAATGAATGACATGCCCTGCGTGAAGCAAGCAAGGAGCCCTGCTCTGCAGTTCCATGGTGATCTTATACAGCTTATGGCAGAAACCTGTCAGGGGTTATACCGACCTGCCAATGCCAAGAGGCACCCAATGTCTCCTTCGGGAACCGACCAGAAATGGGCAAAGCGTGTGGACCGAACTCTCCTTTCTCGGTCAAACTTTTCAGTCTCTTTGACCATTTCATAACTCCTTGGAAATTAGAAGTACTAACCTAATCTATGGCAACCCACTCCAGTACTCTTGCCTGGAAAATCTCATGGACGGAGGGGCCTGGTGGGTTGTAGTCCATGGGGTCGCTAGGAGTCAGACACGATTGAGTGACTTCACTTTCACTTTTCACTTTCATGCATTGGAGAAGGAAATGGCAACCCACTCCAGTGTTCTTGCCTGGAGAATCCCAGGGACGGGGGAGCCTGGTGGGCTGCCGTCTATGGGGTCGCACAGAGTCGGACACAATTGAAGCGACTTAGCAGCAGCAGCAGCAGCAGAGATCTCTTCAAGAAAATCAGACATACCAAGGGAACATTTCATGCAAAGATGGGCACAATAAAGGACAGAAACAGTATGGACCTAACAGAAGCAGAAGATATTAAGAAGAGGTGGCAAGAATACATGGAAGAACTATACAAAAAAATTCTTCATGACCCAGATAACCACGATGGTGTGATCACTCACCTAGAGCCAGACATCCTGGAGTCCAAAGTCAAGTGGGCCTTAGGAAGCATCACCATGAACAAAGCTAGTGGAGGTGATGGAATTCCAGTTGAGCTATTTCAAATCCTAAAAGATGATGCTGTGAGAGTGCTGCACTCAATATACGAGCAAATCTGGAAAACTCATTAGTGGCCACAGGACTGGAAAAGGTCAGTTTTCATTCCAATCCCAAAGAAAGGCAACGCCAAAGAATGTTCAAACTACCACACAATTGTACTCATCTCATATGCTAGCAAATAATGCTCAAAATCCTCCGAGTGAGGCTTTAACAGTATGTGAACTGAGAACTTCCAGATGTTCAAGCTGGATTTAGAAAAGGCAGAGGAACTAGAGATCAAATTGCCAATATCCACTGGATCACAGAAAAAGCAAGAGAATTCCAGAAGAACATTTACTTATGCTTCATTGACTATGCTAAAGCCTTTGACTGTGTGGATCACAATAAACTGTGGAAAATTCTTCAAGAGACGGGAATACCAGACTACCTTACCTGCCTCCTGAGAAATCTGTATGCAGGTCAAGAAGCAACCGTTAGAACCGGACATGGAACACTGGACTGGTTCCAAACTGGGAAAGGAATACGTCAAGGCTTTATATTGTTATCTTGCTTACGTAACTGACATACAGAGTATATCATGGGAAATGCTGAGCTGGATGAAGCACAAGCTGGAATCAAGACTGTCAGGAGAAATATCAATAGCCTCAGATATGCAGATGACACCACACTTATGGCAGAAAGCAAAGAGGAACTGAGGAGCCTCTTAATGAAATTGAGAGTGAAAAAGCTGGCTTGAAACTCAACATTCAAAAAACTAAGATCATGGCATCTGGTGCCATCACTTCATGGCAAATATTGGGGACACAATGGAAATAGCAACAGACTTTATTTTCCTGGGCTCCAAAATCACTGCATGTGGTGACTACAGCTATGAAATTAAAAAAATGCTTGCTCCTTGGAAGAAAAGCTATGACCAACCTAGACAGCATATTAGAAAGCAGAGACATTACTTTGCTGACAAAGGTCCATCTAGTCAAAGCTATGGTTTTTCCAGTAGTCATGTATGGATGTGAGAGTTGGACCATAAAGAAAGCTGAGAGCTGAAGAATTGATGCTTTTGAACTGTGGTGTTGGAGAAGACTCTTGAGAGTCCCTTGGACAGCAAGGAGATCCAACCAGTCCATCCTAAAGGAAATCAGTTTTGAATATTCACTGGAAGGAATGATGCTGAAGCTGAAGCTCCAATACTTTGGCCATCTGATGCAAAGAACTGACTCATTTGAAAAGACCCTGATGCTGGGAAAGATTGAAGGCAGGAAGAGAAGGGGACAACAGAGGATGAGATGGCTGGACGGCATCACGACTCCATCACCGACTCAATGGACATGAGTTTGAGCAACCTCGGGGAGTTGGTGACGGACAGGGAAGCCTGGCGTGCTGCAATTCATGGGATTGCAAAAAGTCAGACAGAACTGAGCGAATGAAATGAACTGAGGTCCACGCAGTTGTTGCAAATGTCAAGATTTCCTTCTTATCTATGGGTGAATAATATTCCATTGCATATATACACCACAATTTCTTTATTAAAAAATAAAATATATGAAAAATCTTAGTATTTGAAAAATTCAGTTATTTTCTCTTCATTAAAAAAACACATTTATTTGAGCTCTAACTGAAAATCCCATGAATAGCAAACTACAAGGTAAGAAGTCCTCAATTTCACTGTGTCACTTTGCTCAAAGCCAAAGAAATATCACAAACCACTATTTTTGTCCATAAATTTCAGATGACAAAGAATTGAAGAGAACACTGTAAATCAACTACATTTCAATTAAAAAAAAAATTGAAGAGTACCAAGCATGTTTGGTTTGTTGATATCCTGTTTTATAATGACTTGTGACAATTTAGCTACTGACAGATTAGTAGGAATAAAATATTTTTCTCTCTCTAAAAAATATTATTCTTTTTTTAAAATGCTATTAACTAGTTCCAATCAATATCAGGATTAATCACAGTGAGTTTCAAAATTATGGCATCCCAGTTTATAGTGGAGTGGCTTCATAAATTTAAATGAAAACAGAAGGAAATCCAACATGCCTGAAAGACATGGTCTTTTTGGAGTAGAACCCAAGGGTTCTTCATACATTGAAGTCAAGCAAGTAAAAGAAACACAGGTACTGAAGAACACTTTTTATTAGGTGGTGGTGGTTGTTTAGTCACTAATTCATGTCTGACTCTTGCTACCCCATGGACTGTAGCCTGCCACACTCCTCTGTCCATTGGATTTCCCAGGCAAAAATACTGGAATGGGTTACTATTTTCCTTCTCCAGCAGATCTTTCCAACCCAGAGATTGAACCTGGATCACCTGCATTGCAGGCAGATTCATTACAGTGAGAAACCAGGGAAGCCCCTCACAATAAACATTTTTCACTTGATCTTTCTATATATTTACCGGTAAGATTTTGTTCCGTTTTGTATTGGGAGTTGACAGGTTGAGGGAAGAAAAATAATTCCAGGTTGACTGGAAAACTAGTGTGTTCCCATGATACAACTGTTTTATATTTTTGAAACCTCCTCTCTTTTGCACATATTTCAGTCTGTCAATAATATTTATTAAGTGTCTCTTGTGTCTGAGGCACTCAGAACTAAAATATAATCTCTTTTCATGAGACAAGCACTGATACAATTTCATGTCACACAGTTAACATACAGACTTTTGGATACTGTTGCTATAGAAAAGTGAACTAGGAAAAATGGCCAAATGAGTTCAAGAGTAGCACACACACAATGCAGAAGAAAAGACAATATATTTATTCTACTGATCAACAAGGTTTTTAAAATAAATTTCAGTTGTGCCTAAATTCATGTAAACCTCGGCCATAGTTTAGTAAAGCCAGAAATATTAGAGGTTATCAAAAATCAGAACTGTTGTTTTACTCTTATAAATCATGAGCTACCTAGATGAACAAGAATCAGCTCAGATTTCAGAGAAATTTCACAAGACTCAGGTGGCCTTCTGCTGGACATACCTGGTTATAGTATGTATAGCATCATGATAATCACATTCTATAAAATGCTGTTAGGAAAGATGCCACCTATTTCAGTATATTTTCTGCAACTGTTTAGTAGCAACAAACATAACAACAAAGCTCTAGTTTTTCTATTGGGCTTCCCAGGTGGTGGTAGTGGTAGAGAACCTGCTTGCCAATGCAGGAGACATGAGAGATGCACGTTTGATCTCTGGATCCAAAAGATCCCCTGGAGCAGGGCATGACAACTCGCTCCAATATTCTTGCCTGGAGAACCCCACGGACACAGGAGCCTGGCAGGCTACAGTCCTTAGGGTCATAAGTTTAAAGAGTGAGAAAGGAATTATTTCTTATTTTATCTTTTTGAGTAAAGGTTAAAATATTTTAGAAAATCTAAAAATTACTTCCCTAAATGCTCAAGGAAGCTATGAAAATTGAAACGATAATTTTTTTGAAAGTAAAATGTTCATTTCCTGAGGAACAATAATGCTTTACCACTTATCTAATCTATGTTTAATAGAAGTAAGAACTGTCATGAGAAGTTCAAAATACTTCAGGGTTTACTAATTCGCTGGCAAATGAAGTTTCATTCTCTTTAGGAAAATACATCACTTACTTATTGCTCACCAAGAAAACAAACAAACAAACCTAAAAAATGCATATACATAATTCTGGTCAGCTTTGAATTATTTTCATTCTTTTATGTGGACTGTAATCTTATGAAATAAGAGTACTTATGTAATAATCATTAGTTGAACTGAGGATGCTGGGTTGTTTTCTCTTTTTACGGTTGAATTGTTTTCATACTTTGTGCTAGATCATAATGTTATGGAATAATGGACCCAGCAATATATTTATGCAATAAATATTAGTCGAGTTGAGAACATTGGGTTATTTTCACTATTCATGAAAATCTGATGAAATTAACCAGAAGCTGACAGTAAAAAAAAAAACAAAAAACAAAAACAAAAACTGGAGACATAAAGACATCTACAGGTTGACCTTTTATTTTTCTTTCTTTTTATGCTCTTCATTTCCTTATGCTACTCTTCATTTTACTTCCTTTGCATTCTAAGATAAGGAGGATAAAGCCTTTTTACTTTCAGTAACCTGTGAATCCGTATAACATACATGCTCACTGTATACACCCAGGCACTGTGCCTCCAATAGGATTCTCTTTTCTAATTATATTTCCTCCATTTCCTGGTTGTATTAAACACCTGGTATGTGTCTTCTTTGGACAGTTTCATGCTAAAAATATTCTCTTTTAGATCATCTTAAATGGTACCCCTTAAATATCTAGATATAGGATTGTAACCTACATGCTCATTTTCAACTGTCTCAGTGCTCCTATTTTAAATCTTGCAAAGTAAATCAAGATTATAATGTCAAGTATAAATAATCCAAGATGAAGAATACAATTCTGATTTTCTGAAATTCACTTAGTTAACTATTAATATTATTTTTCATAATAAGACAATGAAGAGATGGAAAAGGAAAGGAAAGAAAGAACTCATTTGGGAAGGTAAACTAGAGTTAATATAAAGGGGAACAGAAGAATAGATCGAGTAACACTATGAAGAGACAGTAACAGTACCAGCAGAAATGAACTGTGAAATAAGTCATTACCAGGTAGGTGAACATGAAAGAAAAATTTGTTACCTTTATATAACTATAGGGAGTTTATAATAAGGGATACTTACTCCAAGGGCTTCCATGGTAGCTCAGCTGGTAAAGAATCCACCTGCAATGCAGGAGTCCCCAGTTTGATTCTTGGGTTGGGAAGATCCCCTAGAGAAAGGATAGGCTGCCCAAGTATTCTTGGGCTTCCCTGGTGGCTCAGAAGGTAAAGAATCCACCTGCAACATGGGAGACCTGAGTTTTATTCCTGGGTTTGGAAGGTCCCCTGGAGGAGGGCATGGCAAACCACTCCATTATTCTTGCCTGGAGAATCCCCATGGACAGAGGAGCCTGGTGGACTACAGCCCATGGGGTCGCAAAGAGTCAGACACGACTGAGCAACTAAGCACAGCACAGCATACCTACTCCAAGTAGACAGGTAGCACACTTTTAGCAATCATGCTTTCGAAGTATATTTAAATCAAGTATCACATTGAGTTACTAGATCTAGAACATTCAAAATTTAGTTATACCTCCAGCCATATTAATCTGCTCTTACCATTAAATATGCCTTTTTAACATAACTGACATCTAAATGCTACTATAGAACAAGAGAAGTCAGTTTTCAGAAACAAGTGTTTCAATGATCAGTACCTGTAGCAGAGAAGTGAGTGTGAGGTTATACTTACTGGGCTAGGCAGTATACGGAAGAGAATCTAGAAGAGAAATTCTTAGAAAGTACAGAACAAATCAGAGAAACGAGAAAAGGCTGGAGGCCACGTTCTTCGGTGGTTTGTGGTGGTGGTAGAACTGCAGACAAATAGTTCAAAAGACCCACAGCAAGTCTGCTGTAATGAATAGCTTATTGGGAAACAAGTGAATCGCCAATTATGCTAGCTCAGTGAAACAGGCTAAGCTTAGGGTATAGCCTACAAACACTCCTCAGTCTACTGTCCTCTGTTTAATGGAAGGGAACATTACCGGGAATTTTAAGGATTTCATATATTCAAAAGAATATACCCTATACTTCATTTATTCATGTGAAGCATGAACTTCCAGACTTTTACAATGCCTAATATTTCTCATATTGAATCACTGAAAAAAAGTTCTAATTCTTCAAGGGGACAGAGCAGAAAAGTACAAACTTGTTTATTTGATTGTCTCCTTTAAATGGTGATTCTTCATTTCACAAATATTTCCAAATTTAGGACAATTTAAAATTTACTGAAGTCAAGAATAAGTGCTGCTTTAGGATCAAAAGGTAAGCTAATACAGAGAGCAAGTATCTGTCAAGAGTTTAAATCCAAAGTGTGACCTACTTTTAAGACTTCATAGCCCAGAGGAAAAAGTCTTTAGATCTAAATGTCAGCAAGCTCTTTTAAAATTATTATTGTGATTATTTTTAACTCCATCATTCTCTCAAAGAAAAAAACCACACAATACAGTCTATTTATCAAAGACTAGCGAATACCACATCAGAGAGGCTAACACATAGCTATAGGAGAATTATCATGAAAACATAAAATGTATCCACACTGACAGCTACCATGAGGAATGTTCGCTCCCATACTCTAAATAGCATTAAAGATTGAAATAACAGGCTTTTGAATGTAAGATAAATGGAATCGATGTTTAAGACATTTTTAGAATTTTCTTCCCCTAATAAAGACAAATCAGTAAAAAAAAAAAAAGAAAGAAAAAATTCTTGTTTTTCAAGGATATGCCACTATAATCCCAACTCTCTATAATAATATAGTAATAATAAAAAGTCACTCAATTGTGTCCAAGTCTTTGCGATCCCATGGACTATACAGTCCATGGAATTCTCCAGGTCAGAATACTGGAGTGGGTAGCCGTTCCCTTCTCCAGGGGATCTTCCCAAACCAGGGATCAAACCCAGGTCTCCTGCATTGCAGGCAGATTCTTTACCAGCTGAGCCACCAGAGAAGCCCAGTATTCTAAAAGAAAAATTTTAAATATACATTTCAGAGACATGGAAGGATCAATATCACATACAAATGTCTCTAGAGAACCATGATACAGTGGTTAAAAGCGGTGCCTTTGGAGCCAAGACAGACCTGGGTTTCTAGGCTTTAACATTTCTAGTTTTATAAAACATGCAAATTATTTAACTTCTTTAAGTCTTGGTTTTCTCGTGTGTAAAATGGAGAAATAATAGCAACTTCAGCAAGTTGTGGTGAGAAATTAGATGAAATAATAAATATAAAGTGCCCAAACACATTTCTGGTACCCAGAAAGTGATAAACCAAAATTAGCTATAATTTTGATTTGATATGACACAGGCAATTGGAAAGCAGATAAATATTGAGAAATGGTTGCAATAGTATTAGTTTTCAGAATATGCTAACAGAATTCAAGAGTATATTTCAAATCAAAGGAAAAAGCCACTTCATCATCATGGTCACCATCAAAGAATGCTGCAGAACCCAAGCCAAAAGACAATAACTGCCCTCAAGAAGCTTATAATCCAGAACAGATGACACTGGCACCAACGAACATGTGAAAGGCCAGAGCCACTGACAGAGAACTGCACAACACACTCAGACCAGAAAGGGCTTAAGAGCCAAGAAAGTGAAGGAATTAAGCCTTACAACATTCATGCATAAGATCCGAGTTCCTAGATCCGCATGAGAGGCAGGAAAGGTATTTTGAGAGTAATTTTTTAACTTCCTCCTGTCTCACCAGCAGCCCCCATGAGCACCCCGCTTTCCTTTAATAGACTGCTAAGTGACCACAAGAAAACTTTGAGGAAATTTTGATAAGTCTTCAGAGGTGGATAATGCTGTCCGTATCCACTAGGAAAGAATCGTAGTCATATTATAAGGATTAAAATTGTGTTGATAAGTCTTAATCATGATCAGAAAGCATGAAATTGTAGGGAAGTTTTTCAGATTTCCTCCCGGACCCCCATTATCTTGGTATGATAATCCTTTAAGGGAAAATTAGTCCAAAAGGCAATGAGGGAAAGAATTTCAAAGGCTTGACACAATGATGCTGTTGTTCGTTATTCAAATGAATACTCTCTCTGGGGTTGCTTTTATGTTCTCCATTTCTTCCCAATGTTCTAACTTACTCATCCCTCGGGCAGTCAGTGAATAGCTTAATTTTGTTCATTTGGCTTATAAAAATCCATTAATTTAAGTTAGACACATTTTTTTTCTTTTAAGTGTTATGTATATCAAACTATACAAGAAAGACTTAAAGACAGTTAATTGAAGTTAATATTTTAGTCATGTTCTTGGAAACAACAAATTCACTTCCTTCTAAAGTTGGGATGTCAGTTCTTCCTTCTAAAGTTGGGATGTTAGTTATCATTTTCCCTTGGAAGCAAATCAGGGAAACAGATTCTAACAACTGTCAAGAACTGAGTTGATTCTGTAAAATAGCAATTCACAAAATCTGGTCTCAGATCTCAGCATCAGTGTGAAGCTCCTCCTGTAAGACACATACTAGAGAGGCTCACCAAGAGGAAAAGGGACTACAAACACAAAAGAGTTTGAGAACTTGACATACAAATATAAATAAATTTCTGAGCTGATATGAGAATCAAAAGTAACAATAGCTAAACAGAGAGCTTTCTGCCCCCCAGGTACTGCTCTAAGCATATACACACACACACATTACACATATATACATATATTTACACACACACACACACACACACTACACATATATACACATATATTCTCACACACACACACACACACACACACACAGTCATTTAGTCCCCCTAACAAGTCAAGCAGCAGGTGCTGTCTCATCTTATACTGGAGAAACTGTTATTACTAAGTGACGACCCTGGATTTGAATCCAAGCATACTTCCAGTCTACACAGTTAACCAGTACATTATAGTGACTCTCAAGCTCAACTGACTAGCTCAAAATAATACATATAAAAGCATGTTGAAAGATACACATGCCTTGAAAACAACTCTTGCAACATAAACATTCTTTTAGTGTCCTAAAAAGAATAAGATGGAGACAGTTTAAACTTACAGACTGTTTAGTCGTTAAGTTGTGTCTGACTCCTTTGCAACTTCATGGACTGTAGCCCGCCAGGCTCGTCTGTCCATGGGACTACCCGGGCTCAAGAATACTGGAGTGGGTTGCCATTTCCTTCTCCAGGGGATCTTCTTGACCCAGGAATTGAACCTGTGTCTCCTGCATCGGCAGGTGAATTCTTTACCACTGAGACACCAGGGAAGCCCAAAGTTCCAGATAGCTCTCTACTAATCAAAGGTATAAAATAACTAATCAAAGTTATTAAATCCATTAAAATCATACACTAAAGGGCTCCTTCTTACCCTTGGTATCTTGAAAAACATAGTAGATCTGTACATCATGAGAGCTCTCAATTAAGAGCAGAAAATTAATTTACTGAAAGAACAGAAAAGTGTATCCTAAGAATCCTGGTGAGGCTACAGAACTAGCTCAGAAAATGTGTGGGAACTGATAGGCCTTGCACAGGCAAGGTCCCACCCAGACTCCGGACCCAGAAGAAGCCTAGACGACGCCATTACCGCTTCAGAATGTTGTGCCGACTCCACCAGCGTCACTGCCGCCCCGAAGACGGCTGCCACTGCTCCCCTCCCTCATGAGAAGGAATCCTACCCAGTCACTAGCTCCTGAATCAAAGGCCGCAGTGGGTGACGTGGATTGGGCAAGCCTAGTTTGAGTACAGTTAAGTCTTCTCAATACAAACATTCAAGTTGGGAACTCTCAAAGATGCAAACATGTGTTCACATGTGCAATCACAGAAGTTAATTCACGTGTCTGGAGCACACTGTCACATGTGTGCCTCCTCTGCCAGTGGTCGTGCTTTTGCATACTTTACTGTACAGTACTCCACAGAGTACAGTAGTGCAGTATCTTTATTTCAAGCCCAGGATGTTCAGAAGTAAGTGTAAAAGGCAGTGGTAATGTACCCGTACGGTACTGCTAGGAAGTGTCAAGAGATAACAAGAGAAACAAAAATGAAAATAATTGAAAGAATGGAGCACGGTGAAAAGATGGTAGACACTGCTGGGTCTTATGACATGCATTGTTCAACCATCAGCGTGATTCTAAAGAACAAGGAACACGTGAAGTCTGCTGCACCAAAGATGGCAACAGTAACATCGAAGAAGCGTGGAAAAGTGTTGGAGAAGATGGAGAAATTTGTCAGCATGTGGATGTGGAATCAGCGTCAAGTCCCACTCAGCTGAATGCTGATGCAAGAGAAAATGAAAAGCTTTTATGAAGACTTGAAGAAGAAACATGGCGAAGAATCAGAGAGTGCATCTTTTAATGCCAGTCATGGCTGGTTTATTGGTTCACATGTCCAAGGTTTGCTAGAGCCAACCTTCACAACATAAAAGAAAGTGGTGAGGCTGCAAGTGCAGATACAGTAGCTGCCTGGGAATTTCCTGAAACACTTCAAGAAATTATAGATGAAGGCACGTATTTACCTGAGCAGGGTTTTAATGTGGATGAGACAGGACTGTCCTGGAAGAGGATGCCAGACCCAAGTTACATCAGTAAGCAGGAAAAAGTTGATGCCAGGCAGCAAAAGATAGGCTAACTCTGTTGTTTGATGGCAATGTTTCTGGTGATATGAAGCTGAAGCCTCTCTTGGTTCATCATTCAGAGAACCCAAGAGCCCTTCAAAACATAGCCAAGGGCTCTTTTCCTGTTGTATGGAAGAGTAACCCCAGAGCCTTGTCATGTTGACACCAAGGCTGTTTAAATATCACTTTAAGCTTAAAATACATGTTGTAAGCTCTTTTTTTAAAAAATAATTCTAAACTTAATGAAAAATTACAGAAATATTACCTATATCTATATAACCTTTACCCAGCTTTCCCTAATGTTATCATCTATCATAACCATGGTACAGTTATTTAAAAAGCAAGATATTAACACTGACAGAACACTATTAATTAATCTATAGACTTATTCCAATTCTACCAGTTTTCCCACTACTGTTTTGCTTTCTGGTTCAGACTAAAATCAGGCTCCCACACTGCACACCACTGTCCTGTTTTCTTGGTCTCCTCCAACCTGGGACAGTTTATGTTGATACTTGGGGAAAGCACTGGCCAGTTACTTTACAGACTATCCCTCCATTTGGATTTATCTGATGTTTCTTTGTTATTAGACAAGTTACATGTATATTTTTAATAAGAATAAAACATTATACCTTCTTGTGCATCATATCAGGGTTTATACAATATCAGTGTCTTATTACAGGTAATATGGTCTTTAATCACTTGGTTAAGGTGGTATCTACCAAGTTTCTTCAATGTAAAATCACTGACACTCCCTTTGTAGTTGGTACCTTGTGAGGAAATACCTTGAAATTATGTAAATATCCTGTTTCTCAATCATACTGTTGCCCACTAATTTTAGCATCATTCATTGATGATTCTTGCTTGCAATAATTATTATTGTGGTGTTTGCCTCAAGATGATTTCCTATTTCTGCCATTCCTCTTACATTAACTAGAATGTGAGAAATTATGTATGCATGTGTTTGTGTGTGTGTGCACTTGTGTGTATATATATGTACACATACAGATGTACACACACATATATTCCTGGATGCTTAATTTATTCTATGGATTGAAGTTTACAGACTTATCCCAGACTTGTCTCAGATTTGGACATTAGGAGCAACTTCAATTTGGCTCCTTTGTTCTTCTGAAATGTCTCCATCATTTTTAATTCCTTTATCAATTATCTTTTCAGCACAAATAAAACATTTTCAGGATTTTTCCCCTTTTCAATTTATTTTTACTGAAATAATTTTCACTGAGATTTATTTTCCCATTCAACTTTTAGAACCAAAATATTTAATTTATTCTTTAAAATACACTGGACTTGATGCACCATTGTGTCAAATCCAATTCTATGGAGTCAAATATTACAGATGTAAATTTTGTAACAAATTTTTACATTTGAAGGTAGAATTTTAAAGGTCCTTTAGCCCAATTTACTGAGTTTCCAGAAAAAGAGGCTGAGGCATGGAGGGGTTGAATGACAGACTGTAAGCAGCTGATTCTGAAACAGCAGTGGCACAGAGCCTAACACAGGACTCCTGCTGTGTGCCACAGCGCTGTGTCCTCTCCTGCTGCTGCTGCTGCTAAGTCGCTTCAGTCGTGTCCGACTCTGTGCGACCCCAGAGACGGCAGCCCACCAGGCTCCTCCGTCCCTGGGATTCTCAAAATCAGTGCATAGGGACTCTGAGAAAATACATCTCAGGTTTTTTTAATTGAGAAAATACATCAGTAATAAGGATTATTGTGCCATCTCTCTCATGGATGTGCATCCAGAAGGGATTCTGAGCCAAAGGTGAGTAAGGCAGGAAGGGAACTGGTAAGGATCATAATAGTTAAACTTGGGTCAGAGGTGCTAAACAAAGTGGTCATACAGGTACAGAAGGCTTAGGTCAAGTCACAGAAATTCAATCAGCAGAAACAAGGAAATTAGGCTAGATCATAGAGGAAAGGATCAGATCTCAGTGAGGTTTTGGAAATAGAAATCCAGCCCCAGGCCAAAAACTAAGGCATTATTTAAAATATAGGGAAAGAGAGTAATGGACATGGATATCAGTAAACTACCCCCAAGAATTGGCAAATTCATTCATTTATTCAACTGAGTTGGATGTGGACCTTAGGATTTTGTGACTTAACACACCCCAAACTGAACACCTTACAGCCTTTCCTTCTCCCTCCACTTCCTCAGGCAAACCTCCCTGCTTTGACGGGTGGCATGGGTCTTTAGTTACTCTAGCCAGTCACTTAGCCCTCATGCCTCATGCACAAACATTTAAAGTCATGTGTGCCCCACACATCCTAAATCCCTCTGTGATTCACTTCTCAGGCTTGGTCTCCATTCTCCTCCAGAGACTGGGTTGAGTTCCTTATCATTGCTCATTTGGGACTGGACTTACTTGAGACCTTTTAACTGACCCCCTTACCTTAAGTTAACTGTTTCTTGCCTTGATTTCCTCTGATTTGTCTTCTGTATAGACAACAAAGTGACTTTTCAAAAACTTAAGTCTGGTCATACATTTTTCTTGCTTATAGCCATTTGTGTGTTCAGTTGCTAAGTCATGTCCAACTCTTGTGACCTCATGGACTGTATAGCCTGCCAGGCTCCTCTGTCCATGGGATCCTCCAGGCAAGAATACTGGAGTGGGTTGCCATTTCCTCCTCCAGGGGATCTTCCCAACCCAGGAATCGAACCTGAGTCTCCTGCATTGGCAGGTGGGTTCTTTACCACTAAGCCACCTGGGAAGCCCTACGGCCATTTACTCAAAGAGAAATAACAAGCCTCCCTCTCAAGATTGCCCCACTTCAATGCCACCAAGAGGGGCATGGCAAGCCACTGTGCAGGGTAAGGTATAGATTTTCTTTAAACAGCATACTCACTCTATCCACTGTTTCTGTATGGACATGGGTTTGGGTAGACTCCGGCAGTTGGTGATGGACAGGGAGACCTGGCGTGTTGTGGTTCATGGGGTTGCAAAGAGTCAGACACAACTGAGCAACTGAACTGAACTGAAATGAACTGTTTCTGTAATACATAGAGAACTGGAAGTAAAGCTTAGCAAATGTTCTCAGCTAACTGAAAAACACTGAATATGTACTGGTTTTCAAAATATTAAAAAATGCTTTCCTGTAATATAAAACAGAAGCATTTGGTCAAATTCTACCTTTGTAAATGGAAAACCCTGTGTGTGTATGTGTAAAAGTAGCTCAGCTGTGTCCAATTCTTTGTGACTCCAAGGACCATACAGTCCATGGAATTCTCCAGGCCAGAATACTGCAGTGGGTAACCTTTCCCTTCTCCAGGGGATCTTCCCAACCCAGGGATTGAAACCAGGTCTCCTGCATTGCAGGCGGATTCTTTACCAACTGAACTATCAGGAAAGCCCAGGGAAACCCCATATACACACAATTGCTATCAAGCTCACACACACACACTTGTAATAGTCTCAGATTTATACAGGAGGGTCACTTTCTCTAAGAATGCGGATTTAGGAATACAGCAGAGAATTTTTTGTTTTTGGCTTATCATATCTTATTAAACAAAAGCATACTTAATTTATCAATATAAAAATAAAACTACCATGTATTTTGCTATAATCTTAAACTAGTACTTTGATGCAATGTCTAAAATATCTCTTCCTCTTTGAGATAAACATTTTATGTGTGGGAAAACATTCAAGCCTCATGCAAATATCTTTAGTATCTCCATATGTTTTAACTCAGCATTTGGAAAATCTGCTCTGCTACTAAATGGTTTATAGGCAAATCTTCCTCGCTTTAAAAATAAAACAGCAAAATGTCATCTGGCTACTGGATCTAGTCAATGACGAAAAATTCTATTTAAGCTATGGTCATTTAAACTTAGCAAAATGTTTTAATTGTAGGCCATTTCTATAATCTTGATTCACAATAACAGTAATACAATATTGGGTTGGCCCAAAAGTTCATTTGGGTTTTTCTATACAATGTTATGAAAAAACTTAAATGAAATTTGCAGCCAATCCAATACATAAAGCATTAAGATAGCAGACAATGAATTATTTCCTTCAGTGAATGACAAATGATTACTTAATGGACACAGTGTTTTTATGGGGTGATGAAAAAGTTTTGAAACTAGAGAGAGCTGGTGGTTGCACAACATTGTGACTACTAAATCCACTGAATTAACTGAATATTTTAAAATAGTTAACTGTATGTTATGTGGATTTTTACCTCAATTTTAAAAGTGTAATTTTAAAATAAATCAATTTTAACTAAGTAAACAATAAGGTACGGAGTAGATAAGAAAAGAATTATGAGAGTATGCAAACGAAATCAGGGAAACAGACTAAACTTGAGGAACTAGACTGGATCAGTACAGATGACATTCTAGGGGCTGAACTACAGAAATCTGAGAGGGAGAGCCTTGCAAACTAATTGTGGTAGCTTTTCAAGCTACCAGCACCTAAGTACACTCTAACAATAGGTGATTCTGGTGGACATATCAGATGTCTTCAGGGGCTTAGGGAGTCATGGAAGGCAGGGAAAGAATCTTTTGCATCTGTCTGCCTCCTGATCTAGATTCTACAGCTCCCCTTTCTCCCCATCATTCAAGTGCCTACTGTTTATTATGAACTCTGGTCATTCAATGCCTCAAACCATTTCTTCTTCTTCTTCAGTCAAACCTTCTGTTTTTTAAGTGTAGGCTTTAACTATGTTTTTAAAGGATATTAGCCTCGCCTACCTCACCTGTGAAGACCAAATGATACCGGGGACATGATTTAGAAGTGTTTTGCAAACTCTGGATTCTAACTCATTAGTGGGTCATAAAGTCAATTCAAGAGATTATGATCGGTACTTTTTAAAAATGAAATCGAAATGAATCCGCCACAGGTACTGGCGAAACTAACACAATGTTGTAAAGTTTAAAAATAAAATTAAAAAAATAAATAAATAAAAATAAATGAAACCAAGTGGAATGAAAAAAATCAGAGTGCACTGTACACCGCAAGATTAGGAACTGTTACGTGTAGTACTTCATGTGTTCCGTGTGTGTGTGTGTGTGTGTGTGTGCGTGCGTGTGTCAGTCTATGCCAAGATATGTGTGTAGTCAGTCACAATGTAAAATGTAACTTACTGTACATAAAGACTACACAGCTTTACAAGACAAGTACGTCCCTTCTCTGTTCTCTGACTGAGAGAGTATAAACAGGGTTTCTCATAATAAAACAGGGTTACCACATGATGTACACAGCAACTGGCTCCCTGACCACCTGTCCCATGAGTATCTGTGTTTTCTACCCAAGGTAAGATGTCTACAGCAAAAAGTCAAATTCTTCACCAAACAGTTTAGATTGAGAATAACTCTTTAGAAATTAACTATAAATAAATTTGAGCAATAACTTTAAAAATACTTCTGAATTAAGATTGGATCCTTGCATTACTTTGCAGGATAGAGCTGAAAGCCACAAAAACCCGGATATGGGACAAAACTGGTAAATATTTAAAGCAATTCTTAATTGCTGAGATTTAAAAGAATCTTGCAGTGCTCTTTAATTTGGGTCTCACACTACAAAAACAAAAGTTTCTCAGGAGTTGTAAGAAATGTGGTAAGGCTTGGGTAAGTAATAGAAGAAAGAAGACGGGAAAAAAAATAAAACAGGAAGAATTGCTGTATCACCAAGGGTTTTGGAGCTCAAATCATCACTAGTTACATCATTTCTCCAGTTGCAATGAATCAAAGAGTAAGTTAAAAGAGGACACATGCAGACCAGAGCACTGTTTTACATTTTTTGGCTCAGACACTACTTTCTGTATATAAAAGCACTACTAGTGGCTCTATTGAGTGAACATTTAACATTTACTATCTTGTTTATAATGGGTAAAACAGTAATGTTTGGCCTTGTCAGCTTACAAAATAAATCAGAGCTGTCCTGTAGCTGGGAAACATGGCTCAGGAAATATCTCTCCTAGAGAGAGGCATCCCTTATATAGGCTTTCTAGAGAGTATGGTCACCCTGCAGAGAGTCTGACCATTTTAGACGACATAGCTGCCCTACCCAGACAACTGCAAAGGGCTTTGCTTATACAATGCATGCTAAGTCACTTCAGTTGTGTCCAACTCTCTGTGACTCCATGTTCTGTAGCCCGCCAGGCTCCTGTCCACGGGATTCTTCAGGCAAGAATACTGGAGTGGTTTGCCATGCCCTCCTCCAGTGGATCTTTCTGACCCAGGGATCAAACCTGTATCTGTTACATCTCCTGCATTGGCAGGTGGGTTTTTTACCATTAGTGCCACCTGGGAAGCTTGTACAACAGAAAACACTAAAAATCTTTTTTTTCTTTTTCTTTTAAGAACTAGGGAGCATTTTACCATATTGCCAATTGATACAAGATAATAATAAAAGTAAAATCAGCTGTTCAAAATTTGCTAAAATAACGCAAAACCAGGACAGGTTTTCCTGCAATCCAAACTCTCAACTTTCAAATAACCTACTTATCACTAGAAAATCGGGCACCACGAAACGAAATGATCAAATGTGTTTTATGGAATCATTTTCCAAATTAGTTCTATTATATCAGAGTACAACTACTTAAAAAGGTATCTTTGAAAAATACTGCGAAAAATTACTTTTACATTAAATTTTACCCATTTGTCAATTCTAGTTTCAAAAAACCTTCAGAATCCAAACATCACTTCACCACTATCACCCTGGTCCAAGAAATGACCTGGACATCCTCAACCGCCAGCCCCACCAGTCTCCTTGTCTCTACCTTCCACACTATAGTTATTCTCCATGCAGAGGGTAACTGCACGGAGAGGTGATGTTTCAGAAAATGTAACTTAGATGATGTCATTTTTCTCCTCCAATCTGTCTAATGGCTTCCCATTACCCTCCAAAGAGTGTTCAAGCTCCTTGACACAGCCTCCAAGCCCCTACTTGGTCTGATAGTCTCTCACCCCAATCTATGTCCACTTCTCATTCACTCTTCCCTAAAAAGGGAGATAGTTTACTGACTCATGAATGTGGGAAGAACTAGTTGAGAGCATTTGACTTAGTACTCTCCTCTTCCTTCCTAGGTATAAGCTATCCTTAGAGCATTCTTTGCATCTCCACATCCTGAGCCTTCCTGGGGTAAGCCTAGCTGGGCAAATATGTCCAATTCCAGGAGTTAGTCAGCAGGAGCTTTTGGTTTTCATCCTCTTCTACCATATGAAGCAAAGGTGGATTCTGGCCTTCATCTGTCATATTTTAGCGATTAGTCTTATTTCTTAATTTCTTTAGAACCCATGTAAGGAGAAGGAATACTAATTACTAGGGCTACCAAAATCTCCAACATACCAACAGAAACAAACACATATACAAGGCATACCTTATATAGGAATACAGAAAAGAATCTAGAAATATTCATCTCTGGGTAGTATAGTTATAGGCATCTTTCTTTCTTTATATGCTTTTCTATTTTAGGTGAATATTTTTATAATAACTATGGATTACTTTCTTAAATCAGAAAAAAAATTAACCAAAATATACTTTCTTTGGGGGCAATTAAGGAGGTTCCTGGTATCAAGTTTTCAGAGGAAACTATGAACTATGTTGAACACATGTCTAATAAAACTGAAAACAGTTACAAAATGACTGTCTCTAATCATGATTACATAATTAGAAAATAAAAATGTCTTACCTTTTTTACAGACATTTTATAATTACTTTCACTTTACTATTTTGGCTAAATTCAAGTTACCAAGTAGTGACAAAATTTATGTCATTCTCTTGAATCTAAATTACGTCATTCTCTTGAATCTTCCCTTGCGGCTCAGCTGGTAAAGAATCTGCCTGCAACGGGGGAGACCTGGGTTCAATCCCTGGGTTAGGAAGATCCCCTGGAGAAAGAAAAGGCTTCCCACTCCAGTATTCTGGACTGGAGAATTCCATAGACTGTACAGTCCATGGGGTCGCAAAGAGTCAGACATGACTAAGTGACTTTCGCTTTCACTTGAATCTACATAGCCCCTCTGGTCTATTTATTCAATACAGGATTATATCAGGGTCTTCTCTGGTGGCTCAGTGTTAAAGAATCCACCTGCCAAAGCAGGAGACATGAGTTCAATCCCTAGTCAAGGAAGATGCCACGTGCCATGGAGCAACTAAGCCTGTGCGCCACAATTATTGAGCCTACGCTCTAGAGGATGGGAGCTGCAACTAATGAGCGCGTGTGATGCACCTACTAAAGCCCAAGTGCCCTAGAGCCTAGGCTCTGCAACAGGAGAAGCCACCGCAGTGAGAAGCCCGTGGGCCAGAACCAGAGAGTAGACCCTGTTTGCTGCAACTAGAGAAAAGCTCTGGCAGCAACAAAGATCCAGCACAGCCATAGTAAATAAATACAATTTTTAAAGAAAGATTATATTAACTACTTACTTATAACGTGTAGACATTTGACTCAGTAATAGCAGCTCTTTTATTTTAAACTGGAGGTTTTTGGTTCATGACTGATTTCTTTTTCTAAATATCAACACACAACCATAAATATTCATGTATGTTTTCTTCTATCACATTCAGGAGAAGACTCTTCTATTTTTACTTACAAGTTGAAATGTTTTAAAAATACATACAAGTCTTTATAAGCACATACAAGTCTTTATAAGTAAATTTTGTGTTAACTCAATTTAAATTTTCAGTCAAGCTTCCCTGAGCAACTTTGATCAATAGCTATCCTTAAGAATTTTTTCACACATTCTCATCAGTTACATTTTTTTCCTTCTATATGTTAATGTCTATGCATTGAGGTAGTGTGTAAGTTTTGCCTTTCCAAGGATATTGCACAAGGTCTGTATTTCCAAATTAGAGTATGAAAGCAAGGATCTTTTAGATATAAATGTGTTCAACTCTTTGCAACCCCATGGACTATAGCTTACCAAGCTCCTCTCTGTTCATGGGATTTCCTAGGCAAGAATACTGGAGTGGATTGCCATTTCCTTCTCCAGGAGGTCTTCCCAACCCAGGGATTGGACCTGGGTCTCCTGCATTGTAGGCAGACGCTTTACCATCTGAGCCACCAGGGAAGTCCCATCAGTAAATATTAGCTATTATTAATATCATACACTTTAAAGTCTACTTATTAGAAAACAATAGGCAAATAAGCACATTCCATACTGAAGACTAAATCAAATGACCTATAACAAGACATTCATTTGATAAATAAGCACATTCCATACTGAAGACTAAATTAAATGACCTATAACAAGACATTCATTTGATAACAATGAAGCCCAACTGACAGTAACTTAAATTTTAGAAACAAGAATAATAGCAAATGAAAACAAAATTAATCCAAGATAAAATCCATGATGCTAATGAGAACCTACTGTGTAGCACAAGGAACTCTACTCAGTGCCAGTAACCTAAATGGGAAGGAACTCCAAAAATGGGGGGTATATGTATACATATAGCTGATTCACTTAGCTGTACAGTAGAAACTAACAACATTGTAAAGCAACTATATTTCAATGAAAATTAAAAATAAATAAATAAAACCTATGATATTCTGATAGCATCTATTCACCTATTTATTCAACAAATATTAACTCGGAGCACATACATTCACCCAAATATTAACTGGGAGCACAGTATTAACTGGGAAACAGCAAATAAGACAAAAAGTCCCTGACCTTATGAAGCTTAAGAGGAAAAAAAGTGAATGAGCAGGCACATGAAAAATAAAACAAGGTAATTACACAGTGTTAAGTGCTATAAAGACAATAAAACAAGGCAATTGGGCAGAGAAACAGGTACAGAAGAAAGCCAGGGTTACTACTTTAGTCAGTGGTCTAGACTGGCTTTAGAACCAGCCTTCTTAATCTATATTCTCAACTACTGCAGGGTTTTATGGTTCTTTGAGACGACATTTCACCAGAGACCAGAATGAGAGGTTAGCAACCCCACCCAGAGCTATAACCATGGCAGAGGCAGCAAAGACAACAAGCACAAAGGCTACAAGGTGAACAAGGCCTAACAATACTTGAAGAGCCGAAAGAGGCCAGCTAGCTTGGAGTTTACTGAGCATGAAGGACAATGGTAGAAGATGCCATTGAAGAGGTAGGTAAACACCAGACTCCTGCTTTATTTCACTACTTGAATCACCCCTTTCCTATTCAATAGCTTGAGGTGATATTAGGTTAATAACTGGACATTTCTGCAGCATAGGGAAACTCACCATCACCATGGGTTAAACTATGCCAAAGCACTCTTTGCTTATTAAAAAGATGAGATTTTTTTTTAAGTGGAAGCTTAATTAAAAAAAAAAAAAAAACCTTTTACCTAATTCTGTTATTTGAATGTCTTTAGGATTTACATTCCTAGGATAAATAATCTTCTAGTCCACAAATACAACAGCATGACTATGCAACAGCACCACAGAGAGAATGGCAACTGATCTACCTTCTTCACTGGGTGAGATCTCCTCCAGTCGTGGGGAGCCGCCAGGAGCGACAGACAGGGCAGAGCGGTCAGTTTATAGTAAGGCACCAAAGCAGGAAGGTAAAGGATGATCAGGAGGGAATCTAATCTGATTTTAAAAAGAAGTTTTACTATTTATGGAGAGAGGTGCAGGAGTTACTCTAAGGCAGGATAAAGACAAATGGAAAGACTGAAGGTGTCAGTCTGCAGATACATGAACTATATTCACTATGCAGCAAGCAGCAAAGGAGTGATTATTATATTGAACGTGATTTAAACTGGGGCTAAGCAAACCAGAGAGGATGGACAGAGAAGGGAAAGGATATCCAGCAATGCAGGTGAGAGGTGATGAAAGTCTGAAGTAGAGTGAAGGCAAAGGAGAAGAAATGGGGGAGGAGGGCAGATGTGAGGTACACTAAAACATAGAATATATAGGAGACAGAATATTTTGAAGTTCTAAATGGAAATACAAATTAAGAAAAATAGCAAAGTCAAAAGGAAGGGTGACTTCTAAAGGAGAAGAGGAGTAGTGTTCAGGGTATTTTGAGCTTAATTCTTTGTGGGATTGTCTCACAGACGAGGGAAGGTGCGTGCCTTCAGAGTACAGAAGAATGTACAGGATGGAACTGGAGTCACAGCAAGTAATGACAACCGAACTTAAAACGGTTCATCTGCCTGACAGGAGACTAGGAAAGATGATGTCCTTTTTGGGAAACACAGCCCATGAAGGACGCTGAGGATAATAAGAACCAGAAGGTGGTGACTGTCACATGTGTCAAGGTTGCCTTGTCACCTGAGCAAGAGGGAAGTCAGCAGGAGAAAAGTTTGTTTCAAAGAGTGATACTGTCAATAAGGACAACAAAGACTGTGAAAAAGACAGCTGAATTTGGTGCTTAGATAGTCGTTTAAAAAAAAAAATCTTTAAAAAGAGAGTGTACAATGTTTTCTGATATATCTTCAAAATACCAATTTTCCAGCTTCTTTGGAGCCTTTGAAAACAAACTGGATGGAATGTCTGTTTTGTTCACTGTGGTACCCCTAGAACCTAGACTAGTAGTTGGGCCAGAGGAGGAGTGGATAACTTTTGTGGAATGAATGATGTGACCTCTCAATCTTCCCTCCACGTATCAGCCCCTTGAGCTCTTCATTTCCTTCCCTACTGAGCTAAGAGGCCAGGATCTCACACATGTTGATCAACTGTCTTATCAACATCCTAAATAATCCGGCCCCAATATTCTTCTCTTACATGTTTCCTATTTCTAACTCTGTGAATTTTTAGGATCTTCTCTATTAACCTCGTGTCCTGAAATTTCATGATGCCTGGTTTGATGAGAGTCTTCATTCACTGTGGTGAGCACTTGATGAACAATTCTTACCCAGAAAAAAAAAATTACTTTCAGTTCTGAAACTTTGGCGGAGGGCACAGGGGGCAGGGTAGGAGAAGGCCAGTAATTATTATTTCTTACCTAATTGCATCCATCCTCTCTCCTCTATATTTTCTCTTTCTAAAACTTTCTGGTCAAATATTGAGCCTTGAACTGACCCTTAAGTCTATCTTTTCTTTATCTCTATTTTACACTCATTTCTAGATTTCTTTGACTATATCTTTCAATACTATCTGGAGAAGGAAATGGCAACCCACTCCAGTATTCTTGCCTGGAAAATCCCATGGATGGAGGAGCCTGGTAGGTTAAAGTCCGTGGGGTCACAAAGAGTCAGACACGACTGAGCCACTTCACTTCACTTCAGTACTACCATGGCTTTACCCTGTTTTCTACGAGTTTTTCCTTGAATTCCAAGTGTACAAAGGCTTTTTGCAATATTATCCTTTAAGTTTCAAGGCTGTAATATTCTCTCTTCTCTATGAGAATATTAAATATAGGAACTTTTTATCGAATTAATCTTCTGTTTCCTACCTTGTCTCTCGCCCCTCTGAGATTGCTTTAGTGTCTGCATTTCTTGTTAGTTGATTTCTTAAAATATCTGGTGATCCTTGTCTATTCATTAAAATATGAGTAAGATACTAAAAACCTGACTAGAAACACTGTAGGGGTCAAAATCTTCTTCAATAAAGGACCAGACAGTAAATATTTTAGGCTTTGAGGAGCATGTAGTCTGCTATAACTACTCAACTCTGCTATTATAGTGTAAAAGCAGCCACAGATAATATAAAAATGAATGAGCAAGGATGTTCTAATTAAGCTTTATTCATGGACACTGAAATTTAAATTTCACATAATTTTCATGCGTCATGAAATATTTTTATTTTGTTTTTCTTATAAACCATGTGGCAGGCAGAGCAATGTCCCCCACAAAGATTTCCACCCCCTAATCCCTGGAACCTGTGAATATGTTATCATACCAGGCAAAGGGGAATCAAGATTTCAAACTGAATTAATGTTGATAATCAACTGATCTTAAAACATGGCAATTATTCAAGTAGATATAATGTAAGCACAAGAGTTTTTAAAAGTGGAAGAGGGAAGCGAAAGAGAAGGTCATGGTTTTGTGATGTGAAAAAGACTCAAACTCACTATTGTTGACCTTGAAGATGGAGGAAGGCAGCCATGAACCAAGGAACATGGGTAGCTTCTAGAAGCTGGAAAGGGCAAGGAAATGGATTCTCCCCTAAAGCAGCCATAAGAGAACACAGTCCTGCCAACACCCTGATTTTGAGTTCAATGAAACTTTTTTTTAATATAACTTTTTTAAAAATTTCATTTTATGTTTAATTGGAGGATAATTTCTTTACAATATTGTGATGGCTTCTGCCATATATCAACATGAATCAGCCACAGGTATACATATATCCCCTCCTTCTTAAACCTTCCTATCACCTTCCACCCCTCTAGGTTGTCACAGAGCATCAGCTTTTGGTTTCCTGAGTCACACACCAAATACTCACTGGCTATCTATTTTACATATGGTAATGTATAATGTTTCAATGCTACTCTCTCAAATCATCCCACCCTCTCCTTCCTCCACTGTGTCCAAAAGTCTGTCCTTTATGTCTGCATCTCCTTTGCTGCCCTGCAAATAGGATCATCGGGACCATCTTTCTCGATTCCATATATATATGTCAATATACAGTATATGTCTTTCTCTTTCTGACTTACTTCATTCTGTATAATAGGCTCTAGGTTCATCTACATCATTAGAACTAACTCATCAATGAGACTTCTAACTGACATAAGTATAAGAAGTCTGTGCTATTTTAAGCCACTAAGTTTTTGGTAAATTTGTTACAATAACCACAGAAAAACAACACAACCATTAAAAAAAAAAATCTTTCTTAGCTTGCAGGTCATACAAAAATAGATGTGGCACATGGGCCACAGTTTGCTGACCTTTGGTATAAGCACTTGCTCCAGACTGCCTAGCACTGGATCCTAGTTCTGCCACTTACAAGCTGCAATTTTGGCTAGGCAGCACAACTTTCTTTTTGTATTGGTTTCCTCATAGTAAAATAATGATAGTAATAGTACTTTTGTAAGGATTTTTGTAAGGATTAAATGAAGTAAAACATGTAAAGTACTTAAAATATTACCTAACTCAAAGTAAGTATTCAGTAAATGCTATAATAATAACAATGGCAATAACAACAGAGGAGGAGATGAAACACAGCCTTCTATGAAGATTTTCACCTTATCTCAGCTTTGCTTGGAGTATGAAGTCTCTCTGACAGACCACCCTAAAAGTAACTCTTCAGTCTAGGGTAGGAAGAGAACTGCAGGATAAGTCAGTTCATCTTTTATAGGCTTTCCCCAGCCCAGCTAAGGTTTCAGCTTTCTCCAGTTGGCCAAGTCAGTGACCACTCACACATTTGGTTTCTAGTTTCCAAAAGTGTCTTGACTTCTCTTTTTGGCTGTCATCTCTAATTCTCGTTGATTGTATGGGTTTATGCTTTAAAAATGCCTTTTCTGTCATTTTAATGGGGTTTTAGGAAGAAACAGAACTGAATGAATCTGTTTTACTTACCATATTTAACTAGAAGTCTTAAATTCAATCATTCTCCTGCCTTCAAAAAATAAGGATAATTTTAACCTAACTTTTTCAAAACTAGCATATTCTCATTTTTATTAATACTGCTCCCCCAAATATGTGACATTTTACAAGAGCATTATAAGTAAAACTTTAAAGCTTCCATTAAAATAATTGACAAATTACAGCTTAACTTTAGGGCTTGCAGGTAATTTCCCAGTATTGATGGTTTGTGTTTTGAATCAATGACACATTTTTTGAAAAGTGAGCTTTGAAAAAATATGCATGTTAAAAACACTATGGAATAAGTTGTAAGTCATATGCTTTCTCTTGAATGTTTATTTTAAAAATAATTATAATTCATAACTACCAAAGCACACTAATCAGTGGATACATAAAGTTTTTGTTTATTGATGGTGATTTTATTTCCATACATTGAATGACTGGTTCTAGCAGGGATCTATATTCTTATCTTCCTAAACCATACTTTTAACCACCAAAGCATCTGCTATGCTCAAATTCATGACACTTCCCAGACATTGTTAAACTGCACCCTGAGATCTAAGTACACCATTCTACAAAAACTGCAAATCCCCTAGGAGCTAAAAAAGAAAGAATAAGACAAACAGTTATTAAAACCTGCTATGTGCAAGCCCTGTTCTGGATGATTTAAATATATACCTAACACAATCCTCAAAATAACTGGACAAGGTGGGGATCACGCCCTCATTTCATGAATAAGGAAAAGGAGGGTATAGAGAGCTTAGGAAACTCAGGACTAATAGACAGAACGTCCCAGGTAATGTGCAGAGTAATTGTATATCTCGGGTGTCATTTACAAAATATGCTATAGAACTACACAGTAGACTTCTAGTTATCCATATATATTTTCTAAACTCCAACTATTAGGCCTAATGAAAAGACAAAAATCTATATTTGAATTTTTAACAAGACTTTCTTTATATTTTTTACAGAGCCACATCTAGCTAGACAAACCAACAGAAATAGAGCTATGGAGAAAACTACAGAAGGATACACTGCAGGTAATTTATAAGCCAGGGAAGCCCAATTTACAAGCATAATGGGTAGGAACAGGCTAATGAGAGTAGAGATACAACTAATCATAACAGTAATAACAATTTTTTGAAAAGTATATATTTCATTTTTTTTAAATTATGCTTCCCTTTACTAAAGAAATTTTGAAAAATCCAATTAGAACCATATCTATTATTACAAGGTTGTCCATGTTATACTCTCAAATTTTAAAAGTGAAAGTGAAAGTCACGCAATCGTGTCCAATTCTTTGCGACCCCATGGACTGCAGTCCATGGAATTCTCCAGGCCAGAATACTGGAGTAAGTAGCCATCCACTTCTCCAGGGGATCTTCCCAACCCAGGGATCGAACCCAGGTCTCCTGCACTGCAGGCGGATTCTTTACCAAATGAAAAAAAAAAAAGGAAACTGTAAATTCTCTATTATAAAAACAAAATGTTTTACTCTGTGTGTGTATGTATATATAATATATTAATAAAGGGGAAGGTGTAGAAGGCCAAAAGTCAACCTAATCTTGACTTGGGTCACCTGAAGGTGACTGCATGTTTGCATGCTCAATCACTTCAGTCGTGTCCAACTCTCTGTGACCCCACAGACCGCAGCTTGCCCGCTCCTCTGTCCAAGGGATTTTCCCAGCAAGAATACTGGAGTGTCAAACCCACGTCTCCTGCACTGCCAGCATAGTCTTTGCCCACTGAGCCACCTGGGAAGCCCTGGAGGTGACTGGAGACATTTAAAGATTTGTGGAACACTGGACTCAAGCCACTACTGGTGACTTTATTTTTCATATTCTTTCTCCTTCACACCTGTTCTCTTATTCACCAGGGGCTTATTTGCTCAGAAGCTTATCTCTTGGTGTGATCACTAGTCCTTGCCCCACCTTTCTCTGAACCAAACCAACTTTCTCTAGCATGGCTGAGAGAATGTGGGCACTGACCAACCACCAAGCTGGAGAAATGTCTCTGCAGCGTCTCACAGGCTTGAGGCTTTCCTGGTAAGGGGTTGTAGTGTGTGGTCATGTTTCTAAAAGGGACAGCCCCAGAATCCGGACTGGGGTTGCAGGCCAAAGGAGCAGTAGGAGGTAGTCAGATGGAGAGTGGGTCAAGTTTCTGGTAGTACCCTATTGCCAAATCAAACTTCAAATATTATTCCCTCCCATCACCTGTTCTAGGGAAGGCAAAACTCCATGAATATAATGGGTCCTCATTTTCCTGCTACAATCTTAGTCTACAAATAATGGTTGCAATACAAGGAAGCACACCATGTTCTTTTGGTAAAGAATTTGGCATATTGTCAATTCTTGATAGATACTAAAGAACACTAACACTGCTTCCAGCAAAATATGTTCCAAGAGTTCAGCAGGTTTTTTTATGTGAATGGAAGTCATCACTGGGTACTCATAAGACTATCCAAGCTGGAATATTTTAAACGCCAGAAATTATACTTGAGAGAGACATGAAACATCGTTTTAAAATCCATCTATATTAATACAGATTATGTGTTTCTACATCATTAAAAATACATCAAAAATTATGTATTTGTGGACCTCAATAGCTCCCATTCTCCCTCTCATATCTCTAACTTACTATGTTTTCATATAACATAGATAGTTCTTTATGCTACTATTTTTAATGACTTCTTAGAAATAAACTGACAATGTTAATAAACAAGTAAAATATATATATTTATATACTTTATAAGTATGTATATTTATATACTGTATAAGTACTGTATGTTTTATATATTTATATACTGTATAAGTATGTCAGGTGAGGATCAGCACTATGGAAGAAAATAAGAGGGAGAGAGAGTGCCACTGGTGGGGTGAAGGCTGCAATTGTATACAGTGTGGAGTCAAGGAAGGCCTTGCTGAAAAGACAGCATTTGAGCAAAGTGCTGAAAAAGGTGAAGGGTGAAAGTCATGTGAACACCTAAGAGAAGAATGTGGAGCCTGGAGGTTCAGCATCTGCAGGGGTCCTGAGTCTGGCGGCACGCTGTTACCTCTCCAACAGCATCTCCCTATACTCTGCACCTCCCTCACTTCCTGCCAACTGAACACTGGCCTCCTTGCTGCTGCTCACATGCAAGCTGGTGAATGGAGAGTGAGGAACTGGGGAGGCAGCACAGACCAGGAGAAGCTCCTCTGAAGTGGCCTTCCTCTCAATTTAAAAACAACCCAGCATCAAATGACTTGACAGCGATGCTGGGCAAACACACACTCCTCTTGAGCAACAATGTCCAACAGAACTTTCTGCAATGATGAGAATGTTCTCCATCTGTGCTGTCCAATAAGTGGCTAGTATGGCTGAGGAACTGAAATTTTAATTTTGTCTTTTTTTAATTATTTTTAAATTGAAATAGTCAAATGTAGCTAGTGGCTATACTAGCAGCCAGCAAATTTCTAGAATAAAGGTAGGCCTTGGGAATACAGAAATTTATCACTGACAGACACTTTACTTCTAAGAAAAGAGATACATTTCATTTAATTTGCTGAAGTTCAAGTTGGTCTAATGAGAATTCCATGATAAAATATAGCAATTATGATAGCTTTACTTGTCACAAAACATATGTATGAAGCATTATTTGCCACGTAATTCTTTGGCTACTGTGTGGGAAAAATTACTGTTATTAGCTTTTCTTATCTCAGCTTTAGTGTTTCCCTCTACATGATTTATTATTGCTGAAGTAATAATTAAGAATTTTTAAAATCTATTTTTAATCGAACTGGGTTTCCTAACAAGTTTTTTTCCCTCTTTATTTGATATTTCTTCAGGTGACACATACACATGCAAATTTACGAATATGAAGAAATGTAATGAATATGATGTGGTAAAATAAGCTCTATATTCAATGTATTATTAAATTTTAACTAAACAGAATAAAAGATTCTGATTAGAACAATGGCTTAAAAGATTTTCTTTTCTACAAAATAGGAAACATGAGATATACTAATTATTTTAAGAGAGATGCAAGGCTAACCTTTAAAAACTATATTCAACTTAGAAACTATGGTTTCTAAAAAAAAGGCATGTACTGTGCTTAGTCGCTCAGTTGTGTCTGACTCTTTGCAACCCTATGGACTATTGCTCTCCAGGCTCCTCTGTCCATGGAGATTCTCCAGGCAAGAATACTGGAGCGGGTTGCCATGCCCTCTTCCAGGGGATCTTCCCAACCCCAGGATCGAACCCAGGTCTCCCACATTGCAGGCAGATTCTTTAATGTCTGAGCCACCAGAGAAGCCCATGAAAAGCATGTGTATGTGTATATACACACATATATGTGTATGTATGCATATATACATACACACACACTAAACACATCACTATTAAAACTAGTCAAGCAAACTTTTACATTTTCTATGTTAAATCAACAGCACTCAGAGACGATGAAAGCCAGTTACTAAAAAATTTATTGCTTAGTTAAAACTCAGTTTACAATTCAAAGGATTTTTAAAATCTCTGAGCTGTTATGAAGCTTTATGGGGTTTATAGTGGAGATGAAAACAGAAATAAAAAGATCTGACAAACAGAAAATGCCAAAGATATTTCCAGCATTATCAACATGGATTCTTTTTTCTCTATCATTACTTTTTACCTATTCCCAAAAAACTGACTTTAACTCCATCTGCCTGAAAAGACAACTGTTTCTTGGGGTCCCTTTCAAAATGAAAGTGCTTGATGGGCAATTTTATTTGAAAGAATATTATTTTTATAATTGTTAAAAATAAAAAGAATGTAAACTCTATGAAGGCAGGAATTTTGGATCATCTACAGTAGTTCCAGTCTTCAGAATAGTGCCTGAATATAGCACAGACAATAAATATTTATTGAATTAATAATTTTACCAGCACCTTTTATTAAAATAAGATAATCAACTTTTACTGTAACATTAGTGTAGATTTTCATTTTAACATTGGTAATCTAGAATAACTCCAGTTAAAAATTCTTGTTTTACCATCTATACATGCAACAAACCTCTTTTCAAAGCTTATTGGTAATACACAGAATTAGCCAAAGACTATTCATTATTTTATTCATTCTTTCTGTGGCTATAGAATTCTATGATCCCTTTCAATTCCAAAATTTATTTTATTCTAATAATGACTTAAAACGGAAAAAAAAATCTGAAACTTATTCAAATGGAATGTCATGGAATGTCAAACTATTATTTAAATTACTACAGAAGTAACTGCTCAACAACTTATGGATCACCCTGGTTATTTCATGGTTTTCTCACCTCTTTTAAAGGGTATTTCTAGTTCTCTGCTTAGTCTTGGTTTTATATCACTGTCAAATTCTTCACTTTCAAATCCAAGTATATTGAAATGTCATGAAATAAACTATACTATATTTTTTATATTTTATACCAAAAGATTGAGTTTATGTTAAAAACAAAATCTAATACACATTGGAAAACACTGAGTTGGAATGTTTGCTAAAATGCTGTTTACTGCAGACGCCCAATGTTTTATCAACTAACACTGAAGTTTAAATTAGGGCTAAACTCAGGAAATTGACCTTCATAATATTTTAACATGATGTTTGTCTTTTTAAGGTGGCTTTCTTCTCAGAAAAGAGGACTTAAATATCCTTGACTTACTGTCAAATTTCGGTCCCAGATCTGTATGCTTCCATTCTGACAAGCAGCTGCTATGAGGCTTCCGTCTCTACTATATGTGCACGTGGTAGGAATTACTTTTTTACCCTGCATCGTCCGCGGTTTAAACACACTTTTTTGCTTCTTTGGATTTTCAACTTCCCAGGTCCTCACAGTCCTTAAAAAAAGAAAAAAAGGGAGATTTTCATTTATAAAAAAGAAAGGATTTTAAAATACAAAAGAGTTCACAAAGACTGCTTGACCTTTTAAGCATATAAATCTAATTAATGTTTTTTACATTTTTTAAATAAAATGTGCAGTATGTAAATGAGTTTTCCCACTGCAATAAAGTCAACCATCCAAATTGTGCTGTCATGAAATCAAAGCCCAAGTGCAAATTCGACTTCAAATGTCAGAGTTCTTAGTTCTGACCCTCTAAAGCAGTAGTTTCCAAACAACTGACTATACACTCTGATCAGCAGAACTGCTGAACATTATATATACCCACTACATATATAGGTAATTTCTAAATTACATGTGGTAATATACTGTTATATAACACACACCAGAAAATATACTGAAAAAAACTGGTCAGTAAAAAAGAATGATGTGGGACTTCCCTGGCCAAAACAGTAAAAGATAATTTAAAAGAACAGTGGGATAAATATAAATATAAAAACAAATACAACATGGTGGGTTTAAATCCAACCTCATCAATAACTGGAAATTCCATCACATTAATTGGAAATGGCATAAAAACTCTAATTAAAAGGAAAAGACTGTCAGATTGGATTAGATAAAATCAAAATTCAGCAGAGTCTGTATTTTTATATATAGAAAGATATAAAAATGTGTGTTTATATATAAAAAACACACAAAAATCTTTAAATATAAAGCCTTATTAACCATGTTGGAGAAGGCAATGGCACCCCATTCCAGTACTCTTGCCTGGAAAATCCCATGGATGGAGGAGCCTGGTAGGCTGCAGTCCATGGGGTCGCTAAGAGTCGGACCCGACTGAGCGACTTCACTTTCACTTTTCACTTTCATGCACTGGAGAAGGAAATGGCAACCCACTCCAGTGTTCTTGCCTGGAGAATCCCAGGGACAGGGGAGCCTGGTGGGCTGCCGTCTATGGGGTCGCGCAGTCGGACTCGACTGAAGCAACTTAGCAGCAGCAGCATTAGTCATTTAACAGTAAAAGGATGGAAAAAAGATGTGCTATAACATAATCAAAAGAAAGCTAGAATGAGTATATTAATGTCAAAGTGAACTTGAAAACAATGAATAAAACTAGAGACAAAGAGGAAATTTTCATTATGAGAAAGAGTCAAAAGATCAAGAAGATATAAAATATAAAATATTAAGAAAATATAAGAATATGAAATATTAAGAAGATATAAGAATCCTAAATGCATATCTCCTTAATAACAGAGCTTTAAAATGTGAAAGCAAGCTTAATAGAAATAAAAGAAATACCAAATCCATACTTAACAGCTGTACACTTCAACACTCCTCTCAGTGACTAATAGAACAAGTAGACCTCCCCCCACCTCAAAAAGAAAAAACCAGTAAGACTACAGAAGACCTGGAGAAGGCAATGGCACCCCACTCCAGTACTGTTGCCCGGAAAATCCCATGGATGGAGGAGCCTGGTAGGCTACAGTCCATGGGGTCGCTAAGAGTCAGACACGACTGAGCGACTTCACTTTCACTTTCCACTTTCATGTATTGGAGAAGGAAATGGCAACCCACTCCAGTGTTCTTGCCTGGAGAATCCCATGGACGGAGAAGCCTGGTGGGCTGCAGTCCACGGGGTCGCACAGAGTCGGACACGACTGAAGCAACTTAGCAGCAGCAGCACAGAAGACCTCAGAAATTCTACCAGACAAGTTGAGCTAATTAATATTTATATAACACTTCACCCAACAACTGGACGTGTATTCTTTTACACACTGAACATTCACTAAGACAGACCACATTCTGAGCCATTAAAACAAATCTAAATACACTAAAATGAAAGAAATCATAAAAGTATATACATTGTCCAAAAAATGAAACTAAATAAATGATCAATACAGAACTGTATCTGGAAATGTATCTCTTCCAAAACATTCAGAAATTAATAAATACAATTCTAAATAATCCATGAGTCAAAATTTCATAAGGAATATTAGATAATACTCTGACTTCAAAAAACATGAAAATACAATATATCGAAATTCATGGTATTTGACTAAGACTGAGCACAGAGGAAAAGAAAAAAAGACGTGCCTCAAATCAATGACCTAAAATTCAAACTAGATAAAAGGAGAGAATATTAAAACTAAAACTAGCAGAAGGGAGGAAATGAGAATACAAATGAATAAAACAGAAAACCACAAATCAGTAGAGAAACCAAAAGCTGGTTATTTGAGAAGATCAATAAAATTAAAGAATTTCTAGGTGGAATGATTAAAAAGCAGAAATTGGAGACAACCTCAAACACCAGTATTTTGAATGAAAGAAAAGATATAACTGTAGAACTTATCAACATTCAAAGAATAATAGGGAAATTTTATGAATGAATTTACATAAATAAATTCAATAATTTAGATCAAATGGACAAATTTCCTTAAAAGACAAACCACAAAGGTTCACTCAATAAGAAATAATATCTAGAATATTCCTATATGATTAAAAAAACTAAGTACATAAGCTGAAAATCTTTGCACTAAGAATGACTTCACTGTTGAATTCTATCAAACATTTAAGAAAGAAATTAACACCTTAAGAAAGAAAAGGCCATCTACTGAATAGGAAAAAGTTTTTGCAAAGATGTATCTGATAAGGGATTAATATTCAAAATACACAAAGAACTCATGCAACTCAATTCTGAAAAAACAAATAACCTGATTAAAAAATGGGAAGAAGATATGAATAGACATTTTTCCAAAGAAATATAGATGTCCAACAGAGAAATGAAGAGATGCTCATCATCAGGGAAATGCAAATCAAAACCACAATAAGATATTACCTCACACCTATCAGAATGGCTATCATCAAAAAGACAACAAGGGCTTCCCTGGTGGCTCAGTGGTAAAGAAGCTGTCTGCCAGTGCAGGAGACGCAGGTTCAATCCCTGATCCAGGAAGATCCCACATGACACAGGACTACTAAGCCTGTGTGCCACAACTACTGAGCCTGTGTGCTACAGTCTGGGAGTAGCAACTATGGAGCCCACAAGCCCTAGGGCCTGTGTTCCACAAAAAAAAAGCCACTGCAACAGGAAGCTGCACACCACAACTAGAGAATAGCCCCCGCTCGCTGCAACTAGAGAAAGCCCACACAACAGTGAGATGAAGACCCAGCACAGCCAAAGATAAGTGAACATTAAAAAAATAATAACAGCAAGTGTTGGCAAGGATGTAGAGGAAAAGGAATCCTTTTGCGGTGTTGGCGGGAATGTAAACTGGTGCAGCCACTGTGGAAAACAGTATGGAGATTCCTCAAAACATTAAAAACAGAACTACCATAGAATCCATCAATTCCACTCCTGGGTATTTATCTGAAGAAAAAGAAAACGCTAACTTGAAAAGAGATATGCACTCTTACGTTCCCATTGGTCACGTATGGTTGTGAGAGCTGAACTGTAAAGCAGGCAGAACACCAAAGAACTGATGCCTTCCAACTTTGGTGCTGAAGAAGACTCCTGAAAGTTCCTTGGACAGCAAAGAGATCAAACCAGTCACTCTCAAGGCATATCAACCCTGAATATTACTTGGAAGGACTGATGCTAAAGCTGAAGCTACAGTATTTTGTTCATCTGATGCAAACAGCCAACTCACTGCGAAGTCCCTGGTGCTGGGAAAGATTGAGGGCAGAAAGAGAAGAGGGTGTCAGAGGATGAGATGGCTGGATGGCATCACCGATACAATGGACATGAACTTGGGCAAACTTCGGGAGATGGTTAGGGACAGGGAGGCCTCGTGTGCTGCAATCCATGGGTCACAAAGAATTGGACACAACTGGGTGACTGAACAACAACAATGTTCACTGCAGCATTATCTACAATTGACAAGATATGGAAACAACCCAAGTGCCCATCAACAGATGAATGGATGAAGAAAATATGTGTAAACACACATATACATACATACATACAATGGAACATTACACACATACTCACACATATATACACAAACATACATACAGTGGAACATTACACATACACACACACACACACACATATACATACATACAACGGGAACATTACTCAGCCGTGAAAAAAAAAAGAAATCTTGCCATTTGCAACAGCGTGAATGGACCTAGAGGACACTATACTAAGTGAAATAAGTTAGACAGAGAAAGACAAACACTGTATGATTTCACTTACATGTGGAACTTAAAAAACAAAACAAATAAACAAACGCAACAAAACAGAAACAGAGTCATAATACAGAGAAGAAACCGGTGTTTGCCGGAGGGGAGGAAGTGGGGGTAGGAGACAAACAGGTGGGGGAGATTAAGAGATACAAACTTCCTAAGTCAGAAAGAGAAAGAAATATACCATATGCTATCATTTTATGTAGAATCTAAAATATGACACAAATGAACTTACCTACAAATCAGAAACAGACTCACAGGCACAGCCAACAGACTTGTGGTTGATGGATGAGCAGATGCAAACTACTATACAGAGAATAGATAAACAACAAGGTCTACTGTATAGGACGGGGAACTATATTCAATATCCTATGATAAACTATAATGGAAAAGAGTAAGTATGTATATATGTGTAAAACTGAATCATGTTGCTGTACAGCAGAAATTAACACTGTAAATCAACTATACGTCAATAAAATAAATCTAAAAGAATTTTCAAAGATACACACTTCCAGTTGCAAAATAAATGAATCACGAGTATGAAATGTGCAGTCTAGGTAATACAGTCAATAATTAGACAATATCATTGTATGGTGACAGATGTTAACTAGACTTATCCTGATGATCATTTTGAAATATATAGAAATATTAAATCACTACATTGTGTAGCAGGAACTAATATAATGTTGTAGCAAATTATACTTAAAAAATAAACAAACTAATAGAGCTAGAACAGATTTACGGTTACCAGAGGGGGCAAAGGGTGGGGAGGAGTGGGTGGAGAAACTGGATGAAGACAGTCAAAAGGTACAAACTTTCAGCTGTAAGATAAACTAAGCTCTAGGGAGGCAGTGTACAAGACGATATATACAATTAAAACTGTGGTTGTTAAGAGAGTAAATTCTAAGTGTTCTCGTCACAAGGAAAAAACGTATTTTCTATTTCTTTAATTTTGCATCTACATGAGATGATGAATATTCACTAATTGATTACTGTAGTAATCATTTCATGATGCATGTAAGTCAAATCAACATGCTGTACTCCTCAGACTTACACAATGTTTCATACCAATTATATCTCAAAACTGAAAAAAAAAAAATAATCTGATATTGAGCCAAAGAGGAAGGGAGGGAGGGAGGGAGGGAGAGAAGGAGGGAAGAAGGAAGCCAAGTCTATATAAACTCTTCCAGAAAACAGAAAAGGGAATACTTCTCAACTCACTCTATATGGCCCTGATGCCAAAACCAAAGTCACTACAAGAAAACTATAGATTCCTAGTGAACACAGACACAAAAATCCTTAACAAAATAGCAGTGTACAAAACTAATACCATGTCATGATTAAGTGTTATTTAACCCAGGAATGAAAAGGAAGATGGAAAGGACTGAAAATTAAACCATATAATACACATATCAAAAGACTAAGAAAAAGATATCAGATCATCCCAACTGATGTAAAATAAGCTTTTTTTCCTTTTTATTTTTTTTTTATTGTTTTTTAAAATTTATTTATTTTAATTGGAGGCTAATTACAACATTATAGTGGTTTTGCCATAAAAATTCAACATCCACTTGTGATAAAACAAAAGAAAAAAGAACCTCTCAGTAATCTCAAAATAGAATGGAACTTGCTCAACCTGAGAGAGGACATTTATGAAAAACTTACAGATAATATGCTTCCCTGGTAGTTCAGGTGGTAAATAATCTGCCTGCAATGCAGGAGACCCGGGTTTGATCCCTGGGTTAGGAAGATCCCCTAGAGAAGGGAATAGCTACCCACTCCAGTATGCTTGCCTGGAGAATTCCATGGACAGAGGAGCCTGGTGGGCTACAGTCCATGGAGTTGCAAAGAGACAGACAGGATGGCACAACTAACACTTTTACTTTCACTTTCACAGGTTAATATACTTAATGGGGAAAGGCTGGAGAATAAAGCAGTGATCTCAAACCCTCACCATTTCTTTATCCTAGAGTTGCCTGCCAGTGCAATAAGGTAGATAAAAGAAATTAAAGGCTTACAGACTGGAAACAAGAAATAAAAATGTCTTTATTAGGATACCACATGATCATCTATATAGATAATCCAAAGAATCTACAAAAATGCTGTTGCTAAGTCACATCAGTCGTGTCTGACTCTGTGTGACCCCATAGACGGCAGCCCACCAGGCTCCCCTGTCCCTGGGATTCTCCAGGCAAGAACACTAGAGTGGGTTGCCATTTCCTTCTCCAATGTAGGAAAGTGAAAAGTGAAAGTGAAGTCGCTCAGTCATGTCTGACTCTTCACGACCCCATGGACTGCAGCCCACCAGGCTTCTCTGTCCATGGGATTTCTCAGGCAAGAGTACTGGAGTGGGTTGCCATTGCCTTCTCCACAAAATTGCTACTAGAACTAATAAGTGAGTTTAACAGTGTCACAGGATACAAGATAAATAATCATAAATCAATTTTATTTCTATTGACTAGCAACAAACAACTGGATACTGAAATTATGACATAATATTTATAACAGCAAGAATAAACATGGAATCTGTCAAGAATGTGTAGTATCTGTACACTAAAAACCATAAAACATTTCTGAGAGAAACAAGAAGATCAATACAAACAAGAAGATACACTGTATTAATGGAGTCAACACTGTTCAGATTTCATTTGTGCCCAAATTAATTTTTAAATTCAATACAATCTCAATTAAAATTCCAGCAGAGTCTCCTTGGAATTAAAACTGAGTAAGCTGACTCTAAAACTTACACGGAAATGTAAACAACTTGGAACATCCCCAACAATTTTGAAAAAGATGTAAACTAATTCTACCCAGATTCACACACTGCCTTCTAATTCTAATTCCCACATTATAACACCAATCACATAAGTTGCAACTACACATATTGACATCTATTTTTTATCCAAGAAGAGCTCCTTTAGAGTAAAGGCTCTGTTTTTTCTTTGTTTGTTTTAAATCTTTTTATGTCTTTCTTTGTTGCTTACTTGTTAAAGTGGAAGTGAAGTCGCTCAGTCGTATCCGACTCTTTGCGACCCGTGGACTGTAGCCCACAAAGCTCCTCTGTCCATGGGATCCTCCAGGCAAGAATACTGGAGTGGGTTGCCATTTCCTTCTCCAGGGGATCTTCCCGACCCAGGGATCGAACCCAGGTCTCCCTCATTGCAGGCAGACGCTTTAACCTCTGCGCCACCAGGGAAGCCCAGTCCTGGCCAATTCTTTGTGACCCCATGGACTACAGCCCACCAGGCTCCTCTGTCCATGGGATTTCCCAGGAAAGAATACTGGAATGGGTTGCCATTTCCTTCTCCAAACAAATGTCTAGGTTCTATCAAATATCTTGAACACAACAGGAACATAATACATACCAGGTCCTCAATAATTAATGTAAGAAATTCACTCCCTATCTAAGCATTTCAGGCATCAATTTTAATCGAGGTATAACCAATATACAATGAAATGTAACTGACATTTGTATAGGTTTCAAGTAGCCAGCATTTGCTGTCAAATATTTAGGATTTATTCCAAATAAAGGTTTTTGTTTTTTTTTAAATAACCTATGCATGTCTTCTCCCTAAGAGTTTCTTGGGAACTTAATTAACTATTTAGCATTACCAAACCCTAGTTTTCAGAGCTGTTGAACCCAGTGCCTAAAATAAGACTGCATCCACTAAATTTTAGGAACTACCAATCAGCAAAATGTAAGCTCAAATAAGAGTTTGGGAACAGTACACAGGGAACAATAGAAAGGCACTCTGCAACTTCAGGATATAAAGCAACCCAGAGGAAGATCCAGGATACTTAACTTTAGTGTTACAAAACACTGCAACAGCTAGAAGCTATCAGCAGTGTGACAGATACTGTTAGATACATAACCCAACATCCATTCTCTTTTCTTCTCCAAGTCTGCAATTTCCAGCCTCTTGTAGATACATGTGATGAAATATGGCAATTATACTTTGACCAACATGGTATAAATGGAAGGGTATTAAAGAATTCTGGAAAAGTCTCTAAAGGAAGGTTGCAGACCCTTCTTCACCTCTTCTTGCTTACTACTTCCTCTGCCATAGAGGATATGATTCTGGACTCAAGCAGCATCTTAAAGCAACAAACAGAAGGCCCTGGTCCTTGATGACATTAGAGACACCACATCAACACTGGAGTGCCTATGTCTAGACTTCTGATGGGTAGATAGACAGGCAGTAAGATAGGTAAAGTTTATTGGGGCCTAACATACTTACAATGAAATTCTTCTTTTTAAATGTGCAGTACTGTGACTTTTGACAAATGAATAGTTCTACCACTCCAAAAGCTTATCTTGTGTTGCCTCTTTATAGAAAATGCTTCACAACCCCAGCTTCAACAACTGGCAACTATTAACTGCTTTTGTTTCCCGATAGTTAAGCTTTTCCAGTACTACAGTGGTAAAGAACCTGCCTGTCAATGCAGGAGACTTAAGAGACACGGGTTCGATCCTTCGGTCAGGAAGATCCCCTGGAAGAGGGCAAATGGCAACCCACTCCAGTATTCTTGACCAGAGAATCCCATGGACAGAGGAGCCTGGCGGGCTACAGTGCACGGGGTCTCAAAGAGCTGGACACGACTGAATGCACTTAGCACACATGCATACCGTACGAAGCCTTTTGAGCCTTGCTTCTTTAACTTAGAATCTAAGTTGTTGTATCTAAGTCGTTGTTGTATGTATCAGCTGTTGTTGTTTAGTCACTAAGTTGTATCCAACTCTTTTGTGACCCCATGGATTGTACCCGGCCAGACTCCTCTGTCTGAGGGATTCTCTGGGCAAGAATAGTGGAGTGGGTTGCCATTTCCTTCTTCAGGGGATCTTCCTGACCCAGGTGTCGAACCCGTGTCTCCTGCGTTGGTAGGTGGATACTTTACCATTGAGCCACCAGGGAAGCCTGTATATGTCAGTAGTCCATTCCTTTTTGTTGCTGAATAACATTCCACTATATGGATATACCACATTTTGTTTATCCACTTGCCAAATTCAGGATAGTGGGTTGTTTCCAGCTTGAGATGATTATAAATAAAGCACTACAAATATTGCTTTGTGGATTTCTGGCTTTTTTTGTGTTGGTAAAAATAAGTCATTATTTCTCTTGGCTAAATACTTAAAAATGAAATTGACGGTCATATGGGAAATGTATGCTTAACTTTATAAGAAACTCCAAAACTGATTACAAAGTGGTTGTTCCATTCTGCACTCCTATCAGCAAGTATAAGAGTTCCAATCACTTCATATTCTTGACAGCAATTGTAGTATCAGCTTTTTTTTTAAGCCATTCTAACAGGTATGCATTGGAACTGTGACTTTAATTTACATTCCCTAAATGACTAATGATATTGAAGATCTTTCCTTGTACTATTTGCCTTCCATGTCTCTTCTTCAGTGAAGTGTCTCTTATTTAGTTGTTTATTTTCTACTACTTTCTTTTTTGAGAGTTCTTTAGATATTCCGGGAAGATCCCCTGGAGAAGGAAACGGCAACCCACTCCAGTATTCATGCCTGGAAAATCCCATGGAACAAGGAGCCTGGTGAGCTACAATCCATGGGGTCGCAAAGAGTCGGACACGACTGAGCGACTTCTGTGTGTGTGTGTGTGTTTAGATATTCCGGATATAAGTTCTTTATCAGACATATGTTTGGCAAATATTTTTCAAGTCTGAAGCTTGCTTTTTCATTTTAAAAGTCTTTCAAATATAGGTGTTTTAAATTCTGATGAACTCCTATTTAGCAATTTTTAAATATTACATCTAAAAAATCTTTGCCTAACCCAAGGTCATAGAAGTTCTGTTTTCTCCTAGAAATTTTACAGTTTTAAGTTTTACAATTAGTCTATGATCTATTTGAATTATTATTACATGTGGGATGAAGTCAAGGCTCTTTTTTTAACACATGGATATCTAATTATTCCAATACCATTTTTATCTGAGCATTATAATACCTTCACCTCCACATGAATGTATTCTATATTGTTTACCTATCTCTGCTCAGTATGTTTACCACAGTTAATATGTACAAAAAGTTGAGAAATATCTGGTGTGCCTTTTCTTTCTACCCTAAACTCTTCAACACTAGGGATAAATTATGACAGTTTCTCTTTTTTTAATAACTGAACATCTCCAAAAGTCAGATGATCATTTAGAACTATGATATGAACGACCCCACACAAATACTATAAAGTATCATTATCTGGCTTGTTTAAAGTTCATCTCTAAAACTGGGATAATAATACCAACAATGAGGGGTTGTGAGGATTAAATGAGATTAGGGATGTAAACATTATCTGGGACAGTATTTGGAATACAGTAGGCACTCAATAAATACTGGTTTGTTTCTGCTCTTCCTCTTAGACCATAAATAAAGCCTTAAGCTAATAAACCCAACAACTAAGTATGTTCCATTTATTTCAGTGGTTTATTAACAGTTTGAGCTAGTCATCAAAATAACAGAACAAAAAAGCAGCTAACCTAGCATATAGATATATGAAAAATAAATTTACATAGCATCTGATGGTGACTAATTACAGTATGGTTTTATGGCTCTGATTCTCTGAATCTATGCCTGAAAAAATGGATGTTAAAGTGCTAGGCCATTAGGTATCTGTCAAAACATTTTATGCTGAAGAACACATATTTTGAAACTTGGAGTGAGATCTGGTCTTGTAAAATTAAAACTGTGTTTCATAAAAATAGATTTAAAAATAGAAGAAGGATCTGCATGGGCCTTTCTGGACACAAAATGAAAACACCCAGAAGACAAGAAAAAGACACAGGTGGGGTCATTACACTGCCCCAGGCACAAATGCTTTCTATCTTAAAATTTTGAATCCTTTCCAAATACAAGTTCTAAACTTTCTGGCATCTGCTGCATAAATGCATCACAGCATTTGGCAGAAATCAAGGGAAGCATTAATTTTGCATGGAAATCACTTAAGATATCTTGGTTTAATTTTTCTCAAAAGACTACACAAGCAACTACTTGAGTGATGTAAGAGTCTGAAACTTGTGGGCTCTCTTGGCAGAACAAATCCAACAAGAAAAACCTTCTTTTTTTTAAGGTATTATCCCACAGAAATGGGGAAAATGTTTTAACTTCTATATAAACCCATGATAATCTTTATAAACTACACATAAGTCACATTATGCACACAAAGTAATTGCAATAAAAATACAGCTGCATTTAGAAGAAATGTATTTGTGTTAATGTTCTATACTTATAATTATTAAAATTAGGTCTTATGAAATCTAGACTTAGAATAAGGAGTAAATACAGTAATAAATAACCACTTACACCCTTACATTTATGACCAATTGATTTTCAACAAATATGCCTAAACAATTTCAGGGAAAAAGAATGGTCTTTTCAAAAATTGATGCTGAAACAGCTAAATACCCACATGCAAAAAAGATAACCGAGGACCTTCATGTCACATCATACAAAAACTAACTTAAAATGGATCATAGACATAAATGTAAAACTATAACAAACACGACATTAGATTAGGGTATGGTTTCTCAGATACACCAAAAGCATGAATGATAAAAGGAAATAAAAAGATAAATTAACATCATCAAAATTAAAAATTTACAAGTTTCAAAAGATACTATGAACAAAGTGTAAGACAAGACATAAACTTGGAGAAATTATCTGTAGATCATATATCTGATAAGAGACTGGTGTTAAGAATACTTAATGAATTTTTACAATACAATAAAAAAAAATTAATGACCCTCATGTACAATGTTTCGGCGACAATTCAGTGTAACTGATAAAATGTATAGCCTACCAAAAAAAAAAAGAATGATGAGTGATCTTTTTTTTAAATGGGTAAAAGATGTGAATACATATTTCACTAAAGAATATATACAAATGTCCAATAAGCACATAAAAAGAAGCCTGACATCATTTATTAGGAAAATGCAAATCAAAATCACAAGATACCACTTTATATTCCATAATTAAAAGACATATAATAATAAGTGTTGGTGATGAAGCAAAGAAACTGGAACCTTCATATTTACTGGTAGGAATGTAAAATGGGTAGAGTCAGTTTGAAAAACAGTTTGCCATATTGTAAAATAGTAAACAGATTTACCACCTAACTTGGCAATTCCACTCCTGGGAACTGAAAACATATCCTATCCAAAAACTTTCACATGAATCTTCACAGAAGCATTATTTTTAACAGCCCAAAAATGGAAACAACCCTAATGTCCATCAACTAATGAATGGATAAACAAAATGTAAAACTGTCAAACAATGGAAAATTACTTGTTTGGCAATAAAAAAAATAAAAAGGAGTGATACATACTATAGTACATGATTTTCTCGAGGTTTCCATTAACAATAACTTGGCTTCCCAAGCGGCACTAGTGGTATAGAATCTGTCTGCCCATGCAGGAGACGCAAGAGATGCAGGTTTGATGCCTGGATTGGGAAGATCCCCTAGAAGAGGAAGTAACAACCCTCACCAGTTTTCTTGCCTGGAGAATCCCATGGACAGAGGAGCTTGGTGGGCTGTACAGTCCATGGCGTCGCAGACAGCCAACATGACTGAGCACGAGCAAACACAGAGCTAGAGGTACGAATGGTGAATGACTAAACGTAGATTCTCGTAAGGGTGATGGAAATATTATAAATTAGAATGTCATGGTGGTTACCCAACTCTATAAATACACTAAAAATCACTTAATGGCCCCATCATCTTTGAGTTTCAGGTGCTTAACGTCTCATTAAATTCCTAGAACCACCACCAACAATCAAACATTTCTGAGAACCACTTTCATAAATCTCAGATGAGGAAGTCAATCAAATGAAATTGGAAGAGATTCTCAATTTAAAATATATGCCAAACTGTAAAGCAATTATCCTTCAATAAAAAATAAATTAATATATATATGTACCAAAATACTTATTAGGCAAAAATTAGGCCATGCTATTATACATCAAATAAGAACTCAGAAGCTCTTTACAAAGCACTTTTAAAATCTTTCATTAAATCAAACAACAAGAGAGATCCGGGTCTAATATGTAGGTTAAGAAGCAAAGGATCCTGAATTACACGGAGTTCTAGTTCAAGTGCACTGCCGGATCACTGTAGGTGAAGTAGTACTCAAGAGCTTCCCACTGATGTTAAATTAAAACCGTATAAATATCAAATATCAAATGTTCAGCTGCTCAGAAGTTTGTGTACCAACAGAAACTACAGATATACAATATGTCTCCAAAAACTCAAACAGGGGCTCTGTATCAACCAAGAAGGGTGGAATAGAGAGGGAGATGGGAGGGAGGGGATATATGTATTACATATGGCTGATTCATGTTGAGGTTTGACAGAAAACAACAAAATTCTGTAAAGCAATTATCCTTCAGTTAAATAAATAAAAGAAAATACAGATATACAATATATATCAATATTTTATATATAATATATATTGAGAAGTTCATATCTATTTCTCAATGTGAAGTGAAGAGAAGTAGCTCAGTCATGTCCAACTCTTTGCGACCCCATGGACTGTAGCCTACCAGGCTCCTTCATCCATGGGATTTTCCAGGCAAGAATACTGGAGTGGCTTGCCATTTCCTTGTCCAGGAGAACTTCCCGACCCAGGGATCGAACCCAGGTCTTCCACATTATAGGCAGACGCTTTACTGTCTGAGCCACCAGGGAAGTCCATCTTTTTCTCAATATGTAATACTAAATATAATAATAGGGAAGGAGAAAAAGGGAAGGGAAAAAGGAAAAGAAAACTGTATATTCAGATGTATACCCAAACATGTTAAGGCAGTAGGTTCCTTTTTTTCTCTCAAGTCCTTTTATTTTAATATCAAGAAACTCATGAGAAAAGTAGTGTAATGTTTTAAGAGAACACCCATAGGTAGATGCTGAGAACTGTTCTGCTCAGAGTTATGACAAAAATGTTTCACAGGTTATTTCAAAAGAATACATGGAGATTTTCCTACACCTTCTAATATGCCAAATTAAAATCTTCTAAATAGATACTCATTTCAACTCCTTTTATTCTCTTAATATCTAGCATCATATTGTACATATCATAGGCTTTCAATAAAATTAAAATCCTATGGCAGATATATCTAAGTAATATATATTTATATAATAAAATATGCACATATTTACAATAGATATTGTCATTATATTTCACTACTACTCTATGTTTGAGTTTTCTTTTTTTTTAATTTAGAAATAGTACATTCATTGTTAACTTTCATTGTTTAACTTGAATTCCCTTAAATCTTCTTCAACATAACTTGCTTCAATTAACTTTTGTTGAGATGTGAGCACTGCTTCTCATTGAAGAAGCAAGAATTGGATGAGGCCTTTGCCTTCATGGAAATCACAGCTGGGCAAGTGGATATAATGTAAAAGCAATAAACCATAGGTCAAGAGTTCAACATAGGCTAGATACCTGGGAATACTAAGGTGCCTGTTCTCCAAGCACATATAATCTACTGGAGTTCGAGAAAAACTGGCAGAAAGACATCATCACATTATAAGGCAACATCCAAAGAAGGGAAACAGGCAGCTCATTGGAAAAGATCTAGAAAGGATTCCTCAGAGGTGTGCTTTTTGAAGAAGAGTTGAAATACTATAAGTGAAATTCACAGTTGTGGGGAGAGGGGTGAATCCTACAAATTGATATAGAATATGCAAAGATAAAGTGACTTGCAAAAGCATAGCTTATTCTAGGAACAAGTATTGATAGTCTGCTCTGGCCATATGTAGAAGATGAGATTGTCAATTATCATTGGCAATTATTAGACTATAAAGGGGATCCTATAAGCTGTACTGGGATTATAGGCTTTACACTTATGGAGACCATGGAGCCACTAAATAGAGGAATGACTTAAGTTATATAATCAGTACCCTGTTTTAGAAACCCACTTGGGTGGTAGTGGGAAGGACTGCTTGGAGAGGCCAAGTCTGTAGGTTGCATAGGCCAGGTGAGAGATGATCAAGGCCTGGGCTACAGCAATGAAGCAGGAGGGTGTAAAAGAAAAATAACTTCAAGGAGGGGAAAGGAGGTGGTGCCGTTCATTCAGTGAGACAGAGTTGTGGAGTGGCAATATAAGACAAAAGGTAGTAACAGTGAAGGAGATGAGTTCAGGTGAGACAACTGTGCGGCAATCAGGTGGGGAACCACACAGGTGAAAGGAATACAATTAAGACTCATTAGAAGGCAGAGACACAGCTGTGGGAACTGTAGAAGGCAGAACCCCCGCACAACAGACACTTAAAAATAGGCAGCAAGATGGGAAAGGAGTGTGACAGGAGACAAGAAAAAAGTATGAGAGGCAGGAGAGGACAGTGTTGGTAAAGACAAAGGAGAAAGTTTAAAAGGAAGTATGATCATGAATGTCAACTCCACAGAGATATTAAGATCCTAATTAACCTTAAAAGCTTCTGCACATCAAAGGAAACTATTAGCAAGGTGAAAAGACAGCCTTCAGAATGGGAGAAGATAATAGCAAATGAAGCAACTGACAAACAACTAATCTCGAGAATATACAAGCAACTCCTAAGCTCAACTCCAGAAAAATAAATGACCCAATCAAAAAATGGGCCAAAGAACTAAACAGACATTTCTCCAAAGAAGACATACAGATGGCTAACAAACACATGAAAAGATGCTCCACATCACTCATTATCAGAGAAATGCAAATCAAAACCACTATGAGGTACCATTTCACACCAGTCAGAATGGCTGCGATCCAAAAGTCTACAAGTAATACATGCTGGAGAGGGTGTGGAGAAAAGGGAACCCTCTTACACTGTTGGTGGGAATGCAAACTAGTACAGCCACTATGGAGAACAGTGTGGAGATTCCTTAAAAAACTGGAAATAGACCTGCCTTATGATCCAGCAATCCCACTGCTGGGCATACACACTGAGGAAACCAGAAGGGAAAGAGACACGTGTACCCCAATGTTCATCACAGCACTGTTTATAATAGCCAGGACATGGAAGCAACCTAGATGTCCATCAGCAGATGAATGGATAAGAAAGCTATGGTACATATACACAATGGAGTATTATTCAGCCACTAAAAAGAATACATTTGAATCAGTTCTAATGAGGTGGATGAAACTGGAGCCAATTATACAGAGTGAAGTAAGCCAGAAAGAAAAACACCAATACAGTATACTAACGCATATATATGGAATTTAGAAAGATGGTAACAATAACCCTGTGTACGAGACAGCAAAAGAGACACTTATGTATAGAATAGTCTTATGGACTCTGTGGGAGAGGGAGAGGGTGGGAAGATTTGGGAGAATGGCATTGAAACATGTAAAATATCATGTATGAAACGAGTTGCCAGTCCAGGTTCGATGCACGATACTGGATGCTTGGGGCTGGTGCACTGGGATGACCCAGAGGGATGGAATGGGGAGGGAGGAGGGAGGAGGGTTCAGGATGGGCAACACATGTATACCTGTGGTGGATTCATTTTGATATTTGGCAAAACTAATACAGTTATGTAAAGTTTAAAAATAAAATAAAATAAAAAAAATTAAAAAAATAGGAAAAAAAAAAAAAAAAAGATCCTAAGTAAAATAAGGACTAGAAGGCCTTCACTGGATGTAACAGAAGTCATACATGAGGCCTGCAAGAGAAATTTTAGTGGACTGATGGGGCAGAGGTCAGAATGCTCTGGAATTAGGAGCGGGAAGTGATAAGGCAGAGATAATAGGCAGAGAACACTCCCCCCAAAAATGCTATTTAAATTTGGATAGGAATCTACGGGTAGGGAAGGATAAATTACAAGCATGGGGTTAACAGATACAACTCCTATACATAAAATAAGTAAGTGATAAGGATTTACTGTGTAGCACATGGAACTATATTCAACATCTTGTAATAACCTATAGTGGAAAATAATCTGGAAAAATATATACACACATAAATATAACCAAATCACTTTACTGAACACCTGAAACTAATAAAATAAGTACACTATGCTTCAATTAAAATATAATAAAATTTACAAATTAGAAATAAAAAATATAGACAGGAATTGATAAAACTTGACTAGGATGAAAAAGCATCAAAAGCATCAATTGATGCTTCTGAACTGTGGTGTTGGAGAAGACTCTTGAGAGTCCCTTGGACTGCAAGGAGATCCAACCAGTCCATCCTAAAAGAAATCAGTCCTGAATATTCTTTGGGAGGACTGATGCTAAAGCTGAAACTCCAATACTTTGGCCACCTGATGTGAAGAACTGACTCATTGGAAAAGACCCTGATGCTGGGAAAGACTGAAGGCAGGAGGAGAAGGGGACTGACAGAGGATGAGATGGCTGGAGGGCATTACCGACTCGATGGACGTGAGTTTGAGCAAGCTCCGGGAGCTGGTGATGGACAGGGAAGCCTGGCGTGCTGTAGTCCATGGGGTCACAAAGAATCAGACATGACTGAGCAACTGAACTTGCATTGGATGAAAAGGAACAGAACTGAGGAAGACAGGCAGAGGAGAGGATATAACATTTGATCTGACTCCTAAATGGGAAGAAGGTGTTGTGGGGCAAATTTCATATGAGGGAATTAATGGCAGAAGGAATACCATGGGAAAAGACCTTGAGAGGAACAGTTAATACAGTCTGATATAGTTACAGTATGTGTGTATTGTGTGTATTGTCAGGGGGGTGGTGCAGGTTGTACACATGTCTAGATGAGGACGGAAACAGGCTAGGACTGGCTTGGGAAAGATCCTGCAAACTCTGTTAAACTAGTCATGTATGGATATGAGAGTTGGACCACAAAGAAGGCAAAGTACTAAAATACTAATGCTTTTGAACTGTGGTGCTAGAGATTCTTGACAGTCCTGTGGACTGCAAGGAGATCAAATCAGTCAATCCTAAAGGAAATCAACCCTGAATATTCACTGGAAGGATTGATGCTGAAGTTTCAATCGTTTGCCCACTTGATGCAGAGTTGACTCACTGGGAAAGTCCCTGATGCTGGAAAAGCCTGAAAAGGAGAAGGGGGCAGCAGAGGATTAGGCAGTTAGACAGCATCACTGACTCAACGAACACAAATCTGAGCAAACTCTGAGAGACAGCGGAATACAGAGGAGCCGGGCATGCTGTATGTAGTCCATGGGATCTCAAAGAGTTGGGTATGACCTGGCAACTGAACAACAACAAAGAGCATTCTGTAAACTTTGGGAAACAGAGATTCAGTAGGGTTTAGGGATCATGAAGCGCAGGCCTGACCTCCTCTCCTAGACAAGCAGCATACCCCAAAGTCTGCATGGACTGGTCCTCCGACCACAGGGCTGAACCATGGCTGCAGAGTGTGGAGCCAAGGAATGAAGACAGTGTCCCTGACAAAGGTCCTGGACAAAGGAAAATGATGGCTGTTATCAACATAAATGGAGAATTTGAGAAGAAAAGAAAATGAAATTAAAATATTAAATAAGGATCCAGTGCTTCTAACAATATGTGTTTCTGATCAATTGGAAATGAACACAAGGAGCTCACTGAAGAAAACCAACTCTTGGAGAGGGAGCAGACAGACAAATTCTCCCATCCTCCCACCTATGTATTTCTATGTACTTGATCAGGGGAAATTCACAATAAATCCACTTGGAGCATAATACAAGTCACTCAGTGTTAGTCACTAATAATTACTCTCATGCATCAAAATAAGAACTCATATGTGGATTTGGCCTTAAAATGTAGAGAAATATGTAGGTGCCTATAATTACAAATGATTGTTTATGTCAAGAATTACTACCTCTCAATAAAAACAATACACAGCACAGTGGGTGGGGGTGGAGAATGAGGAGATATGGGAGAAGAGTAAAGAGAATATTGCAGCCAGCACAGGATAAAGTGGGTATGACAAATCTTACAAAAATCTGCCTCCACCCACCTACTCTGATGCTGCCAGGGCTCAACAGTTTCTAGACCAACTTCTCCCTGAATATGAGCAGGTGCAGGCAGGCTTTCCAATCAGCCACTGCAGTAAGGAACTATTATTCTTCATGATTATAGCCATTATACTTTATTTTTTTAATGCTTCTGAAATATAATACATATATGAAATTTTCACTCAACCAACCACATTTTAAAGCAGCAGCCTCCACATCTGCAAAACAGATTCTAAAGATAACAATTTATGCGCCAGAGTGATTCAGTGCGAATTTGAAAATGAGATATTCTTCTTTTGAAACGGAATGGATGGTTTTTCCCGACTGAAACAATGCTTACTCAAGTTGCAGAGTTAAGTAGTGAAGTCAATGTTACTTTAGAAGTTTACAGTAAAAAGAGTAACCTTTTCAATATCTCTAATAAATTAATCCATAACAGATCTCCACCACTTGGAGAATTACTTCCAGAAATCAGGAATGCCAAAATGTGTTTGATAATGAACTCAGAATACTGAATTAATAACCTGCATAAAACCTAAGAATTGGACTAATAATCATAATAGACAACATTTATGTGCTCATTACAAAGCAAGCACTGTGCTAAATACTTTATCACTTAATCCTCACAACCCTATGATATGAAGAAGGTACTATTATTACCTGTTTTACAGAGGACAACTAAGGCACAAAAGGATTAAGTAATAATGTCAATATTCAGATAACTGAAAAAATCAACTACTATATGTACTGCTCATTCATGTCTTATAGTGTTGTCTATATGGATCCACTGAAGACAGGTAAGGTCTCATATTAACTTTGGATTAATATGCCATAAATCTTGATGGTTCAAGTAATCATTTTTCTTGAGAAAGAATACTGAAAAATTTCCATACCTATAAAACCAGTGCCAAATAAAGTTGAATATTTGTATTTTGCATCTTTTAAGAATAAGCAGTGACTCTGAAAGTGTATCAAGTATATTGTGTTACAGAAACGTAGTCCCTATTAACAAAATAAACACCAACTTTTCTCTTTCAATGAAGAAAGAAATCAATGACAAAACTTTTGAAAAGGATACAAGGGTAAGAGATTCCAGTTATTCTCACTGCCTCTCTCTGTCCCCACCCCTCACACTTTCCCATCCTCCCAGACTCATAGTACATTTGTTCATAAGCCAGGCATTTCCCTCCTGAATAAGTTCTGTTAGACATGTTTTAAAAATATCTTTAGGGAAATAAATTTTCTGTGTGTAAGGGAGGAGGAACAGCCTGGAGAAGAATCAGCAGCCACTGATGCACTCAGTTCAAATGGGGAAAAAAACAAGGTGAAGCCAGGAGAAGTTTTAAAACTCAGCACACAGAGCTTAAAGCCCTGCACAGAGGCTACGAACTACTAAAATCAACAGAGCAGAGGAGCCACCCAAGTAGCATTTTACCATCAGAAATCAGTCCTTGGAGAAAAGACACTGGTGGAGCCCTGCTAAAGAAGTACTATACACAAGGACAGCCCATGACAAGAACGGGCTGAAACTCAGCAAACTCTCCAAACACTCTCCAGACCTAAGGACTTTACAGTGACATAAAGAGATGTTCACGGGAACTCCCTGGCAGTCCAGTGGTTAGGACTTGGCACTTTCACTGACATGGGCCAGGGTTTGATCCCAGGTCAGAAAATCAGGGATCCTGCAAGATACTGTGGTTCAACCCCCACCCTCTCAAAAAAATAAAGATGCTCACCGTCTGTAGCACTACCACTAAGTATAATTAATAAAAGCTAAACACTTCTCAGGTCTGCATTATACTACCACTAGGCTAAGGGTTTTTCACTTGTTATTGCATTTTAAATTCAAATACTGAAACAGGTACCTTTATCACTCTTAGTTTAGATATGAGGTATGTGAAGTTGTGTCTGCTGTCCATTATCTTACTGTTAATGGCAGAGTTAAGAGTTTAATCTAGGTCACCTGGCTTGTAAAAGAAACTTGATACCTAAAGGATAACTGTGTGTAGATCTTTGATTGCATAATCACTGTGTAAAATTGTGCTAGATACTACTAAAGCCAGTGGAGAATTCTTAGGTTATATTGCTAGGTGCCTGATATAGGGACTTTGAAAAGTACTATTTACAGTATTATTAGTCTAGTTCCCAGGGACAATCAGTACTCATGACTTCCTAAAATATTAAAAGGTTTGATTTTATAGTTTGATGTTCTCCTGTCCCCTCAGTTAATTAGTCTGAATACAATGGTCAGCACACTTAAATTTACTCCAGGAGAAATAAGGACCAGAATACAATAGCTAAAATGAGCCATCCTAAAACTAAGTAGCGAGACTATCACAGGTCCTAATAAGGCAAGATAACTGCTTTAATAAATTTAAATAATAAAAGTTTGCATACACTTCCCCCACCCCTGGGAGCTCTCTAAAGTCCTGTGAGATCAGGGATTTGGAATCTAGTGAAATATCTCCTTGCTGTGACTTAAGAAGGGAGAAGCCAACTAATATCCAACAGCCAGTTAATGCAAAAGGATCTGTCCCCATTTGACACAGCTACTATTTATTAGTTTATTGCCTTAGACTCTCCGCTGCCCAACTCTCCATCTATGTATAGTTTTGGAGGATGAATTTTTTGGGGAGTGGGGGTGAGAGGGAGAGGAAGTCCATGGTTTGCCTAAAATAGTACATATGCATACTTTTTGAAGAAAATGTCTGTACCTTACCCTAGATCATCAAAGAGACCCAACCAAGGTTAAGAACACCGCTCTAGGTTAACTAAATTTTACCCCTGGCCCAAATAAAATCTTCAGAGAGATGGCTGTATATTTAGACTGCATTGCTTTGACCCCCTCTTAGAATGGTTTCTCTTGAATTTCATTTTTTGGTTCTGCCCTTAACTTATATTGAGAGGTGCAACAAAAAATAGTAACAGGAATCTAGTAAAGAAAAATGATTAAGGGCGAGGACAATGAAGCCAGATAGATTTGCCCATTTTTAAATCCCTTCTCCCACTTACTATGTGATTTTGGACAAGTCACTTAACCTCTTGGGGCCTAAGTTTCCTAATCTGCAAATAATTACTTCACAGAGTTATTGTAAAGAACTGAACGAGAAAATAGACATAAAGGACTTATTCCTCATCCATAGTAAATGCTCAACTATTATAAATACACCGTTGTGGAGATGGTCTACATCAGTCAGCGCTCTCTATAGGAGGGTCCGCAGGAAACACCTGTCTTGTATACTCCTTTGAAAGGAAAAACTCGATGTTTTCACCTTGAGGATCCTGGGACTCTTGACTGAGCACGTCCCCATCTTTGCTCTGGCCGCCAGCAAGTTTACAGCTGAATCTACAACTTAACTTTGCCTTCTGTGCAGCCAAACCCTACTAGCAGTTTTTGTGAACTAACTTTAAACCTTCACCCTTACTTTCCCATGGCCCTGAATAGTTTCTTTTTTATAACGTTGTGTTACTACTGTTATTTTGAGCTTGTCCGAAGTCTTTCTTGGAATGAAGTAAGAGATGCCTAAAAATAAATTAATTAACAAGCCAATAGAAAAAATAAATAGTTCTATTTTGGCGTTGATGATAATTTGGGTTAAATTTAAAAGCTACTTTCCTAATTCATGGGTATACCGACTAGAGTCAGGAGAAAAATTTAGTTCTTCGGACTTTTCAAAGTAGAATCTGCCTTAGACCGGTTTTTAGACTCTCCTAAGGAGAGCTGAATCAAGAGTCATCAGTCAAAAAGCAAAACCAACCACTGGGATGGTGATGAGAACTTCATATGAAGAGTAAGTACTGAAGGAGTATGGCAACATGCTGAGGTGTTGGTGAACGTTTCTCTCAAAGTTAATTATGTTCTAGAATTCAATGAGGGACATTTCAAAAAGAAGCCACAAATTCACAGTAATGGGCTTGGTGGTATCAATTTCTGAGGAAAATGAAAACAAAAGTTTCCCATCTTTAACTGTATTAGACCCATGGCAATGGCAGGTAATATCCAGGATGACTTAAAGGTCTCTTTATTTTCTTACTCAGATGAATGGAAATGTGCCATAGATGTCGTGTGTTAAGCAGATGGGACACCAAAGGGGCTGAGCTGTTGGCCAAAGACAAATGGGAGAAAAATTCAAAATTTAAGCCAAAGAAGTTTTCCATAGCCCCTTGGCAATACAGCTTCTAAATAAACTATCTTAATTTAATTCACATGTGATGAGTGGAAAATTAACAACAGGACAGTGAAAAAAATTAAATGAATTCATTAAATAGATAAAATTATAAAGCAGTTCCACTACTACATATGTTGATATCAGAAACTATATTTACCATATATACCTGTGGCGGATTCATTTTGATATTTGGCAAAACTAATACAATTATGTAAAGTTTAAAAATAAAATAAAATTAAAAAAAAAAAGAATACAAAAAAATAAATAAATAAATAAAATGGGGAAAAAAAAAAAAGAAGTCATATTGTTTCAAGCATACAAAACATAAGATACTAATTTTTGAGAAGCAAACGTTTTCCCAAGAAGAAAAGTATGACCTCTTAAAGAATCAATAAGACAGAATAAAAGCCCATCATTTTAAAGTAGCACATTATCTGGGCTTCCCTGGTGGCTCAGTTGGTAAAGAATCTACCTGTAGTACAGGAGACATGGGTTTGATCCCTGGGTCGGGAAGATCCCCTGAAAAAGGGAATGGCAACCCCCTCCAGTATTCTTGCCTGGGAAATCCCATGGACAGAGGAGCCTGGCGGGCCACAGCCCATCAGGCCACAAGAGTCAGCCATGGCTTAGTGGCTAAACCACCACCACTAGACCACCACAGGGCTATACAAAAGAGAAAAACTATGAAGACAAAGTAGAGATGAACTTAAAAAAAAATGTATTATAGAATCTTTAGGCGACTTCTTGTTTGTAGGAGCTGTTGTCTATTACAAAATCTCCTTTTTTGTGCCCAATCTATTGAAAGCTATAAGAAAGAAAATGAAACTGTTGAATTAGTCACAACAATGAAACAAATAAGTTAATTCAGTAAAATTCAAATTTCTTTCAGACTATAATCAAATCTCTGAGAGTACTAACATTTAATTTTTCCAAAATTGTTGTTAGAGTTGGATATTTTGTCTTTTTTCTTTGCTCTTCTAGAGGTGAATATATTTTATTTTTTAACTGGTGGATAATTGCTTTACAATATTGTATTGGTTTCTACTGTTGTTGTTCAGCCGCTAAGTCATATCTGATTCTTTGCAATCCCATGAACTGCAACACGCCAGGCTTCTCTGTCCATCACTACCTCCCTGAGTTTGCTCAAACTCATGTCCACTGAGTCAGTGATGACATCCAACCGTCTAATCCTCTATCGCCCCCTTCTCCTCTTGCCCTCAATTTTCCCCAACATTAGGGTCTTTTCCAATGAGTCAGCTCTTCGTATCAGGTGGCCAAAGTATGGGAGCTTCAGCTTCAGCATCATAAAACAAGGCAGATCATCCATAATTATATGCATCGCCTCCCTGTTCAGTCTCCCTCGCCCACTCCCATCACACCCCTCTAAGTCATCACAGAGCACTAAGCTGAGCTTCCTATGCTATCCAGCAGCTTCCCACTAGCTGTTGGTTTTACACGATAGTATCTATGTCAAGGTTATTTTCTTGATTCGTCCTGCCCTCTCCTTTCCCTGTTGTATCCACAAGTCCATTCTCTAAGTCTGTGTCTTCCTACCCTGCATGTAAGTTCATCAGTAGAAGTGAATATATTTTAAATTTTCCTTCCTTTCTTCTCTCCGTCCCTCCCTCTCCCTTCTATTCAGTCAAAGAGGATTTATGGACCTACTGACAGAACAGTCAGTCAGTTCAGTTGTTTAGTCATGTCTGACTCTTTGCAACCCCATGGACTGCAGCACACCAGGCTTCCCTGTCCATCACCAACTCCCCAAGCTTGCTCAAACTCACAACCATCACGTCGGTGATGCCATCCTACCATCTCATCCTCTCTCGTCCCCTTCTACTGCCTTCAATCTTTCCCAGGATCAAGGTCTTTTCTAATGAGTCAGTTCTTCGCATCAGGTGGCCAAAGTATTGGAGCTTCAACTTTAGCCTCAGTCCTTCCAATGAATATTTAGGGTTGATTTCCTTTAGGACTGACTGGTTGGATCTCCTTGCAGTCCAAGAGACTCTCAAGAGTCTTCTCCAACACCATAGTACAAAAGCACCGATTCTTTGGCACTCATATTTCTTTATAGTCCAACTCTCACATCGTACATGACTACTGGAAAAATCATAGCTTTGCCTTATGGTTTTTTGTCGGCAAAGTAATGTCTATGCTTTTTAATATGCTTTCTAGGCTGCTCATAGCTTTTCTTCCAAGGAGCAAGCATCTTTTAATTTCATGGCTGCAGTCATCATCTGCAGTGATTTTGGAGCCCCCCAAAATAAAATTTGTCACTGTTTCCATGGTTTCCTGATCTATTTGCCATGAAGTGATGGGACTACATGCCATGATCTTAGTTTTTGAATGTTGAGTTTTAAGCTAGCTTTTTCATTCTCCTTTTTCACTTTCATCAAGAGGCTCTTTAGTTCCTCTTTGCTTTCTGCCATAAGGGTGATGTCATCTGCATATCTGAGGTTACTGGTATTTCTCCTGGCAATCTTGATTCCAGCTTGTGCTTCTTCCAGCCCAGCATTTCATATGATGTACTCTGCATAGAAGTTAAAGAAGCAGAGTGACAATATACAGCTTTGACGTACTTTCTCAATTTGGAAACAGTCTGTTGTTCTAGGTCTGGTTCTAACAGTTGCTTCTTGACTTGCATATAGATTTCTCAGGAGGCAGGTCAGGTGGTCTTGTATTCTCATCTCTTTACGAATTTTCCACAGTTTGCTGTGATCCACACAGTCAAAGGCTTTAGCGTAGTCAGTAAAGCAGAAGTAAACATTTTCTGGAATTCTCTTGCTTTTTCAATGATCCAACGGATGTTGGCAAATTTATCTCTGATTCCTCTGTCTTTTCTAAATCCAGCTTGAACATCTGAAAGTTCTTGGTTCATGTATTGTTGAAACTTTGCTTGGAGAATTTTGAACATTATATTGCTAGTGTGTGAGATGAGTGCAATTGTGCAGTAGTTTGAACATTCTTTGGCATTGCCTTTCTTTGGGATTGGAATGAAAACTGACCTTTTCCAGTCCTGTGGCCACTGCTGAGTTTTCCAAATTTGTTGGCATATTGAGTGCAGGACTTTCACAGCATCATCTTTTAGGATTTGAAATAGCTCAACTGGAATTCCATCACCTCCACTAGCTTTGTTCTTAGTGTTGCTTCCTAAGGCCCACAGGACATCTGGCTCTAGGTGAGTGATCATACCATTGTGGTTATCTGGGTCGTGAAGATCCTTTTTGTATAGTTCTGTGCATTCTTGCCACCTCTTCTTAATATCTTCTGCTTCTGTTATGTCCATAGTGAAGGGAAGTCGCTCAGTCGTGTCTGACTCTTTGCGACCCCATGGACACCAGGCTCCTCCGTCCATGGGATTTTCTAGGCAAGAGTACTGGAGTGGGTTGCCATTTCCTTCTCCAGGGAACTTCCCAACCCAGGGATCGAACCCAGGTCTCCCACATTGTAGACAGACGTTTTACCATCTGAGCCACCAGGGAAGTCCATACCATTTCTGTTTTTCATTGTGCCCATCTTTGCATGAAATGTTCCCTTGGTATCTCTAATTTTCTTGAAGAGATCTCTAGTCTTCTCCATTTTATTGTTTTCCTCTATTTCTTCAAACTGATCACTTAGGAAGGCTTTCTTATGTCTTCTTGCTATTCTTTGGAACTCTGCATTCAGATGGATATATCGTTCCTTTTCTCCTTTGCCTTTTGCTTCTCTTCTTTCCTCAGCTATTTATTTGTAAGGCCTCCTCAGACAATCATTTTGCCTTTTTGCATTTCTTTTTCTTGGGGATAGTTTGATCACTGCCTCCTATACAGTGCCACGAACCTCCATCCATAGCCGTTCAGGCACTCTGTCTATTAGATCTAATTAGATCTAGATTTCGGTCATACCTGAATGGTCTAGTGTCTATTAGATCTATTAGAGCTAATCCCTTGAATTTTTGTCACTTCCACTGTGTAATCGTAAGGGATTTGATTTAGGTCACACCTGAATGGTCTAGTGGTTTTCCCTACTTTCTTCAATTTAAGTCTGAATTTTGCAATAAGGGTTCATGATTTGAGCCACAGTCAGCCACAGTCGGGAAACTGATAGACTAAGCACTTCTCAGTGCAAGAAATACAGCACTGAACAAAACAGACAAACATCATTGTCTTTGTGAAGCTATCAGTCTAGTTATATACATTGATTCATTTTTTTATTTTCTCATTTCAATATCTCTTTATCGTGTGCCTTCAAGGAACATAGGTTTGAAGAAACACACCAGGAATTAGAGAAACAAAAGCAAATAGCAGCATCAAGGTTAAGACTACACAAGGAAAATTAAAACCTCAAATATACTACTTAAATGAGAATACAATGTGTGGAAGAGACTTGCTTCAGATTCAGATCAGGGCCTACCTGTGGAGGCATTCCCTCACTTCTCCAGGCTAAATTTATCACTTTTTATATGCCTCTATGAGTTGAGTATGTTACACATCTTGTATAAAACTTGTCATATCACATTATATTTTATACCAAGCATTCTTTTCCCCCACATTAGATCTCCCTGAAGACAGAGTCCAATTTTGTACATCTTTGTGTCCCCAGCACCCAGACCTGTGCCTTGCAAATGAGTTCAAATAAATTTACTGAATTTACGGCACATAATTACAGAAAGGTAATACCTAAAATGTTGTATCCTCATTACAAAAACAGTCAAACTTTGATCTTCAATAAAACTAAGAAATATCAATAACCTCAGATATGCAGATGACACCACCCTTATGGCAGAAAGCAAAGAGGAAAAAGCCTCTTGATGAAGGTGAAACAGGAGAGTGAAAAAGTTGGCTTAAAGCTCAACATTCAGAAAATGAAGATCATGGCATCTGGTCCCATCACTTCATGGGAAATAGATGGGGAAACAGTGGAAACAGTGTCAGACTTTATTTTTTGGGGCTCCAAAATCACTGCAGATGGTGACTGTGGTCATGAAATTAAAAGACGCTTACTCCTTGGAAGGAAAGTTATCACCAACCTAGATAGCATATTTAAAAGCAGAGACATTACTTTGCCAACAAAGGTCTGTCTAGTCAAGGCTATGGTTTTTCCAGTGGTCATGTATGGATGTGAGAGTTGGACTGTGAAGAAAGCTGAGTGCCGAAAAATGGATGCTTTTGAACTGTGGTGTTGGAGAAGACTCTTGAGAGTCCCTCGGACTGCAAAGAGATCCAACCAGTCCATTCTGAAGGAGATCAGCCCTGGAAGGAATGATGCTAAAGCTGAAACTCCAGTATTTTGGCCACATCATGTGAAGAGTTGACTCACTGGAAAAGACTCCGATGCTGGGAGGGATTGGGGGCAGGAGGAGAAGGGGACGACAGAGGATGAGATGGTTGGATGGCATCACCAACTTGATGGACATGAGTTTGAGTGAACTCCGGGAGTTGGTGATGGACAGGGAAACCTGGCGTGCTGTGATTCATGAGGTCGCAAAGAGTTGGACATGACTGAGCGACTGAACTGAACTGAACTGAAAACTAAGAACCATGAGATACACAGCCAAGAAATCAGTAAGTTATTAAAATTTCATAAATAGGGTATAATTTGAGCTGAATGGTTAAATACTGGAAGACTACTTCCACATGTTGATTACATTGTTACCCTGCAACTTTCTGACATTCATATGGTCTCCACTAACAGTGGGTTTGTCAGTTAAAGCCAGAAAATAAAATGACAATGGTCTGGTACAGAGCCTGAAAAATGGGCAAAACAAAAATATTAATATTTTTATAATTATTCAAATCATTAGCATCATTATTCCTCTCCACACTGCCTGTATAGATCAATGCACCACCCTTACTGATACTTCCCCTAATTCCACCTCTCTGAGCCTCTTCGCTTCTCCACCAACACCTCTTTCACGTTTTTCATGCAACTTCACTTTCTTGTCTCTGTCACTATTCTTTTTTTTTTTATTTTTTTTTTATTTTTGGCTGTGCTGGGTCTTTGTTGCTTTTGTGCAGACTTTTCTCTAGTTGCAGCAAGCGGGGTCTACACTTCACTGTGGTGCGCGGTTCTGCCACGATTCTGAAACGAAATTCTGTGAGACCAGCAGTAACTTCCTGGCTGTCACATACAATATTTAACACATCTATCTTTTCTTTGAAGTTTTTTCTTCTCTGCCCTTAAGTTTTCCTATCTCTTCTGCTGAACCACATTTGACCTCTGCCTTTAAAGAGTCAGGGTTTGACAATTTCGCCATTTGAAGCAACACAGATGGACTACTTGGAGGGCATTGTAAGTCAGATGAAGACCGAAACTGTGATAGCGCTCACATGTGGAATCTAAAAAATACAACAAACTAATGAATATAACAAAAAAGAAGCAGACTCACAGCTACAGAAACAAACCAGTGGTTACCATGGTTTGCGGGGAGGGGGGGGTTGGGGAGTGGACAATCCAGGGGTGGGGAGTGGGAGGTATAAACTATGGGTGAAAGATATGTTCAAAGACATACTGTACACCACAGGGAATACAGCCAATGTTTTATAATAACTATAAATGGAAAGTAACCTTTACCATTATATATAACATAAAAAAAAATTTTTAAGAATAGCGTTTGTCAGGGTTCTGAGGGAACTATACAAAACCCTATTGCTTATATCCTGAGAAAACCATAACTGAAAAAAAGACACATGTACCCCAATGCTCGTAGCACCACTATTTACAATAGCCAGGATATGGAAGCAAACTGGATGTCTATTAACAGTTAAATGGATTAAAAAAAATGGGTACATATATGCAATGGAATATTACTCAGCCCCCAAAAAATGAATTTGAGTCAGTTCTAGTGAGGTAGATGAACCTAGAACCTGTTATACAGAGTGAAGTAAGTCAGAAAGAGAAAAACAAATATAGTATATTAACACATATCTATGGAATCTAGAAAAATGGTATTGATGAACCTATCTGCAGGGATGGAATGGAGACACAGACATAGAGAACAGACTCGTGGCCACAGTCAGGGAAGGAGAGAGTGAGACAAATGGAGAAAGTAACATCAACATACATACACTACCATGTGTAAGACAGATTCGGACCTAAGCTTACTATCCACATATCCACCTATTGCCTCGGTTCCAATTCTATATATCCAACTACCAACCAGACATGTGGTTTTCCTGTCAGCATCTGGAACTTAGTGTGTCAAAATTAGAATGTTCTATCTTGGAGAAGACTCTTGAGAGTCATTTTTATGTCAGGGTAGAGAGAGCTGAACTAAAGACAGAGAGCTGTATCAGATGATACATTCTGAAGAATCTCATTCTGAGCATGCCTCACATTTGTTCCCTTGTTTCCACCAAACTGTCACCAGTGCCCTGGACTGGACCATTATAACCTATTGTCCACACTCTAGAACTAACCTTGGGACCAAGCTCTCTGTCTTTAGCTCAGCTCTCTCTACCTTGGCATAAAAATGAAGCTTTTTTTCAGGAAGGTGGGTAAATCTGTTCTGAGGAAAACCTAAAAGATCAGAAGGTTACAGAAAAAAGTTCCAGATAGCACCCAAGAGCCTTCTTAAAGTGCTCACAATCTAAACTCCACTTTCTAGGCTCTGGGCCAGTTATTTTGGCTGCTTTACATTAGATACACTGGAGGGTGAGAAAGGATTGTTTGGTAGACAGGGTCAGCAGGAAGGGCTAGCTAGCAACTCCTTAAAAATTAAAAAGAACCTAATTTTTCTAATACCCGATGTCAAAATAAAGTTTAAAAACTAAACAGAAGAATTAAGTGGTATAAAGAACTAAAATATAGCTGTGTGACAGAAGTGGGATGGAGACTGGGGACCAGGGGTGGTTACTAAGTCACACACAAGGGCCAAGAAAGGCATCTCGAAGACTATGTCTTTCTGGACTTGAGATCTGAGTGATAAGAGCTATGTCTTACCATGAAGAAGAACCACAGGTGAAAGGCCTTCATGTGAGTAAGAGCTTGGCATGGGGGATGGACAGAAGGATGCTGTGGCTGCAGCAGAGTGTGCCATGAGATAAAGCCAGTGAAGTAGGCAAGGGCCAGCCTGCACAGTCTTCTAGTCTGGATTCCATTCTGAACTGCTAAACCACTGGATGATTTTAAGAAGGAAAAGGGCATCATCTGATTTATCTTAAAAATTCCAAGTGGAGAACTAATCCATTCATTCACTCATTCATTCCTTCATTCAACAAATATTTAGTGTCATCTGTTTACCAGACACTGTTCTGGGCAACATGGATATAGCAGTGAACAAGAGAAGTAAAGCCTTTGCCTTCATAGGGCTTTTATTCTAGAATATTCTGTGAAGGCAAAAAGGGAGCAAAGAATCCAGTTAAGAGACCACTGCAGTGTCCACATGAGGGATTATGATGACTTGGACAAGACAGGGAGAAGAAATGGACAAATACAAATTATATGTCAGAGGTACAACAGATAGGATTAGAAAGGTAAAGGAAAGGGAAACTGGGAATGACTCTCACATCTTGCAGTGACGGTTGTAATGTTAAAATTACTAAATGTAATTACTAGAATAGAGGAAAATAGAAGAGGCACACATCTAGGGAGCAAAATCAAGAAATCTAGCTTGATGAGAAAAAAGGAAGAGCCTATCAGACATCCAAAGAGGAGCTATCCAGAAGTCTGTTGAGTTTAGGAGCCTAAAGTTTGGTGGAGAGGGTAGAACTCAAGCTACAGAGTGTAGCATAGAGGTGGTATTCAAAGACATATAATTTAGGGAAAGAGTTCAAACAAGGAGAACATCTAGGATCAACCTTTGAGGGGTTGAGCAAAGGAAGCAAAAAAGCAAAGACTATTGAGAAGAAGTGATTAGGGAAGAGATAGTGAAGAAATGTACAGTGTCTCTGTGGCAGTGGATGTATGCTGCCAGGATCTCCCAGGGACAAACCGCTTATCATTCAGTTGTAAGGAGTGCAGTTATCTGACAACCTCCAGCTGTTAACAGGCTCAGAATCCGCTCAGTCTTTAAGCCAAAGCCACATTCCTCCCAGGTCACCCCAGCTAATCACTGAGCACACTACAGGTAGCATGGCCGGGCCAACTCTGCCTAATTCAGTTCTCTTCTAATGAGAACCTTTGCTGCAGAGCTCCTGGTAGGATTGCCATGGACTCTATTCAATCTATATCACAGTCTGAAGTCTTCCCTGCCCAATTCTGTCTCTTCCCCACTTCCTTCCTTTCTTTCTGAAGCCCTGACCTATCCATCTTGCTCCCTTCGTCTTAACTCTTCCACTGGCAAGCCCCTCCGACCAACAAGCCTCTGGCACACCTCTCTCCATCTCAGCACCTGCATCCCAGACGACCACATTAAACAGTGACAAAAACCAAGACGGAAGAATGTCCAGAGAAGGAAATGGTCCACTGTGATGAGGTTTGCTGAGAAATCAAATGAGGAAAGGAGAGAGAACTACCTGTGTCATTGAGCATCCTGAAGAGGGCATTTTCAGGGGAGCAGCAGGAATCAAAACTGAACTGGAACAGGCTGTGGGGTAAATGACAGCTCCTCGAGGACAGAGCAAAGACGACAGATAACTGGACTCTTTCTCTCTGAAGTTTCGTTTATATAATTCCCAGCTATATAACAAGTGCTCTGCAAGAATAGTACTAGGATTTTAAAAACTGTAACAGGGGAATCTAATTTAGACGGGGGAAGGTGTATCTGAGGAAGTACAGTTTACCACAATACTAGAAAGAAGAACATTCCCGGAAGAGGGAAGAGCAGGTGCTAAAGCCAAGGAGTGGGAGAGAGTTTGAGTTACTAGACGACCAGAAAACCAGTTGCTGTGGATGATATAAAGACAGCCAGGACCAGGTTAAGCAGGGTCATGTAGGAAGTGATAAATATTTCAGATCTTAGCCTAAAGCCTAGACATTTTAAGCTGGGACTTTATTTGTGATTTTAAAAACATATCACTATGTTTGCAACAGGGAAAAAAACAGAAGTGAACAACCTGTTGAGAGCTGATGGTGATTTGTTTTTTTTATTTTTGACTTTTATTTTCTGTTTTTAAATTAATTTTATTAGGTATAGTTGCTTTATAAAGTTGTACTAGTTTCTGCTGTACAGTAAAGTCAATTCGCTATACCTGAGAGAGCTAACAGTGATTTGAACTTGGGCATCTGAGTGCATTCATTCATTCAAATAATATCTGATAAATGAGAGAGGCAAATGGATTCAATATGGATTTTCAGAGGTAGAATCTACAAAACTGGTGAAAATGGGGTTCAAAGAAGGGGAGTTATCAAAAATAATTCCTAGGACTCTGGCTCAACCAACTGAGCAGAACTGGCTATGATGCCCAGCAGAGGTACACCAACTTCTCAGGGGTCCCCCAGACCAGATGTATCCAGTAGCCCCACTTCTCAGGGGCCCCCAGATCAGATGTATCTAGTAGCCCCTTTTTGGTGGTACACCAAGTCTTTCTCATCCCACCCAAATAATCATAACACCAAAAATACAACTGTGTAACACATTCCCATTACACGACACAGGTGTACACAGCATGTGTCTCCTTCAGTGCGCAACTACCTCATTTTAGGCCTGAGGGAATGGATTGTCTACTAGAGCTGGAATCCAATCATACATATTAACAATGCTCTCTTGACCTTTACATGTAATTTTACACATACTTCAGGAACAGGCCATAATCCCTCAGACCAGCAACTTATTTATGAGTCATTTTTGAAGCTGTTATCACTGGCTTCTCCATTTGGCTTTTCCTGGGAATTAGAAATCCATGCTTAACATGAGCTGGTCCTTTCTCTTTTTTATATAAAACAACCACTAAACTCTGTAAACTAGATCTTAACACTCCTGAGCCCTTTTTCTTTTTAATTGCAGAAGTCATTCCTTTTTGCTCCTGTAGCTCTGAATATCCTTTACAAAGACACAGGACACATTTGTGACATTGTGTCAAGCCTCTATTATCCCTGTAAAAAATAAGAAAAAGTACAGAAAAGAATCATCTCAGTAAATTAAATATACCTAAATTACCAAAAGGAAGGAAGAAGGAATGGAACCAGTTTTCAAAGTGATAACCAAAAATGTTTCATGCATATAAAAATATATGAAATATTATAAGTGTTGCATGCTGAGTCAAAAGCAACTATTACCCCAATATACTCTTCTGAAGTAAACCCATAGGGTAGTTTAATTATTCAGCAGGAAATGATTCAATGTACTTATACCAAGTGGACACGTGGGCTTAAAATAGGCCCACTAGAAGTTACCAAATTCATTACCTCCTCTAGGAAAGAACAGACTACTCCAAGGAGTTCCTTGATGGCCTAGTGGTTAGGATTCCTGGATGTCACTGCCAGTAGCCTGAGCTCAATCCCTGGCTTGGAGAACTGAGATTCTGCTAGCTACATGGTGTGGCCAAAAGAAAAAAAGAAAGAAAAAAGAACAGACTATTACACTAACTCTTACATATTTTGGTATTGTCCTGAAAGACCATTTTGGATCCAGGGGCTTTTCCGAGAGAACGATTGTATCATATTATCAGAGAAAAGACTGTATGACAAAATTGATCCAACAGGCAGCACTACTTAGAAATGTTGGCTTTAAAGTGACTGTTTAAATGTTGCTTTTGCCTAGGATTACATTCAAAATCAAGCATTCAAATCCACAAACATTTATCAAGCAATATGTTTCTGCTAGGCACTGTGAGGAGGGCTAAGAAGAAAAAGATGAGTAATACAAGACCGCAGTCCTAACAGAAACAATACAAATTTGGTGAGTTCAGGAATTGACTATCTGGCAAAGTACACTGATGAACTCACAATTTGAGGATGCTCAAATACACTACACCAGCTGTGAAATTATAGCAAGGGAATAATTTAGCTGGGAGGAGACTTCACAGAAGAGGGCACATTTGAGAAACATCTTGAAAGAAGACTGAGCTCAATAAAACTCTAATACAAAAAAAAAAAAAAAAAAGATTTTAAACGGAAGGAACAACTTGTGCTTAGAAACAAAGGCCATGCTCCCAACTGTCCTAAAGGACAATTCTTCAGACCTCACCTTGTGAAAGTCACTCAGTCATGTCTGACTCTTTGGAACCCCATGGACTATACAGTCCATGGAATCTCCAAGCCAGAATACTGGAGTGGGTAACCTTTCCCTTCTCCAAGGGATCTTCCCAACCCAGGGATCAAACCCAGGTCTCCCGCATTGCAGGCAGACTCGTTACCAGCTGAGCCACAAGGGAAGAATACTGGAGTGGGTAGCCTATCCCTTCTCCGGGGGAAGCTTCCTGACCCAGGAATCAAACCGGGTCTCCTGCATTGCAGGCAGACTCTTTACCAACTGAGTTGATCTCAAAAAAACTTTTGATCCTGATGACTGTTCTTGTATCCTTGACACACTCTCTTAGTTTTGTGACACTGCACTCTGTTTCCCACATACCTTGGTTAATCTCACTCAGTAGTCTTTGAAGACTTCTCTCTGTCTCTTAAACAGTGTCATTTCCTCAGAGTTTAGTGCTAGGCTCTTTTTCTTCACAAATGAAAAGCTACCTGTCTGGCTGCCTCATCTCTCCCAGGCTTTCAATTACTGTATACCCATGACCCTCAAAGCTGCATCTCCAGAACAGCTCATTCCTGAGTCTGAGAGCCAAATGACTGCTGTCTTCTGGATACTTCTTTAAAGTTTCACAAGTACCTCAGACTTCAAACTTTCAAAATGAAACTATCTTTCTCCCAAACCCCCTGCTCTTCCTGTTATGCCCTTTTACTTCAGTGAACTGGCTGGTCCATTGTCCAAGCCAAAAACTTGGACATTATCCTTGACTCCTCTCTCTCCATCACACTCAGCATTTATTCAGTCGCTATGCCCTGTGACTTTTGCCTTTTACTTGAATTCATTTACTTCTCTTCATCCCAGAGATACTGTTCTGATTTATGGTCCCATCATCTCTTATATGTATTATTGTAAATCCTTCTAACTAGACCCCCTTGCCTCTGGTCTTCCTTGATCACCTTGTGTGATACAGTTTCTAATTACATTCTGGACTTAACTCTTGCCACAAGCCCCCACACAGTCCATATTTCCAGCCACATTCAAACATTTCTCTTGCCTTTATATCTTACTATATACATCGCCCATGCATAAAATGCTATTTCTATTCTCATTTTCTCCCTAATTTCCACTCACCCTTTAGATCTAAACTTATTTCTTCAAGAGAGCCACTGATCTCTCAACTGCTTCTCTCTTTTTTTCTTTCTTTTTTGAACAGGTTTTATGTTTCTTTTTTTCATTGAGGTATAACTGACAAATATAACTGTAATATAAAGTGTACAATGTGATGCTTTGATGCAAATACATACTGTAAAAAGATTCCCACCATGGAATTATCATCCCACACATTAAGTGTGTGTGTGTTTTTATCAAAGAGAGGACACAAGTTCTCTACAATATAATATTATCAACTATAGTCACCATGTTATACATTAGATCCTCAGACTTTATTCATCTTGGAACTGTAAGTTTATGCCCTTTTACCAACCTCTCCCTATTTTTCCTACCCCATCCCTGGGCAACCACGATTCTACTTTCTGTTTTTCTTTCTTTTTTTTTAGAGTCCACATGTAAGTGATACCATGTAGTATTTGTCTTTTTCTGTCTGGCTCATTTCACTCAGCAATGTCTTCCCAGGTTCATCTATGTTGTCACAAATACCAAGATTTTCTACCTTTTTAAGGCTGAATAATGGTCTACTGTGTTTGTGTGTATATATGAATGTGATATATATATATGAGATATACATGTGATAAATATATATATATGAGATATACATGTGATAAATATATATATATGAGATATACATGTGATAAATATATATATGAGATATACATGTGATAAATATATATATGAGATATACATGTGATAAATATATATATAAATATGAGATATATTTTTTTATCTCACATTTTCTTCATACATTCATCTGTTGACAGACCTTGGCTCTCGTGAATAATGCTGCAATGAACATGGGAGTACAGATATCCTTCAGAGTAAGGATTTCACTGCCTTTGGATCTATAACCAGAAGTGGTCAGATACTATGGTGGTCTTGTTTTTTTAATTTCTTGAGGAACCTCCACATAGTTTTCGATAGAGGCTACAATTTACTTTCCCACCAATGGAGCACAAGGGTTCCCTCTGCTCCACATCCTTGCCAGCATTTGTCATCTCTTGTCTAACAGACATCCTAACAGGTGTGAGGTGATGTTGTACTGTAGTTTGATTTGCATTTCCCTGGTGATTAGTGAGGTTGTGCAAATTTTACTGTACCTGTCCAACTGCTTCCTTTTATGTGTTCCTATCATAGGTGTTCCTATCCCACCATAATTTAATTTGATGTTTGCTTGTCAGTATCTTCCCAGACTGTAAGCTCACAAGAGTCCTTGGCACAGTGCCTGTGCATACCATAAGAGCTCAAAAACTATTTGTGCTATGGCTAAACAAATGATGAGGAAATCCTTAACACATTTCATCAAAACACATAAGATTAAAGAATGGGTACAGGATGACAGGGGACTTCCTGTGGTTCCCCTTCTAATAAGGTCAACAGAACAAATAATATATGAGATACTATTGTAAAAGGACACCAAAGACACTGAAAAAGATTACTCGAAAGATGGTAATTCAATTCAACAAACACTTGGAGGTACAACAGAAATGAGCTGCTTTTGTCTTTGATTCACTGATTTTGCAGAAATATCATTCAGGATGATTTTCCAAGAAAGCAACAACTGACCAAAAAGCGAGATTATGTCTGAAGCTTTTTTTCCCCCCAAAGAAACATGTTCTAAGACTAATCATTGCACAGAAGTTAGACACTGCTGCATAATAAACTACCCCAAATCCAGGGGCTTAAAACAGTATTTCTTGCTCTTAAATCCACAGGTCAGAAGGCAATTCCATCTTGGCTGTGCTCTCTCATGATTTTGATAAGTCTGATAAATTAGCTTAGACTGGCTTATATAGAATGGCCTCCCTCACACATTGTGTGGTTGGCTGGACCCTGGAGGGAGTGCAGGCTGATGGGGACACATCCTGCAGGGTAGGCCAAGTTAATTCTTGTAACACCTAGACAGGATTCCATGGGCAGAAATGCACAAGGTCTCTTGAGGCTAAGCTTCATAACTGATATACCATCACCTCTGCTACATGCATTAGCCAAAGCAAGCTACAAGACCAGTTCAGATTCAAGAAGTGAGTAAAAAAAAAAAAAACAAAAAAAACAACTACCTGTACAGAGTTACACTGCAAGGGGATAGACAGAGAGAAAAATCAAGGTCATTTCCTGCAATCCATCTCCCACACACTATTTGGCCCTATATACGTATCTACCTATGCTTGGTACAGTTCCGTATATTATATTCATAATGATGACTTTGATTCAGCAAGGAGTTAATAACCCTTAATATATTAGAGAAGTTTATTGTAAAAGGGTTTTCCTGATCAGAATGAAGGTTAAAAGATTTATACTAGATAACTCACTCACTGTGGTGTCATTCCCCATTGCTTCCAGAGAACAGTGTTTTTACTGCAGTGCAGTTTGTTCACTGTGAGTGTGATCCACAGACTTGACAAATAAAACAGTCCATTGTACTACCGGTGAAAAGATTCAATTACAGTAAACAAGGGCTAAAGCCCAAGCCAGATTTAATAGAGAGAAAACTGTATACCTACATAAGTCAGGAAGAGGAATTCCTAAACACCTGCACAGAGATAAAATTCTCTAAACATACTGATGAAATAATTTACTAGACTCTAGTACCATAAGGAGTCAGGCGATCAGGTGGGTAGGGATAAATGAGGAGTTCCTATGACAAAGTCACATAAACGTTGAAAGCTATCATAAAGAAAATTAGATTAAAATGAAAAAGTACTTTCATATGTGTAAACTGATGGCAGTAAGGTATTTTTCAGCAACCGCAAAAACTATGCTGGCCATGAATAGGTAAATAGAAACCAGACCAAATTACAGATAAGCTTGAAAGCATGCAGATCTTCAAATCCAAAGATATTACTGGGTGCACTTGATCCTTAGAATATGTGGCCTAGTTTTGCTGGATGACCCTCCAATTTCTGAAAAGTGCTACAGGATCCTCCTGACAACGACCTCTCCTAACTCCAGCATGGGAACTCTTAGCATTTCCGATGTGGATTTTAGAGACAAAGATAGAACACTGAGACCTGCCAAAGCTGAAAAGGATATCACTTTCAAAGGTTAAAAAAATCCCCCCCCCTTTTCTGATGACTACCCAATTACACAAGCCAGGCATGATAACCGGGAACAGTGAAAGAAGTCTTCTACAGACATGGACAAAACCGCTTGTTCAAGCTCAGTAAAAAAAATGCATGAGACACAATGATAAAATGCATCTTTGGGGGGCTACACATGGTGTACCTAACTTAGCATGAAAAAAAATTTTTTAATATAAAATGAAAAACTTAGAACCTAATTATATTAGCATTTCTTATGAGGGTATATTTTATAGTATTTAAATAGCATAGATTTTCATAATTTAAATTTTACATAAGAGAATCAAGTTATACAAGAAATTTATTCTTAAAAATCTGTAGGCAGAACAAAATTTTGTAAAGTGAAACCCATTCTTCCTCTGAGAGCTATTATAAAATCCAACATGTGTATCTATATATAAACATGCTCCTGAGACCATGGACTTAGGTTATATTTTTGTGCACCACAATAAAATTTGTAGTGTGATGTCCACTTTTACGATGTCCTCATTTTCCACCTGCCCAGTTGATCTACTAGGTTCCAAGCATCTCCTGTCAATATTCAACAGTGGCAATGTTTTAGTCCTCTTATTTATTTAAAAATGAAAAAATGATGTTTTGATTTTCTCCTCAGAGGAGAAACCTAAGGCATGAATTCAAGAAGGGAGTACTTGGTTGGCCTGTGGGTTCTTCTAGTTCTCAGCCATTTGTTGAAGGTATTTGCCATTGCTTATTCCTACAGACGGTGCAAAACAGTGCAAAACAGCTACCAAAGGAAAAGTCACAGTAAACTACCATCATTTGCTCTTGCAGACCCAGGTTCTGTCATTGCTTCCTAAGAAGAGTCAGAGAAGTCTTATAGTGATATTCCTAAAACAGGTCTTTTTCTCAGAATTATTATGTAATCAACTTCAGAACATCTTTTCACTGCACACATATGTTGAAGTTTTATACAATAAAAGTCTTTGGATGAATCTGACAGTTCTCAGCTGAACTAAATCCTAGATGAACTATAAAGCAGATCTCTACATGAACAAAATCCTCATCATACCTGCCAACTTCAAAAACTATTCCCTTTACCATATCAAGCCACGATTTCAGCCAAGTAAAACTAGATTAATGTTGTGGGATAGGCACATATTTATGATTATTAATCCACTAGTTGTTCATACCATCAGGTGCCTAAAGTCACATAGTTAGTAAGGACCTCAAGAGTTTGGCATGAGTGAAGAAATGAGTATGATCTGTAAAGAATGTCAACTGTTTGTGTGCAAAAAAGGAATGTTGCTAAGACTAAAAAGAATGCAAAGTTTATCTTAAAGTATTTTAAATAGAAATTCTATTATAACTGCTATGTAAATACTTTTTTTTACTGTGAGAGGAAGGTATTCTAAGCAAAGATAAATACAATCGAGGTCATTTTACTTATCTCAATTTGTGGGTTGAAGGAAAGAAACACTTATCTCAAATTTGCAAAAATAAAAACAAAAAAAGAGCTAGACTCAGCAAAATTTTACTAAATAATAGTAGGTAATGATGTACTATTATGCTTAATGAAAACATACGGTGATAAACTATTGTTTATAACATAAAGGAAGTAAAACCTTAGTAACACATTTCTACAAATATTTAATAATGTGGAACTTAATCACACAATATCACTAATATAAAAGATCAGTGGTATTAAACTATTATTTATGAGAATGTCAATGCAACATTTCAGTCAAGAAGTAACGAAAAGTAGATTAGTGGTTGTCACACGTTGAGGGACGGGAAAACTGGGACAGTAACTGCCAATGGTTATGGGGTTTCACTTTAGAGCAACGAAAAACACTCAAAAACTAGAAAAATGGTTGCCCAACTCTTCAAATATATACTAAAAACACATTTTTCATAAAAAACAAATAATGCTAAACATTTTTATTACCTATGTGAATTCCTAAAAATAAAATAATTATTTATTCCAGGGTAATATACTGAGTATATTCAAATCTCCTATCTGTAAACTTCTTTGCCTATTATTTCCTAGGAAATTATCTCCCTGAAGGGGTTACTCTGATGCTCTAAATATCCATCGGCTTCTAAACAACTCTTCAAATCATAGAAGTGACACTAAACATTGAAGATTTTAACATCCTGACAAATACCTTTTTTTTTTAAGGGTTTAAATTCCAGTGGGCTACATAATATAAGGACACCTGTTTTCCTGGGAATTAACAGTTGTAAATACAGACAACATAAGTAATTTCACACATCAAGCTGATGTGTAATAAAATAAATCTACTCAAGGTTCTTCTTTCAACAAGATAACAGACTCTAATGGTAAATGACTACAGCTCATCTTGTTAAGATCAAAAGGGAATGACTTTTGCAGCAAAATATGCCTAACAGCTAAGCTATTTCACCAGCTCAGTTACTAATGACACAAAAGCAGTCTTGCATGTAGCAGCAAAAAGAAGAAAGAAGGGATTCTCAAAAGATCTGATTTGTTGAGGCTGTAAACTGCTTTGCAACTTTTATTTAGACATTAAGACTTTTATGTATCCAGATGAAAGTATCAGAATTGTGCTGGGAATACAATAAATTTTTCCTTAATTTGTAAGCTCTCTGCAGATATTTCAAATCCACCAAACTTGACCTATATTAACAGTTCCTTCTCATTGCTACCTTATAACATAATATCAGAGCTAATTTGCCATAACTGGTATATCAAGAAAGAGCAAAATCTGTAAGATTATCTTCTCTGCTACTGTATCACACTAATGTCACATACAGCAGTTCATTTTGTAGTGACGTTATTTCTAAAAGGCTAAAATAGCTTATTTTGTATTTAAATGTTAACTACATGAGTTACCGCAAGTGTTTATGCATAAAAAAATGAGCTGCACTTACATTGCCTTTGAAATAAAACAGACACAATTAGAAAGATATCAATGTCATTAGAAAAAAAATCTCTTCTGAAACCATTAATTCAGAAACACTCCAATGAAAAAAGGTAAAGGTTTATAAGTAAATATATATATATATATACCTCAGAAAAAAACAGATAACTCTATCTTTATCATATCATAAATTTTAGCATTAGATCTCATACAGTTGTCATACCAATTGTAGCCTCACAATTTCACTAAAAGAGAGGAAAAGGAACTTTTTTCCTATCTTCATTTAAGCTTCCTCCAAAACGCTCTAACATGCCCCCATAACGGTTGATGAGGAAACTGAGCCTCAAAGCTATACTGAGCAGCTTGCAGGTTTCAAACCTGTCTTCTAATTTTTCTAGAATGTCATTATAAAAAAACAAAGAAAATCTCCCACTTTTGCACACAAAATTCAATTATGCATTTGGTATCATCTTTCATATGCAGACTCCAGGACTATAAGTGTATCTTGGGTACCAACAGTACAAAGAGTATCCAGAGGGCTTGCCCTAATCCATTTCCTTCAAATATCTCTTTCTTCCTTGACAATGTTCCTTTCAGTCTTAACTCTCTAAATTCATGTACTCTTTTCTGTTTTCACACTAATCCATTAAACAATTTTTAAAGATGTAAAGATGTAAACAGCAAATGCACTTACAGCTTCAGATGCTATCTTTATGTTAAATCGACAGACAACTTTTCTAGCTTTTACTAAAAAAACCAATATGTCATAATATAAACTATAGTAAAAAGAATTCTACCCACCAGAGGATTAAGCTCTGCCAATACAATGAGACTTACTTTATAAAAATAACCCTCATAATGATATGGCCTGTTGCCGAGACCCTCCTACAGTAGATCCTGTCCTTGTTGGGGACAAAACAAGCCTTAGCACCATGCCAACATAACAGCTGCCAACAATGAATTCTTCCTGATTCTGGAGAACTGTCACTCCATTGTCCAACCAAGGTAGCTAACCTTCCTTATCTTTTGTGGCCATGTATTTTGACTATATAACTTATACAAACATTTTATACAACTTTAAATAGTTGTTTTGTTAGCCCTGTGTATGCCATTTCTATTATGTCAATTAGTGAAAAAGACTTTATTTCTAAAAGAATCCAAAAATATGATCATCTTTATGACCAAAATAATCTTGGGCTTCCCTGGTGGCTCAGTGGTATAGAATCCACCTGTCAGTGCAGGAGATGTGGATTCGATCTCTGGGTCAGGAGGATCCCCTGGAAAAAGAAATGGCAACCCACTCCAGTATTCTTGCCTGGGAAATCCCATGGACAGAGGACCCTGGCAGACTACAATCCATGGGGTCGCAAAGAGTCAGACATGACTTAGTGACTAAACAACCACCACAACAAAATAATTTTATCTCTCTGTTTTCTATATTGGTTATTTCTGTTTTTCTAAAACTTCGGGAGAGCTTACAGAGGATAAAAGAAGTACAAGATATTCCTGCTTTCATGGCACTTAAAGCAATATTAAAGAGATACTAAAACAGAGTTGAAAATAATAAGAAAACACTTAAGTGGATGGTACGACAGACTACCTCCTAATGGTCTTTCTGCAATACCCATGAGGTGAGACATGGTTAAGTCTGTAGCCGTCAATCACAGCCATCCTGCTTAGCAGATCTCCCCAAAGGTATGTACAATAGACTACTTGCCTCATGAAATTAAAGGAAGTATGAGGTGGATACAGTAACAGTGAACACAGCATGAGCCTGCCAATCAAGGATACCAATATACCACATGGGTGACTCAGCTAAAGTCACTGCCTGACTAGATAAATTGCTTTGACCTGTATTTTTTTTTTCCTTAAGACTGACTTCTGTAAGCCTTAGTCATGTAATAAACTAAATGATGAATAGCTGGGCGTGGGGAGGTGGGGGTGAGGGGGGTGTCTTGGAAGACTCAATGACTCCAGCTGTCACAAACATATAGGACTAGTTTCTATTTTTTTTATGACAAACTATTAAAGCACCTCAGACAGGTTCATTTTTTTAATTTGAGATATGCTGCAGTCTGGTTTGAATAAATACTATAGCAATCAAAAAATAACTAAGAAATACAACTGCATGTTCTGTCAAAGGGCATGTATTTTGAAGATTTGAAAGAAGAGAAGAGGTAAAAAAAGAAAGGTGTCAATCTAATATAGATAGACAGACAACAGCACATATTTAGCTTACCAGACACTCTCTCATATTTGACTTTAAATTGAGAATTCTAGGGAAGGAGATATAGCTGTACTTAAACACTGCACATCTTAACCAAAGGAGTTGAACCAGATGATCTAGCTGTCATTAAAACTGTATAACTTTAACCGAGAAAATACATAATAGCACAACAGGTCAGAGAGATGCCTTTGAATACAGCAGAAAGAAAATAATTCATCAAAGGGCAGAGCTGAAGCCATAATGATTCTGAAGAATATCTGACTCTGATCTGATCCCACAAACCACTACAATGTTAGGATTTTACAATAATCATACCAAAAATAAATGCAGGGTCTGTACCTCTCCATCTTGAATTATATAGACTCCTAATTTAAGCTACTTTGGCAACACTCAACTATGAATGGCTTTTCTGGGTTCTAAATTCTCCCCATAATGAGCTTTGCTTAAATTGGCTAATTAAAATAACAAAATTTTGTTCTGCTATCAAAAGGGAGGTACTAAAAAAATTGAAAGAGTTATCTTCTTAAAAGTTATGAACATAAGCAATAAATACAGTGAAAGAGAGGTACATCAGCCAAAGCAAAACAAAACACATAACTGAAAGAAGTGAAAGTTTATTATAATATAAGAAAAATAAAAGGAGCTTAGTGTTATTGGAGGGTAATGAGAGTCAAACCATAATCTCCCAAGGCTTTCTAAAGGTCTTCTCTGCTGCTACTGATTAGCATGCTTCTAGCAATGAAGTATGGAGAAGGCAATGGCACCCCACTCCAGTACTCTTGCCTGGAAAATCCCACGGACGGAGGAGCCTGGTAGGCTGCAGTCCATGGGGTCGCTAGGAGTTGAACACGACTGATCGACTTCACTTTCACTTTTCACTTTCATGCAGTGGAGAAGGAAATGGCAACCCACTCCAGTGTTCTTCCCTGGAGAATCCCAGGGATGGGGGAGCCTGGTGGGCAGCCGTCTATGGGGTCGCACAGAGTCAGAGACGACTGAAGCGACTTAGCAGCAGCAGCAGCAGCAGCAATGAAGTAACACCCAAGTAAGTCAGTATTTCTATACAACTTTACAAGATTATGCTTTGAATTAATACTTGTGGAGAGATGAAAGAGGAGGAGGATATGTGAAGGAAGAAGAGCAAGGGAAGAAAGGGAAGGAGGGGTAGGAAGAGGAGGAGAGAGGAAGAGAGAAGGGGGAGGAATAAGAGATGTCACATCCAAGCTCAATATGTCTTGCTTGAAGACAGGGTGACAATACACATAATTACACGTATCAAAGGAAGACAAATTATTAATATTCTAGCTAAAGATAGGGTGGCAGTAGGTATAAGGGGAAAAGGGGCAACAAAATTAGGCCTAGTAGCTTAAGAATGAGATTGTTGCAGAGTGACTTGCTTTTCTCAACAGAGCAATTTAAACTTATCTCGACAAATAACATAAGGAAGAACAGAGAAATAAACTTTCACCAAGAAGGGTATATTAAAGAATCAAAGGAAAACATTAAATATGCTGAGTTCAAAACAAAAAAATTTAAAGCCAGCAGATATTAACATGGCAACATGTACCTTTAAAAAGTAAATTGCAAGCTGTCAGAAAATTTAGATAGATTACATCATAGTAAATACTCCTAAATGTCTCATATCTTTTTGAAATTTAACATTCAAAAGGGCTATCTTTCCACTGAAGAATGACTGAAACTCTTACAGAACGTTAGTATTAATGAAACTTGAATAGCCAATGCATTTGACATTTTTAGAGTGAAACACAGTGGTCATGTGAGTTCTTGTAGAAATTGTATTAAGAATATTATTATTATTAAGAAATAAATTATAAATACAAGTTAACATACATATTTCATAACAAATTCCAAGAAGACTCTAAACGCTCACACAAGAAAAATATAAATAATTCATTTTTTATTATATAGTCAACTTTTGTGGGGTAGATTATCTGATGTATGGATTACTCAAGGGAATATATTTATTTAATGTAATACTTAGAATTAGCATAAACCAAAATAAAATTCTTATTAGAAGATGCCTAACATTAGAAACCATATAACCACCAAAGACAATCATAACATGTAACAGCATTATAAGACATATACTCCTCATACTCTTACAGCTTTAAACCACTCCTCTTACCACTAAGACTATAGTATCTCTCAGTCTGTGTCAAAGTGCATCTCCAGAACAAAGCAATGATTTCATATTCCTAAGAAAGAATAGATGAGGAAGAGAAGGAAAAAAGGAAGAAGGATCTTGTAACTGCCCAACCTGTCTTGTTGAAAGAGAATTAAATGAGTTAATACATAAAGAGTGTTTAGAAGAGTGCTTCTGGCACACAGCAAGCGTTCAGTAACACTGGCTGTTACTCTCATACAAAAACAGTGTTTTACAGAAGTCCTAGTCTCTGTAAACTATCTAAGAAGAATAAATAGCCCTTATTTGGTAAACTCATCATTGATCTTCAGGGTCAGTGCCTTGCCAAGGCTCTTCAAGGCCCATCAGCATTAATTATAACAGCTACTTGGGTGGTCATTAACATGAGTGATTCTGTTAAGTTTCTAAATGAACTTTATAAAATGTCAAGCATCAGTTCTGCTATTTTGAAACAAAAACTAACTTCTTATCATGCTGGCTAATCATACATTTCATTCCACAATTAAAAGTATTATGCACTACCAGATAGAGTCAGGAGAAGGCAACGGCAACCCACTCCAGTACTCTTGCCTGGAAGATCTCATGGACGGAGGAGCCTGGGGGGTTCAGTCCATGAGGTCGTTAGGAGTCGGACATGACTGAGAGACTTCACTTTCATTTTTCACTTTTATGCATTGGAGAAGGAAATGGCAACCCACTCCAGTGTTCTTGCCTGGAGAATCCCAGGGACGGGGGAGCCTGGTGGGCTGCCATCTATGGGGTCAAACAGAGTCAGACACGACTGAAGCAACTTACAGCAGGAGATAGAGTCAATTTAAGTTAACTAATCTTTTCTTTTGGAGAAGGCAATGGCACCCCACTCCAGTACTGTTGCCCGGAAAATCCCATGGATGGAGGACGCCGGTAGGCTGCAGTCCATGGGGTCACTAAGAGTCAGACACGACTGAGCGACTTCACTTTCACTTTCCCCTTTCATGCATTGGAGAAGGAAATGGCAACCCACTCCAGTGTTCTTGCCTGGAGAATCCCATGGACGGAGAAGCCTGGTAGGGTGCAGTCCATGGTGTCGCACAGAGTCAGACACGACTGAAGCGACTTAGCAGCAGCAATCTTTTCTTTTGGAAGCTTATTCAGGTTGTATCTAAAAACCAAACCTCAATAATTTCATTTCTCATATATAAATCCATTTCAAGAAGAAAGTAAAAATATTAAATCTTGTGTAACATCCCAACAATACACACTTCCTAATATAACACTAATTTGGATATAAAACAACTGGCTGTTGACTCCCATCCTCTACAACATGTTCACTCCACACATCTACGAAAAAAGATTAACTCATACCACTAAGTTACTCTGTGAACTGGACTGAGGTTTTCCTGGTAGTTCAGTTTAGTTCAGTTCAGTTGCTCAGTGTGTCCGACTCTTTGCGACCCCCATGAACCACAGCACGCCAGGCCTCCCTGTTCAACACCAACTCCTGGAGTCTACCCAAACCCATGTCCATCGAGTCGGTGATGCCATCCAACCATCTCATCCTCTGTCGTCCCCTTCTCCTCCTGCCCCCAATCCCTCCAGCACCAGGGTCTTTTCCAATGAGTCAACTCTTCACATCAGGTGGCCAAAGTATTGGAGTTTCAGCTTCAGTATCAGTCCTTCCAATGAACACCCAGGACTGATCTCCTTTAGGATGGACTGGTTGGATCTCCTTGCAGTCCAAGGGACTCTCAAGAGTCTTCTCCAGCATCAAAGTTCAAAAGCATCAATTCTTCGGCACTCAGCTTTCTTTATAGTCCAACTCTCACATCCATACATGACCACAGGAAAAACCATACCCTTGACTAGATGGACCTCTGTTGGCAAAGTAATGTCTCTGCTTTTGAATATGCTGTCTACATTGATCATAACTTTCCTTCCAAGGAATAAGCATCTTTTAATTTCATGGCTGCAATCACCACCTGCAGTGATTTTGGAGCCCAGAAAAATAAAGTCAGCCATTGTTTCTACTGTTTCCCCATCTGTTTCCCATGAAGTGATGGGACCAGATGCCATGATCTTCCTTTTCTGAATGTTGAGCTTTAAGCCAACTTTTTCACTCTCCTCTTTCACTTTCATCAAGAGGCTCTTTAGTTCTTCTTCAGTTTCTACCATAAGGGTGGTTTCATCTGCATATCTGAGGTTATTGATATTTCTCCCGGCAATCTTGATTCCAGATTGTGCTTCATCCAGCCCATCGTTTCTCATGATGTACTCTGCATATATGTCAAATAGGCAGGGTGACAATATACAGCCTTGACATACTCCTTTTCCTATTTGGAACCAGTCTGTTGGTCCATGTCCAGTTCTAACTGTTGCTTCCTGACCTACATACAGGTTTCTCAACAGGCAGGCCAGGTGGTCTGGTATTCCCATCTCTTTCAGAATTTTCCACAGTTTATTGTGATCCACACAGTCAAAGGCTTTGGCATAGTCAATAAAGCAGAAATACATGTTTTTCTGGAACTCTCTTGCTTTTTCCATGATCCAGCGGATGTTGGCAATTTTATTTCTGTTTCCTCTGCCTTTTCTAAAACCAGCTTGAACATCTGGAAGTTCATGGTTCACATATTGCTGAAGCCTGGCTTGGAGAATTTTGAGCATTACTTTACTAGCGTGTGAGATGAGTGCAATTGTGTGGTAGTTTGAGCATTCTTTGGCATTGCCTTTCTTTGGCACTGGAATGAAAACTGACGTTTTCCAGTGCTGTGGCCACTGCTGAGTTTTCCACATTTGCTGGCACATTGAGTGCAGCCCTTTCACAGCATCATCTTTCAGGATTTGAAATAAGTCATGAATTTCTCCAGTGCATTTATTGCCTGCAATTCTACCAGCTGCCATTAGGTGGTGCCTGCTAATGGAAGCTAAGAAGCAAAGAGGCAAAGCACACAATTCTATAAATAAAAGAACATTCTGTCAATGGTCACCATGATAAAATGCTGCTAACTATGCACTATAAGGTTGGTTATATAAAAATATAATTTTAAATAATACAAATAATTCTATAACATGTATTTAACCTTTGGTTATTTTTTTCCAGTAAGTTTTTATAAAAATCTGTAACTGATAACCTAGAAGACAACAACCTAGAGCTTCTTCTGTTCATTGCTTCTGCTTATTCTCCCTGTCTGTGACCATTTGAAGACTTGTGGGCCTTGGAGTTTGGTATTAAATCTTACTGGTGGCTGGAATTATTTTCCTTTAACTAAATTTCTTAGAAGACTTCAACTCAAATAGTCAACCCTCAAATCAAACATTATTTCCTTTGTGAACCTTCCCCTGATCATGGTAACATCATACTCCAAACTGCCACAGAGCCTGAGGCGGGTGGACCCAGGTATAGTACTTATTTAGCTCTCCATAATACAGTAGGCCAGGGCATAAACATGCCTTTTAGGAAAATTATGACCAACCTAGACAGCAAATTAAAAAGCAGAGACATTATTTTGCCATCAAAGGTCCGTCTAGTCAAGGCTTTGGTTTTTCCAGCAGTCACATATGGATGTGAGAGTTGGACTATAAAGAAAGCTGAGTGCCGAAGAATTGATGCTTTTGAACTGTGGTGTTGGAGAAGACTCTTGAGAGTCCCTTGGACTGCAAGGAGATCCAACCAGTCCATCCTAAAGGAGATCAGTCCTGGGTGTTCACTGGAAGGACTGATGTTGAAGCTGAAATTCCAATACTTTGGCCACCTGATGCAAAGAGCTGACTCATTTGAAAAGACCCTGATGCTGGGAAAGATTGAGGGCAGGAGGAGAAGGGGATGACAGAGGATGAGATGGTTGGATGGCATCAACAACTCGATGGGACATGGGTTTGAGTGAACTCCAGGAGCTGGTGTTGGACAAGGAGGCCTGGCGTGCTGCAGTTCATGGGGTCACAAACAGTTGGACACGACTGAGGGACTGAACTGAAGAACTGAATACAGTGGGCCAAGGCATACACATGCATTTTATGAGTCAGCAATGCTGGACTATGACCAGTATTAAATCAGCCTGTAAAGACAGCCAGCTTTTCACAGGCCAAGACCTGGTAAAGTCATGCTCACTATTTTCCACAAGAACTCTGAAACAGGTACATGACCTAGTAGCTATCTTTGGCGGTGTTGGCTAAATAACAATCTAAGCGTATAAACAAAAGGAGTACTACACTAAAACAATAGCAGAGTTATCATTCTTGCAACACATGAAAAATGTGAAATAACCTAATTGACTAAATAGAATCAACTGAATCAACGGTCTGCTGTGAAAAGTGAAAGTGAAAGTCGCTCAGTCGTGTCTGACTCTTTGCGACCCCATGGACTATACAGTCCATGGAATTCTCCAGGCCAGAATACTGGAGTGGGTAGCCTTTCCCTTCTCCAAAGGATCTTCCCAGCTCGGGGATCAAACCCAGGTCTCCCGAATTGCTGGCAGATTCTTTACCAGCTGAGCCACAGGGAAGCCCATCTGCTATGGAAAGCTGTTGCTAAATCATTATTTCCATAATCCCATTGAGACAGATATAAACATTTCAACAACATTAACCACAACAATAACAGCAAATAACTTACAGAGTGCTACTTTGAAACGAATATTACCCTAAGCACTTCAGGTATATAAATTCATCAAATGTTCACACAACCCCATTTCACAGAAGACAAAGCAGAGGCACAGAGACAAGAAATAACTTGCTAAACGTCACTGTACATGGCAGAGTTTGGATTCAAACCTGCAGAGTCTGGCTCCAGGGTCCAAGTTGAGAACTACATTTCATTTCATTACCTTGTAACTAGAAGGAATATGAAATATTTCCAAAGACTGGAGAAAAGACATAACAGTGAAGCTGTGATCATGTCCTATACTGACAGAGAGTGACTTTCTCATAGCAGGAAACACATTACACTCTAGGGCCCGGCACATGCCCACTCACCCTCCAACACCCACAACTGAAACAAACATTTCAAGAAACAGTATACAGTATAACAATTTCTACTTGATTTTCTTTTGTATAGGAGAAGGCAATGGTACCCCACTCCAGTACTCTTGCCTGGAAAATCCCAGGGACGGGGGAGCCTGGTGGGCTGCCATCTATGGGGTCGCACAGAGTGGGACACGACTGAAGTGACTTAGCAGCAGTTGCAGCAGCAGCAAGAGATGTGATATAGTGGAGCCAATCATGAGTTCCAATCCCTACTCCACCCCAAACAGATGTGTGATCTAGAAAGTCACTTCCTTCTTCAAGCCAACGCTGTGAGGATTAAGTGAGACAGAGTATATAAAGCTCTTTGCCCATTACACATACAAAGAAACACCAACTCTTGAGGTTTACTCTGTTTGTTTGAAGCAGCTTCCATAAAAGCAGAGGCTGAAGGCAATGGCACCCAACTCCAGTACTCTTGCCTGGAAAATCCCATGGACGGAGGAGCCTGGTAGGCTGCAGTCCATGCTAAGGGTCGGACACGACTGAGAGACTTCACTTTCACTTTTCACTTTCATGCACCGGAGAAGGAAATGGCAACCCACTCCAGTGTTCTTGCCTGGAGAATCCCAGGGACGGAGTAGCCTGGTGGGCTGCTGTCTATGGGGTTGCACAGAGTCAGACACGACTGAAGTGACTTTGCAGCAGCAGCAGCAGAGGCTATTTTGAAATAGGAAATGATCCAGTAACTGATACTAAGACTTACTGAAGACAAGCACCATCCTACCTGGGAAAGAACTTTCTCCTCCCTAGGTGTCTGAACTCACTCCCAGGCTGAAAAGTAACTAGAGGAAAACTATGGTCTTCCATTATGGGATCCATGTCTCCTGGCAAACAGGACTTCATGTTCCTCTAAAGAAACAATCCAGAATGAGCCACTCCCATATCCTTGCTGCCAACTACAGTGTGATAGGTGCCCAGTGACGCCAGGAGACTGGGAAGCGCCCTGGAGAGTAAGGACCATGTTGTATTCATCTCTGTACATATAGCTCAAAGCATGATGCTTAATGCAGGGCCTAACCCACAACAACAGATATAAAATACATTTTTGCTGATCTTCATTGAAGAAAACATCTTAGCTCTGGACTGTGGAGAAAAGGTCCTCTGAATGCAAATCTGTATCATCTGTCTCATTTCTGTATGACTCCCTTTTTGCCTCTTCTCTGTGCACTCTCATAGGAGAGAGTCTTTTTCTTTTTTAGGAGACAGTCCTCTTGGTAACTATTCTTAAAACTACCCACTGCTTTCACTCCTCTATCCTAATCAAAGCCTATTTAGTAGTGGCTCACCTCTCTGTAATTTAGTTTTAGAATTGTTCTTCACAAGGATAACCAGTTTTTCTTGAAAGGACAGAATTAAATCAAGGTTGTCTAAACTTTAATGTTACAGATAAAGACACTGCTCCAAGAAGGGCAAGTATGTCGCTCAAGCTCTCACAGGTAGTAGATGACAGATGCTGAATTAATTTATGGTCCAAGCTTTGCATTACAGTAACAGCAAACTTGGCCTTGTATATTTTAAACACATTTGGTTGAAGAAAATAAAAAGCCCAGAATAGAAGTAAACTTGTACTGAGCACCAACTATGTGCCAAGAACTAGGCTTTCCATATATTACCACATTTAAAACTTGCAACAGAACTACAAAATTGTACAAATATGTATCTTGCAAATTCTCTGGGTGACATGGAAAAACACAGAGCTTTGAAGATACATATAGCTTTCTCTGCCAATGCTTATATACTAACCTCGCTAGACTCTACTCACTGGAGAAGCTTAATATGAGCTGCTAAAAATGCTGAGTTACATATTTTAAAGAAATATAGTAAACACAGAACTTTTAAATGCACGTCACAAGTAGAATTAAACTACTTGTGAATTAAGTAGAATTAAGTGTTATGACAAATAAATCTTTTAAAAGCTGACATAGATGGGAATTTAGCAAAATGCAGTAACAGACACTAAAATGTTCACACACACTCAAGGAGCTTTTGTCTATATATATCTGTATCTACAGATGTTTACCACAACAGTACAAAATTTTAAAATATTTATTGACTCAGTTAAGAACATTAACAAACTTGGAGACTTTCTAATTCAAGCTTTTACTGCCATGGCCTGGGTTCAGTCTGTGGTTGGGAAACTGAGATCCCACAAGCTGCATGGCCAAGAATATTAACACACTCATGTATTAGTATGTCTTTTAGTTCAGTTCAGTTCAGTCGCTCAGTTGTGTCTGACTCTTCGCGACCCCATGAATCACAGCACACCAGGCCTCCCTGTCCATCACCAACTCCCGGAGTTCACTCAAACTCATGTGCATTGAGTCGGAGATGCCATCCAGCCATCTCATCCTCTGTCGTCCCCTTTTCCTCCTGCCCCCAATCCCTCCCATCATCAGGGTCTTTTCCAATGAGTCAACTCTTCACATCAGGTGGCCAAAGTATTGGAGTTTCAGCCTCAGCATCAGTCCTTCCAATGAACACCCAGGACTGATTTCTTTTAGGATGGACTGGTTGGATTCTCCTTGCAGTCCAAGGGACTCTCAAGAGTCTTCTCCAGCATCACAGTTCAAAAGCATCAATTCTTCGGCACTCAGCTTTCTTTATAGTCCAACTCTCACATCCATACATGACCACAGGAAAAACCATAGCCTTGACTAGACGGACCTTTGTTGGCAAAGAAATGTCTCTGCTTTTGAATATGCTATCTAGGTTGATCATAACTTTCCTTTCAAGGAGTAAGCGTCTTTTAATTTCATGGCTGCAATCACCATCTGCAATGATTTTGGAGCCCCCCAAAATAAAGTCTGACACTGTTTCCACTGTTTCCCCATCTATTTCCCATGAAGTGATAGGACCAGATGCCATGATCTTCGTTTTCTGAATGTTGAGCTTTAAGCCAACTTTTTCACTCTCCTCTTTCACTTTCATCGAGAGGCTTTTTAGTTCCTCTTCACTTTCTGCCATAAGGGTAGTGTCATCTGCATATCTGAGGTTATTGATATTTCTCCCGGCAATCTTGATTCCAGCTTGTGCTTCATCCAGCCCAGCGTTTCTCATGATGTACTCTGCATATAAGTTAAATAAGCAGGGTGACAATATACCGCCTTGATGTACTCCTTTTCCTATTTGGAACCAGTCTGTTGTTCCATGTCCAGTTCTAACTGTTGCTTCCTGACCTGCATATAGGTTTCTCAAGAGGCAGGTCAGTATGTCTTTATAAAAATATAAACAAAAATGTCTCATGAAAATATAACAATTATTTTCCAAAACAAACAAAAATAGTAAGAATTTAGCACTGTTCTACATTTTGCAAATCACTCTGAAGCATGGCTTAGTAGAGGACAGTACTTAGTACCTCTATATTCAATCTGTTACAATATGTCATTCTTGTTAAACCACATGAAGGGATATCCCTCACACAGGTATGCAGTGGGAAAAAAGGAGTGTTTTAATAGCCTTTTCAGATAGTTGTTGATGTGCTTCAATACTGCACTAAAATTCAACCAGTGGTAGTTTCTTAAAGTTAGTTGCAATGTGGAAGCTGGAATCATACACTTTATATACTCTTATATTAAAATCTATAGGTTTATCTTAAACTTCGCAGAGATCCTTTCTGTAACATCATGCACTGGTCACTTGAAAAATGTTGGTCACTGAGCTATGCAAATCTTCAAAATGTTGATATGTTTCATTAAACAATAGTGCTGGAGAAGACTCTTAGAGTCTCTTGAACAGCAAGGACATCAAACCAGTAAATCCTAAAGGAAATCAACCCTGAATATTCACTGGAATGACTGATGCTGAAGCTGAAACTCCAATACTTTGAAGAGCTGACTCACTGTAAAAGACCTTGATGCTGGGAAAGATTGAGGACAGGAGGAGAAGGGGGCGACAGAGGATGAGATGGCTGGATGGCATCATCAACTCAATGGACATGATTTTGTGCAAACTCCGAGAGATAGTGAAGGACAGGGAGCCTGGTGTGCTGCAGTCCCTAGGGTCGCAATGAGTTGGACTGACTGAACGACTGAACAACAAATATTTTACCCGAAAACTCAAATTTCACCATGGGACACGAACCTGCCAAATGTTTTTGTTAAAATGACAGTGACTTTGTTCATTTTTTAAAGTAAAATGTCTTTCAAATATCTAGTCTGAATAATCATAATTTGTCTGCTGATAGTTCTTACAAGTAAAAATAATGTTCCTTAAAAAAAAAAACTTGGCTCAGAACTCAACCATTCAAGCGCTTTTCCTTCAGACAGCCATCATGTTTTGGTATGCAGCACAACTGCTTTATATGCCATTCCCATGCTGTCATACAGAACAGTAAAGACATGTACTCAAGGGTTAAGATCTCACGAAACTAATGATTTCTACTGCTTCATCAAAGACATCCTTAAGGAAAACTGGCATTAAAAAAAAATTATAACTATGTGGCAGTAGATAAAATAATTACACTCCTGCAGTTTGATACCATTGCCTTGACTAAGGCCAAGATACCAGGGTCTTTACCTCCACTGCTTTGGTGTCATCAGTGCAAATGTCAACACAGTAAAAAAAAAAAAAAAAAAAAAGCTATTTTTTATGAGTTACCATTTTGATGAAAATAGCTCTGACCTTGTAAAGCAGCAAAAAAGATCTCAGAGACCTCCCCAGGTCCCTGGATCATACTTTCAGACCTGCTGCTGCAAATCAGTTTCATTTATCATCTCCTATACTGGACCTTTACATTAGAGAATTTCCTACATACATTTAATACTTTCTAATAGCCATAGCCAATAGTTCCAAATAGGAAAAGGAGTACGTCAAGGCTGTATATTGTCACGCTGCTTATTTAACTTATATGCAGAGTACATCATGAGTAAGATCGGAGTACATCCATGAAACCCTGGACTAGAAGAAGCATAAGCTGGAATCAAGACTGCTGGGAGAACTATCAATAACCTCAGATATGCAGATGACACCACCCTTATGGCAGAAAGTGAAGAGGAACTCAAAAGCCTCTTGATGAAAGTGAAAGAGGAGAGTGAAAAAGTTGGCTTAAAGCTCAACATTCAGAAAACAAAGATCATGGCATCTGGTCCCATCACTTCATGGGAAATAGATGGGGAAACAGTGGAAACAGTGTCAGACTTTATTTTGGGGGGCTCCAAAATCACTGCAGATGGTGATTGCAGCCATGAAATTAAAAGACGCTTACTCCTTGGAAGGAAAGTTATGACCAACCTAGATAGCATATTCAAAAGCAGAGACATTACTTTGCCAACAAAGGTCCGTCTAGTCAAGGCTATGGTTTTTCCTGTGGTCATGTATGGATGTTAAGAGTTGGACTGTGAAGAAGGCTGAGCACCGAAGAATTGATGCTTTTGAACTGTGGTGTTGGAGAAGACTCTTGAGAGTCCCTTGGACTGCAAGGAGATCCAACCAGTCCATTCTGAAGGAGATCAGCCCTGGGATTTCTTTGGAAGGAATGATCCTAAAGCTGAAACTCCAGTACTTTGGCCACCTCATGTGAAGAGCTGACTCATTAGAAAAGACTCTGATGCTGGGAGGGATTGGGGGCAAGAGGAGAAGGGGACGACAGAGGATGAGATGGCTGGATGGCATCACTGACTCGATGGACGTGAGTCTGGGTGAACTATAGGAGTTGGTGATGGACAGGGAGGCCTGGCGTGCTGCGATTCATGGGGTCGCAAAGAGTCGGATATGACTGAGCGACTGAACTGAACTGAACTCAATAGCCAATCCACAGTACATAGTAAATACATTGTAATTGATGATGCTAATTTTGTAAATCTAAGAGAAATTTTGTGAAAGGGGCTCTGGAAGATTTTCTCAATGGTCATTTGAAGTGCTTGCTCTACCAGTGGCTAACTATCTGTGTGACCTTGGCTAAATCACTTCTTTCAACATCAATTTTCCTATCAGTAAAATTAGATAAAGGCTGGACTAGCTCAGTGATTCTCACCTGAGGTGTGGGTAGCATATGGATGGAGATTAGATTTACTACAAATGATGAGTAGTGTTACTGATGAGAGTGTTCCATATATGAAAACCCTACAAGCAGAAAAAAAGAAATCACTGACCTAACAGAATGAAAGCCACTCACTATAAAGTTCTTGGAATAGTGGTTACAACCATCTCAACCTCCACTCATTCAATTTATTTCACAGAGATGCTAGACTAATTCATTTTAATGTAAATCTGTGTCACTCCCCTGCTTAAAAACCTTTTTAGCTCTTGCAGTTGTCCTTGGAATAAAATCCAATTGTGTTCCACATGGTCTGTAAGGCCTGCATGCTTGGCCCCCATCTACCTAAGTAAATTCATTGCATGCTGCTCTCCATCTTGCTCACTGGGTTTTACTGACGTTGGATTTGTCTCCGTTCCTGCAACAGGCATTTTAATACGATGTTTCCTCTGTCTGGGATGGCACCCCCTTCTCTGCTGACCAATAATCACTCATCGTTCACATCTCAGCTTAAACATCACATCCTCAAAAATCTTTTACTAACTCTCTAGTATACTTTACGTCTTTCGTGTATTGTTCCTTCATGGCATTTTACATTCATCATCATTTACACTGCTATTCACAAGCATTTTCAATTGTCTATCTGCCTGCTGTCTTTTAAATTCTATGAGAGGAAGAACTGCTTTATTTATCCACAAAGTTAGCTAAGCCAGAGCACCCAGAGGGTTGTCAATAAATATTTGCTGGCTGATAAACAAAATGATTTTACAAGAACAGAATGGAATTAAGAATGTTAAAAGCTGTGTGTTTGCAAAGGGTATATTTTTCTGTAGAAAAATAAATTATGTAACGGGTTATGAACAAGTATGCTAATCTTTGGCCTATTTGGGACCTATAAGTAAAACTGCCTAAGAAAGACACAGAATGCTAACTACAACACAGTTATGTGATATAAACCAGAAGCTGCTCTACTTCTTCAGTTATTCTATATAGAGATAAAGCTATGTAACCACATTTTTGTTGCAGAAAATGTCATCAGTGAGCCTTATTCCCTTCATGAAAACACAGACTGTTATTGTAAGATGTAAGTGACCATATGAAGTGTTGTTAAAAAAGTCTGTTAGTTCTATTTATAGATAACTTAGTACAGCTTTCCAAAAATATCATTTGTTTTATTCAGATTAAGAGAACACAGCCCATTAAGGAAACATGTATCAAAGGGAAGCTTGTAATTAACAATTTATGAGATATTTCTACTTTATAGTCTACTTGATTTTATTACTATTATAAAAACGGAAAAATATTATCAGGAAAAGAATAAACAGTTTTCACTTGGAGCCTTTCTTAAAAGCAGTAACAAAATTTAACGTTTTCCTCAAGACAAGTTTTAGAAGTACCATCACAAGAAAGGATAGTTTATAAGACATAAATAGTTTTACAAGTCATATAAACTTAGAAGTTAAAAAGAAGCAATGGGAAAAGGGCAACTCATTATTCACACTGTGTAGCAAAGCGCCTGATAATCTGTGGCCCTAACTTTATCAACTCTGTAAATATGAAACTGAAAAGATGAGATGACAATTTTTTCAAAGTTGGTAATGGATTCAACAGTTCTAACACAATGGAAAACAAGGAATTCAGAAACAGTATACATCTACATTTGCCATGTAGTCACAGAAACTTAGGAGAGAAATGGAAAGGGTAAGATGAAGAGGAAAAATCACTTATTATAGCTAAGACATTCAAAAACTGACATTAAAAACAAAGAAACATTTGAATTTGAATTATGAGTTTCCAGAATGGCAAAAATGCAAGATACGGAAACATCTTTTATTCCCATTCCTGCAACTAAATTCAACAGCTTTCACCATAACAATATTCTTCTTCATAAACAACTACTTCATAAATGGCCAAGAGGGCCACCACACACCATAACAGCATTGGTGTATTAGTCATACATACATATCCATTCAGTCACAAATGGAGTAGACCAGCTGTACTGAAGCTACTTTGCCCAGCCCAGAAATCCCTGCAGGAAATTCAAACCACCTTCTATCAAATCCTTGGTTAACCTAGGGATCCCAGTAAACAAGTATACTCATCAATATTTGGAGACAACCACATTCCCTTTAAAACTAAACACAGAAATGAATGAATAAGTATTTTATAAATTGAACTGATATAAGAGACATACTGATGAAATTAATGATGTTTTTCTTATGGATTTTAAGATAAAATACTAAAAAGCATCTTCCACCATTTATAATCCCTAGACAGAAATTACTGTTCAGCACTGATATTCCCACAGCCAAAACAAGCTACTGATTAACAACTATGAAAAGTGTGCAAATAAAGTAAAACATAAATCTGAACTTCATCTCAGTTTCTCTCAACCTTATTCTTGTTACATCTGGCAATACAGTACAAGTGAACAACATTTTGTATAAAAAATACCTAAAATTTAAATGCTTCATTGACTATGCTAAAGCATTTCACTATATGGATCACAACAAACTGGAAAATTCTTCAAGAGATGGGAATACTAGATTACCTTACCTGTCTCTTGAGAAACCTGTATGCAGGTCAAGAAGCAACAGTTTGAACTGGACATGGAACAATGGACTAGTTCAAAACTGGGAAAGAAGTACTCAAGGCTGTATGCTGTCACCCTTATTTAACTTGTACGCAAAGTGCATAATGAGAAATGTTGGGCTGGATGAATCACAAGCTGGAATCAAGACTGCCAGGAGAAATATCAACAACCTCAGATATGCAAATAATACCACTCTAATGGCAAGAAGTGAAGAGGAACTAAAGAGTCTCTTGATGAAGGTGAAAGAAGAGAGTTAAAAAAGCTGGCTTAAAACTGAACATTCAAAAAATGAAGATCACGGCATCTGGTCCCATCACTTCATGACAAATAGATGGGGAAAAAGTAGAAACAGTGACAGATTTTATTTTCTTGGGCTCCGAAATCACTGCAGGTGGTGACTGCAGCCACAAAATTAACAGACGCTTGCTGCTTGGAAGAGAAGCTATGACAAACCTAAACAGTGTATTAAAAAGCAGAGACATCACAACAAAGGTCTGTCTAGTCAAAGCTATGGTTTTCCCAGAAGTCAAGTATGGATATAAGAGTTGGACCACAAGAAGGCTAAGCAACAAAAACTGATGCTTTCCAACTGTGGTGCTGTAGAAGATTCTTGAGAGTTCCTTAGACAGCAAGTCAATCCTAAAGGAAATCAACTCTCAATATGCATCAGAAGGACTGAAGCTCCAATACTTTGGCCTCCTGATGTAAAGAGCCAACTCACTGGAAAAGACCCTGATGCTAAGAAAGACTGAGAGTGAGAGGAGAAGGGGACGATAGAGGATGAGATGGTAGAAGGCATCACTGAATTTGAGCAAACTCAGGGGGACAGTGAAGGACAGCCTTGCAAGCTGCAGGGGTCGCAAAGAGTGGGACACAACTTAGCAACTGAACAACAACAAAAACCAAGGATAATGTGACATTAAATTTTTGTATAATTCCTAGAGGCATAAGATTAAGTATTATACTGTAAACACATGACAAAAATATACCTAAGTTGAAAGTACTAGGAAAATTATAATCAAACAAAGGCTATTCAAGCAAAGTAGGAGCTTAAAAATTAAAATGTATATAAAATTAAAATGCTAAACTGTATATAACTCTCACCTGTTCAGTAAGTTCAACTCTCTTGGTAATACTTTATTAGCATATTTTCAGTTACAAAACATAAATGGTATTATATCTCAACTTAAAAAAAGAATACAAAAGACCAGTTCTGCATCTGTTTAATTAATAACACTAAAAAACTGTGCTACAGTTTTTAATTTTTTTTTAAATCTATTTTTTTTAAATAAGGTTTACTAGTGAGTCAAACCACATCATCACTAGTTAGCAGAGTAATAAATACATAATTCATCCATAAAGTCATAGGTAAAATATGAAATTTCTCCTCTGCGTCTAGTGGTAACTACTTAAGATCACCACCCAACTACTTTCAGTCACCATGAAATCAAAAATTATCTGGACTGTTTTTGATGTGTTGCTTTCAAGTCATTAAAAAAAAACTGATTAAATAATGCCCTATTTTATTTTAGGCTCTTAACAATTTCTAAGGGAAAACTAGTTCTAGAGCCCCAAATACTGCATAGTCCTCAATAACTATTCATTTTGTTTTCCAAATAAGACACATTCCAGGATTTTGAGTTTCACTGTATCACATTTCATGACAGGAACTGAGAACACTGATATTTTCCATTTAAAATGAAATAGATCACAAACAAAAAATAAAAATCCAACCTCAGTCTGTGTAACAAATTAACTCACATAAAATGATGAATGGTGATATTTAGAGGGCAACCACAATCATAAACCCTAATTTAAGTTCAAACCTAATCTTTTAAAGTATTTGTATTCTTAGAAATTCTTAATATTAACAATTATATTAAATTAACAGTAATAACTTTTCATAATTGTGGTTATTAATTAAAATATTGATTAATGATTATATTACTAATTAATATATTATTGATAATAAATATTTAAAATGATAATAACTATTTTAAAATCTACAGAAGATACCTTCTGTGTGTTTCTCAATAGAAATAAAATAGAGTTGAGTAAAAGGAAATTATTTTGAGAGTAATGAATTTGTATGAACCAAATGAATGTATGATAAAATTAAAAGAAGATCTCTATTTTTTTTTCCATTCAAGCCTACAGAAAAAGACTGTCAATAGAAACTAAATCAAACTAACACCAAAATGTGCACATCTCAATTAAGCAGCAGTTTGAAAATAAATTCTCAACACTCTCAGAACTTATAAAGAAAAAGAGATTTAAAATGTGTATGAGTAAATTATGTCTTTTATTATAAGCATATTTCACCATAATCACCAGCAAGTCTGAGTAAAAATATTTTCAGAATTTAGTCTCACTTCAGTTCAGTTCAGTCGCTCAGTCGGGTCCAGCTCTTTGCGACCCCATGAATTGCAGCACGCCAGGCCTCCCAGTCCATCACCAACTCCCCGAGTTCACTCAAACTCATGTCCATCAAGTTGGTGATGCCATCCAGCCGTCTCATCCTCTGTAGTCCCCTTCTCCTCCTGCCCACGATCTCTCCCAGCATCAGTCTTTTCCAATGAGTCAACTCTTCGCATGAGGTGGCCAAAGTACTGGAGTTTCAGCTTTAGCATCAGTCCTTCCAAAGAACACCCAGGACTTATCTCCTTTAGAATGGACTGTTTGGATCTCCTTGCAGTCCAAGGGACTCCCAAGGGGGTCTTCTCCAGCATCACAGTTCAAAAGCATCAATTCTTCGGCGCTCAGCCTTCTTCACAATCCAACTCTCACATCCATATATGACTACTGGAAAAACCATAGCATTGACTAGACGAACCTTTGTTGGCAAAGTAATGTCTCTGCTTTTGAATATGCTCTCTAAGTTGGTCATAACTTTCCTTCCAAGGAGTAAGTGTCTTTTAATTTCATGGCTGCAATCACCACCTGCAGTGATTTCGGAGCCCAGAAAAATAGTCTGACACTGTTTCCCCTGTTTCCCCATCTATTTCCCATGAAGTGATGGGACCGGATGCCATGATCTTCGTTTTCTGAATGTTGAGCTTTAAGCCAACTTTTTCACTCTCTTCTTTCACTTTCAACAAGAGGCTTTTGAGTTCCTCTTCACTTTCTGCCATAAGGGTGGTGTCATCTGCATATCTAAGGTTACTGATATTTCTCCCGGCAATCTTGATTCCAGCTTGTGCTTCTTCCAGAGTCCAGCGTTTCTCATGATGTACCCTGCATATAAGTTAAATAAGCAGGGTGACAATATACAGCCTTGATGTACTCCTTTTCCTATTTGGAACCAGTCTGTTGTTCCATGTCCAGTTCTAACTGTTGCTTCCTGACCTGCATATAGGTTTCTCAAGAGGCAGGTCAGGTGGTCTGGCATTCCCATCTCTTTCAGAATTTTCCGCAGTTTATTGTGATCCACACAGTCAAAGGCTTTGGCATAGTCAATAAAGCAGAAATAGATGTTTTCCTGGAACTCTCTTGCTTAGCGGATGTTGGCAATTTGATCTCTGGTTCATCTGCCTTTTCGAAAACTAGCTTGAAGGGTCTACTTACACCAAAATCCTAACTAATTCAGGGTTGTTTTTTTTTTTTTTTGTATTTTGGCTGTGTGATGCAGCCTGTGAGATCTTAGTTTTCTGACCAGAGTTTGAACCCAGGCCCCCTGCATTGGGAGCAGAGTCTTAACCACTGGACCACCAAGAAAGTTCCTCTAATTAATTTTTTAATGAAGTTATGTTTCATGTAAAATTTCTATTAAATGCTTTAAAATATATAGACATTTTAAATTACACACAGTGAAAATAAAATCAAAGGTATTAATTTTACAAATGCTGGTAGCTGTTCAAAAAAAGTTTAAAAAGCATTAGATAAAAGGATCAAAGAATTTAATCAGGTAAAAACAAAGTCAGATAGTGTAGACACAAGATCTAAATGGTTTAAGATCTTGAACCATTATGAGGAATAACTAACATAAAATGTTAGCTTCAGGTGTACAACATAATGATTCAATATTTGTATATATTGCAAAGTGATCACAATAACTCCAGTTAACATCTGAAAACAATATTATTTTCTGTTTCATAAGTAGATCACCAAAAAAGAACCAATAGGAATATAAACACCACCTTACTTATTTGGCAGCATGGACAGTACAAAACTGCCCAGAATCAGAAAGTAAGCAAGAAAAAGTCTCCTAGTAGCCACAGATGGCAAAAATTAATGTGCTTAAAAGAGAAAACTCATATGTTACACCAACTGCTTGTTCCTTCTGTGCAAATTCTAAAAAGCCCCAGCACCAGCACACAGCTTAACAGAAGCGAGAAACTGAGGTACTTAGATCACCATACCAACATTAGCGAGAATAACAATGTAATAGAAAGGGGAAAAACAAAGTAAAAATAGCAGTCAAAGAACTCAAAAATCTATAAAATAGGCCTGCAGGTACCAAGACTTTTCTAAGGCATATTATATACCACGATGTAGCATCTTATAGATTATGAAGATGGTAACACTTATGTATTCATAAGTGTTTTAAATATAATTCATAAAGAAAGCTAATATATTTTTTAAGTTTCCCCAAAAAATTTAAATATAAAAAAACTCTTTGAATTACAGAAAAGTTTAATTTTCCGAGATCCATTTATATAAATCATCATTCTTTGGAAAATTTTATTATTATATTTATGTTATTGATGATAAAAATAAAGTCAAATATGCCTAAAAGCCTTCCAGCAAAAGCCTGTAAAATTCAGGGGTATATTGCCAGCTCAAGGCTATGATGAGTGGTAGAGTACTAAAGTTCCTCTTGGTCTGGAAAGTGCATGCTCTTTCTATTATGCCTTGCCAAAATTGACTAAAAGAATTTAATTGGTAAAGTGCATCATTACAAGCTGCAACCAAATTTTAAAAATAATTATAATTTACTGAATCCCACTGTCAAAATCATTTACTAGTAGCAATCTTCTTTCCCAAAGTATATTCCTGAGAACACTATGCCCAGAGCGTAACAGGTGTTGTTGGCTATAGGAGAGAGAGGGAGTTGTACCACTATGTCTAAAAAAATGCTGGTTTCTTTGTTAGTGATTTCTCAGGGTCTTTACCAGTATTTTTATCTGGAAAAGCCTGAAAGCTACAAAAACATTAAAAGTAGTACAATAAACATCCATATACCTTTTCCAATGACATTCATTTTGTCACATCTATATTCTCAATCTCTCTCTTTTCCATATATATATATATATACATTCATATATACACACACATACAAATATATACAAATACACTATTTCTGCTATACCATTTAAAAGTAAGTTGCATATCTCAAGACACAAGGCATCTAAATTCATCAGCTGGTATCTTCTAAGAACAAAGATATTCTTCTAAATAATCATGATTTTATGTAACATGAAGCAATAATATCATCTGTATCAGTTAACAACCAATATATAAGAAAACATTTTCAAAATTTAATGACTTAAAACAGCAGGCATACCAAGCAATATTGAGAAAAAAGAACAAGGTTGGAGGTATAAGTCTTCCAGACTTCAAACAATACTATAAAGCTGCAGTGTGGTACTGGCAGAAAACAGACATATAGATCGATGAAACTGAAGAGAGAGCCCAGAAATAAACTCATGCCTACAGTCAATTAATTGTCAACAAAGGAGGCAAGAATATACAATGGAGAAAAGACCATCTCTTCAGTAAGTGGTATTGGAAAAGCTGGGTAATTGCATATAAGTCAATGAAGTTATAATACTCACTCACACCATACACAAAAATAAACTCAAAATGGCTTAAAGACTTAAATATAAGACAGGACGCCATAAAACTCCTAAAAAGGAACATAGGCAAAACATTCTCTGACATAAATTGTACCACTGTTTTCTTAGGTCAGTCCAAGGCAAAAGAAGCAAAATCAGTAATAAATAAGTGGGACTTAATTAAACTTATATGCTTTTGCACAGCAAAGAAAACCATAAACAAAATGAAAAGACAACCTATAGACAGGAAGAAAATATTTGCAAATGATGGAACCAACAAGATCTTAATTTCTAAAACTTACAGAGTTCATACAGCTCAGTATTAAACAAACAAAAAACAAATCAAAAAGTGGTAGTAAACCTAAATGTAGACATTTCTCCAAAGAAGACATGCTATGCTATGCTATGCTAGGTCACTTCAGTTGTGTCCGACTCTGTGTGACTCCATAGACAGTAGCCCACCAGGCTCCCCCGTCCCTGGGATTCTCCAGGCAAGAACACTGGAGTGGGTTGCCATTTCCTTCTCCAATGCATGAAAGTGAAAAGTGAAAGTGAAGTCGCCCAGTCATGTTTGACTCTTAGCGACCCCATGGACTGCAGCCTACCAGGCTCCTCCATCCATGGGATTTTCCAGGCAAGAGTACTGGAGTGGGGTGCCACCGCCTTCTCCGAAAGAAGACATAGAGATGGCCAATAGGCACATGAAAAGATATTCACCATAGTTAATTATTCAGTTCAGTTCAGTTCAGTCACTCAGTCATGTCTGACTCTTTGCGACCCCATGAATCACAGCACGCCAGGCCTTCCTGTCCATCACCAACTCCCGGAGCCCACCCAAACCCATGTCTATCGAGTCGGTGATGCCATCCAACCATCTCATCCTCTGTCATCCCCTTCTCCTCTTGCCCCCAATCCCTCCCAGCATCAGAGTCTTTTCCAATGAGTCAACTCTTCGCATGAGGTGGCCAAAGTATTGGAGTTTCAGCTTCAGTATCAGTCCTTCCAATGAACACCCAGGACTGATCTCCTTTAGCATGGACTGGTTGGATCTCCTTGCAGTCCAAGGGACTCTCAAGAGTCTTCTCCAACACCACAGTTCAAAAGCATCAATTCTTCGACGCTCAGCTTTCTTTATAGTCCAACTCTCACATCCATACATGACTACTGGAAAAACCATACCCTTGACTAGATGAACCTTTGCTGGCAAAGTAATGTCTCTGCTTTTTAATATGCTGTCTACGTTGGTCATAACTTTCCTTTCAAGGAGTAAGCATCTTTTAATTTCATGGCTGCAATCACCATCTACAGTGATTTTGGAGCCCACAAAAATAAACTCAGCCACTGTTTCCACTGTTCCCCCATCTATTTGCCATGAAGTGATGGGACTGGATGCCATGATCTTAGTTTTCTGAATGTTAGAGAAACGCAAATCAAAACTACTATGAGATACTACCTCCTGTCGGTCAGAATAGACATCATCAATAAGTCTAAAAATAATAAATGCTGGAGATGGTGTGGAGAAAAGGAAACCCTCCTACACTGTTGGTAGGAATGTAAACTGGTGCAGTCACTATGGAAAACAACATGGATGTTCCTTAAAAAAACTAAAAATAGAGTCATCAAATGACCCAACAAACCCATTTCTGGAATAAATCCAAAGAAGACTCTAATTTGAAAAATTACATGTACTCCAATGTCACAGCAGCACTGTTTACAATAGTCAAGACATGGCAGCAACATAAGTACCCATTGATCTATGAATGGATAAAGAAGATATGGTATATATACACAATGGAATATGCTGCTGCTGCTGCTAAGTTGCTTCAGTCATGTCCGACTCTCTGTGACCCCATAGACGGCAGCCCACCAGGCTCCCCTGTCCCTGGGATTCTCCAGACAAGAACACTGGCGTGGGTTGCCATTTCCTTCTCCAATGCATGAAAGTGAAAAGTGAAAGTGAAGTCACTCAGTCATGTCCGACTCTTAGCAGCTCCATGGGCTGCAGCCTTCCAGGCTCCTCCATCCATGGGATTTTCCAGGCAAGAGTACTGGAGTGGGTTGCCATTGCCTTCTCTGCAATGGAATATGACTCAGCCATTTAAAAAGAACAAAATAATGCCATTTGCAGTATTAATAACATGGACAGATTTAGAGATTATCATACTAGGTCAAGTAAATCAAACAGAGAAAGACAAATATCATGTGATGTCCCTTACATGTGAAATCTAAAAATGATACAAATGAACTTATTTACAAAACAGAAAAAGGGACTTCCATGGTGGTCCAGTGGCTAAGACTCAGTGCTCCCAATGAAGGGGGCCCAGGTTCCATTCCTGATCAGGGAACTAGATCCCACATTCTGTGACTAAAGATCCCACTGAGGTGCAGCCTAATTTAGTAAATAAAATTTAAAAAAAAAAAACAGACTCACAGATGTGGAAAACAAAGGTATGGTTACCAAAGAGGAAAGGGGAGGATAAGGAGGGAAAAATTGAGAGTTTCGGATTAGCAGATACAAACTACTACATAAAAGAGAGATAAACAACAAGTTCCTACTATATAGCATAGGAAATCATATTTAATATCTTGTGATAAACTGTACCAGAAAAGAATCTGAAAAAGAGCATAAATATATATATATATACACACACACACACACATACATGTATAACTGAATCACTTTGATGTACATCAGAAACTAACACAACATTGTGTATCAACTGTATTTCAAAAAAAACAGATAAGCAGAGTTTCTGAAAGTTAAAGAAAAAGCAACAGCAGACATGTATGACTGTTTATGTGTCTACCAGTTAGGGGGGTGGTTCTGTCCAACCTGAGTTACCTCATATGTCTGTGATCAGTTCTGCTAATCTAGGTTGGGGGTCTCTCACAAATCTGGGGCTTGGCTGACTGTAAGCTGATCTAGGATAGCCTCAGCTGGGACACCTCAACTTGCCTCCACCAGATCCTTCATCCTCCAGTAGGGTAAGAGGTTGATCAGACAGCAATGCCATGGTTTCAGGCGAGTGCAAGTGTAAAGTACTCTTAAGAAGCCTATGCTCAGATATGGAGATAACAAGTCACAACAGATTTGAACAAATTCCTCTGTGATACAAACTCCTGAGTAAGCAATGGAAAACTTGCAAGGTGGAAGCATCTGATTCATTGCTGAGCTGCAACTTGCTTAATAAGAATTCTGTACACTTGCATCGCTTGTATTCTCACTCTGTACACTACTACAACTCCAATGATAAAATGCTCCCCTATCAGATTATATAAATTCACAAAGAGAAATGACTTCCTCTGGATAAGTAAAGCATTTTCATCTTCATTACCATCTGGTTTTTGTTAACATTTACTTCCAAGCATAATGTAGTAAGCTCTGCTTTATTGTCTGTGTTTCATTCCGGTAAACTTGGGAAAACCGAAAAGACTGGCATACTACTCTCTCTCTCTATTTCATTTCTAAATTGAAGTAATAATATGATCCCAGAACACGATCCTGGGATCATGTTTCACACTGAAACTCATAAAACTCAGAAGTAAAAGCACTAGCATTTCCAACTCACATTCAGAAGAAACATCCATAATTTAATTTGGTGTATGAGGCCAGAACAAAATACTGAGTGCCCCCTTGGAATAGTTTCTCAAAAATGCTGATGCCTCACTCCTACTGGATCTAAACATGTTTATAACTTGTGCTCCTTGTGTGAATGGCTGGGACTGGCTCGCCAGGGCTCCCCGTCCTCCTACACTGCTGACAGCCACAGCCTGGCAAACATTCACTGTGTGCCCACACTAAATACATAAAACTGTGACAACACACAGGTGCTGAGGTGGATAACTGTATCGAGAGGCTCTCTACACCATGGCTATACTATCCATAAAGGTATTCTCCCAGATGCCCAAAATGAGAAGGAAGGAGAAATAAAAGGTGAATGGGGAAAAGGGAGGAGAAGAGGATATTACTGATACGAGCTCAGTGAAGTCTGATGAAATGGTCCTAGTTTAAATCCTAAATAATCCTTAATGAAAGAGAGTGAAGCTTGAAAGATGTGCAGTTGATATTTTATCTCTTTGTCCTGCTCACAATATGGGGCTTCCCCAGTAGCTCAGAGGTAAAGAATCTGCTTGCAGTGTAGCAGAAGCAAGAGTCACAGGTTCACTCCCTGGGTCGGGAAGATCCCCTGAAGGAAAGCATGGCAACCCACTCTAGTATTCTTGCCAGGAAAATCCCACTGACAGAACAGCCTGGCGTTAAAACATTCCTATTGATTTTGACTTTCAATAATGTTATGGTACAGATCTCATACTCTTCAATGACTTGTCTTGTGACTACATTAAAATATTAGCCCATTACACCTTAGCCTCAACACCTTATATGGTGTAGAATCTGCCTTCCTCTCCAAACTCAATTCATATCATTCTCACCTTTCCTAACAACCAACAAAATGTCAGTCCAACCGGAGTTTCTGTCCCCCAAATATGCTGTATTACATTCTCTTCTTAAGGTCTTGAAATACGCTGCTATTTTGGGCTGGAAAGCTCTTTTCCTTCAGGATGCCTTATGTGCACGTTATCTCAACTAAAAAAATATCACCTCTTCCAAGGCTTTCTCCATGTATTTTACACCCTTCTATTCTCTATCCTTTTGCTTTAATTTTTATTCTTCACAGTTATTACTATGTAAAACAATATTAACTTACTAGCATATCTATACCGTGTCTACCTCCCAGCACTCACCTCCACCGAATGGAAGTCCTGTGAAGGCAGAGACCTGGGTCACACAGGGTCCCGGACACACAGTGCACATGCTACATTTGCTGACTGATTTAGGTATCTGGACTCATCTCCTGCAGCTTACTATCCTCAAACGCCAAGGAGAAGGCGCTCTAACTGAAAACCATCTGAATGTATTAGTGACAGGTTTCTCTAAAAAGTAGTAAAGAATCTGTATAATTGGAGGTCCCTAAGGGTAAAGCCCACTTATCCTTGTATACAGCTTTTTTGACAAAGAAAGCCCAATTTGTACAGTGTAAAAAGAAACTGGAGCACATTTTCAAATGTAAAATATACCGGTAAATCACTGACTTGGGCAGGGGACGAAAGAATTGTTCTTCCAACGAATGAGACAAACTACATTTTACACCCAGTATAATAATGTCATGCCCTAGAACTTTACCCAAACCATGTAGAGGATAAAACAAAGTTAAATAGGTTTCAGGTTTCTTTACACCCTATTCAAAATCATTTAAAGGTTTATTGTGAATTGCTGGCCTCAGAGAACATATATCATTCAAAGTTTCTCAAACTGTTTTGATCATGGATGTCTTTCTTCAGACGAGTAATTTATGTATACTCAAAATCCATTTGGGGAAAGCTTCTGTAGCCCTCATAAAAGTTACTGTGTTAGCAACTATTAGAGCCACCACTCAGCCTCAGCCTTAATAGTTCTGAGAACAAGATGTTTTCTGTGTTTCCAATGGCTTTTATTCAGCTCAAGTTTTTAACCAGAGTAGCTTAGATCTTCTGTGTTTTTTTATTTTCTTCCAACATTAACATAAATCTACATATTTTCTTTTCTTACTATACTGTATAAAGTCTCTAAATAGTTATAGGAATCTCTGTCTTGCTTCCTATTTAAATGCAAAGTGTACACCAATGTATAATAAAATATTTACTTTAAATTTTGGTAAACAGATTTTATCAGTCTTCAGTAATTTCTTCCTATTCCTAGAACTTTTACTGGCAAAGATTACTAAATCCTATCGAATCTCAATTTTATTATATAACAAAATCATATGATTCTTCATCTTTAATTTTTTAAATATTGAATTATATGGAAAATATCTTAATGGTAAAATTTCCTAATTGTAAAATATCCTTGGATTCCTAGGATAAACCTTACTGGGCCATGGAACACTATTAATTCAGATTAGCTGCTAAATTGATTTTCCTAAAGCTAAAGTAAAAAATATGACTATAAACACATATAATTTAAGTATTTGGAAAGATAGTAAGACAAAGATAAAAGAAAAAACTATATAATTCTATTTATCATAAATTTTAACCAAATATACTATCCTGTTTCAGTCATATTCTGTATAGTCTCAATTTTAGTTCCTTTTAGATCAACTTATTTTCTAAACTGCACAATGAATGCGAAATTATATCTTTTGTCTATTATTTTAAAGATTAACTCTAGGAAAGAAAATATCAAAGAATATGAATAGCAGTTGTGAAAGGCAATGAGGTAAATTACAAATATCAGAAAACAAAAGGATGAAAAACAAAATAACCTAAAAACAAAGACATTCTTTTTTATCTAAAATATAATAGTGTTTCACCTAAATAACACCATATAAATGTTTTTATTTTAAAGATTTTTTCACTGCAATTTTCTCTGTAGTATTACAAATAACTCATTCTTATAAATTACTCAATACTAAAAATGAACCATACAATATAACAATATAGGAAAAAGCTGTTCAAATATTCCCTGTAATTTTCTTGAATCCTAAGCCAACAAATATAATTCAAAAGAATCTTAATAACCATTTAATCAATTTTTTCAGTTATTACTACCAAAAAACCATCATTTAAGCAACAAATTTATAAAAGCTATTAGATTCAGATGGAAATCAGCCTTTACTATAAAAAGTAACAAACATTAGAGTCATTTGAGTCCACTTAATAGCATCAATCTGATCTACTGTGCTCCCTAATAAACTCTACTGGAATTCATATCAACTCTCATTTTCACAGCTTTCATAATTATTTAAGCAAACCTTGTATGTCAGCTGAATTCAAGGCAAAGTTGAGAACAAGAATATATAAACATAAGGATTCTTAATATCCTATCTCTTACTTTACTAGCAAAACTACTACAATACAAATGTTAAAGAAAATACTGAAATACAAAAATGTATCAGATGAATCATCAACAATACTCACGCATCATTTGAGCAAGTCATAAATTCTCCCTTTATTTTGGGATGCCATGACCCAGTATGAAGCATTGCTGTGTGACCCTTAAAAAAAAAATACAAAAAGGGGGGAAAATCCTTAAAAAATGTAAAAATAAACAAACCGACCAAAAGTTGACATATTGTGCTTAAAAGTAACACTTTTTAGTCCTCTCCAAGGCACACTATTTTAATTACAAACTGATATTATTTTCAGTTTTATTTCATAATATGCTTTGTTTATTTCATTTTGTTTATTTTAATTTTAATTCACCATGTAACCCCTTCTGCCCAGGATTCAGTACAGTGCTTATATATAACAGATGCTTAGAAAGAAAGGAAAGAGAGGGGAAAATGACAGCTTTTTTTTAGGAAAGAAGTAAAAAGAAAATTCACAACAAGAAAGACAATGGGAAAAAGTCAGTGGGAAAGAATTTAGGAGAATAGGAAGTATTAAAGGTAAACAAGACAAAAGCAAGAGGATGGGGATGGGGTGGGAAATTCCCACTTCTTTAAAATGTGTATGTGAGAAAAGAAAAGCATCTTTAAAATGATTCAGGAAGATTAGCCCTACTAAGCATGGAGCATGATATAAAAACACTGTAAATAAAACAATGTGATGTTGGTATAAAAACTGACATGCTTACAAAATCCATCACAGAATATATATTTCAAACACAAAACACACATACGTGCACTCACACATTTCCCTCCTAGGTAGCAAAGTTAGAGCAGTCTCATACAATAATTCAGGTTCAAATGGGGCAGAAACGAGCCTAATACTTTTTAGTGTAATAATTGCAAGGTCTCTTATTCTGAAAGGGTCCAAAACAAAGCTAAACTCAAATCAGTAAAATGTGCATATCTAAATGACTTAGAAGGAAAATAACTGTAGCTCTCTGGAAACACTGAACTGGAACTGGAGTACCCACACATGGGCCTGGAGATCATCTCTAGTTCAAGCCTCAATAGTATCTGGCCAACTCCTGACTTTCTGCTCATGTTAACAAGGTACAAATAGCGACCAGGGATCTGGATCTCGTCCTGCACTAGGAAAAAAAGGACTGAAGAAGTGCCTGGAGGGACTAGACAGAAAGTTTGAGATTCCACTTTCCCTTTCTGAGCTGAATATATATATAGTCAACTATCAGCTTTGACATTTCCATGTAAGAGGCATTTCAAACATAACAGATTCAACAAAGTAATCTTGATTCTTTTTTTTTTTTTTAATTTTAATTTTTTTTGTAGTGCAATTTATTTTATTTATTTTTTTTTACTTTATAATATAAAAAAACCTTTTTCTTTTATATTGGAGTAGAGCTGGTTAACAATGCTGTGATAGTTTCAGGTGAATAGGCAAGGGATCCAGCCATACATATACATATATCCATTCTCCCCTAAAATCCCCTTTCATCTAGGCTGTTACATAGCATTGAGCAGAGTCTTGATTCTTATTGCCCACTTCATTTGCAATAAACTTCTTTCCTAGTTGCTAAAGCTACAACCTTGGAAAGAAAATGTTAGTCACTCAGTCATGCCCGACTCTATGCCACCCCATGGACTGTAGTCCACCAGGTTCCTCTGTCTACAGAATTCCCCAGGCAAGAATACTGGAGAGGGTTGCCACTTCCTTCTCCAGAGGATCTTCCCAATCCAGGGATCAAACGCAGGTCTCCCACATTGCAAACAGATTCTTTACCATCTAAGCCACAAACTGGGAAGTAATCCTTAAATAGTCCAATAACCATAACCCCTAAACCCTCCTCTCTATATACACCCAGATCCAATCCACTAGCTAGTCCTGTCAGTTCAGCCCCAAACACATCTCAAATCTATCCACTTTTTTCCTTTTCCACTACTACAACTCTTATAATGAACCAATATGTCTCTACATCAGTTATTATGCAGTATGATAGACCTGTTACTAGTCTCTCTACTTTTACTCTTGTCTAATGTGCTCCACAAAACAATCAATATAGTCCTTTAAAAATATGATTTTTTAATGCTACTGCCTTTTTTTTTTTTTAAACTTTACAATATTGTATTAGTTTTGCCAAATATCGAAATGAATCTGCCACAGGTATACATGTGTTCCCCATCCTGAACTCTCCTCACTCCTCACTCCCCATACCATCCCTCTGGGTTGTCCCAGTGCACCAGCCCCAAGCATCCAGTATTGTGCATCGAACCTAGACTGGCAACTCGTTTCATACATGATATTATACATGTTTCAATGCCATTCTCCCAAATCTTCCCACCCTCTCTCTCTCCAACAGAGTCCATAAGACTGTTCTATACATCAGTGTCTCTTGCTGTCTCGTACACAGGGTTATTGTTACCATCTTTCTAAATTCCATATATATGCGTTAGTATACTGTATTGGTGTTTTTCTTTCTGGCTTACTTCACTCTGTATAATAGGCTGCAGTTTCATCCACCTCATTAGAACTGATTCAAATGTATTCTTTTTAATGGCTGAGTAATACTCCATTGTGTATATGTACCACAGCTTTCTTATCCATTCATCTGCTGATGGACATCTCGGTTGCTTCCACATCCTGGCTATTATAAACAGTGCTGTGATGAACATTGGGGTACACGTGTCTCTTTCCCTTCTGGTTTCCTCAGTGTGTATGCCCAGCAGTGGGATTGCTGGATCATAAGGCAGGTCTATTTCCAGTTTTTTAAGGAATCTCCACACTGTTCTCCATAGTGGCTGTACTAGTTTGCATTCCCACCAACAGTGTAAGAGGGTTCCCTTTTCTCCACACTCTCTCCAGCATTTACTGCTTGTAGACTTTTGGATCGCAGCCATTCTGACTGGTGTGAAATGGTACCTCATAGTGGTTTTGATTTGCATTTCTCTGATAATGAGTGATGTTGAGCATTTTTTCATGTGTTTGTTAGCCATCTGTATGTCTTCTTTGGAGAAATGTCTATTTAGTTCTTTGGCCCATTTTTTGATTGGGTCATTTATTTTTCTGGAGTTGAGCTGTAGGAGTTGCTTGTATATTTTTGAGATTAGTTGTTTGTCAGTTGCTTCATTTGTTATTATTTTCTCCCATTCTGAAGGCTGCCTTTTCACCTTGCTAATAGTTTCCTTTGATGTGCAGAAGCTTTTAAGTTTAATTAGGTCCCATTTGTTTATTTTTGCTTTTATTTCCAGTATTCTGGGAGGTGGGTCATAGAGGATCCTGCTGTGATATATGTCAGAGAGTGTTTTGCCTATGTTTTCCTCTAGGAGTTTTATAGTTTCTGGTCTTATGTTTAGATCTTTAATCCATTTTGAGTTTATTTTTGTGTATGGTAAAGTGTTCTAGTTTCATTCTTATACAAGTGGTTGACCAGATTTCCCAGCACCACTTGTTAAAGAGATTGTCTTTAATCCATTGTATATTCTTGCCTACTTTGTCAAAGACAAGGTGTCCATACGTGTGTGGATTTATCTCTGGGCTTTCTATTTTGTTCCATTGATCTATATTTCTGTCTTTGTGCCAGTACCATACTGTCTTGATAACTGTGGCTTTGTAGTAGAGCCTGAATTTCCTCTAAAGTCAGGAACAAGACAAGGGTGCCCACTTTCACCATTACTATTCAACATAGTTTTGGAAGTTTTGGCCACAGCAATCAGAGCAGAAAAAGAAATAAAAGGAATCCAAATTGGAAAAGAAGAAGTAAAACTCTCACTATTTGCAGATGACATGATCCTCTACATAGAAAACCCTGAAGACTCCACCAGAAAATTACTAGAACTAATCAATGATTATAGTAAAGTTGCAGGATATAAAATCAATACACAGAAATCCCTTGCATTCCTATACACTAATAATGAGAAAACAGAAAGAAAAATTAAGGAAACAATTCCATTCACCATTGCAACGGAAAGAATAAAATACTTAGGAATATATCTACCTAAAGAAACTAAAGACCTATATATAGAAAACCATAAAACACTGGTGAAAGAAATCAAAGAGGACACTAATAGATGGAGAAATATACCATGTTCATGGATTGGAAGAATCAATATAGTGAAAATGAGTATACTACCCAAAGCAATTTATAGATTCAATGCAATCCCTATCAAGCTACCAACAGTATTCTTCACAGAGCTAGAAAAAATAATTTCACAATTTGTATGGAAATACAAAAAACCTCGAATAGCCAAAGCTATCTTGAGAAAGAAGAATGGAACTGGAGGAATGCCACTGCTTTTTATCCTCCACTGGCTTTTCAACCTCTTTACATAGTGTACAAAAACTGACATTTTCCACCCCAGCTTTCTTTACAACTTCACTTACTTTGTGCTCCTTCTTGCCAGAACTCACTACACCTCACTGGTCTTTCATTTCCTCTGATACACGAAGCTCTTTCCCCACATCAGAGCCTTTAAACCTGCTTTTCTGTCCGCTAGAAAGCTCTTTTTCTGCTTCTATGTGACTGGCTTCTCCTCACTCTTTCAATCTCAGTTTACACGCCACTTATACAAGTAAGTACTGTCTGGCCCTCTAGCTAAGTGAATATGGCTCACTCCACTCTTCTCGACCAGAGTACCTGTCCATTTCCTTGATAACACTCACCATAATTTGTAATGCCATATCTATTAACTTCTTGATTCTTGACACTGTGTTAATGTTTTACATACTCAAAAAAATAAGGATGGATGAAATCTAAAACAAAATAAATAGAAACAACTGAACACCACTGCATTTCAAATGAATAACAAATACACTGAAAAGACCAAAAGAAGGTAATAACCCAAGAAACTATAAACCCTGTAGTGGGTTGAATGGTGCCCCCCAAAAAAATACATGTCTTCATCCTAATAGCTGGAATCTGTGAATGGACCTTATTTGGAAAAATAACATTTTCAGATATAAATAAGAATCTCTGGATTGTCTGGGTCAGCCCTAAATCTGGTAACAAGTATCCTCAAACATCCTTATAAGACACAGAAAGAAGAGAAGAAACAAAGAGGAGAAGATGGAAGCAGAGACTGTAGTTTCACAGCCACATGCCAAGGAATGCCTAGAGTCACCAGAGGCTAGAAAAGGCAAGAAACAATTCTCCCAAAGCCACTGGAGGGAACGTGGCCATCCAATACCTTGATTTCAGACTTCTGGCCTTCAAAATTTTGAAAGAACAAATTTCTACTGTTTTAAGTGAGCAACTGTGTGGTAATCTGTTACAGTAGTCCTTGCTGTTGTTGTTTTAGTTGTTAAGTCATGTCTGACTCTTTGTGATCCCATAGACTGTAACTTACCAGGCTCCTCTATCCATGGGATTTTCTAGGCAAGAATACTGGAATGGATTGTCATTTTCTTCTCTGGATGATCTTTCAAACCCAGGAATGGAACCAGGGTCTCCTGCACTGGCAGGCAGATTCTTTACCACTGAGCCACCAGGTGTGATCACAATGGTGTGATCACTCATCTAGAGCCAGACATCCTGGAATGCAAAGTCAAGTGGGTCTTAGGAAGCATCACTATTAACAAAGCTAGTGGAGATGACGGAATTCCAGTTGAGCTATTTCAAATCCTGAATGATGATGCTATGAAAGTGCTACACTCAACATGCCAGCAAATTTGGAAAACTCAGCAGTGGCCACAGGGCTGGAAAAGGTCAGTTTTCATTCCAATCCCAAAGAAAGGCAATGCCAAAGAATGTTCAAACTACCACACAATTGCACTCACCTCACATACTAGCAAAGAAATGCTCAAAATTCTTCAAGCAAGGCTTCAACAGTATGTGAATCATGAACTTCCAGATGTTCAAGCTGGATACAGAAAAGGCAGAGGAACCAGAGATCAAATTGCCAACATTCATTGAATTGTTGAAAAAGCAAGCGAGTTCCAGAAAAACATCTACTTCTGCTTCACTGACTACGCCAAAGCCTTTGACTGTGTGGGTCACAACAAACTGTGGAAAATTCTGAAAGGGATGGGAATACCAGACCACCTGACCTGCCTCCTGAGAAATCTGTATACAGGTCAAGAAGCAACAGTTAGAACTGGACATGAAACAACAGACTGGTTCCAAATCCAAAGGAGTACATCAAGGCCATATATTGTCACCCTGCTTATTTAACTTATATGCAGAGTACATCATGCAAAATGCCAGGCTGGATGAAGACAAGCTGGAATCAGGATTGCTGGGAGAAGTATCAATAACCTCAGATAAGCAGATGACACCACCCTTAAAAGTGGTGAAGAACTAAAGTGAAAGTGAAGAAGAACTAAAGAGCCTCTTAACGAAAGTAAAAGAGGAGAGTGAAAAAGCTGGCTTAAAACTCAATATTCAGAAAACTAAGATCATGGTATCTGGTCCCATCACTTCATGGCAAATAGATGGGAAAACAATGGAAACAGTGAGAAACTTTATTTTGGGGGGCTCCAAAATCACTACAGATGGTGACTGCAGCCATGAAATTAAAAGATGTTTGCTCCTTGGAAGAAAAATTATGACCAACCTAGACAGCATATTAAAAAGCAGAGACATTACTTTGCCAACAAAGGTCCGTCTAGTCAAAGCTATGGTTTTCCAGTAGTCATGTACGGATGAGAGAGTTGGACTATAAAGAAAGCTGAGTGCTGAAGAACTGCTTTTGAACTGTGGTGCTGGAGAAGACTCTTCAGAGTCCCTTGGAGTGCAAGGAGATCAAACCAGTAAATCCTAAAGGAAATCAGTCCTGAATATTCACTGGAAGGACTGATGCTGAATCTCCAATACTTTGGCCACCTGAAGCAAAGAACTGAGTCATTGGAAAAGACCAATGCTGGGAAAGATTGAATGCGGGAGGAGAAGCGGACGACAGAGGATTAGATGGTTGGATAGCATCACCAACTTGACGAACATGAGTTTGAGTCAGCTCCGGGAGTTGGTGATGGACAGAGAAGCCTGGCGTGCTGCAGTCCTTAGCGTCGCAAAGAGTCGGAAACAACTGAGTGACTGAACTGACTGAGCCACCAGGGAAGGCCTACAGTATTGCGGTGTACATGCATGCTAAGTCGCCTTCAGTCATGTCTGACTCTTCGCAACCAGATGGGCTGTAGCCTACCAGGCTCCTCTGTTCATGAGATTCTCCAGGTAAGAATATTGGAGTGGGTTGCCATGCCCTCCTTCAGGGAATCTTCCCAACCCAGGGATCGAATTCGTGTCTGCCTGCATCTCCTGCATTGCAGGTGGATTCTTTACTCACTGAGCCACCTGGGAAGCCCACAGCAGTCCTAGAAAACTACTAATACACACCCAGTCTCAAGACCAAAAGAACTGCAAATGAGTATTGCATTCCAGTTAATATATTTGTTCCTTTTTTGCAAATGGTATGCATTAACAATTCTAAAACTGCTTTCAATATAAATGAAGATTTAAGCAAATGAGGAAATATGTTGGAGATAATAGGAGTTGAGTTTCTAGCTGTTGGAGAAGGGAGTTACTAAAGTGTAAAAAGGGGAAGATTAGAATGAACTCTGTGGTGTTTGACTGAAACTGGGGATATCAATACAAACTCATGGTTTTTAACAGGTAGATGTAAATACAGGGGTAAATGTATATTTCTAAATTACTCTCTCGCTTTACATGCTGCAAATGTCTAGAAAAAATAACACCTCAGCAAACCTAGTGAAGAGATCCTGGTTGCCAAATTCATTCTCCCCTAAAGGAACCAGGGTCCTTGGAGAAATGATTCTTTCTGGGGCTGAGGTAGGAAAAGTACAAGATGAATACAGAATATTTGGTTATCTAAAAAAAATAAGAGAGTGTTGCAAACATGATTAGGATATGCTAAAAAGATAAAATGCAAATTGGAGGGGCCTTTCACAAGTTAAACCTGGGACAATTAGGGTATCAAAATAAATAATGAAAATAATGATTGTAAACCATTGTCTAAGAACCTTTGAAAGCATATTAATAAAGAAATAAATAAGAGAAAGTTCTTCCTTACAGAATGCTGATTAATAAATATAAGATAAATGATAGAAAAATTTTTGCACAATTTTGCAATCAGAGTAATATTCAGTAACTGATTCAAATAAAACCATCAATGGACTCTAAAACCAATGGAGGAAAGTCTGATAATGAACAGGATAATGCCGTGGTCTCAAGATTTCCCTGCAAATTACAGAGCAATTACAAAAAGGTAATAGCAACTTTGTACTAAAGAAATTTGGTAGGTATAAAGTACTTTCTGATATGAAGAAGCAAGGCGAGTAAAATATTATTTTGGGGTAAGTCCTTCTAGAAATTCATACCCTGACTCTAATTATGAGGAAAAACAGACAAAACTGAATTTTACATTTTACAAAATAACGTGGGTTGTAGTCTTCAAAAAAAATCAAAGTAAAAGAAGTTGGGGGGGTGGGGAGGTATAGGAACTACTCCCAATTAAAGGAGACAAAAGGCATGATGATCAAACTGGTGAGAAAATAATTATGAAGGAGATCATGGAGCTAACTGATGAAACTGTTGATTATGGATTAAATAACAGTATTTTATCAATATTAAATTCATGATTATGTAAGAAGATGAAACGTTATTAGGAAAACCAAACTAAAGAATTAAGAACAAAGGAGCATGATGTTTGCAACTTATTTTCAAAAGCTGGGTGAAATTAAACACACATACATAAAAATTATGTATGTGCGTATGCATATATGCCTGAGTGCCTGGGGGATGTATAAGTAGCGGGGAAGAAGGGAGAGAGAGGAGAAGGAGGGAGAGTGTTTGTGTTATTTTATGGGAGAAAGGAAGGAAGAGATGGGGGGATAAAGCAGTGGGACAAAATGTCAGCAATTGGTGATTCTGAAAAAAAGTATAAAGAAGCTCTGTGTACTATATTTTACAACTTTTCTGTAAATTTGAAATTACACCAAAATAAATACTTGAAAATATATATATGTTCTGGCTGCTCTCTGAAAAGTCTGTTGCAAAAACAAAAGAGGAATATTGGCTTCCCTGGCCCTACACCAGGGAAAGGCCAGTAACAAAGAGGCACCACGCCTCCTCCCTGGACCCCAGAGGAGCAGAGACAGCAGCCCCAGTGAGGTGGAACACTTGACGTTCCATGCCTCTACCAGGCTAACGTTAGCGACTAAGCTGATCCATCACCTAAGGCTTCTCGCCACACAGCAGCATTTGTAGGACAGTATTTCTGATAGTCTATGCTTTACATTGGGATTAATGCCAGCATGGAGTAGCAGCATTCCCTTTCCCACCAACTCACAGACGCAGCTGCTGTGTCCCACTGCTGTGTTCCCACTCCAGCTTTGCCTAGAGGCATACCCAGTTACAGGAACTACTACACAACATAAAAAGAGTAAGCTTCTGGTTTTCCAGCAAGAACATCAGAACAATAAACCTCTGACAACAGAGGGCAAAGAGGAAATTAAGGGCTTAAGAAGTAAGAAAGCTAGGACAAAAATATCATTTAAATCTGTATAAACAGTACTGAGCTCACTGCTGAGGTGAGCTCATATGTGTAATATGTGAAACCTGTAAGAAGTAACTTAAGAAAAGCACTGAGATCTCAAAACACCGCAGACAACCACCGAGGTTCCACATCATCTCCTGGGTAACATGCACACGAGACAAACCAGGCATAAAGACTTTGGAAATTAAACTTATATCGGAAGTAAAAACAGCTAACATAAGGCAGGTCAGGGCGTACAGTCTAAAACTAATCAGGTTGACTGTCAGCTAAAAAGAAACCACATATTCACATAAGCAAAAAAAAAGAAAACTTCTAGCATTCTCCAGAAGTTTTAGACAGGAGCCTGCATCTCATAACACAATATTCAAAGTGTCAAGAATACAATCCAAAATTAAACATACAAAAAATCAGGAAAACCTAACAAGCCCTCAAGGAGTAAGACACGCTAAGTCACTTCAGTCACGTCTGACTCTTTGATACCCTTTGGACTGTAGCCCTCCAGGCTCTTCTGTCCCTGGGGATCCTCCAGGCAAGAACACTGGCCTGGGCTGCCATGCCCGTTCCAGGGTATTTTCCCGACCCAGGGATCAAACCCATGTCACTTATGTCTCCTGAATTGGCTAGTTCTTTACCACTAGTGTCACCTGGGAAACCCCAGGAAATAAGATGAAATGTGCCAACCACAAGATGACCCAAAAGTCGGAATTCTCAGAAAAATACTTTAAATCAGTATTTATAATCATGATACAAAACGGGCAAGCAGACAATTTTGAAACAAAGACAAAGACAGACATGCTCAACAAAGAAAAACTAACTACTTTTTAAGAATGAAATTTGTACTGAAAAATACAATAATGGAAGTTTAAAATTCACTAGAAGGGCTCAACAGTAGAATGGATACATTATAGGATACATTAGAGTCAGTGAACTTGAAGACAGATAATTCAATCCAAACAATAGAAGAAAAAAAAAATAGGGAGAAAATGAGCAGAATCATAAAGATGTTTGAGACTATATCAAAAGATTTAGTATTCCTGTTATATAAGACTCATAGATGCAGCAAAATATTTGAAGAAATAATGGCTAAAAATTTCCAAAGTGTGGTGAAAAAGGTAACCATACAGATTTAAGAATCAAAGTGAAAGCCAAACAAAACAAACTAACAACAAAAATTTTTAATGAAAGACATTTTTAAAGTACTAAGAGAAAAACTGTTGTTATTGTTCAGTTGCCCAGTCATGTCCGACTCTTCACGACCCGGTGGACTGAAGCACGCCAGGCTTCCGTCTTTCACCATCTCCCGGAGCTTGCTCAACTAATGTTCATCGAGTTGGTGATGCCATCCAAACACCTTTCTGTCGTCCCCTTCTCCTCCTGCCTTCAATCTTTCCCAGCATTAGGGTATTTTCTAATAAGTCAAAGAAGCTCTTCACATCAGGTGGCCAAAGTATTACAGTTTCAGCTTCAGCATCAGTCCTTCCAATGAATAGTCAGGATTGATTTCCTTTAGGATGGACTGGTTGGATCTCTTTGCAGTCCAGGGGACTCTCAAGAGTCTTCTTTAACATCACAGTCCAAAAGCATCAATTCTTTGGCATTGAGCCTTCTTTATGGTCCAATTCTCATATCCATACATGACTACTAGAAAAACTATAGCTTTAACTAGACGGACATTTGTTGGCAAAGTAATGTCTCTGCTTTTTAATATGCTGTCTAGGTTGGTCATAAGTTTTCTTCCAAGGAGCAAGTGTCTGAATTTCATGGCTGCAGTCACCATCTGCAGCGATTTTGGAGCCCAAGAAAATAAAGTCTGTCACTGTTTCCATTGTTTCCCCACCCATTGCCATGAAATGATGGGACCGGATGCCATGATCTTAGTTTCCTGAATGTTGAGTTTTAAGCCAGCTTTTTCACTCTCCTCTTTCACTTTCATTAAGAGGCTCTTTAGTTCTTCTTCACTTTCTGCCATAAAGGTGGTGTCATCTGCATATCTGGGGTTATTGACAAGTTAAATGTACAGAAAATGTACTTTAGAAGCAAAGGTGAAATAGAGACATCCTACGATGAAAGAAAACCAAGAGAACTTGTCACCAGTAGACCTGCTTAAAAAGAAATGCTACAGGGGGCATTTCCTGGCAGCCCAGCAGTTAGGAGTTGGCACTTTCACTGCCAGAGGCCAGGTGTGATCCCTAGTCGGGGAAACGAGATCCCACAAGCCTCACAGCATGGCCAAACTGTTTTAATTCTTAAAAAAATAAAATGCTACCACAAAGTGAAAAACTGGTCATTTAATTCATTTGGAAACTTTTTAAAAGAATAAAAAATTTCAAGAATTATCTTATTATTTCAAGAATATTTTTACTATTATTTTATTCTTATTTTAATTCTTATTGTTTACTATTTCAAGAAATTTTAACTCAAGGATAATCATAAAAAGAAAGAACAAAGTTGGAAGACTCACACTTTTCCATTTTTCAAAATTAATTACATGTTAATGTTAGTAGCAGCTTTATTCATAAAGCTTTGTTGGCAAAACATGTTTTATCAATGGGACAGATGTTCAGTGAGAGGGAAAGAAGGAAGTAAAGAAAATGTTTCAAGAAGGAGAGAATAATCAACTGTGTCAAACACTGCTGAGAGTTACAGTGTTAGGAGAATTGAGAACTGACCACCAGTTATGAATCACATGATGGTGGGGTGGCATGAACAGATAAATGAGCTAGTGTTGAAGTGTGTGTTAGTCACTCACTGTCCGACTCTTTGCGAACCGATGGACTGTAGCCTGCCAGGCTCCCTGTCCATGGAATTCTTCAAGCAAGAATACTGGAGTGCATTGGCATTCCCTTCTCCAGAGGATCTTCCCAACCCAGGGGTGGAACACAGGTCTCCCACATTGCAGGTGGATTCTTTACCATCTGACCCTGTGCATCTAAGGTACTAAAAGATAGTAATTAAACTGCCTGATAATAGATTAAAATCTGTAGAATTGTCAGAGATCCTATTCATCTCTTTCCAAAACAGAAATTTGTCTGTCTTATTTAAGGGAAAAAAAAAAGAACTTCTAGTGCCAAGCAGTAAATAAGTGTCTGATCTAGTTAACCTCTGGCCCCAGAAAATAGCTCGTCATTTGCAACAAAAGGAACACCTCAATATTCATGAGACATGCCCTGCGTTCAGGGACTTCGATCCTAAACTGCCTTGGCTTCCTCAATCTTGCACACTACTTCACACTTTTATTCTCCCTCTCAGTGTAATTCAGCTCCACTTCCACTGACATCTCTTCCTAGACCCTTAATCTAATGTGTAGTGGGCTTACATCCCAGTCAGTTCCTAGTTTACCATCTTCTTCTACTCCCAGACTCAGGAGTCACTGCTTCTCAGCACAATGGGCATAACTCAGTCCAGTTCTTTTTTCTTTTTTTGCAGTATAGCTTTTGGAGGGTGGCTTTTTTTTTAATTGGAGGATAATTGCTTTGGTGTGGTAGTGTTCTCTGCTGTGGTGTTCTCTGCCATACATCAATGCCAATCAGCTATCTATCTCTCTATCTATATCTCCTCCAGTTTGGAATCTCACTTCCTATGCTTTGTCCTAACAGAAACCCAGCCTATGCAGGTCTTGAAGGCAGGCTCCAGAAGAGAGGTCTTTTACTGATACTTATTGATTAGAGTTGAAATAGCATCTAGAAATATAAAGTATACTTCTAACAGGACCAAAAGAAGATGATCCCTACTACAGAGGACATTCACATAAAACACAATCACCTTAGTTGTTGAGTACACAGAATATGAACACAAATAGTAAGCTAACTGAAGAAATACTAAAAGACTATGAATGCTGTTTCTTGTTTGTAAAGACAAGAGTATGACAAAGGCAATGGGAATGTTAAGTACCCTTGTGTTAAAACAGTGACCAAAATTAGTCATAATAGAAAATGAAGTTCAACTGAGGATTCTTAAATGAATCTAAACAGATTCAGTATCATGGCTCACATTAGTGGAAAAAAAATTTTAAGTGACACCTATTAAAGAACAGTCAGTGACTAAAACACTTTTTCATCAAATAAACTAGGTTTTCTCTCTTTCTCCTTTATCTAAACATAGGCACTCCTAGGGGGAAAAAATTTCCTTCCTTTATTTAACAGTCTGGAAAGAGCCTGGTAGAAAGAATGAAGCATCTATTTACTTCTCATAATCTGCTAGACTGTGCATACAGAGAGGACGTTATCAAGCCATGACCACTACTGGTTTCCTCTAACTCACATGCACTCATGCACTCCCGTGCACAGAGGTGTGCTGATCTACAGTTATCAATCCGTACCCCTGTGGCAGCCTCGTGACGAAAGCTGTGACCGCTGCCCCACCACCGTGCCATTTGCAGTCACTGAATGAGGTGAGGCTCTGTGACCCATCAAATGAAAAGTACCCATGTTTTTGGCATAGTGAGTTAACTAGCAGAGGCAACTCCTACGACAAGAGGAAATGCCTCAGGGAATATACTATCAGCTTTAATCCAAAAGTTCTTCTTAACTGGAGTCCATTCATGGCTTCAGGAATCTTCAAACTTCCTAAAATTGTCAACAAAATTTTGTGTCGGTATATTTTGCTGGAGAAAATGTTCATAGCCTAATTTTGGGGGTTGGCAACCTTCTTCTCTAATGGACTTGTTTTTCATTCACTCAGTCATACCCAACTCTTTGCGACCCCATGGCCTGCAACACACCAGCCTTCCCTGTTGTTCACCTTCTCCCAGAGCTTGCTCAAACTCATGTTCATTGAGTTGGTGATGCCATCCAACCATCTCGTCCTCTGTCATCCCCTTTTCCTCCTGCCTTCAATCTTTCCCAGCATCAGGGTCTTTTCTAATGAGTCGGCTCTTCGCATCAGGTGGCCGAAGTATTGGAGCTTCAGCTTCAACACTGTCTTTCCAATGAATATTCAAGATTGAAATCCTTTAGGATGGAATAGATAGTAACTATTTTAGGCTTTCTGGGTCACATGGTCTTTGAGGGAACTACTCAAACTCTACCACTGTAAGCACAAAAGCAATCACAGACAACAATAAATGAAGAGGCATGGCTGTGTTCCAGTAAAACTTTTATTTACAGAAACAGTGCAGGCTGGATTTGGACCACGGATTGCGGTCTGCCGAACCCTGTGTAATCCATCACACTCTTAGTCATTCCCTTCTATGAATCAAGGACTCTGAAATTCAAATCTTTCTAACTACTGAGCAATTTAAAAATACATTTGAAGATACCAAAGAGATAGATTCATTCTCCTTTGATCAGCTCAACTCCAATGACCTCGTCTATAACATACTGCAGTAGCTCCAACTATAGCTAACTCTGTCCACAGATGGTTCCTTTTCTGGAATCACGAATGTTCTTTTCAACATCCTGAATTTCCACCAATCACTCAACATAAACCTGAGTGTCCTTTTGCTGTACTTATAATGAACAACTTTTATTCTGGAATAAATCCCTCTTCCTCAGCATTGTATTCCCTTCAAACACCTCAGGCTCCTGAACAGACTCAAGAGGATCATAGCATGCGCACATACTAAGTCACTCAGTCATGTCCAGCTCTTTGTGACCCCATGGACTGCAACCCACCAGGCTCCTTTGCCCATGGAATTCTGCAGGCAAGAATACTGGAGTGGGTTTCCATTTCCTTCTCCAGGGGATCTTCCCTACCCAGGGATCGAACCTGGGTCTCCTGCATTGCAGGCAGATTCTTTACTGTCTGAGCCACCAGAGAAGCCTTAAAAAAAGGTTGTGTCCGACTCTTTGTGATCCCATGGACTATACAGTCCATGGAATTCTCCAGGCAAGAATACTGGAGTAGGTAGCCTTTTCCCTCTCCAGGGGATCTTCCCAACCCAGGGATTGAACCCAGGTCTCCTGCATTGCAGGCAGATTCTTTACCAGCTGAGCCACAAGGGAAGCCCAAGAATATCATATGAATATGCCAAAGACTCTCTCTTATAACTTAAGATTTTGTAACCCTGAATGCTCCCACAAGTCTTAACAATTTTTCTCTCACACTATCAATATCTATTCTAAGCCTCTACTATTCTACATAAGGTCTCACTCCAACATTTCCCAACACAAAACTAGGAAACGATTCAGTGGCTACATGGTGACACCTTCAACTTCTTATCTAAGGCCAACCACTTGTAATCGTACCTGCATATGAGCCCAATCGCATTCCTCTATTTCCAATGTAAATAAATTTCCTCCTCCCACTCAAAGCTAAGTCTTGCTCTTATGTTTGATCTCCCACTCTACCACCTCCTTGGGGACTTTCATTATTACCTAGTATGTTTGGTATTTGCAAGACTGTATTACTTTCCTATTTCTGTGTAACAAATTACCACAAATTTAGGGGCTTAAAACAACTCTTAGTTTATTAGCTAACAGTTTGGGAGGTCAGAAGGCCAGTCACAATCCAGAAGGTTGAATTTTCTGCTTGGGGTCTCAGAGACTGAAATCAGGATGTTCGGAGGGCCACATTCCTTTGTGGAAGCTCAAGGGAAACATTCATTTCCAAGCTCACTCAGGCTGCTGGCAGAACCCAACTTCCTGTGGTGGCAGGACTAAGATGCCTATTTCATTGCCTCTGTCATCTGGGAGCTGCTCACAGCATCTAGAAGCCATGTGCCTTCCTCGCTACATGGATTCCTCCACCTTCAAAGCCAACAAACGTGAAACTTCTCTTCTTGAACCTGAATTAGACAAAGCCACTCCCAAAAACCTTTGCAAAACAGTCCCTTCTTGACATATACACCCTACTATATATACAAGAGATTTACTAATAAGGACCTACTTATACAGCACAGGGAACTCCACTCAATACTCTGTAATGGACTATATGGGGAAAGAAACTAAAAGAGAGTTGGATACATGTATATGTATAACTGATTCACTTTGCTGTATACCTGAAACAGAACATTGTAAATCAACTCTACTCCAATAAAAATTTTTTAAAAAAACAATAGGGGGGTGGGAAATCCCTTCTTGATATATATCTCTTGCTGAAACAGCTAAGAAATAAAATCCTTAAGCTTCCTAGAAGTCAACTGGTTTGATTGTGAAAATAAAATCTGTGAGGCACATGCTTCATTTCTTGAAGGAGCCTTTAGTGTAACTGAATATTCTGACTTTTTGATCTTTCTGAAGTTTTAGCAAAAGGTTATACAGCACACCCTGGGCTTTTTATCTGTGTCACACTTTCAGAAGCAATTTCTTCACTTTAACATTCTTTGCCATATGGATAGACTCAAAATTCACTCAATCATCTAGTACTCGTTTCTGTTTAATAAGACTTTTCTCAATTTACATTTTGTTCTCATCTTTTACTATAAGTAGCAGGAAAAAACAAGGCAGTACTTTCAACATTTTGGCTGGAGATCTCCTTGGCTATAGCTATCTATCCAACTTCATCATTCAGGTTCTGCTTGCATATTCAAAGCCGGAAAAGAGAATCCCTCTCGAGTTAAATCCCTCAAATTTTAAAATCTTTTTTGCCAGGAAGAGATCAATCCCTTTTAAGGGCTCATCTGATTAGGCAGGATCCACTGAGGATAATCTTTCTTTCTTAAAGTTAACTGTGAAGACAAGATAATCTAATTGCAGAAGGATCTCATTATACTCATGGGTCACATCCACAATCAAGGAGAGGGGCAGGGAATCTTGGGTGCCACATCAGAAGTCTCCCTATAGGGACTATTATGTAGCAATTTTGAAATTACTTTCTATGTCCTATAGGAGGTTGTTGTTCAGTCACTAAGTCACGTCCAACTCTTTGAGACCCCATGGACTAGCAGCACGCCAGGCTTCCCTGTCCTTCACTATCTCCCAGAGTCTGCTCAAACTCATGTCCACTGTGTCGATCGATGACGCCATCCAACCATCTCCTCTGTCGCCTCCTCCTCCTCCTGCCCTCAATCTTTCCCAGCATCAGGATCTTTTCTAATGAGTCAGCTCTTCACATCAGGTGGCCAAAGAATCAGAGCTTCAGCTTCACCATCAGTCCTTCCAATGACTATTCACAGTTGATTTCCTTTAGGACTGACTGATTTGACCTCCTTCTTGTCCAAGGGACTCTCAAAAGTCTTCCCCAGCACCATAACTCAAAAGCATCAATTCTTCAGCACTCAGCATTCATTATGGTCTAACTCTCACATCTGTACATGCCTAGGAAAAACCATAGCTTTGACTATATGGACTTTGAACAAATGAGTAAATGCTGGTGATGCTAGAGGACAAGTTTTTCACTGGAGAAGTGAAATACAAATACTCAATGGGGAAAGGCTAGGAAGCTGGATTCAAATTGGGTGTATCACAGTGAACTCATGATTTTTTTAATACTTTTTGGTTGGTTGGTTTATCCCTCCAGCCCCAACTCTGTCTTCTGAAACAGTCTAGAAGATTGACACCTCAGCAACATGGAATAACAGACTGGTTCCAAATAGGAAAAGGAGTACGTCAAGGCTGTATATTGTCACCCTACTTATTTAACTTCTATGCAGAGTACATCATGAGAAACGCTGGACTGGAAGAAACACAGCTGGAATCAAGATTGCCAGGAGAAATATCAATAACCTCAGATATGCAGATGACACCACCCTTATGGCAGAAAGTGAAGAGGAACTCAAAACCCTCTTGATGATAGTGAAAGTGGAGAGTGAAAAAGTTGGCTTAAAGCTCAACATTCAGAAAACGAAGATCATGGCATCCGGTCCCATCACTTCATGGGAAATAGATGGGGAAACAGTGGAAACAGTGTCAGACTTTATTTTTGGGGGCTCCAAAATCACTGCAGATGGTGACTGCAGTCATGAAATTAAAAGACGCGTACTCCTTGGAAGGAAAGTTATGACCAACCTTAACAGCATATTCAAAAGCAGAGACATTACTTTGCCAACAAAGGTTCGTCTATCCAAGGCTATGGTTTTTCCAGTGGTCGTGAATGGATGTGAGAGTTGGACTGTGAAGAAGGCTGAGCGCCGAAGAATTGATGTTTTTGAACTGTGGTGTTGGAGAAGACTCTTGAGAGTCCCTTGGACTGCAAGGAGATCCAACCAGTCCATTCTGAAGGAGATCAGCCCTGGGATTTCTTTGGAAGGACTGATGCTAAAGCTGAAACTCCAGTACTTTGGCCACCTCATGCAAAGAGTTGACTCATTGGAAAAGACTCTGATGCTGGGAGGGATTGGGGGCAGGAGGAGAAGGGGACGACAGAGGATGAGATGGCTGGATGGCATCACTGACTCGATGGACGTGAGTCTGGGTAATCTCTGGGAGTTGGTGATGGACAGGGAGGCCTGGCGTGCTGCGATTCATGGGGTTGCAAAGAGTCGGACACAACTGAGTGACTGAACTGAACTGAACAATGAACATAAGCAGTGCCCTAGATCTTGATTTGTAAATAGAATTTTCAGTTCAAGAGAGCCATGGAATGCTAGAAAAATCGTAACAGAATAGTACAAGGTGAGCCAGGAACATTTTGTTGTGCCAGAACGTAAGAAAGTACCCCCGAAATGATGGGGATATGTCAAAAGGATAGAAACCAGTGTTATGGAGTTTCTATTAGAGAAAAAGCTCTGTAAATATTCAGAATTTGGAAAGAAACACAATGTATTTTAAATGAATTCATTTTTTAGAGTTATACTTGCAGTTAAAACCACCAGTTACAACTGCTTGAGGAAATAAAAATATACCTAAAATTCACAAGTTTATAATATTTTACTCCTAAGAAACAATATTTACCATTAAAAAGACATGACTACAATATTTCATTTCCAAATAATAAGGGCAATTTTTTGGAGAGGTTTTATATCAGAATAACTACATGTACTATTCAAACATAAACAGAGCATTTGAAAGTACCTTTTCTCCAAAATTCCTTATAAAACTTCTAATCTCCATAATTAAAGTACAATCGTAGAGAAATGGCCCAGTAAAATGTCCAAGTGTTATAGGGTCCCCTGAGCCTGTCCTCTCCCACTTTAGCCAAGTAATTATGAAATAAATGGCACAGAACCGTTTTAAATGGCTGAAGGTAAAGTATGGGTCTACGAGTTTAAAAGAATAGAGAAAAACATTCTCTGGGACTTCCCTGGTGGTCCAGTGGTTAAGACTCTGCACTTCCTCTGCAGAGGCCTGGGTTCAATCCCTAGTCAGAGAAGTAATATCCCACATGCTGTGGGGGGCCAAGAAAAAAGAAAAGAAAAACACTCTCCGACTGAAAGTAATATACTAAAATTCTGGTTTAGAATAAATGAGTTTAGATGACAATATATCTACAGTTTTTAAGGTATGCTTTTGAATGGTTTAAGGGTTGATTCTTGTTTATTCTTGTCCTACCTTCCTAGTGATTTAAACCTGAAGAAATAATGTCCCATTTTCTCAGATAATATAAGCAATAAATCCCATGAACTCGAGATCAGTGATCTTCATATTTTAAAGAAACAACAGAACCTGATTTTCAAAGAATATCTTATAAAGAGCTTCAATACAGAAAACAGACAAAACTGGAATCTCTCTGGCTGAAGGAGGCCCCCTGCCCCTCACTCCCACTCTGAGGCCTCACATTCCACTCAACTAGATCCAAACAATACCTTATGTAAAGGTTCTCGTGTGATCAGAAAAAAATGTTTCTCAGATGCATAAAGGAAAAAAGGTAAACAAAAACTGAAATCTTAATTGCGATTATATTTGGGTTATAAAATTATGAGTAATTTTTCCTTTTCAAATTTGTAACAGTCAATAAAAATTACTGTTAAAAACTCAATAAACTAGTTTTTAAAGGTATAAATATAAATATTCTCCCTGTAATGTAGTATGTAACATAAATATATATATATACACATATATATATATACACACATACACCACTAGAAGTATACCCCCCAAAAAATGCATACATTCACATAAAGATATAAAGAGATAAAAATCTAACAATATAACAATTTAATAACATAATTAGAAAGGCCTGTTTATATTTGAAGTACATAATATTTTATCATAACAGATCAGATATATTTAATAGTTTCTTTTAATGCTCTATTGGTTGAACTTTCCAGTAAAGCCACAAGTTATTAATTACTCTTCGAATCAGAAAAAAGTTTTAAAAGTTAAGAAAAAGTGTCCCATGAAATCTGCTCCCTTCAAATAATAATACTTGCATTTCTAAAACCCATCACTCAAGTCAAGGAGTACAATTAAGCTAAAAATAGTATTTCCTAAATAAATAGTCAATTATATTTGCTTCTGAGAAATGGAGAGAGTAAGTATTAACCATGATTTTGAAATCAAAATAGAGATAACATTAGACAAGATTGGGAGAGTTACAGTATTAAGTTATAATATATAGTTGTTTTTCACATATTGGTAATTAACTTAATAGTTTAATTTCCTATATATCTACATAGATTTATCCACCTTCACTCTACTTTCTGAATAATCTTACTATATGTACTATGTGTATATATATATATATACACTTTTATATATATATACACTTTTATATATATATACATGTGTGTGTATGTGTGTGTGTGTGTGTGTGTGTGTGTGTGTGTGTGTGTGTATATATACATATATATGTTCAGTCACTAAGTCATGCCTGACTCTTTTGACCCCATGGACTATATGTAGCTCACCAGCTTTCAGTCCATGGGATTTTTTAGGCAACAATACTGGACTTGGTTGCCATTTCCTTCTTCAAGGGATCTTCTTGACCCAGGAGTAGAACCCACATTTCTTGCTTTGCAGGCAGATTCTTTACCACTGAGCCACCTACGTGTGTGCCTGTGTGCTAAGTCTCTCAGTCGTGTCCGACTCTGTGAGACTATGGACTGTAGCCCTCCAGGCTCCTCTGTCCCTGGGATATTCCATGCAAGAATACTAGAGTGGGGTTGCCATGTCCTTCTCCAGGGGATCTTCCCAATCTAGGGATTGAATCTGTGTCTCCTGCGACTCCTGAGCTGCAGGTGGATTATTTTCCACTGAGCCACAAAATAAGCCCACATGCGTGTGCGTGCATGAGTGTGAAACTGAAACCGCAGAAATAGCCAGATACAGAACCACCAGATCCCTTTCTTCTTGAAACTTTCTTGGCTAAAACCTAAATCGATAAAGTCTTAGTTTTTATAATGTAAGAAGCCCTGAACAGCTGAAATCATTAGTAAGAGCTTACAAACTAGCAAAAAAAAATCTTTTCCTCACATTTTTAAAGAAAAATTGTCTGTGGTAACCATAAACTAAAAAAGAATAAGTTAAATAAGAGTTTTTAAAGCTTACATTTCTACAAACTCACTGTTTAAATAAAGTTTGGGATTCCAAAAAAGCTTCAAATCAAACAGATAAAAACAGAACGATTTGCGTGTAAGACAGAGAGGCTGATCTGGAGCACCGTCTGCTTTATTTCCTTATCACCATCACCCTAAAAAAAACATCTTTGGTAGAATCTTTAGGGAGGTGATTTTAAGATGAGTGGAGAGAAACTCTAGTGGAATACATGAAGGGAAAAAAAACCACTATTCAAGCCATCATTTCAATACAATTGCATATAGTGTTATGTTTAAGTTATATCTGAATGCTGTTTGAACCATCTAACACACACTGGACACACTCAATGAACAGCCAATAAACAAAAGGAAAGGCATGAGACTGCAACCCTCAGTAACACTGAGAGGTATTTCAGTAGACTTCAGCAGAGGGCAGTTTGAAATACACTATATTAATTTATAGCAGAAATTATGGCAGCAACAATAAGCTGCGAGTAAATGTGCATGGAATTAATTAAATTCACTAAAATATTCTGGGTCATACTTACTTTGGTATTGGCCATATCCACAATATACTGGTCTCCTTTTATACATTCCATTACTTCAAAACCATCTCTGTCAATCACTTTGGCCTGAGAGCTTCCAGATACGACAAGTATCATGTCTCCCGTGTTACTGTACTGTAATGACTTGATCTGATGGCTATGCAAAAAAAAAAAAAAAATTCTGGTAAGACACAGAGTATGTTTATACGTTCATTCATTAAGCACTGTCAGAAAAAAAAAAGTCATTCAACTATACAAATTGACAATTTATAAAATCAGGAGCATCAACCTCAAAAGGGCCCTCAACACCAGTGGCTATCCTATTAAGCTCTCCTCCCACTCTCCACAGCAATCTATTAAAAACGTCTCTACTCACTTTAAATCTTCAACCCAAACAACTCCCCTCTCCAGTTCTTGATTCTTCCTGATTTGGTCCAGAAGAAACATATAAGGACTGCCTGGTGTGCTCTCGTTACTGTTATAAATGTATTTGCTTCTGAACTCTTCTCTTGCTTCTTCTCTTTGATTACAATGATGAAAATGAACCTCTTCCTGCCCGAGGCATATCTACTACCTATATTCTGGATCCCACCCCTTCCAGTCTCCTCGGGAACCTATGACTAACCTCTCTCTCCTCCCCTTCTCAGCTAAGCTATCTAAACAAGTTTTCATCTCCTCCCTTATTTCTCTAGCACCCAGGTGGCACTAGTGGTAAAGAATCTGGCCTGCCAATCCAGGAGATACAAGAGACGTGAGTTCAATCCCTGGGTCAGGAAGATCCCCTGGAGAAGGGAATGGTAACCCACTCCAGTATTCTTGCCTGGAAAATTCCAAGGCCAGAGAAGCCTGGCAGGCTACAGTCCATGAGTCACAAAGAGTCGGACACAACTGAGCATACACATACACACACACATACACACACACAGAGTATCCTTTTCACCCTCACCACCCCACTGAAAGTGATCCTGCCATTGTGGCTACAGTGGATGCTGTGGTGACCACCCACATCAATCCTTTCAGGACTGAAGTCCTCATTCCCCAGCTTCCAGGATTTGGCCTGCTGGTGGCTTACAACTGAAGTCTCAGGAATTTTTCTGAGTTGCAGAGAACTCCCTCATCCAAGGTTATGTTACTATCCCAAAGCAGCCCACATTTAAGGACTGGTCAATGTACGGTAAAATGGCCCAGCCCTCTGGTTCAACTGGGAATACCCCAGAAGGGTTATTTCAGCTTCAGATCTCTCTGTGGAAATCAGCTGAGGTTGCTGTTGTAACCACCTGGCAATTCAGTTCCTCCATCTTCCTAATGCTGTTTTCCTCACAACTTCTCTCACAGAGGCTGATTCCAGAAGCACTCTTCAACAAACCTCCTACATGCAAATCCTGAAGCTTCAAAGTGTGTCTTGGGAGAATCAAACCTGAGAGGGTTGATATCAAAAGTAGACCTATGGAGCTATTCCAAAAGAAGACTTTAGAGTGATGTCGATCATGGACTGGTTAGCAATGAGGACCCCTTCTCTGGTGGTACCTAGTCCCTGAGGGGCTGTAGCAGTGCAACTGCATTGCTAAAACTGTTGGTGAGAGGGAAGGCACTGGCTGGTGCAATATTTCAGGCATATGAGAGTACAGGAAAAGAATTAATTGAAAGGACTATGGAACTAGGCAGCTATTGCTAGGAGCAGTAAATACAATGGAAAAAGTAAACGAAAGGCTGAGGATGGTCATCACCAACTAAAGACTATAGTGGGGAAGCTGGAGGGTCTATCTGGCAGCATATAAAGACAGGGTTATTGCTCTCTCAGGTAAGTGCTGTGCAGTCAATGATCCTGCAAAGCAGGTGTTTCTACCTCTATTAGGAAGGAAGACCAAAAGCACTGGACATTCACATGTAAATCAACAGCAGCATACATTTACATGCTTGAACCAGAGCTATGTTAATTTTCTAGTCCTCTGTCTTAATATAGTCCCAAGGGACCTGGATGACCTGGACAATACCAAGAAATTCATGCTGGTCCCAGATCTCCATGATAGCATGTTAACTGTATCGGATGAGTAAAATGTATCAACTACATTGGTTAGACAAGCTCTCCAGGAGATGAGAGGTAAAAGGTAGAAAAGATCAGGAGACAGTGAAAAGAAGATATGGGGATGATCCATGTAGACAGACAAACAAAAGTAGAAATCAAAAATGAAGCTTTTTGTATCACATGTTAATCCCAGAACGCATCAAACTTAAAAGAGGCAATGAACAACAATGCAGACAAAGTGAGTTGGCCAGTTCAATTAGCTAGCTTTTGTCATCATCCACTCTACTCTGAATGCAGTAGGCTCATAAGTGAACTGGTGGTGGTGGTGGAAGGGATGCAAGTCATGCACGGGAAGGACAACAGCTCTCGAAGTTAACCTAACTACTGCTGAAGGGCCAACCTGCCAGCAACAGGATTATGGTAAGTCCCTGCCCAAAATCAATACTAGGCTAATTGACATGGAAAATATGAAAAATTACAATAAGTGTACAGGGAAAAACAGTGGGGAAGGCAGAGTAGGTACCAAGGGAGCAAGAATAAATGTTTTAAATCGAGTGGTCAGGAAGTAAATGACTGAAGTGTCTATCAGGTAACTGAGGGAGTAAGTTACGTAGATATTATCAGGAAATTACTAGAAAGGATCTGCAGCAAAAGAATACTTGGAATATTGCCAATGTGGCTGTAACAAAGAGAGCAAAAAAACCGAAGTTGGAGACAAGGTCAGAAGGCAGCAAGTAGGCTGGTGCAGAGAGCCATGTAAGCCACCAAAAGGACCTTGGTTTCACTCTCTTTGGAAGAAATGAGAGGAAATCCAGCAGAGCATTTTGAGGTGAGAAATGACACAATCTGACCTACACTGTACAGAACCACTTTTTTGTGCCTGGACCATTTCATAGTCTGAGGTCTATGGGGCCCTTCTTGGCACGTTTTTTAAACACATTAATATGGAATTTAGAAAGATGGTAACAATAACCCTGTGTACGAGACAGCAAAAGAGACACTGATGTATAGAACAGTCTTATGGACTCTGTGAGAGAGGGAGAGGGTGGGAAGATTTGGGAGAATGGCATTGAAACATGTAAAATATCATGTATGAAACGAGTTGCCAGTCCAGGTTCGATGCACGATACTGGATGCTTGGGGCTGGTGCACTGGGATGACCCAGAGGGATGGAATGGGGAGGGAGGAGGGAGGAGGGTTCAGGATGGGGAACACATGTATACCTGTGGCGGATTCATTTTGATATTTGGCAAAACTAATACAATTATGTAAAGTTTAAAAATAAAATTAAATTAAAAAAAAAGAAGTTAAATAAGCAGGGTGATAATATACAAAAAATAAATAAATAAATAAATAAATACACCACACACACCATGGAAATCATTTTTAAAGAATTATAAAAATATTTTTTTTAATTTGTGACATAATATGTGAGCTTCTAGACTAACGTATCAAGTAACTATGCCTAGAGGCAGGTCTAATAACTACTGTAATTTCAAAGCAGTGATGAGCATGAAAGTGAAAGTGAAATGTTAGTCGCTCAGTCATGTCCAACTCTTTGCAACCCCATGGACTATAGCCCCTGTCCATGGAAATCTCCAGGCAAGGATACTGGAGTGGGTAGCTGTTCCCTTCTCCAGGGGATCTTCCCCACCCAGGGATCGAAACCGAGTCTCCTGCACTGCAGGCAGATTCTTCACCATCTGAGCAACCAAGGAAGCATCTGTAACAATGGTAATGTGTTATGAAAATATCTGAAATCTGCAGGTATACCTGTGACTTTGCTATCTACTTTCACAATTAAAGGAAGTGCTAAATTTCAGCTAGAGGTTAATGAGAGGAAAGAAATTATTATTTAGGTTCACAGAAATTGGGAGAACCAGATACTGAATGCCTAGGCCAAGCCACAGAATTTTAAATAACTATTATTAATAACAGGGTGACAATATACAGCCTTGACGAACTCCTTTTCCTATTTGGAACTAGTCTGTTGTTCCATGTTCAGTTCTAACTGTTGCTTCCTGACCTGCATACAAATTTCTCAAGAGGCAGATCAGGTGTTCTGGTATTCCCATCTCTTTGAGAATTTTCCACAGTTTATTGTGATCCACAGAGTCAAAGGCTTTGGCATAGTCAATAAAGCAGAAATACATGTTTTTCTGGAACTCTCTTGCTTTTTCCATGATCCAGCGGATGTTGGCAATTTGATCTCTGGTTCCTCTGCCTTTTCTAAAACCAGCTTGAACATCAGGAAGTTCACGGTTCACATATTGCTGAAGCCTGGCTTGGAGAATTTTGAGCATTACTTTACTAGCGTGTGAGATGAGTGCAATTGTGCAGTAGTTTGAGCACTCTTTGGCATTGCCTTTCTTTGGGATTGGAATGAAAACTGACGTTTTCCAGTGCTGTGGCCACTGCTGAGTTTTCCAAATTTGCTGGCATATTGAGTGCAGCACTTTCACAGCATCATCTTTCAGGATTTGGAATAGCTCAACTGGAATTCCATCACCTCCACTAGCTTTGTTCGTAGTGATGCTTTCTAAGGCCCACTTGACTTCACATTCCAGGATGTCTGGCTCTAGGTCAGTGATCACACCATCGTGATTATCTGGGTCGTGAAGATCTTTTTTGTACAGTTCTTCTGTGTATTCTTGCCATCTCTTAATATCTTCTGCTTCTGTTAGGTCCATACCATTTCTGTCCTTTACTGAGCTCATCTTTGCATGAAATGTTCCTTTGGTATCTCTGATTTTCTTGAAAAGATCCCTAGTCTTTCCCATTCTGTTGTTTTCCTCTATTTCTTTGCACTGATCGCTGAAGAAGGCTTTCTTTAACTTATATGCAGAGTACATCATGAGAAACGCTGGACTGGAAGAAACACAAACTGGAATCAAGATTGCCGGGAGAAATATCAATAACCTCAGATATGCAGATGACACCACCCTTATGGCAGAAAGTGAAGAGGAACTCAAAAGCCTCTTGATGAAAGTGAAAGTGGAGAGTGAAAAAGTTGGCTTAAAGCTCAACATTCAGAAAACAAAGATCATGGCATCTGGTCCCACCACTTCCTGGGAAATAGATGGGGAAACAGTGGAAACAGTGTCAGACTTTATTTTTCTGGGCTCCAAAATCACTACAGATGGTGACTGCAGCCATGAAATTAAAAGACGCTTACTCCTTGGAAGGAAAGTTATGACCAACCTAGATAGCATATTCAAAAGCAGAGACACTCCTTTGCCAACAAAGGTCCGTCTAGTCAAGGCTATGGTTTTTCCTGTGGTCATGTATGGATGTGAGAGTTGGATTGTGAAGAAGGTTGAGCGCCGAAGAATTGATGTTTTTGAACTGTGGTGTTAGAGAAGACTCTTGAGAGTCCCTTGGACTGCAAGGAGATTCAACCAGTCCATCCTGAAGGAGATCAGCCCTGGGATTTCTTTGGAAGGAATGATACTAAAGCTGAAACTCCAGTACTTTGGCCACCTGATGCGAAGAGCTGACTCATTGGAAAAGACTCTGATGCTGGGAGGGATTGGGGGCTGGAGGAGAAGGGGATGACAGAGGATGAGATGGCTGGAGGGCATCACTGACTCAATGGACATGATTCTGAGTGAACTCCGGGAGTTGGTGATGGACAGGGAGGCCTGGCGTGCTGCGATTCATGGGGTCGTAGAGTCGGACACAACTGAGCAACTGATCTGATCTGATCTGATCTGATTATTAATAAATTAAATGACAAGGTAAAATTTTATAATTGTTGTGTTATTTAGTTGCTAAGTTATGTAACCCCATGGACTCAACATAAACCATGAGGTCTTTTGTGACCCCATGGACTATAGCCTGCCAGGTTCCCCTGTCCATGCAATTTCCCAGATGAGAATACTGGAGAGGGTTGCCATTTCCTTCTCCTGGGGATTTTTCCAACCCAGGGATCGAACTTGCATCTTCTGCATTGGCAGGTGGTTTCTTTACTACTGAGCCATCAGGGAAGCCTAGTAGAAAGAATTCTCAAAGAATTCTGGAGTATACACACACATGCACAGTACTCAACCATAAAAAAGAATAAAATTTTGCCATTTGCAACAACATGAAGAGACCAAGAGGGTACTATGCTTACTGACATAAGTCAGACAGAGAAAGACAAATATTATATGTTATCACTTGTATTTGGAATCTAAAAATAAAACAAATAAATATAATGCAACAGACTAAGAGATATAAAGAACATACTCATGGTTACCAGTGGGAAGAGGGATGAGGAGACAGGCAAGATAGGGGCAGAGGATAAAGAGATACAAACTACTGTCTATAAAATAAATAAGATATGAGGATATATGTACTACATATATATTGCACAGCACAGGGAAGAGTACCAATACTTTATAACAACTTTAAACGGTATATAATCTATAAAAATATTGAATCACTATCTAATAAAACTGAAACTAATATTATAAATCAACTATATTTTAATTTTAAAAAACAGGTAGAGAATCAAATTAATAATCAAAGTCCAAAATATAAAATTTCTCTATCAAAGATAAAAATGATCACCTTTTCTTTAAAGCTGTATTCAGCTATAGTGTCCTCTATGAATGTAATTCTGTTGTCAGAAAATTAATTAAATTCCTTGATTTATCCTAACAGGCCAAACTCAAAATAAAATCAGCTTCAACAGTAAAACAATTTTAACAAAACGTTAGGTCATTTAGTCCAATTTACTTTCTAAGTCTATAATTTTAAGGCTGTGAAATAGGTATTTCATTTAAAAAAACTATTAACTTGTGATAACTATGTCTTCTAAAAATAGAATATACACAAAAAGTTAGAATTCCTGTATGTCTAGTTAGGCCTGAGTAAGGTTATTCCTCCTGGTTGGTTACCAAATCCAAATCAGATATTTACCAATGAAACTGCTTTTAGCCACAGCCACCACTAACTAGAAACTGCTGCTCAAAATTTATGCTGTTTCACGTAAAATCATGAAATGCTAGCTGAGAGTTTCTGAAATATTTATTCTGCAAAAAGTCATTCTTAATGTACAAATTCAGAGTACTGATTCCAATGGCAAAGATAATTCAAACAAAGATGTGAGTGAGCTCTGAGGTTATATATGTGACAATGTCAGGAATTTCACCACAATCCCCAAGATCAGTGTATCAAAGCAGATGAGAAATTGAAGTACCCAAACCAGATGCTCATGATAAAGGGACCTACAAAAGCGAAGGTGAAGCTACTCCCAGGGTCCCTCCTTCCTATAAAAGAAAAGTCTCGCTGGCCTCATGACCTCCTTTCTGAAATACTGGGAAAAAATGAGGTTCTCAGCAAAATTCTGACCAGAGTCCCAAATTCAAATTAAGTCCGTAAGTAGGCATCAATAGTAATAAAATATAAGGTCACTTGTTTGACCAAATGTGCCAGTCGTTCATTTACTCCCTCAACTCCAAATTCACCCTTCACTGCTTGCTCTGCAAAAATGGATTTGGGCCCTTTAAATATTTTCCCTATGCCAGTTGGCATGATGCTAAGTCTTGTCCTTAGAGAGTGCTGGAAAGGCATTGCAGGAGAAAGGGATTTTCCTCCCTGGAGCTTGTCTATTCCTCTTGGTGGGTTCCTAAATCACACATGGCTTCTCCAGTCTCCAACCCCTGCCACTGATGCAGTTGCTCCAAGACCAGGCTTGTGAAGTGCACAGCAATCAGTAGACAGTAGCACCCAGTAGATTCCCCAGTACTTCCCTCAGACAGTTTTATATCAGAGTGATCAGGTGAACTGAGTTTCTGGCAAGTACTCCTGTCACAGAAACTTCTTTATCATTTAGTAAGCCACAACCTTGCCCTCTCAAATAAGATCTAAATCTCAATCCTGGAAGCCTCTTCCTTAAACATCCTATGAGTAAGGCTGCTTCTCTTATTTGCTATTCCTATATTCTCCAGAGTTCACTTTACTTTTTAGTAGCCAATCCCTCATTACACCAATCCCATGATACAGTTAGTATTTCTTTATAGTACGCTTTCCCTGTTCAAATTACTGTGATTTCTCTCTCTTAATCAGCCTCTGACTTACCAAAATCTGAAGTGATTAATCAGGAACTGAGAAAGCTATAGGCCATTTAGTCCAATTTTTTAAAATATATGAACAAACAGATCAGAATTTTGATGATTAGTGAGCCGAGACTGCTAAACCAAAGTCTATAAAGAGAATAGAATGAACCAATTAGATCACAGGGTGTTATCTTTCTTAACAGGATTCTCATTTGGAGAAAGTAAATTTTCTTCAAGAACCATGAAAGATCAAGTACTTTAAGCAATAACTTTGCTTTTTTCTGGTGAACGATTTTTGTTTCCAAAGGGAAATGAAAATCTTAAGAATACAGCAAAATTTAAGAAGACAGGGTAGTGGAAACAGTTCAGTGGCTCCATTTTCTCTGGCTATCAACTCTACCAAATTGCTCTATTCACATTTGGAGGGAAATACAAAATCCTACCAATTCCACACTGATATTCATCTTAGTTTCACAGGAAAGCCTAACATTTTCCCTCTGTCTCATCTTATGTGCTCTCTTTGCCAACACTGAAATGAAATGTTCAGCATCAAGCTCACCATTCCTGGCCCACTTTGCTCTTAATTCTGCTAGCCACAGAGTTAAAAGGACAGGATTAAGAGTCATTAGACACAGTACTAAGGAGAATTAAAGGGCTTGTTCAAGGGGCGTAACATCTGCTCCTCAAATTCCTGCCTAAACAACTAAGATTCCGATCAAAGAGAAGACAGGGAAAGGCAATCTGACAGTAAACTGGAGTCATGAGGAAGTGAATGTTCTCTCAGGGAGTAACTCTGACACCAGAGGAAGGCTTAGTGACATTGCACAATTCTTTCTGTGAAGTTATTCATGGGGCAAGTGGGAATATACGAGTATAAGTGGAGGGGAGTGGGGAGGTGAAGATTGAGGATCCTTTTAAGTAGTTTTTGCTCTGCTAGCAAAACAAGCTGGGACATGCAAGACAGATAAACACAGCTGTTTGGGGCTGTCACTTGGGGCTCAGGAGCCAAGGTGTCCTGATATAGTGAAAAGCGCACCGGAATGTGAGTCAGGAGGCCAGCGATCCAAGCCCTCACTCTGTTGCTAACTAGCTGTGTGACGATGAGCAAGCCCTTTGGCTTTGCAAGACTCAGTCTCCCCATTTCTTTCCAAATTAGTAGATGGAACTAGATGACAGCGCTATGCAGAGAAGCTCCGGAGATAGCGTTCACGTACGGGCTTTATACCGCTGCGGAGTCCTGGTTTCCTCCACTGAAAAACCTTGAGAAGTAACACTTACAGGATTGAGATGAAGATTAAAAATAAGACACATTTATGTGCTGCAAGCACAGTATATGAAATAAGTAGTTGCTATTTTTACTACTTCTTTACTTCCAAGGGCTCTTTAAGATTATTTCAGGGGTATAAAATCTTGATAGCCAACCGTAATGAATACATTTGAATCAAATACATGGAATATTTCAAATTCATTACAAAACAAGTTAGTATAAGTTTAGCACGTGTTTTAATTACTATTAACCAAAGTGTTCAAGAGAAATATCCTTACATCTTTTTTCATTTTTTGCACCCACTCACAAAACTCAAGCGCAATGCCAAATATAACTACTACTATATTCCTGAAAATGTAAGGCAATAATAGAGAAAATGTAGTTTCAGATTGGCATGCCATCTTCCTACAGAATTTGATGAAACTGTCTGTTCCTTCCAGGTATGTAAAATATATTATCTAGCGCTTGGAACAGGACAAGAAAGTGAGAAACACGAGACAGACTATCAAAGGTTTCTGTATGAGAATATCAAAAAACACTGATTTATTCCATGCTGAAATAAATCTCCAGCTACTTCAACATTTTAGCTTTTATACTTAAGAAGAGATTTCCAATGCAAAATTAATTAGGAATATATCACCTATTGGCTTAATATACTAAATGTTAGGAAGCCAGTAGTAACTTTACAAAATAATATATCTGTCAAACAAAACTAAGGCCACAGAAAACTTCTATCCAGGAATAAACACTAAAGCTAATCAATAACTCTCCCATTAAAATGCATATTCTTACTTATACATGTGATAAAATTACTCTGTCACTCAAGTGCAGATTATAAGTTTCATGATTTTATATGATTTCACAAGCAAGCTCCATGGTAAAAGACAACGAACCTAAATATTTAAACAGTACATTTTCGTATCTTCTGAGGATTACAGAAATACGATCAAGAACAGCCAACCAATGAGAATGATTAGCAAAAACTAAGTCCTTGCTCTAATTATTCCTAACAGCTTTCTTTATGATATGTTAAGAAAAATTCAAGTCTTAATTCTAATAGCAGAACAACAGGAGCTCAGCATTTAACAAAGAATAAAAGGTGTTGAGGGAGCAACAATGGGAGAGCCCTAGTTCAGGCAGCCTCTCTAGAAATGCACCATTTTGGTGGAACCTAAGCATACAAAGAAACTAACCATGTTTGTGAGTAGGGAGCAAGTAGGAAATGGCAACCCACTCCAGTGTTCTTGCCTGGAGAATCCCAGGGACGGGGGAGCCTGGTGGGCTGCTATCTATGGGGTCACACAGAGTCGGACACGACTGAAGTGACTTAGCAGCAGCAAGCCATAGAGAGAGCATTCTAAGCAGGAAATAAGTCTTGTGTAAAATCCCTCAGCCATTTTGTTGAAGCAAAGTGAAAAAAGAGAAGTGGGCAGGGGCCAGATCACATAGGATTTTACAAATCACGGCAAAGCATTCATAAGTTTCAGTAAAAATGCGTCAGGACTGTATTAAGCAGTTTGGCAGGTATAGTGGGGAAAAGAGACTGCTGCAGTGCTCTAAGTGAGATTTAAGCAAGGAAGATGTCTGAGTTGAACCCTGAAGGAGGAATCTGGAAGAAACTGGAGAGGCAGGAAGCACATGGAGTATAGGTAAGGATGAAGAAAGGACCAAGTACAGGGGAAGGAAGGGAGAAAGTGGGGACAATGAACTAACTGCAATAAAACTTCATGCTGTGAAGTCAGACAGAAAGATAATGACAACTATAAAGCCCTTTGAAGTTTAGGAGAAGAATAAAAACATAAGACTAGAAATTAAGGATTTTTGAAAGATCACCCAAGAATGTTAAAATGTCAGTGTAGGGGAGAACCTGAAGACCGAGCAAAAGAATATAAAGACAGGGTCCTTGGGACTTCCCTGGTGGTCCAGCGGCTAAGACTCCATGCTCCCCATGCAGGGGGCCAGGGTTCCGACCCTGGTCCAGAAACTGGATCCAACAAACCACAGTAAAAGATCTTGCATGCTGCAAATAAAAATTCTACATGCCACAAGTCAAAAAAAAAAAAAAAGATGTGCTGCATCACACAAGGAAGATTGAAGATCCCTCATGGGGCAACTAAGCCCCGGAACAGCTAAATACATCACTAAATACTAAAAAAAAAAAAAAGGAAGGTCCTCCTTAGAACTACAGAAGATTTGTACAAATAATAGCTGCCAAGTTACACATTAGATTCCCCTAGTCCAAATATCAAAAGAAATAACCTCAAAAAACATAACAATAGGTAGAAATACCAGAATTAGAAACTGAAAGACCTGAAAGATACAAACTACCCAGAAATTTTTACAGAAAAGGACTAGAGTGATTAGAAAAATACCTCCCCCAAAGAGTACAACAGCCTTATATGAAAATATCCCACAAATCAAGAATTCATAGGGAAATACATTCTCAAAGTACAAAGGCTGCCCTTATGAAAACAGTTATCATATTAGGCCGCTAGCAGCTAAAAAGGATGCTCAAGAGATGACACAGGGCTTGACAAAACAAAGATGGACCAACTAGTCAGAACTCTAACAAAATAGCTTCCCGGAAAACAGAATATGCAACACGTGAAGTGGAAACTTCCTTGAGAGGATTACTCCCCAAGCCCCTTGAAACTCCCTCGGACCATAGGTTTGTTCCACTAGCTACAAGCTATTCTTTAAGGAAGTGAGGAGACTCAAGAAGAATCTATTCGCAGCCTCTCTGTCACCAGGCAAGGGGAGTAAAATAACAAGGAAGAGATTCTAGACACGAGATCGCAAACTTTCACTGTCAAGGGTCAGACTGAAAATATGTTAAGCTCTGCAGGCCATATACAATCTTTGTCACGTATTCTTTCTCGCTGAATTCTGTTTTCCAATCTTTTAACAGTGTATAATTTTTAGTTCAAGTCCCCCCCCCCCCACCCAAAAAAAAAAAGGCCAAAACCAACTCTTGTGTTTAGTCTCTGAGTCGTGTTTAACTCTTTGCAACTCCATGAAGTATAGCCCACCAGGGTCCTCCATGGAATTCTCCAGGCAACAATACTAGAGTGGGTAGCCATTCCTTTCTCCAGGAGATCTTCCTGACCTGGGGATCCAATCTGGTCTCCTGCATTGCAGGCAAATTCTTTACTGTCTGAGCCACCAGGGAAGCCTGTGTGTGTGCTGTGCTGTTGCTTCAGTCGTGTCCGACTCTTTTGAGACCTTTATGGACTGAAGCCCACCAGGCTCCTCTGTCCATGGGATTCCCCAGGCAAGAATACTGGAGTGGGTTGCCATTTCCTTCTCCAAGGGATCTTCCCCACCCAGGGATGAAACCCGTGTTGCTTATGTCTCGTGCATTGGCAGGCGGGTTCTTTACTACTAGTGCCACCTGGGAAACCACCTATACACCAGTCTATACCAAAAAAAAAAAAAAAAAAAAAACGAAAACAAACCAGCCAGGAACTAGATTTGGCCCTTCAATCAAATTTGGCAGGCAGATTTGCCTGCCAATACCGGAGACTTAACAGATATGGGTTCAATTCCTGGGTCAGGAAGATCCCCTGGAGGAGGGCATGGCACCCACTCCAAGATTCTTGACTGGAGAATCCCATGGACAGAGGAATCTGGCAGGCTACAGTCCACAGGGTCACAAAGAGTCAGACATGACTGAAGCAACTTCTCATGACCACAGTTTGCTAACAGCTGTTGTATAGAATGAAAGACAAAGAACATACCTACAAATAAAAATTTTTATGGAAAATGAGCACATATTCAGACTGTCATTGCTTCATTGTAAAAATAAAATTCAAGAAAGCATATCTGTGGCTATTGTATACAATGCTGCAATAAATAAACTTGTCCCTGTGCTCCCCTAATGGCTGAGTGGGTAAAAAATCTGCCTGCAATACAGGAGACACAGGAGATGGGGGTTCAATCCCTGGGTCAGGAAGATCCTCTGGAGGAGGAAATGGCAACCCACTCCTGTATTCTTGCCTGGAGAATCCCTAGCAGGCTACCATCCATGGGGTCACAAAGAGTCAGACATGACTGAGCGCCTAAGCAGGGACAGGGTTCCTTGGTCATTTCCATGTGTGGATATATCTGTCAGAGAAGCTCCTTAAATTGGGTCCTGGGTCAAAGAGTATGTATCCATGTTTATAATTCGGAAGATAACACCAAATTGCCCTCAATAGAATGGAACTAATTTACACTCCAGGCAACAATGCCTGAAAGCGCTTATTTATCCAGATCTTATCAACACAGTTTACATTTTACATCTTGACAGATATTATCAAATTGTTCTTTAGAAAAACAGCTTAATAACTGATATCCCACCCTTTCTTTCTCCCCAAATTTGTCTTCTTGCTACATAGGATAATAGAGATCTGTTTCATCTTTGCCCATCTTACAGGGCAAAGATGAAACAGGGGATGGGCAAAGATGAAAATTTTTCATTTTTTTTCTTCAATTGTTAGTGAAGTTGAGTATAATGTTTATTGGTCAGTTGCATTTCTTCTGAGGTTATCTGTTGTTTTCTTTGAAAATTTTAATTTTCAAATATTTCTCTATATTGATTTGTAGAAACTCATGTATTATGTATAGCTAGCAGTCCACTGCTTTCAAAATGTATGTCAACTTTTTATGAGCTTATAATTTGTCATTTAATTTTGCCTATGTTAGCTTTTGTTTTCTAAAGTATAACATACCTTTTTAATTATAAAAGCAATTCATGCTGTTTTGCCATATTAGAGAAAGCAGAAGTTCTTCATTACTCCTATGTAATTTTATGTCCATTTCGAAGAAGGAATCTCTTAAACTTTCCTTTGTAACAGAAAGACAGAAATATATAAGCTATATATTACAAAAATCAGATTTGTTTGAATACTATTTTTCACTTAATAAATATTTGTGGAAATCTTCCTATCTAAAAAAGTTACAAGAAAATATGGTTTATACTAACAAAGGCAGAAAATAGGCAAGGACAGATATTTAAAAGCAAATTAAAGCACAGATATTTAAAAGCAAATTAAAGCAGTTCTTCAAAAGACACTATCCTGAAAATGAAAAGCAAGATGCAGACTGAGAGGAAATATTTGTGATAAACATATCTTATAAAGAACTTTATCAACCAATCCAAGAAAAGCAACTGAATTTAGAAATGGACAAAAGATTTGGACACTTCACCAAAGAAAATAACACAAATAAGAACATAAAAGGATGCTCAACCAGTCATCAGGAAAGTTTAAGTTAAAACCCAACTATACAACACCAACAGGTTTCCTAGGTGACTCAGCAGTAACAAATCTGCCTGCAATCCAGGAGACATGGGTTTGATCCCTGGGTGGGGAAGATCCCCTGGAGGAGGGCATGGGAATCCACTCCAGGATTTTTGCCTGGAGAATCCCATGGACAGAGGAGCCTAGCGAGCTATAGTCCATAGGGTCGCAAAGAGTCGGACACCGATGAAGCGACTGAGCATGCATGCATGCATATAACACTACACAAAAGTGGGAAAGAATGGCTAAATTTAAAAATATTGATAATACCAAGTGTAGGTAAGCATGAAATGACTAGAATCCTTATACGCTGCTCCTAAGAAAGTAAAAATGATTCAGCACTTTGGAAAAGTTAAGCAATTTCTTATAGAGTTAACACACAAAATGCATATGGTCCAGCAATTCTCTCTTAGGTATTAACCCAAGAAAATGAAAACATCTGTCTACAAAAAGATCTATATGGAAATATTTATAGCAGACTGATTCATAATACCTAGAAACTAGACGCTATCCAAATGTCTATCAGCTGGTGAAGAGATAATCTGTTGTATATTCATACAACAGAATACTACAAAACAATAAAATGGGGGAAACCCTATTGATAGAGGCAACAATAAAATCAGATCAGTGGTTTTCTAAGGGTCAGGAGACAGGAAAGACTGCAAAGTTGCTAGAAGGAACTCTCTGGGATAATGAAAACATTCTATAACTTGTGCTTAGTCACATTATCACCACTACCACGTGGTGTGGTGATAACATGACCATGCATTTCGCCAAACTCATAAAACTATACACTTAAAAAAGATGAATTTTGGTGTATATAAATTATATCCCAATAAATGTGATTTTTAAAAAGCTAATGAACTTTAAAAGTTCATTGAAAGCCATAAAAAAACTAAATCAAAACAGTAAGAAATTAGTAGACTGATTTAAAAGATTCTCACAGATTGTTGGAAAAAAAAAAAAAAGAAGATAAAGAGAACTAGGTCAGAAAGAAGAAAAGGGAAATGGAGAAGAAATAATAGATCTGGATAGCCAGTATCCAGAAAGAAAATTAGGACAGACAATAGCTTAAACAATAGCCTAAATGTTTAGAGATACAATTCAATCTTAGGATACTAACAAAATCTTAGTAATGGGAAGTAATACATAAAAGATAACAATGTGTGAATCTGTGTACTCAAATTCCTTCATGCTAAACAATACCAAGATAATAGGAGCTAATATTTACACTGCATTACTAAGCACCAAGCACTGAGCCACACATTTTGCATACATTATTCATTAATTATTATCACAACCCAAAGAAATGGAATTACTCATTCTATTTTGCAGGGAAAGAAAGCAAGGGTCAAAGTGATCACACCTGCCTAGTCACACAGAAAATGAATTGGTAAAAGCAGAATTCAAATGCAGATTTCTATGATACTGAATCTTTGCTCTTATCCATCATGCACATTGACTCTAGACTAGTTGAAGAAGTGAATTTAATATAAATCAGCTTGCTATAGAGAAGAAAGAGGGAGGGGACATTTCGACGGAAGTCTGGGAGAGTAATGAAACTTCCTTCTACCTCCACAATCACTGACAGACAGGACACAGGTCAGCTACTTAAGCAAAGCATTGTGCCCAGTGGCTAGAGCAATGACTCATCCGTTATGATTTCTCGTAATAGAAATTTTTACATTGCTGAATCAAGCATTTACTCAGGAAGACGAAATATGAGTTAATGGTGGATTTTTTTTTTCTTTGAACTCTGGAACTATTTAATCAAAAGAAGAAACTAATAGATATATGCCAAGGACTACAAATGCCATTTTAAAAAGTAGAAATCACAGCTCAGTGGCAGTCACTTTTAATATAAAATGAATGGAAATGGTAAGATGCAATAAAATTCATTAAGCAGTTACCTTGAGATTACATATCATATTATTTAGCTCATAAAGAGCGAAACATACCAACCTGAGATCTGAAGCCCAATGCATCATAACAGTGCATAGCCAGAGATTTCAAAAACTGTCGATTCCTTATTTACCCTGAACTGATATGGTTTAAGTTAAAATTTTTCAATTTTGCCGGAAAAGAAATTTTTATACTTCCTTTCTTTTTGGAAAAAAAAAAAGGAGGGTACATCTTGGTGGAAATGCCTTCTTATTCTACACAAAAAGAAATTTTTGGAGAAAAATATGAAAGCATTCCATTATTTACCACTTATTTAATAAATAATTAGTTCCTACTATATGCCAGACACTATTCCAGGTATTGGAATACAAGTAAATATAAAAAAACAGATCATTTCTGCTAACGGTAAGTGCTATAAAGAAAACAAACCAGAAGAGTGCATAGAGTGGGTGGTGGTAGAGAGGTGGGGAGATGAGCTACTTTTAACAGGATTATTAGGAAAGGTCTTTTTGAAGAGCTGCTGACATCTGAGACACAACTCAAGAGCTCACTAGTTTTTAGTCAATGAGATAAAATACACAAATTGTGTAACTTGATGACAGAGAGGGTTAACAGAAACCCAGGAAATTAAGCAAAAGAAAAAAAAAATTCCTTAAGCTTATATATTATTACAATGAAAATATCAATATATTCAGGTACATAGTATATATATATCAAAGAATGTTAACTGTGCTTTCTCACACATCTTTCACCTCATAGTAAAGCTTTTGGTGATGCACACAATCCCATATTGACCTCTACACAGATCATGTCAACAACCTCCTTTCTAATTAGTAAACCACAAGAAAGTCCTGTCATTCCCAGGACTATCCTGACATACCAAGAATAACTTTCGTGATTTGATTAACCTACTAACTCTCAACTCAGTAGTAAAGAATCCGCCTGCAATGCAGGTGACGCAGGTTCAGTCCCTGGTTCAGGAAGATCCCCTGGAGGAGGGTACAGCAACCCACTCCAGTATTCTTGCCTGGAGAACCCCCATGGACCGAGGAGCGTGGCAGGCATAGTCCATGGGGTCACAAAGAGCTGGACACGACTAAGTGACTGAGCACACACACATGCACTGACTCTACAAATGACATTATCTTGTAACTTTTTCTTTCCTATTGATGATACCCAAGATTAGTTGCAAATAAATAAAAGCTTGTTATGCAAGACGGAGTGTGAATATATAATGAGGCTCCTTTTTCTAACAACTCTTATCAAAGTATAGATTTGCAATGAATTTAAAAGTAAATACAGATCACTCCACACCCACAGGAATGATTATCATCAAAGACAAATACAAATGCTGGTGACCAATGGTTAGTCCAATGGTTAAGGACTCACTGCCCAGGGCCCCGGGTTTCATCACCAGTCAGAGGCTTCCCTGGTGGCTCAGAGGGTAAAGCATCTGCCTACAACGCGGGAGACCTGGGTTTGATCCCTGGGTCAGGAAGATCCCCTGGAGAAGGAAATGGCAACCCACTCCAGTACTGTTGCCTGGGAAATCCCATGGACGGAGAAGCCTGGTAGGCTATAGTCCATGGGATCACAAAGAGTCTGACACGACTGAGCAACTTCACTTTCAGGGAACTAAGATCCCACAAGCTGCATAGCATGGGGGTGGGGGGGGATGGATGGTGAGAATGTAGAAAGACTGGAACCTTCTATTTTGCTTGTGGGAATTTAAAATGGTATAGCCACTCTGGAAAACAATTTTCAAGTTATTAATATGTTAAATATAGATTTACATTATGACCTAGCAATTCCCAATTTATGTTAAAAGAAATGAAAACATACACCCATTAAAAGACATATTACACAAATGTTCAATAGCAGCACTATTCATAATAGCCAAAAATTGGAAACAACCCAAAGTGAATGGACAAACAAAATATGCTTTCTCTCTCTCTCTCTCTCTCTCTCTCTATATATATATATATATGTATACATACACACACATATATATATGAAGAATGCTAGTCAGCCATAAGAAGGAACAAAAGTCCTGATGTATGCTACAACATGGGTGAACCTCAAAAATATTCTGCTAAAGAAAAGAGGCCAGATGCAAAAGATCACATATTAGATCACATAAAAGATCACATATGGTTCCATTTATCTGAGACATCCAGAAAAGGCACACCTATAAAGCAGACGAGTGGCTGCCTAAGGCTGGAGGTTGAAATGGACAATGACCACAAACAGGAATGAGGTTTGTTTTTAGAGTGATGATAATTAGATTGTGGTGACGGTTGCACAACCCCATTGTTAGAAACTACTGAACTGCACGCTTAAAATGAGTGAATTTTATGGTATAAATTAAACCTCAATAAAGTGAATTTTTTAAAGTAAATACTAAAACAAAAGAACCAAAGAAATTCAAATTAATTTTAAGATGCTGTTTGCTGAAACAATGTTATAAAGAATGAAACAACTTCTCTATTGTGAGATAAACTGATTATATTCCTCTGCCATAGTCCTCTCATCTGCCATCAGATAAACAAGTTAATGAATGCTTGCTGCCTGCACAGCACATCACTGTTGTACTGAGTTATGGAGATGACTCAATCTTCCCACCAATTGTCTCTATTATAACTACTTTGAAACTTTGTTCATATAACATTTTATGACAAACAAGTTTTCACTTCGCTTTTATCATTTATATATGAAGGATGTCTCTGCTCCTTTCTCATGAGGCCATGGCAACTGAAAGTGAAAGTAGCATTTGAGCCCAGATTACTTTAAACACAAAGGTAAACAAATGCAGGCATTAGGGTTGTGCTAAATGATTATCAACAGGAAAAAAACAAAATTTTTAAATTAATGAAAAGAATTCATGAGCCTCTGAAAATACACCCATAAACCCCAGTTTGAGAAATCTGTAATTATGCAAAGTCTGAGAAATTATTGAAGTATGCAGGGCTGTCTCACTTCACACTGAATGTTCATACAATTGAGTGGTTCCAGTAAGCGTCCATTCACAAAATGCTTTGGGAAGAAAGTTTCTATAATGCATGGCCAAAAACAATTGTGTTTTCAGTTATGAGTCTTTGGTGGACTTTCTAAGTGGAAATTTATTTTAACATCTATTAAAATAGAAATTTTAAAACAATAATCACCTGCTGAAAAAATAGTAGAATTTATCCACTTGAAAAGGTTGAACATCTGACACAAATGATGAACTCTTCTTGAAAACCATTATGGTACAGTAACAAAACTGCGAAAAATTTTCTCAAAAGTGAATGTAAATGCATAATCACTTAAATAAATACTATTAATTGAATTATGTTACATCTGACTAAAAAACACTTTATTGACTATTATCCCAGAACTTAAAGCAAGACACCAGGCTTACAAGTTTCCAAATGAATCATTAACTTGTTAATCATTAGCAGACTAGAAGATCATAGTAGAGGGATATAATTTATTTTCAACAATTAAAAAAAAACCTCATTCTGTACATCCCATTGAGTTTTTTTATTTTTCATAGCAAATACAGGCAACCCTTGTTTTGCATGGTTCTGATATACATGAATTTCAGTTGCATGGTTTAGATAAATAATACCAGATCCCAACAACACAGCTCAAATTTCAGTTACTATGGTATACTAACCGTGAGTAACCGCATAAACTTCAAACTTTGCTACTAGCATGTCAGTCCAACAATCACTATACAAATAGAACTGTGCATCCTCTTCAATTGCCAATCATAGCACTTGTTTCAAAGTCTGTCACTGATTGGTCACTGCACGTATGTTACTTAATTTATGCACAGACAACAAAATACACAGTTGTATTGCCTCCTTGTCTCCCAGGGATAAACCCATGTAACATTTCACAAAATGGATAATCAAAAGAGGGTTATGTGACAATGTCAACATTTTAAAATGTAGACAAAAGGCATTTCATTTCTTGCTATCTGATCTTGAGAAACACTCAGTTTACACATATGACCAATGAGGTATAGAGGTAATCATTTCATCATTTATATGGAATAGTAAAAAAGTTGCCGCAACCATAAAGTCCATCAAGGGGAGAATAGCTAATCAGTGTAGTGGTGTTCAAAGTATGTCCCCAGATCAAGGTGGCATGTGGAAACTTGTTAGAGATATAAATTCTTAGCCTCCCCAAACCTAAAGAATTTGAAACTCTAAAAGTAAGGCGTAGCACTTAATACTCTAACAAGCCCTTCTATGGTTCTGATACCAATTAAAGCTTTAAAACCATTTAACTATGGTAAATTATACATAATATGCTATGTAGCATTTAGAAAGAATATAGCAGTATACATGTCGTGATATAAAAAATCTCCAAGCAATATTGTGAGTGGGGAAAAAAATTATGGAATAACAACCACCTTATACTATTTATGAAAATAAATATAAAACGTACTTGTTTTTTGATATATACATTTGATATCTGTTGATAACCGCATGAAAAAACCTCAGAGAATTTAACACAATGAAAACAATGACAAAACCTGGGGAAAAGATTAAAATGAAGACGATAAAGAAAGAACTTTAGTTTTATCTGAAATGTTTTAATTTCTGAATGAAAACATAACTTTATGTAGTATTTCATTAATTAAAATGTTTTCAAAAGAAGAGAATAGAGAGTAGTCATCTTTAAGTGGGCTGAAGATAAGAAATTTTTAAAAAAAATTCTTATTTTGAGCTATCTAAATGATTCAAAAATTCTCAATATTTTATGAAAAGTTTTTACTTCATCTACATTGTTTGCATAGAGCATACAACAGGGTTTGTGATCTCAAGGATTCAATCAATAATTTTTAAATCTATATAAATACATAATTATTAAGAATCTGTGAGGAAACAAAGTAAAAAGTGACTAGCAGATTGGATCAGAGAAAATGTGATACTGATTTTCACTAAATGACAAAAGAAGACATTAGAAACTAGAGATCCATTAACCTAATATTGATAAGGGGCAAAAGTCCAAAACGAAGTTAAACAAGACTTCAAGGTACCAAAGGATGCCTCAAAAAGAAGGTGAACAACAAAAGTGTTTTTTTTAACTTGATTTTTATATTGGCAGATCAAGAAAACATTTAACATTACTCTTTTCAAAGTGTCCCAGGAGAGTGAGAATGAGGCTAAGAATATTACAGCATCAGTCCTTTGGCAAAATTTATCAGAGGTGCCCCAAATCCAGAACACCTTGCCTCAGTCTCACCCCTAAACTGAGAACTTCTGCCTCCCCTCCTGAATGGCTCTGGGGCTCCTCTGGGTGTGAATACATCTTTGACACCCACTTATTCATCATAATGCTGCCTCTTGGATATCAGCCAAATTCTGACATCTTTTATTACAGGTGAGGAGATGGTCTAAAAACAGCACACTGTGCTTTTATATCTTGAAAACAGATTCCCTCAAGTTTTCTTGGCAGATAAAATAGAAATAATGCAGATGAGTGACAAAAGAACTCAGCTGAGTAACTGGTACGCATAGATTCTCATATGAGTGAACAACTTAATCTAAAAAGTTGTTTAGCAAATCAATGTCAAAAAAAAGAAGGGTTTCTAATGGCACACCAAAGTCTGCCGCTTGCAATATTTATCAAGTATAATTGAATAAGAACTTATTGCACATTTATCAAATTTGCAATTAGCAAAACTCAAAGATCTGACCATTACAGAAGAATTCCAAGTGTTTTATGTAATTATCATCCCCTCCAGGAGGTAGAGCTTAATTTTTCCACTCTCCCAAATGTGAGCAGCATTTATTGATTTGCTTCCAAAGAATGGCATATGGAAAAGAGAGGGAAAAGTAACTCTACAGTGGAGAAATCTTACAAACATGATAGCATGTACCTCTGAAATGTGTTAAGAAGGGCACTTCACCTCTGTGATATTCAGCGCAAAAACCCATAGCCTCAGTCTAATCATGAGAAAAATATCATTTAAAAAATAATAATAAATCAAACGATATTCTACAAAATACCTGTCCTGTACACCTCAAAACTGTCCAGGTCATGAAAAACAAGGAAAGACTGAGATACTATTATAAACCAGAGGATACTAGACAGACCTGAAGACTAAATGTAATGTAGTATCTTAGAAGGGATATTGGTTTTTAAAAAGTGAAATCCAAATAAAGTTTAGAGTTGAGCTAATGGTAATGCACCAACCTTGGCTTAATTGTCACAAGTGCAATGTGATGTGGTAATGTAAGATGTTAACAGTAAGAGGAACTGGGTTAGGGGTGTACTTGAACTCTAGACTACCTTATAGCTTTTCTGTAAATTAAAAAATATTCTGAAATTAAAAGTTTACTAGAATTTTGAACTGGAAATATCAAAAGACCTCTTCATTTGAGCACACATATCTATATTTTTCACCTCTTTCAACTGAAAAGGTCAAGAAGTAATGATACCCCAATATCAGTGAACATGTGCAGCAACCAGATTTAGTCTTGAATACCACTCCCATAACAAAACAGCTGTCTGTGGAAAAATCCTTACTCTGGAACTTGGAAAGGCATGTACTAAGATAATAAGTAAGCTTTTAAAGACTAATAAGGTCATGTCAAAACACAGAAATCAGGGACTCCCACTGGGGGTCTCCCCACCTGGTGGAGTCCCCCCACCAGGGACTCCAAATCTTGGACAACTTAAACATCAAAAAAAATAATAATAATAATAATGACTCCAACTGACTGAAACACAGGAAAATTTTTAAATTATAAATACTGGTAACTACAAAAGAAAAAAAACACAATCATCATCACCAATAGCAACAACTCATTTAACAACACTAATCTGTAAGCTAAAAATGAGTAATAAAAGGGTAATAACTAAGCATTTATCCTGACTCTTCAGTAGGAATTGTATTTCACAGGAATCAATTAATATCAGTTACTGAAGAAAAAGTACTTCTTTTAGAAGAGTGCCAACAAGTAAAAGCAGATGAAATAGCAGAATTAGAAAACCACTATCTTACAATACTCAATGAAACAAAATAAATGATTCAGGTATGAATAATCAATGGATGCTAAACTTATTAATTGAAATGATGAATAGAATCTGGATATTAACGTGGTACCAAGGTATTTTCCCACAAAGTTCTTGCCTATCTCAAGTATGTAATATTAACTTTACAATGGAGAAATCAGATATTCCAACTTACCCCAGGGATCAGTCTTAATTTCTAGTCACTAATAGTGACAACAACCAGATAATACATGCCACCTGATATTAGACAATATGGATTATAATCAAGCCTTTGGATCTTCTATAGGAAATACAGGAGATAAAGAAGAAACTTAGATGATATCAAAAGGAAGCAATTAGAAAATCAGGAAGGAAAAATCTCATAGAGGACAACTAGACCTGTCTTTTAACAAAGTTATGGCAAAGAAATGGTTAAGGAAGGGTCACTGTAGATTAAAAGATAAGTAAGAAAGGTACAAAATAGACGTGTTGTGTATTACTTGATTGGATCCATGTCTGACAAACCAGCATTAAAACACATTTTGAGAGCAAATGAGGGAATTTAAATATGGAATGTTAATTAGAAATATTGAGGAATTCTAAAGAATTTTGTTAAAAGTAATAATAGAACTACATTTACATAGAAAGCATCTGTCATTTTAAAGGGAACACACTGAAGTATTTCAAAGTGAAAGGTCTGTGTTTTTTTTAATATTATAGTTGATTTATAATATTAGTTTTAGGTGTATAATAGAGCAATTCAGTATTTATGGATTATACTCCATTTAAAATTACTACAAATTAATGCATATATTTCCTTTTGTTATACAATATACCTTTGTTGTCTATTTATCTTATACACAGTGGTCTGTATCCCCTTAATCCCATACCCCTATGTCACCCCTCTCCCTACTCCTCACTGGTAACCACTGGTTGAGCCTCCCCATCCATGAGTCTGTTTCTGTTTTGTTATATAAAAACAGTGTCTTCACTTTTAAATAATTCAAAAATTACAAAAATGAGCTGAAATAAATAAAAACGTATTTATAACTGCTGCTGCTGCTGCAGCATAACTGCTAAATTTAGGTAAAGAGTAGATGGCTATTATACTAATCTCTCTATTTGTCTCTCCATTTGAAATTGTTTACAGTAAAAAGTGAATTATAGATGAATAGGTAAATAGATATAAAATATACACTGAGTCAATAAAATGCTTCCCCAGTGGTTCAGCAGTAGAGAATCTGCCTGCCAATGCCAGGAACCACAGGAAACAAGGATTTGATCCCTGGGTTGGGAAGATCTCCTGGAGGAGGAAATGGCAAGCCACTCCAATATTCTTGCCTGGAGAATCTCATGGAGGATTCTTGCCTGGAGAATCCCATGAACAGAGGAGCCTAGGAGGCTACAGTCCATAGGATCACACAGAGTTGGACATGACTGAAGCAACTTACCATATACACACGAGTCAAAAAAAAATCATAAAAAGCAGGGAGAGTCACATTACTTAGAGATCAGGAGCAAGTGATGGCCAAGTTAAATAGTTGTCATGATTTAAAGGATTAATATTCACGTAACATTTGCAATTTTAGAGTTTTATATTAATTTTATATGTTGTCAAGAATTCTATTTCTTCCATCTAAACCTTTGATAGCTCACAATTACATACAGGATGCAACAATTTAATTACAGAAGAGAAAATAAGCTTATTCTTGGTTTTTTCCTGCATTTTCAATTATAATAGTGTAGCAAATGACACATTTTAATAAATAATAGAGCACTGGCTTGAAACTCATGAGACATCTATTCTCTTCAGAGATGATTATTAACAAAGCACTGAACAGGGACTTCCCTGGTGGTCCAGGGGCTAACACTCCACGGTCTCAATGTAGGCGACCTGGGTTCAATCCCTGGGGAACCCAGGGAACTCATGCCACATGCTGCAACTAAGACCTGGTACATACAAATTAAAAAAAAAAAAAAGCACTGGATAGTCCTGAACAAGTCACCTTATAGCTATAAAGACAGAAGGAAAGCATAATCCCTTTATGTATCAAGAGACTATCATGTGGGAAAAAGGCATATAAACAACATACTTTATGTACATTTTCAAAAGGTCATCATACTAACTCAAGATGAACGTCACTATTTTAAATCATCAGAGCTATTTTAAATACAGCCATCATTGGAGATACTGGAGGGCTTTTTGTATTTTTTTGTTTTTGTTTTTTCCTTTCCAATTGATTATTTATTTGACATGATCTATTTAGCGAATTTTCAAATTTTTACTTCAGACAGGCTGCAGAAAAATCCCGGCATCTCGTTTAGATGCTTTAACCATCACTTTCATCACAAAAGGTTCATGGAAGCAAACGCTCAACAGTCCAGACAGGAACTTTCTCTATACAGTTAATGGAACCCAGAGCTTACAAGTGGAGATTAAGCAAAAAGACATTAAGCCTACAAGTTCAGGTTGAAGATAAAACTAGATTTATACCCCATTCACGTAAGAGTGAAACTGGGTCTGAATAACCAGCTAATCCACATATCTTGAATATTTTAAAATCTTATCTTTGAAAGCTCATTTACAATATACATCATGTTGTATCAGCAAGTTAACAAGTTTCACCAATAAAATCCATTTCTGATATCCAATAAGCTAAAAGCTCAAAGGTGGTCAAAAACAGAAACAAGAGGGTGGCTTACAGTAGCAACACATAAAGCCCTTTAGGATACAGTGCTAGCTGACCACACCTGCACAGTGCAGCACCCACTAGCACTTGGCTATTGGCTTAACATATGCTATACACATATACATAATATTACACAGTAGCTACTGAAGTGTTTTAAACTAGACAGTAACAATTTCTAAATAAAACGCTTTTTAAAAAACACAACAAAAGACAGAAAATGTTTTTAGAACAGATTCATGTAACTAAAGGGAACTTACTAAAATAAAAGGTACACTTTCCTTTCATCTGAATAACGAAGGTAGAATACAGTCATGTAAACTTACTGTATTCTGATAAAAATCATCATAAATGGAATTCAAATAACCAGAGACTCTGTCTTCAAAAATGAAGATATTAAGTTGCATAATACATACCATTCACAGGGCTGAAGGGATCGAAATGCCTTAAAAGAAGCATCCATTCCAGCAAAATCCCAAAATTTAACATCATAGTCATATCCTCCAGTCACCAAACGGGCACCTGAGGGATCCAGACCCAAAGCAGAAACCTGTTATTTAAAAACAAAAAAAAATTAAATGGAGAGAAACTATTTATAGCCTATTATAACCCCCATTTCCTTTCTCTAACCCTGCTGCTGCTACTGCTAAGTCGCTTCAGTCGTGTCTGACTGTGTGTGACCCCATAGATGCCAGCCCACCAGGCTCCTCTGTCCCTGGGATTCTCCAGGCAAGAATACTGGAGTGGGTTGCCATTTCCTTCTCCAATGCATGCATGCATGCTAAGTCGCTTCAGTCATGTCCAACTCTGTGTGACCCTATGGACAGCAGCCCACCAGGCTCCCCTGTCCATGGAATTCTCTAGGCTAGAACACTGGAGTGGGATGCCATTCCCTTCTCCTCTTTAACCCTACTTCCTACCTTATAGGTGCTGAAAATATAGATCACTAACTGCTATTACTTATGAAAAGTAAAAATGGATAGCACCTTTTAAATCATTTGACTTTGTTATTATGAGTATTATTTCCTTGAAATACAAGAAAATATTTTTGTATTTATTTTAATTGGAGGATAATTATAATATTGTGATGGTTTTGCCATACATCAACATGAATCAACCATAGGCATACATTTGTCCCCTTCCTCCTGAACCCTCCTTCCACTTCCCTCCCCACCCCATCCCTCCAGGTTGTCACAGAGCACCAGCTTTGGGTTCCCTGGGTCATACATCAAACTCCCACTGGCTATCTATTTTAATTTAATCTAATCACCAGCTTCATCCCAGCTTCTCTACCATATACTCTGAATAGCTATCACTGCAATTTCATATGATACACTAAGTTGCCTTGGAATATAAGTAGGTATCTTAAAAACAATTCACTTTTTCAGTAAAAGATTTTGAGAAAGCCTTTTAAGATTGACTGTTACTAAATGAAGAACACATGAATCTAAAATTACCAAAATGAGTCATGTGAGTAGAAACCATAAATCAATTTAACAAAACAGAGCAAAGTGGAAATTATTATCTTGTGAATATGGCTAAATGACTCTAAGTATCAGATCAGATCAGATCAGTCGCTCAGTCATGTCCGACTCTTTGCGACCCCATGAATTGCAGCACGCCACGCCTCCCTGTCCATCACCAACTCCCGGAGTTCACTAAGACTCACGTCCAGTCACCTTAAATAATTATTTTTAAACATGAGTTTATAAGTAACTAGCCACATTAAAATATCACTTATACTGGTTCCATAAACTATTTGCTTTCCCTGTTAACTTTCTGAGGTCCAACTCACATACAAATATTCAATGTGTAGCTCACTGTTCCTGAGCTGTATTTAACATTCTCATCAAAGTAGTTAGTCCCTGGATCTACTGCCTCTCAGAAGGAAAGAACTGCATTTGGACTGCACATTAAACGTGATTGTCATATATGAGACAGAAAAAGGATCACAGTTTGAAATAAAGAAAGGGAAGGCCATATAGAAAGTTACTATAAATCAATTCTCTAAATAGACATGAAAAGTTAAGTTATAGAAGAAATCATATGAAATCTGGAATTTGCTTAAAATAACCCCACAAGGTAGGCAGATGGCATGGGGGAAAGGAGGTTTATTAGAAATGTGAAGTATACAGGAAACAAGATGGGCCTTATGTCAACAACTGGTAGGGCTCAGATATACATATATGGGAATTCCTTTCAGTATTCTCTATAATTCTGTGAATGGGTAAACATTTTTACAAAAACTAGTTTAAAAAAAAAACAGACATATTTGAAACAGACATATAAAAAAACAGACATGTAAAAAAAGACCTATTTCCAAGAAATTGAAATACATATGCAAAGGCAGGACTGCCCCCCCCCACCAAAAATAGTTAACCTAACAGTACAACCAGAAGCTCTGATTTTTAATGTGCAAAATAACAAAGTATTGCTTAAATTGTATACATTTATTTTATTTTTTAATTTTAATTATATACATTTTTAAAGATAAAATTTGCTTTGAAAAAATATGAATATTTATTCATATATAGAATTTAGAAAGATGGTAACGATAACCCAGTATGTGAGACAGCAAAAGAGACACAGATGTATAGAACAGTCTTTTGGACTCTGTGGGAGAGGTGGGGGGGGGATGATTTGGGAGAAGGGCATTGAAACATGTATAATATCATATATGAAGCGATTTGCCAGTCCAGGTTCGATGCATGATACTGGATGCTTGGGGCTGGTGCACTGGGATGACCCAGAGGGATGGTACAGGAAGGGAGGTGGGAAGGGGGTTTCAGGATAGGGAACATGTGTATACCCATGGCGGATTCATGTTGATGTATGGCAAAACCAATACAATATTGTAAAGTAATTAGCCTCCAATTAAAATAAATAAATTTTTTTTAAAATGTTAACAGGAAAAAATATATATGAATATTTAAATAAAATGTATTATTTATCTGTTATTAACAGAACTATCTGTTGCAAAAATCTCTAAATGACAGGAAAGCTTCCTTTTTAAGTACTAGTAGTCTATAATTTTTTTTATTTACTGAAATTGAAAATTGGTAAAATTCTTTCATGATTTCAGAATAAAAATATAAAAATGTGATTTAATAAAAAGTAGGTATAGTATAAAGAACTAGATGGAAATGGCAGCAATGAAAGGCAGCAATTCTCAGATATTTTGGTTTCAAGACCTTTTACACTCAAAATCTTTTGAGAACCCCTAAAAATATCTGTTTATGCAAGTTATGTGCCAATATTTACCATAGCAAAAATCAAAATTAAGACATTTATAATATTTACTGTTTACTTCATTTAAAATAATAATACTTTATAACCATTATACTATAACCATTATAATAATGTACTTTATAACCATTTTATGGAAACAATATTTTCAAAAGTAAAAATTTCAGTGGGGAAAATATCATTATATTAGCATACATGGCTATTAATTCTATCATTTGCATTATTTCTGGATCTATTTCTATTGATTGATATGTTTCTGCCTTGTTATGGGATTTTACTTCTTTACATGTCAGATATCTATTAGAAAAAAAGGTTGCTTCATTATAAAGGGAAACCAAGATAATTTTATTCTTTTATTCATTCACAAGCAAGTTTCATTCACTCAACTATCATTTTTAATAAAATACTATTAAATCTGTTTTTTACAATAAGATAGGTGGCACTAGTGATAAAGAACCCATCTGCCAATGCCGGAAACTTAAGAAACGTGGATTTCATCCCTGGGTCAGGAAGATTCCCTGGAGAAGGAAATGGCAACCGACTCCAGTATTCTTGCTGGGACATCTGAAGGACAGAGGAGCCTGGCGGGCTCCAGCCCATGAGGTCGCACAGTCCATGAGTTCGCAAAGAGTCGGACATGACTGAAGTGACTTGGCTAAATGATTTCATCTTACACCTCAAAAGTTTTACACTGCTTTAATTTTTAAATTAAAAATGTAAAATGCTTTTGAACTGTGGTATTGGAGAAGACTCTTGAGAGTCCCTTGGACTGCAAGGAGATCCAACCAGTTCATCCTAAAGGAAATCAGTCCTGGGTGTTTATTGGAAGGACTGATGTTGAAGCTGAAACTCCAATACTTTGGCCACCTGATGCGAAGAGCTGATTCGTTTGAAAAGACCCTGATGCTGGGAAAGATTGAGGGCAGGAGGAGAAGGGGACGACAGAGGATGAGATGGTTGGATGGCATCACTGACTCAATGGACATGGGTTTGGGTGGACTCTGGGAGTTGGTGATAGGGAGGCTTGGCATGCTGCAGTTCATGGTGTCGCAAAGAGTCAGACACGACTGAGCGACTGAACTGGACTGAATTTTTAAATAACATAAATAAATGTGACAATTATAAAATATAATCCATGAATCTAAGGAATGTAATCTTTAGAGTCATACTAAGCTTATGTTCATTTCTTATCTCAACTTCCACCTAAAAAATGAACTCAGGCCTCTTACTGATACAGAAATGAAGTTAATGGTAATGAGAAATTTTCCCACACTATAATAAAAAAAAGTATTTGAGTTTCATTTCTTTCTTTCATTTACAGTGTTCCTATATTGAAGAAAGAGGGTTTAAAGCCAACAATAACCATGACAATTTCCTTAACAATAACAATAACAATTTCCTTAATGAATAAGTGTTCCTATTTTAAATGAAATGCAATGGCTATTTTGACTGAACAGAAAGGTAATCTGTTTTCCTTAATGTCCATCATTAAGGAAATGTCTATCACAATTTCTTTGTGATATCAGTTGATTGTATAAGTATATCATATTAGTTCACTTTTCCATAAGAGCCCTGTTATTGAGGGAAAATAATTAAATTTTTAAAACTTACTGTCTTAGTGCCATGCTTTAGTGTTATTTCATGTGAGTCAGGGATCTTTCGGACAGGATTCTGAAAAAAGAAAATTCCATGACATTAAAAAGTAATATACCATATTTGAGAGGAACTACATACATTCACAGGAAATTTAATTTTTAAAAATTGCATCACTGGCTTTTTAACACAAAACTTTAAAAAATTGGAAATAAAAAGTGTGAGTATATCATTTCTGAACTTCTAGATAGATTATAATTGGTCACTCTGAGCTGATAATAAATTTATCTTATATCTCTAAAAAGCTAAACCTAAAAAATTCTTTAGGTTGTATGAAACTTTAAGATCCTCTCCATACGGAAAATTCTTAAAGTCCTCTTTTCATTGGTACTTGGGCATACCTTAAAGTATTTATGCACTTAACTTCTAATAGACAACACATTTGTCTTAGAATTTGCACAGGATATATACCTTTTAACCCATAAAAGATTAAAAAACAAAAAGCTAATATTCAAATGGGACAAATACGGAATTCAGTGATTGATCAATTCAAAAAGCCTTTATTAAAGTGGGATTATACTAGATGCTAAGTAGCATTAGACACAGCCTCTACTCATCTCCCCTCCCAAGAGGGAAACACCAATAACTCTGCATGCTATGTTAAAAAGGGTATGGACAGAACAATGGAGGGACAGAGACAATGGATTTATGCATAAACCAGACATAAGAGGTCACAGCGATCATTTACGTAAGACGTTTCATAGTTTAATCAAGTCTCCATTATCCAAGTGTAGGGTTACTATACTAAAATTATACAGTCATTACAATTTCATGCTAGGATTATCTTGCAATCTACTTAATTAAACATGTGCAATCTACAGACTTTGGTTTCTGACTTCCCTCCTTCTTCAGGATCACTGATGAACGAATCAATCACCAGTTCATTCTAGTTTATCTTAAATCTTTCCCCTACTATGGCTCTCTCTTCTCAGCATATGAACAATGAAAGTACTTCCCATACTAAAGCACACACACACTAACTTCCCCCTATGTTTACTGCTGTATCATTATCTTTTCTTTCCTCACACTACATTTACACTCAGTGCCTCTACTTTCTTTCACCTTCTGCTTCTACCATTTAAGCATTTGTCATTTAATTCCTAATGTCTAGTAGAGTTTTTAGCACTTAAGGGACTCTTAGTAAGTATTTCTTGAATGAATAAATATTATTAATGCTCCAGGACACTTCACAGACCTTAACCGGCACATCTGACCTTTCATCAGTATGATAACTTTGTAACTATTTCCTCCACCTTGAAAAATGCTCCTTCTTGGGAGGAATCAGCCTTGACAAAAAGCCAGAAAATCTAGGGTTTTAAAATCAAGCTCTGATACTCATTAACCCTGTCATAACCTCAGAAGAGTAATGACTTTCAGTTTCCTTATTTGCAAAGAGGATAACAACATCTGTCCCGTAGGTTTTTGTGAATTAAGTGTTGTAAAGGTCATAATACAGAGTCTGGCACAAAGTAGGTGCTAAATAAGTGACAGCCACCATTTATCCTAAGGCATAGCTCCTGTCTGTCTCTCTGGTCATATTAGTTTATTTCTAGGCTTCGCCTCCTCTTTATTTGTCTAATTTCTACTCACCCTTTAAGACTCAATTCAGATGTGACCTACTCCCTTCTGTGCTGTGCTATGCTTAGTCAGTCAATCATGTCCAACTCTTTGCTACCTCATGGACTGTAGCCTGCCAGGCTCCTCTGTCCATGGGGATTCTCCAGGCAAGAATACCATACTCCCATAACAACTTCACCTTGTCTCGTGTGTGCATGCTCAATTGCTTCAGTCATGTCCGACTCTTTGTGACCCCATGGACTGTAGCCCACCAGGCTCCTCTGTCTATGGGATTCTCCAGGCAAGAATACAGGAGTGGGTTGCCATACTCTCTTCCCAGGGATCTTCCCAATCCAGGGATCAAACCCATGTCTGGGTGCATCTCCTGCATTGCAGGTGGATTCTGTACCCACTGAGCCACCGGGGAAGCCCCACAGAACCTATCATAAAACATCGTAGTTTTTGACCTGTCTGTCTCCACACCATTCCCTAACCAAACTGCAAAACAGATACTTCTCAAAGACTGTGAGTACACACACATACACATATTGTCTCTAGGTCCCTAATCTATAAAACACCTGGTATATTGCAGGCACACAAAAGTTTGTAGAGTGAATTAATGGCTGTTAACACTGTTTACCTTGTAAATCACATTAGATAATCTTTAATTTACCTCAAACATTAGTGTTTATGTCTATAAAGAAGAGCAGGTAGGTGCTATCCATCAGGTGAGTCTGCTGAGTGACAGTCAAAGATAACTGGCAATTTTCCAAAAGTAAAAACCTTTGAAGACCAAATGATCCTGTCCCAGGCTAAAAAAGCACATATAAAGTTGCAAGTATAGAGAAATAAAGGTGGTTTTGTTTTAGACTTGTTTGCCTCTGAAAGTGGCTATAGTTCATTAGCACCACAGATCAGTAAAGAACATCAGGAACCCAGAGGCACTGCACAAAAACACTGACCTCACAGTAACCCAAGGAACTGCAGGAGAGCTTGCAGTTTATTTCAAGACAAAGATATTACAGAATGGTTCACGATCTCTTAGAAAGTCTTACACACACCAATCTCAGGTATACCAATATTCCAACACAATTTTCAAAATAATTTAAAAGTTGAACAAATGAATTCTGGACTACCTCTATATTAATTATGTAAACCACTGCTTCCTTTCAGTTGACAATATTTGTAAGTAATAAAAACTCATGTAAAGGTGCTAAGTACTCTTACAAGAAACAGGAGAACAGTTTAATTGTTTTACTTAGAGAAGAATCTATTACTATCATTTCATAACCAATGACTATTTTATCACTCAGGAAAGAGAAACACTGTCACCAAAAGGAAGGATGAAAATTATTTCACTGAGTTCAATGCAGAATGTGCCTATATATAGACAATTTTTGACATTTAAAGAAAAAACTTGCAAGAACACAGAACAACTTAGTATTTACATTAGGAGTAAATTAAATATTTAAATAAATATTGCTTACATTTAAAATCAAAGTTTTACTGGAAATCATGTAGGGCATAACTCACAAAAAGCCCATATAATTGGCACAACTAAATCATCTAAAATAGTAGCAATCCATCTTTTGGTAGCATATCATTTGATGGTGACTGTTCTTTGTCCAGAACTTTTACTAATGACTTTTTGAAATATGGCTTAGTGTGAAATTTGCTATAACAGTAAAACATTTTCAAGATTTGCCTGCCAGAGGACCTCATAAACTACAAGACCTCAATGAAGTCATTTACTGCCAAAATTCATAACAAGAGCTACAGTCTTAATGGAAGATGGGAAAAGATACCAGTTTCTGTTTTCGTTTGATTTTAAATGCCAACCAAAGGATTATTTCCCAGGCTCTTTTGTTTACCTCAATAAGAACAATGATAGCAAACATATCTGGAGTAACATGAGCAATTCCATCTGATGTACATACATCCTTACAGTGTTTTCAAAAGAACTGAAAATCATTAATAACCTTTCTGGAATAAATTTGTCATAAATTTTAAAAGTTAGATATATATAGTACTTTGAGCCAAAATAAAAAAGTCTCAGTTCAGTTCAGCCGCTCAGTCATGTCCGACTCTTTGGGACCCCATGAATTGCACGCCAGGCCTCCCTGTCCATCACCACCTCCCGGAGTTCACCCACACTCATGTCCATCAAGTCGGTGATGCCATCCAGCCATCTCATCCTCTGTCGTCCCCTTCTCCTCTTGCCCCCGATCCCTCCCAGCATCAGAGTCTTTTCCAATGAGTCAACTCTTCGCATGAGATGGTCAAAGTATTGGAGTTTCAGCTTTAGCATCAGTCCTTCCAAAAAAATCCCAGGGCTGATCTCCTTCGGAATGGACTGGTGGGATCTCCTTGCAGTGCAAGGGACTCTCAAGAGTCTTCTCCAACACCACAGTGCAAAAGCATCAATTCTTCAGCACTCAACTTTCTTCACAGTCCAACTCTCACATCCATACATGACCACTGGAAAAACCATAGCCTTGACTAGACGGACCTTTGTTGGCAAAGTAATGTCTCTGCTTCTGAATATGCTATCTAGGCAGGTCATAACTTTCCTTCCAAGGAGTAAAAGTCTACTTAGTAATAAATGTCTACCACAAAGTAGCTAGTAGTTGTGGTAGAAAATGGAGATTTTCATAAAGGAGCTTGAAAATGAGTGCTACTTTCTCCCAGAAACCACTCTGGAAATAGTTACCAGCGTAGTACCATTGTTGTTGTTCGCTGTTTAGTCATTCAGTCGTGTCTGACTCTTTGTGACCCCATGAAATGCAGCATGCCAGGATTTCCTGTCCTTCACCAACTCCCGGAGCTTGCTCCAATTCATGTCCATTGGGTCAGTAATGCCATCCAACCATCTCATCATCTGTTGTCCCCTCCTCCTCCTGCCTGCAATTTTTCCCAGCATCAGGGTCTTTCCCAGTTCTTATTATCAGGTGGCCAAAGTATTGCAGCTTCAGCTTCAGTACCCATCGTTCCAGCGAATATTCAGGACTGATTTCCTTTAGGATTGACTGGTTGGCTCTCTTTGAAGTGCAAGGGACTTTCAAGAGTCTTCTCCAACACCCCAATTTGAATGCTACAATTCTTCAGTGCTCAGCTTTCTTTATGGTCCAACTCTCACATCCAAACACGACTACATCCTTACATGAAAAACTATAATTTTCATTGTAGAGACCTTTGTCAGAAAAGTGATGTCTCTACTTTTTAATACATTGTCTAGGTTGGTCATAGCTTTTCTTCCAAAGAACAAGCATCTTTTAATTTCATGGCTGCAGCCACTGTCCATAGTGATTTTGAAGTCCAGGAACATAAAGTCTGTCACTATTTCCATTGTTGCCCCATCTATTTGCCATGAAGTGATGGGACCAGATGCCATGATATTAGTTTTTTGAATGTTAAGAGTTTTAAGCTAGTTTTTTCACTCTCTTCTTTCACTTTGATCAAGAAGCTCTTTAGTTCTTCTTCGCTTTCTCCTATAAGGGTGGTGTCATCTGCATATCTGAGGTTATTGTTATTTCTCCCTGTAACCTTGATTCCAGCTTGTGCTTTATCCAGTCCAACATTTCACATGAGGTACTCTGCATATAAGTTAAATAAGCAGGGTGACAATATACAGCCTTGACATACTCCTTTCCCAATTTGCAGCCAGTCCATTATTCCATGTTCAGTTCTAACTGTTGCTTCTTGACCTGCAAACAGGATTCACAGGGGGCAGGTAAGGTGGTCTGGTATTCCCATCTCTTGAAGAATTTTCCAGTTTGTTGTGATCCACATAGTCAAAGGCTTTAGTGTAGTCAATGAAGCAGAAGTAGACATTTTTCTGGAATTCTCTTGCTTTTTCTATGATCCAAAGGATGTTGGCAATTTGATCTCTGGTTATTCTGCTTTTCCTAAATCCAGCTTATACATCTGGAAGTTCCAGTTTCATGTACTGTTGAAACCTAGCTTGGATTATCACAAGCAACCAGAGTCCAGTTAGAGTCCATTCTGTTGTAACTCTTAGAATTAATTCATTTACTCATTCACTTACTAATCACACATTCACTTAACAACATTTATTGAGTGTTTAATCATATACAACATACCAGGAACTAAGTTAAAGATAAAAAGACCAATAACAAAGACTTTGCTCACAAAGAACTGTCAGTCTAGCAAAATAAAACAAATAGGTAAACAAATAAGCAAACTAAAATCTTTCAGAGGCTATGGCAGAAGGATACAGGGTTCAGCACTCAATTGCATTACGCCTAGGAATTCCATGTGCCTAGGAAAGTAGAGAGTGATTAGAAAAGGTTTCATGAAAGAGATGAAAGGCGTTTGAGACGCCTTTGGAAAAACAGAAGTTCCCTAGGTAAAAGCGGAGGACATCTAGGATAGAATAAGATGACTCTTGACACTTTCTCAACTGCAAATAGTTTTGCCTGGCTGGAGTTTAAATTTCCAGGCAAGAAAAAGGGAAAGGATGTGTATGTGTGTTAGTTACTGTTAACCCAGAGAGTTAGTTAGCCCAGAGAGTCAGTTATGAGCCAAACTGTATACAATGCCAAGAATCTGAAATTTAAGCTCTGAGACACGTAATGTAACAAGATTTGAGATTTCAAAAAAAATCACCAAGGCATCAAAAGAGACAGTTAACACAGTGAGAAGGCAACATACAGAATGGGAGAAAACATTTGCAATACATATATCTGATATGGTATTAATATTTAGAATAAATTAAAAACTTCTACAACTCAAAAACAACAACAAAAAAACCCATTTTAAAATACGGCAAAGGAGTTGAATAGTTATTTTTTCCAAAGAAGATACACAGAGGACCAACAAGCATATGAGAAGATACTCAATATCATTAATCCTTCAGTTCAGTTCAGTTCAGTCGCTCAGTCGTGTCTGAACTCCCTGCGACCCCATGAATCGCAGCACGCCAGGCCTCTCTGTCCATCACCAACTCCCAGAGTTCACCCAAACTCATGTGCATCGAGTCAGTGATGCCATCCAGCTATCTCATCCTCTGTCACCCCCTTCTCCTCCTGCCCCTAATCCCTCCCAGCATCAGGGTCTTTTCCAATGAGTCAACTCTTCTCATGAGGTGGCCAAAGTATTGGAGTTTCAGCCTCAGCATCCAGTGAGCACCCAGGACTGGTCTCCTTTAGGATGGACTGGTTGGATCTCCTCGCAGTCCAAGGGACTCGCAAGAGTCTTCTCTAACACCACCGTTCAAAAGCATCAATTCTTCAGCACTCAGCTTTCTTCAGAGTCCAACTCTCACATCCATACATGACCACAGGAAAAACCATGGCCTTGACTAGACAGACCTTTGTTGGCAAAGTAATGTCTCTGCTTTTCAATATGCTATCTAGGTTGGTCATAACTTTCCTTCCAAGGAGAAAGCATCTTTTAATTTCATGGCTGCAATCACCATCTGCAGTGATTTTGGAGCCCCCAAAAATAAAGTCTGACACTGTTTCCACTGTTTTCCCATCTATTTCCCATGAAGTGATGAGAACAGATTAATCCTTAGAGAAATCCAAATCAAAACCACAATGAGACACCACTTCACACTCAATGCAATACTAATATTTAACGAGGAAAAAGAAAGAAAAACTACATAAGTGTTAGCAAGGATGGACAGAAATTGGAACACATACATTACTGGAGGGAAATGGTGCAGTTGCTATGGAAAACAGCACAGTAGTTCCTCAAACAATTTAAATAAGAACTCCCATACGATTCAGCTATTCCGTCAGCATATATACACAAAATAATTGAAAAGCAGCATTTGTACATGTATGTTCCAAGCAGCTTTATTCACAATAGTCAAAGGGTGGGAGCAGCTCAAATTTCCATCTGTAAATGAAGGAATAACAAAAATACAATGTGTGTTTTTGCTATGAAGGAATTTCGTATTTTTATATTTTCTATTTTCACATTTTTCGTATTTCATGACATATTTTTATGCTGCTGCTGCTAAGTCGCTTCAGTCGTGTCCGACCCTGTGCGACCCCATAGACGGCAGCTCACCAGGCTCCTCCGTCCCTGGGATTCTCCAGGCAAGAACACTGGAGTGGGTTGCCATTTCCTTCTCCAGTGCATGAAAGTGAAAAGTGAAAGTGAAGTCGCTCAGTTGTGTCTGACTCCAGCAACCCCATGGACTGCAGCCCACCAGGCTCCTCCATCCATGGGATTTTCCAGGCAAGAGTACTGGAGTGGGGTGCCATTGCCTTCTCCGAATAACAAAAATACATATATATATATATATATATGTATAAATGTGGTACAACATGGATGAACCTGGAGGACACTATGCTAAGTGAAATAAGCAACTCAGGAAAAGAGAAACACTGTATAACTGCACTTATCTGAGGTATCTAGAGTAGTCAAATTAATAAAAACGGAAAGAACAGTGGTTGCCAGGGTTGGGGGAGAGATGGAAACAGACAGTTGTCATTTAATGGGCTTAGAGATTGTTTTGCAAAAATGAAAAAGTTCTGCAGATTGACTGCACAACAACGTAACACTACTGAGCTGTACATCTAAAAATGATTAAGACTGCAAATTTTATATTATGTGCAATTTACCAAAACTTAAAAAAAAAACCATATACTAGATACAACACACATAAACAAACCAAAAAAGATTAAATGATGCATACTATTAAGCCAGAATACTTCTCAATATGCTAACAAATGCTAGGTAAGCTTCAAAATGAATCATTTATCAAATATTTACAATCTTCCTTCAAAAATGTAAAGTTACATGTTTAAAATACTGCAGGAAGGAAAGACAATTTCCTATCTAAATCTCACAGCTGGTTCCAATCCTTCAATTAGCAGTATTCCCAAACCACTTCTAAATTACCTTCAAACCATCTATGCCCTATTGCAAGCTGCAATCTTAGAGAACATTCCTTAGTAACATGACTTAAAAGTACATTGTTAAATAACTCTTTGTACTTGTAGGGCTGAGAAACTTAAAAAGGATAGTTCATTCTTATCTTTTATCAGAAGTCACATTAAAAAAAATATGATATTAGCAATAAACACAAAGATGACAAATACTCTATGTTTATTTATCATACAAAAATGGCAGGTAATTAGCCAACAGAATTTATATCAAATAACATTTATTTTCAAAGCTACCATGAACATATACTCTATCATTTCCTAACACTCTAAAATTTTATGAATATTTCAGCTCTTATGTGGATGGTGACTGCAGCCATGAAATTAAAAGACACTTGTTCCTTGGAAGAAAAGTTATGACAAACCTAGACAGTGTATTAAAAAGCACACACATCACTCTGCCAACAAAGGTCTGTATAGTCAAAGCTATGGTTTTTCCAGTAGTCATGTGTGGATGTGAGAGTTGGACCATAAAGAAGGCTGAGTGCCAAGGAACTGATGCTTTTGAAATGTGGTGCTGGAGAAGACTCTTGAGAGTCCCTTGGACTGCAAGGAGATCAAACCAGTCAATCCTAAAGGAAATTAGTCCTCAATATTCATTGGAAGGACTGATGCTGAAGCTGAAGCTCCAGTAATTTGGCCACCTGATGCAAAGAGCCGACTCACTGGAAAGGACCCTGATGCTGGGAAATATTTTTTTTTTTTATTCTTTTTTTTTATTTTATTTTTAAACTTTACATAATTGTATTAGTTTTGCCAAATATCAAAATGAATCCGCCACAGGTATACATGTGTGTCCCACCCTGAACCCTCCTCCCTCCTCGATGCTGGAAAATATTGAGGGTAAACAGAGAACCTTCAATGTCTCTCTAATACCATTAGTCACAACTGTAACTTGTCAGAGCATCACATAGTTTGTTTTAGTAATTTTCTTTATTACTAGAACGTTACTGCAGGTTAAATTTAGAAAAACTAACGTTTTTAAAGAAGTTTCTGGTCAAAGGGTATAAACTTTTTAGTTATAAGATAAATGACTTCTGAGAATCAAATTTTCCGCATGGTAACTACAGTTAATAACACTGTGTTGTATACTTGAAACTTGCTAAAAGAGTAGAGCTTAAATGTTCTCACCATGTGTATGTGCTCAGTTGCAAAGTCGTACAAACCCTTTGTAACCCCATGGACTGTAGCACCCCAGGCTCCTCTGTTCATAGGATTTCCCAGGCATCCCATGATTTGTGGCTCAATAATGCCAATACCTGGGGCCTCCCTGGTGGCTCAGATGGTAAAGAATCCACCTGCAAAGCAGGAGACCCAAGTTTGATCCCTGAGTCGGGAAGGTCCCCTGGAGAAGGGAATGGCTACCCACTCCAGGATTCTTGCCTGAAGAATTCCATGGACAGAGAAGCCTGGATGGCTACCATCCATGGGGTCACAAAAAATAGGACATGACTGAGCAACTGAGCACACACATAGCAATTTAATATTTCTATAGATTATACTCCATTATAGGTTATTACAAGATAATAGGTATAATTCTCTCTGCTATACAGTATAATCTTGTTTATTTTATATATAGAGTTTGTATTTGTTAATCTAATACCTCTTGTTTGCCATGCCCCTTTTCTCTCTGTCCTTTGGTACCACAAGTTTATTTTCTATATCTCTGAGTCTGTTTCTCTTTTGCATATCCACTCATTTGTTTTATTTTTTAGGTTCCACACAGAAGTGATATCATATAGCATTTATCTTTCTCTTTGATTGGAAAATCTTAGAAGTCAAATTTAACTTTCAATTTAGCAAAACTCCAACTCTATAATTCAATCTTCCAAACTGCAGGTAACATAGGATTTTTTCCCTGCAATTCATGCAAACATTCATTCAACAGTTACTTAATAATAAAAATCCTATTGCTTTAAAGAGTCAAGGCAAAAACAGGATAGGAATCTGGTTTCTGCTACTTATTAGTGGTAATTAGTGGTAAGAAAAAAATACCTCCTTCATAGAGCCTCTATTTCCTTAACCATCTACTGGATATAAATAATAATAGTAACAGTGAGCACATACATGCATACTATGACCAAGCACTGCTCAAGGCACCACATATATACAAAGTCATTTAATCTCAGCAACAACTTTGGTCCTATTTTCACCTCATTTGAAAGATGAGGAAACTGAGGCAAAGAGAGGTTAAATAGTTTGTCCAAGGTCACATAAGTGGTAAGTGATTAAGTGGAAATTTGAACTTAGAAGTCTGGTCCCCAAGTCTGTGCATATAATCATTATGACATACTGCCTCCTCTGTAGTAATACTCGCCCTGTGAGCGTCACAGAGTACAATGACGAAAAGAGTTAATATGCCAAAACACTACAACTGCAAGCCCATTATAAGAAAGACATTAGTACAAGCCTGGGGCCATAAAGGTTCTATTCTAAAAATACATATTTGAGAAATCATTTGAGACCAGGTATAAAATGCCATGAGACAGAAAGAGCAAAATTAGTTCAGCATGGGTTATATACTGTAATAGTATGAGTTACATTTAAGATTTCATAACTGTCTTTTATAATAATTGAGTTATGACTTAGGCAATCTTTTTATATTTAGTTAAAGATACACAGATGGTACTAATTTTAACTACAAAAATTATCAAGGTATCAGTCAAATTAGTGAGAATTAATTTACTTAGGAAAATAAGAGAAACTTGAGACATAATAAATTTTCATCAAATTTACCTGGTACTGAGAAAAAAATATATCTTAATCCTTCTCTACATCAGATCAGATCAGATCAGATCAGTCGCTCAGTCATGTCCAACTCTTTGCGACCCCATGAATCGCAGCACACCAAACCCAGCACTACAGAACAGATACCATATCTGATTTAATGTAACTCTGCATACAACCGTAAAAGGTAGTGAAAATTAAAGACATCCAAAAAGCCAATCTATATAGGTTCTCATATTCATTCTATAATTCTTGCACTAGCAATTATACACCCTATTCATCCCATCAAATATGGAACAGACACATTATTAATACTTCTTCCTACTTTCCATAACACTACTACAACAAAATATTTTAAACTGCTCTTGGGCATTTCCAGTTAAAGAAGAGAAGCAGACTGTTTACTTTCCATCTCTTTTCTAGTATGTAAAATCTTTGATGACAGGTGCTAAATAAGCCTTATTTTATTTGCATCTTCAGTACTTAGCACAGTGTCTGACATATAGTACCTGCTCAAATATATTCATTCTAACTAAAGATATAAATTACTTAGCAATGACAGTCTATTTAAAGAAAATAAACATGAAATCATGAGAAACAATAGACAATCAGGGTTTGTATTTATTATAGTATGTTTATCCATCCTTTCTAAAATATGAGGACATATGTATTAACTATCTATATTCTGTATCTACTCTTAAAATTTTTTCTCTGTACCTTCAAGATAAAACATTCAAAGCCACAGACTTACTATAAGGAATACCTAATAAAGCCCAAGTGCCAGGTACTCTGCTAAACGCCAGGAATCCCCTAATAAGGAGAGCTCAGAAACTAAAGAAGGTGCACACTTGTAAAGAAATAACTATCACAACAATGATCGTTTTATCACAGTTGTGACAAGTACAATAATTGAAGAGTGTCCTATGTCAAATCATATACAAAAATTAACTCAGTATGTACCAAAGACCTAAATGTAAGAACTAAAACTATAAAACTCACAGAAAAAACAAACAAACAAACATAGGAGTAAATCTTCACAACCTTGAGTTAGGCCACTTAGATATGACACCAAAAGCACAAGCAACAACAGAAAAAACAGATAAACTCAGACTTCACCAAAATTTTAAATTATTATACTTGAAAGTATACCATTAAAGAACGTAAAAGAACAACCCACAGAACAAAAGAAAATATTTGCAAAACATATATCTGAGAAGGAATTTGTGTCCAGAATACATAAAGAACCCCTATAACTTAATAAAAAAATAGACAAATAACCCAAATAAAACAGGCAGAAGATCTGAAGAGATCTTTTTCCAAACAGGACATACCAATGGCTGATAAGCACGTGAAACAGTGTTCAACATTACTCTACTGGGAAACATAAACCAAAACCACAGTGAGATACCACATCACATCCACTAGGATGGTCATAACCAAAAAGACAGTTACGTGTTGGTGAGGATACGGAGAAACTGAATCCTCAGAGACTACTGATGGGATTGTAAAATGGCATAACCACTTGGAAAAACAGTTTGGCAGTTCCTGTTAAACACAGAATTATCATATGACCTAGCAATTCCACTCCTAGATACACATCCCCCAAAACCCCAAAACATACATCCATATAACTACTTCTAGACAAATATTCATAGTAATATTATTCATAATAGTCAAAAAGTATAAACATCTGATGTCCATCAACTAATGAATGCATTTTTTTTAATGTGATAAGTCCATATAAAAGAGCATTATTTGGCAACAAAAAGGAATGAAGTATATGCTATGTAACATGGATGAACCTTGAAAACTTATGTTAAGTGAAAGAAATCAGTCCCAAAGACCGCCTATTGTATTATTCCATTGATAGGAAATATCCAGAATAGGCAGGTCCATTGAGACAGAAAGCAGATTAGTGCCTGCCAAGAGCTGGAAGCAGACTAGTGGAGGGAGAATAGTGAGTGAAAGTCAAAGGCTACAAGGTGACTTTTCAGAAGGATAAAAATGTTTTAGAATTGGATAGTGGTGACAGCTGCACAACTCTACGGTTATACTAAAAATCACTAAATTGTGTATCTGAAAATTATGAATTTTAGGGTATCAATTACATCTCAATAAAGCTATTACAAAATTTTTTAAATAACAAAGGAATATACTGGTGCCACACAAGTAGCACAAAAAAGGAGGTATTCAAACATCAGTTAATGTTTTTAAAAGGACAAAACACTCTCCTTTCACAAGGAGAAAAGATGGATACCAAAAAATTAAATGGTTCTTCACTGATAGAGACAGGTCTGTCACAATGTCACCCACAGGGTCACTACTTACACAGACTACCAAGAGAATGGAGCTGCGAAGTCCTGACCGGGGTCCACACAGAAGAAAAAGCATGTGGGAATGCATGAAAGAGCAGTCATATTAAAAGACAGTTCCTAGCTGGTACGAAGTGGGCATGAGACAAGTCTAGGGGAGACAAGGGATGACCCTGAAAAGCAGAACAGGCCACGACTAGTGGTAAAGGAAGGCATAATGGTTAAGTACAGGTGTTCAGGGGTAGATTCCCCTAGATATGAAAACTGACTCCACTGTTTACTATCGCTTTGGGTCAGTTAGTGCCTCTGAGTTTCAGTTTCCTCATCTGTCAAAAGAGGATAATAGAAGTAGGAGGATTAAACAAGTTATTTCACCTTTAATACTTAGAACTTTCCAGCACAAGGGAAGTACCACCACTTACTGCACTACTGTTTAGGGTTCTAGATTTAAGCATATGTTTATCTCGTTATCATAAATCAAACAAAAGGAACTGCAGACACTGAACTGTGAGTTAACAGTGAATTCCTGGTTTGTTGGGGCATCACTTTTTGGGCTGCACTGCTTGGCATGTAGAATGTCCCTGACTGGGGATTGAACTCATGCTTCCTGCAGTGGAAGTGCAGAGTCTTAACCACCAGGCTACCAGGGAAGTTCTGAGCAACACATTTTATGACAGTGAAAAGTATTAAGACTATGCCATTAACTCCCTTCATTTAATTAAAAAAAAAAAAAATTTAACCCATCTGTAGTCTTCAAAGCTTTGTGGAATGCAAAAGTGAATAAAGACTCCCTGATTCCAACAGAGAACAGTGGTAAAATGGCAAAATTACCACCCAACAGCTGCCTGGTTAGACTATGTAAATCAACTTGGTGGTCTTGGTGTTATTTCAAATTCACAATTAGCTGCACTTCCAGCACTCAGCACCAAGAATATGAACAAAACGTCCCTCCAAATAAGGATCAAAGTCTAAAGGAGAACATCTTTTAAGTAAGTTCTGTTGGTGCTTTTTTCATGTGTACCTTCAGGCTATTCTATCAATTTGGCACTTAAAAATACAAAATGTATTCAAGTACAAACTTTATAATCTTGGTAACAGGCAAGTACCTGATTCTACTAAAAGACAAATCAATTTCAGTAAATGTTAATGATTTTGTAAAAATTCTTTAAAAGTACTAAGAAATCTTTTTCAAAATTGACATATGCAAAGCTTCCACTTTTACCCACGTAAAAAGAAGGAGTGAAAGATCAACAGAGGTATTTTATTTGCAAACACTGTGTTTATACCTACTAATCTGAAAAACTGATGTCTGTTTTTATAGCTTCTTTAACATCTATAGAAGTGCAAAATATAATTACATAACGCTTGTCCTTAAGAATACTTACTAGTAGGAAAGACAGAAGAAAACAAAGTGAGATCGATTAAAAAAAAAAGACTATAACTCAACTACTTTAACACAGAGAGGTTAAAATGGGGAGGGGGGGAATTACATTGAAAATAATTTGTTTTATTGAAAATAATTTCTTAATTTTACAGTAAAATGAAACATATGTGAAACAGAGCCAAAAGGTAAGTCATATGCAGGAACACATGAGGAATTGGAAAAAAAGAAAAACGAAAGTGAAAGATAAAAAAGAGGAAGATTACACATAGATAAATACCAAGTGAAGGACTTTGGGAGGATTAATTACAGTAGTATTAATAGAACTATAAAGTATAAACATGCAACACACTGAACCTATATTTTATATTAATCAAAAATATAAAGTGTGAAAAAGTCACAGCATTACAAGAGACAGTCAGGGGAGGAATAAAAAAAGATTTCATTATTTCACATAAAGTACTGATAGTAGAAAAAATCCTTGGGTAAAGGGGAAAAAATCATTTTGAGGAAGGACGAGATGTCCAACAGAGTATTTAGAGAAATGAACAGGGGTTCTGTGAATTCAGAAGATAAGTATATAGCTATAATAAATAACAAAGGATACAAGGAAGAACATAACTTTTTTTCATGATTACAAGAAAAGTAGTCAACTGAAAGGGATATCTAAATGTTCATAAAAGAGGGGCATTAAAAGGTTTGATTAAAACCTTTCTTAATATAAAATTTCTTAAAAAGAAATTTAAATTTTTAGATAGTTAATTTAATCTTTAACAAAAGTTGTCATAACTTCATCAAATCTTAGAATACACTGAATCTTATAAACAACAAAAATGAATCAGGCATTATTTTATGAGAAGTAGGGAGTAATTTTTCCAACTAAAATTTAGTTAGCATAAAATGGCACGTTAGACTATATAGGATCAACTCTGGCAACATTATTAAGAGGGCTGCTTTTGCAAAAAAAAGTTCAAAACCTTCGTGAATTTTCTCCAAGGCTCCTAATCCCATGATATTCAAATAATTTATTATCCTTGTCAATTTTCTCTTTTTCAATTAAGACCTGGTCTAACTTAACTAGATATTCATTACAATGGGTTTCAATGAGGGACATCCTTAACACCACTTCCATGGACTTAAGAAATTTTATATCTGCAAGATTTGTAATTCACTATATACTCATTATACTGATCAAAGTTTACCAGAATTTAATGATGCATACTAATATGTTAAACCAACTTGTAATTGAAGAGACTACAGTCAGTTAAAAAGTACTCTGCCTTCCTCAGTGCTCTCAATTATGCTTTGTATTGTCTGCATCTTCCCCATCATACACTAATTACTGAAAATAAACAGTCCATACCAGCAGAGTCATTCACATTGCAGGTGCACAAAATAAAAACCCCTGATTAGAGGCAGAAAGGACCCATATTAGGGACCATTCCTGGTAGCCACCTGAGAGGATACAAAAGCCAACCTAGAAATGGGAGCTTAAAAAGGTCTGCAGAGCTTTGACAAGGGAACTGTGGTAGGACTAGCCTGGAAATGTGTGAGTAGAACATTGCTCCTGAGTTTCTAAAGGTTAACTGTGACTAGATCATCATTTGGCTTTGATTCCATGAAAAGTCTAGGAGTAAGAGAGTAACTATAACCAGAGTCAAAGATGGCCATTCACTCAACAAATATTCCATGAGTATCTATTAGGTGCCACATACAGCTCAAACCCCTGGGGATACGACAGTAAAAGAGACAACGTTACTGCCCTCAGGGAACTTCAATTATTGTGAGGAGAAAGACAAGGAACCAATAAACAAAAATGTCAGATAATGGAGCACCATAAAGTAGTGGAATGGAGGTAGAGAACTTATATAAGGTAGTCAGAGAGGTAACATTTGAACAAAAAAATCCAAAGGAAATGAGGAAGTCACGTGAAGTTCTGAATGTTATTTCAAGGAAAGACAAAATAGAAAATATCTGAGTGAATATGGCTTCCATGGTGGCTCAGTGATAAAGAATTTGCCTACCAAGCAGGAAACTTGGGTTCTATACCTGGGTTGGGAAGATCCCCTGGAGAAGGAAATGGCAACCCACTCTAGTATTCTTGCCTGGGAAATACCATGAACACAGGAGCTTGGCAGGTTGCAGTCCATGGAGTTGCAAAAGAGCTAGACACAATTTAGCGACTAAACAACATGAGGTTATGGATAAGCATAGCTGTTCAAAGAAAAGCAGAAAAGTCAATGTGGGTAGAGAAAAGTGAGTAAGACAGAAATGGAAGGAGATCAAGTCAGAGAGACTTGCAGAGGCCAAGTCATGCAGGGCCTTAGAAGGCAAGGCAAGAACTAGGATTTCCTAACCATGTGATAGGAAGAAACTGCAGAGCTTACTGACAGGAAAGTAACCAAGAAAGCAGGAAAGTGACAAGATCTGAAATGTGCTTTTTAAAGCCTGGATTACTCTGGTGAACAGAGAAATAATCCCTCTTATTTGACCTTACAGGCTTAAATTATAAACAGGCTAACCTTAAAATCCCTGCCAGTAAGCCTTATTCTATATAGGAATCTGTTGCTGATTTTAAAGGCTTAAAGATAAAAAACAAACAAGCTTTAAATATATTACTGTCACAAAACACAAAAGAATAAAGAATTCTTCTGCATTATTCTTCAAAAAAAAGTAACTGATCTCAATCTAAACCTCACCTGTTCCAAGTTTTAGAAGGAACTGTTCATAAGATTCTTTTTTTTCCTGCCACTCTAGACAGGAGAGTTGAAAAAAAGGGACTCACGCCAAAAGCCAAAACGCTTTGATTGCCCTCTAGTGCCCATCTTAAAGAATGAAGACCTTCCCACATTAGTCTGGAAATAGTAATGAACACATGCAAGTTTTGGAATAGAGCTTCTAGCATCCTCTGCTGACAGAATCTTGCAGGTGAAATTAAACTGCTTTCTGTTTTAAAGAACACTAATTTCCCTCTGAAGTTAAAATTATTAAGTTTTCTCATATTGTTTTTCAAAAACTTTCTTTCCAGTCAGCTGCAATTACATTAAAACTGGTTATTAATCAAACACTGGTAATGATGATGAAAATAATGATAAAATCCAGCAATTTTGACTACTTAGTATGTGTCAATCTGTATGTTAAATGTTCACATCAATCATCTCATTTCTCGTAGTAATCAATTCCTGACAACTAAAAGAGAGTTTTTTTTCCACTTTCAATTCTTCAACCTTTCCTTATGCATGAGGGAAAGAGACTGACTGATACAGGTGGTTGGCAATGACTAAGGCCAAAGGATGAGAAGCCTCAGACCAGAAGTCAGGGAAGCATGGTGGTGGCCCCAACTTGGACTCTTCACCACAGAACGTGCCAACCAGGGAGTCAGAGAAAGTTCATGGAAAACAGGTGCTCACAACTAAAAAGTCACTGTTACATCTAGCCTTTAGTTACAGTCATAAAAATGTAACTTTCAGTTTTCTGTAGTAATGGGAAACAGGATAGCAGGGATAATGAAAATCCTCAATAATCCCAAAGTTTCCATTTGATTATGTTACAACCTTCTTTACCTTTAAAATAAAAATCAGAATTGTGCACATGTAATAGATATGGTTTAAAAATCATTTTTCACCTCTTTCCTGACTCCCTTGAATTTTTATTCACTATTCAGTTCAAAGGAAGATATCATGCCTTTAAATACTCACTATGTACTTCTAATTATTTAAAAGTTGGTGTAGCTTGACAAAGTTCTATAATGGTGTGATACCATTTTCACTCACATTCTATTTGAAAGGACAATTTTATTACCACTGTAGATAAGTAAAATGGATCAAAGGAAAAATAAGTGAAAAGGAAGCTTGTCATCAAAAGAAATTATGATGTACAACATTAACACTTCCAATCCACTGATTTCAACAGTAACACTAAAGTACTTACTAACCAGCAACTGAAGGAAGATGCATATTAAAAAAATTAATCACAATCAGTATGCTTAAAGTAAAACCATCAACATGTTCTCTGGTAATTTTCCTTTCAATTCTAGTGCTATTAATAACTCAATTTTTAGAAGTCTGTGCCTAGTGGAGAGCACAAAGAACTATTAGGGTGCCAGGAATGTCCTATATATTGTTTAGGATACCGACAGCAACTGATATATATAGAATTCTCAAAACTGTTCAAACTGAAACCGTAAGATCTGTGCAAATTATTATATATAATTACACCTCAATCAAAACAATCACATTTTAAGTTTTGTGGGACTGCTTTAAGAAGAGAAAATTATAACTTGTTTTTTGCCTCATTTAAAAGGTAGGTTCATAATTGTATAGGCTATTAGTCTATACAATTAAATTAATTAATCTCATTCAACTGTGAGGCAGTTCTTACAATTAATAAACTATCATGTAACTAAATTTTAAGCTTAGGACAAGGTATATATAATGGCTCTTACAAGAACAGGTGTCTATTTGCATTTTCGTGCTCACATTTATTCTGTTCAGTCCTCTCTCCCTGCTTCCATTTTCCACGTAAAAACTAGAGATTGATATGTCAAAAATAGAAAATACTCTCAAATGTCATAAAATGACATTTTCAATTAAAACCAAATACATTCAATTCCAACTGACAAACATTTACTCTCTGTACTATATTAAAGGCACTATACTAGAGGTTTCAAAGGTTTTTAAAAACTACTGTACTATTTATATACAAATCCCTGCACCTGAGGTCATCACATAGGATTGCAAAGGCAAGGCACAGTAGTTAACATAAGAATAAAGTACTGATTTTACAAGAAAAATAGTTTGCTACAGAAGGCTGAAAACAGGACTGGGAAGTAGTAGCACATGAGCTGGCATCTAGAGAGGCTGCTTGAAGGAAATCACATTTGAAATGGTCTCCAAAGGCTAGAGAGAATATTAACAAGCAGAAATGGGAGGAATGGGAAGGAAGTATTAAAGTTTTGATCAGTGTCCCCTCAAAACTAGCTGACTCCTTTGTAAGAGAGAATTAATGGGCAAATAGGAATTGCTGAGGTCTAACACATTTACGGAGAAGGCAATGGCACCCCACTCCAGTACTCTTGCCTGGAAAATCCCATGGATGGAGGAGCCTGGTAGGCTGCAGTCCATGGGGTCGCGAAGAGTCGGACACAACCGAGTAACTTCACTTTCACTTTTCACTTTCATGCATTGGAGAAGGAAATGGCAACCCATTCCAGTGTTCTTGCCTGGAGAAGCCCAGGGATGGGTGAGCCTGGTGGGCTGCCGTCTATGGGGTCGCACAGAGTCGGATACGACTGAAGCGATTTAGCAGCAGCAGCAGCAGCAACACATTTACAAATCAGACCTTCTCTACATCAGCCTGTTCTAATGAGACATTAGACAAGTCCTTCCTTTAAAAAAAAAAACAAAACCTTGAATTACTGAATTACTGATACAGCCAGTGCTAAATGAGGAATGAAATATATGTCATTTGTGAAAATAGAAGAGATCAGAGAGGAAGTAAAACTCCTTTTTTAAAAAAAATTATAATCAATTCAATTAAGGGAAAATTGCTTACTTTGCTTACAGTTATAACTTGTTTCACTAAATAAGAGCATTCTGGGCTTCACTGGTGGCTCAGTGGTAAAGAATCCTCCTGCCAATGCAGGAGAAAAAGGTTCGATCCCTGGGCCAGGGAAATCCCACACAGTGCAGTACAACTAAGCCCGTGTGCCACAACTATTGAGCCTGGGCTCTAGAGCCCGTGAGCCGCAACTACTGAGCCCCGGTGCCTAGACCCTGTATTTGGCAATAAGGGAAAACCACTACAAGCCTGTGTACTGCAACTAGAGAACAGCCCCTGCTCACTGCAACTGGAGAAGGCCTACGTACAACAACGAAGACCCAGTGCAGCCATAAATAACATAAAAAAATAAAAAAAAAATTTTTTTTTTAAGGCACATTCTTCTAAAGTTAAAGTTTAACAGAGCAGGATGAGCACAGCCCTTAGCAGGCAGCCATTGCTGGGCCTCAGTATTCTGCATCCTGCTACTAGGCACCAGGTCTTGCTCAGCGATTGGTCGGTGTTTCAGTAGGCCCCGCCTATAAGCAACCAACTGCCAATGAGCGACCCTTAGTTGTCCTGCTCAGCTATTAGGCAGCACCGCAGTGGGCCCTGCCCACTGGTAATTGTCAATGAGTGATCACTGCGGAAGTGATGCCGTCAAGGGTTAGCAGTGTGGTGGTCATCAGGTGGAGAGTGAGGTAAGAGGCAGATTCAGGCCTCCTACTGGAGGCCCTCCAGCTCACCCAGCCTTGGGCCAACAGATGAGCTGGATGGCCCAGGGAACAGACTGGGGACTACGTCCTCAGGACTCCAGAACCCTCACTAAGGCTCTCCACTGGCCATGGCCCAGGCCTTGAGGCAGCAAGGTGAACCTCTCCCTGTCTCTGCAACCTAACAGCAATGGCCGTCTGCCTGGTCACAGTCTGTAAGACCTGGTCTCCCCATTTGGGTGGCCTGAGGAGACTGAGAGCCAGGTGGGTTGGGTGCCGAGCTCCCTCAGGGATGACAGCTGGGCAGGTTATAGGAACCTGGCCCTGAAGGAGCTGCCAACTTAGATCTGCCTCCTCTTACCCAGAACTGGGACTTCGGATGGTGAAAGCTGTGCCTTGGGACTTTGCCCTTTCTTCTCAGGATGGAGAATAAAATTCATCTGATAGAGATTTACAGGAACATCGTGACCTAACCATGACTGGACCTCAAGAACAAAGGATCTGACACCGAGAAATGTGCAACAACTAACCACACCCATCCATCACCTTTTGCTTTTAAAGGGACTTGCCGGAAGCTTTCAGTTACTTTGGGGTTCTTAGGGCATGAGCCACCAATCTCCTTGTACAAATCTGTAATAAAATTTTCTCTGTTCCAAACTCTATTGTTCAGTATTGATGGGCCTCACTGTGTGTTGGGCACACGGGCTTGAAATTCAGTAACAAAATCACTTAAAATATACTTTTTTTTGTTAAGATCTCTTACTCGGAATGCTTTTGTAAAGTTAAAAAGAAATCGAGGGCTTCCCTGGTGGTCTAGTGGTTAAGAATCTGCCTGTCAATGCAGGGGACACAAGTTCGATCCCTGGTCCAGGAAGATCCCACATGCCACATAGCAACTAGGTCCACGCACCACAACTACTGAGCTCTAAGGCCCTAGAGCCCATGCTCCGCAACAAGAGAAGCCACTGCAGTGACAAGCCTGAGCACTGCAACTACAGAATAGCCTGCACTTGCCATAACTAGAGAAAACCCTGAGCAGCATCAAAGATCCAGCACAGCCATAAGTAAATTACAAAAATTAAATAAATAGGGCAAATTAACCTTTGTGGGAAAAAAATTAGTATTTACTGATTGTTCAGTGGTTCTTATTCAATTCTTTTTTGTACTGAAAAACGTTATTGTGTTATTTATATTCTCTCATCTGAATGTTGTTATGTTTTGTTGCTGCTATTCCTGTTGTAAAACTGGTTTTTCAATTTTAGCCCTTTAAACTTAGACACTATCAATTCTGCTTTGATTAGTCCCTTTTTGTTTTAGGTAGCTTCATATCAAATACAATAATATTCTCACTTTTTTCTAATATATAGTCGATTATTTCAGTTTGTTTAGCAAAAATGTCTGGAATAATATAATAATGTGACAGTTACCACCTTTTATTCTTAATTTTAAAGGGAATACCTCTAGTGCTCCTTAATTATGTATAACACTGACTGGTGGTGTGAAGCATGAATGAATCATTTAATACAATATTAAAGTTTCCTTTTAGTTTCATTTTAAAATATTTTCTTAGGAATCATGCTAACTATTTTAAATTCCATTTTTGTTATATATTAAAAGAGAGGATTGTAATGATAAATACCAGGCACCATTCTAAGGGCTTTATATATATATATATTTGTTCACTTACTCAACCATTCAGACCACTGAGTTAGGTGTTTTATTAGCCCTGTTTTACAAAGGAGGAAAGAAAGACAGTGAGGTTAGAGAAGTCAGTTCAGTTCAGTTCAGTCGCTCAGTCATGTCCAACTCTTTGCGACCCCATGAATCACAGCACGCCAGGCCTCCCTGTCCATCACCAACTCCCGGAGTTCACTCAGACTTACGTCCATCGAGTCGGTGATGCCATCCAGCCATCTCATCCACTGTCATCCCCTTCTCCTACTGCCCCCAATCCCTTCCAGCATCAGAGTCTTTTCCAATGAGTCAATTCTTAGTATGAGGTGGCCAAGGTACTCGAGTTTCAGCTTTAGCATCAGTCCTTCCAAAGAAATCCCAGGGCTGATCTCCTTCAGAATGGACTGGTTGGATCTCCTTGCAGTCCAAGGGACTCTCAAGAGTCTTCTCCAACACCACAGTTCAAAAACATCAATTCTTCAGTGCTCAGCCTTCTTCACATTCCAACTCTCACATCCATACATGACCACAGGAAAAACCATAGCCTTGACTAGACGGACCTTTGTTGGCAAAGGAGTGTCTCTGCTTTTGAATATGCTATCTAGGTTGGTCATAACTTTCCTTCCAAGGAGTAAGCGTCTTTTAATTTCATGGCTGCAGTCACCATCTGCAGTGATTTTGGAGCCCCAAAAAATAAAGTCTGCCACTGTTTCCACTGTTTCCCCATCTATTTGCCATGAAGTGATGGAATCGGATGCCATGATCTTCGTTTTCTGAATGTTGAGCTTTAAGCCAACTTTTTCACTCTCCTCTTTCATTTTCATCAAGAGGCTTTTTAGTTCTTCTTCACTTTCTGCCATAAGGGTGGTGTCATCTGCATATCTGAGGTTATTGATATTTCTCCTGGCAATCTTGATTCCAGCTTGTGCTTCTTCCAGTCCAGCGTTTTTCATGATGTACTCTGCATAGAAGTTAAATAAGCAGGGTGACAATATACAGCCTTGATGTACTCCTTTTTCCTATTTGGAACCAGTCTGTTGTTCCATGTCCAGTTCTAACTGTTGCTTCCTGACCTGCATACAGATTTCTCAAGAGGCAGATCAGGTGGTCTGGTATTCCCATCTCTTTCAGAATTTTCCACAGTTTATTGTGATCCGCACAGTCAAAGGCTTTGGCATAGTCAATAAAGCAGAAATAGATGTTTTTCTGGAACTCTCTTGTTTTTTCCATGATCCAGCGGATGTTGGCAATTTGATTTCTGGTTCCTCTGCCTTTTCTAAAACCAGTTTGAACATCAGGTAGTTCACGGTTCACGTATTGCTGAAGCCTGGCTTGGAGAATTTTGAGTATTACTTTACTAGCGTGTGAGATGAGTGCAATTGTGTGGTAGTTTGAGCATTCTTTGGCATTGCCTTTCTTTGGGATTGGAATGAAAACTGACCTTTTCCAGTCCTGTGGCCACTGCTGAGTTTTCCAAATTTGCTGGCATATTGAGTGCAGCACTTTTACAGCATCATCTTTCAGGATTTGAAATAGCTCAACTGGAATTCTATCGCCTCCACTAGCTTTGTTCGTAGTGATGCTTTCTAAGGCCCACTTGACTTCACATTCCAGGATGTCTGGCTCTAGGTCAGTGATCACATCATCGTGATTATCTGGGTCGTGAAGATCTTTTTTGTACAGTTCTAAGTAATTCCCAAAGTCACACAGCTTGAAAGTGAAAGAGCTCCATCTGGCTTCAAAGTCCATTTCTCTAATCACTACTCTATATTGCCTTCCTGTACCTGTATTTTATTGACTGGACTACAATCATAGAAGTCCAGTCAACAGCGGAAATTGAGAGATGACTTAACATAGCTAATCACATTGAAGTGATATAAGATTAGACTAAGGTGGTAGTAAGGGAGACAGAAATGGAGAGATCTGGTATATACTTTGGAGACAGAGCTAGTAAGACTAGTTAAAGAATTAAGAGATTGGATGTAGAGTAATAAGGAAAGAAAGGAATAAACAATGGTGACTAGGTTGTGGCTTATCCTTAGTAAGTATTGAGAACCTTGTTTCCTGTTTTTTATATTAATCTTATTTGTGTATCTTGGTTTCCCTTTTATCATTCATTCTTCCTAATGTATGCTTTCTTATAGCATGTCATCTCTAAATCTTTTTTGGAACAAGGTAAAACATACAAAAACAAGTTTATTCACAAATACTTAAGACATTTTATATCCAGTACTGTTCTCTCTGGGTTTGTTCTATACCTGTCCTAGATTTTTCTTTTTACGGGGGTGGTGGGATGGGGGCGGAGCGGGGAGCTGCACTGGGTCTTAGTTGCAACATATGAACTCTTAGTTGTGGCCTGCGGGATCCAGTTCCCATACCAGGGATCAAACCCAGGCCACCTGCTTTGGGAGGTTGGAGTCTTGGCCACTTGACCATCACAGAAGTCCCTGACCTAAATTTTTTCATTAAGATCACAACTGCCTTATAATAAAGGACTGATTTTTGTAATCCCATCATTTGTTTCTAATGACAGGCACAGTTTATGATCAATGTGGAAACTGGAAAAGAAAAGAAAAATAGAGGGCAGAAATAAACATTATCTCACTCCTATAATATAGAAGGAAGCAATGGGAGGACTTTTTACCATATACATGTAATATTTAAAATTTTAAAATCGGGGAGGGAGGAGGGAGGAGGGTTCAGGATGGGGAACACATGTATACCTGTGGCGGATTCATTTTGATATTTGGCAAAACTAATACAATTATGTAAAGTTTAAAAATAAAATAAAATTTAAAAAATAAATAAATAAATAAAATAAAATTTTAAAATCATAATGTCCATATAGTTTTATGTCCTCTTGTTAGCGCTACTGAAAACTCTTAACATGCCTAATGACTACATAATACTTTCATATGACTACATAACAATTTGCTGGTCCTTCCCCCATTATCAGATATTTATTTACATTATTTTTAATTATTCCAATATTTCAGTTATTTTCAGGTTTTTTAGATATGGAAACTTTCTGCCAAAAGAAAGCTCTCAGCAAGCCTAACATAAAAAAGAGCTAGCCTTGTTGAACACAGGGGAAGGGCCCAACCCCACCAAAACCACCCTTCAATAGTGTTCCACGGAACACATTCTAAAAACCACTACAATATGCAGTGCTGTGATAAACATCTATGTGCATAAAGCTTTTTCCAAATTTCCTGAGGCTAGAATCCCAGAAGTCATGGTACTAAGTTAAAAAAAAAAATAAACATCTTTAAGCCTCCCGATATTTAGTAATAATAGTCTTAGTAACTATCAGAGCTACTGCCTCAATTTCTAGAGTATCTACCTGGTCACAGCATTTCACAAAATTTGACAGTTATAATAAGTTTAATTCAAGATAGGCACAAAAGGATGTAAAAATGAGTAAGATTCAAAAGGACAGGAGTTTACCATCTCTCCCAAGTCATCTTCAGAAGCAATTAAACACAAACACTTAGAGACATCAACCTTCACATGTCATTAAAGAAACATTTTTCACAAAATAAATGTTACTTCTAAGCTATTTAGGAGAAAGAATGTTCTTAAGTAAGTTTTATATGGAAACTTCAAAGGGGCTTCATTAGCACAGAGAAGCAGGGCAGCAATTCCATATCCTTCTTTTAAGAAAATATCATTTTATAAGCAATAACCCATATCCATAAGTATCCATGAGGCATGATACTGATCATAACCTATGAAGGTAACCTAATTTAGTTATCCTATGACCCCAACTGGGACTATTTAAGTGAGAAGTCACAAATGGTTTGGGAAGAGGTACATCAGAATAACCTATGAAGACTTTTTTTTTTGGAAAATTTTTTTTTGGTAAAAGACTTTTTTTTTTGTAAAAAGACTTTTTTTTAATTTATTTTAATTGGAGGCTAATCACTTTACAATATTGTAGTGATTTTTGCCATACATTCACATGAATCAGCTATGGATGTACATGTGTTCCCCATCCTGAATCCCCCTCCCACCTCCCTCACCATCCCATCCCTTAGGGTAGTCCCTGTTCACGGGCCCTGAGTGCCCTGTCTCATGTATCGAACCTGGACTGGCAATCTATTTCACATATGGTAATACACATGTTTCAGTGCTATTCTCTCAAATCATCCCACCCTTGCCTTCTCCCTCAGAGTCCAAAAGTCTGTTTTTATATCTGTGTCTCTTATGCTGTCTCACATGTAGGGTCATCATTACCATCTTTCTAAATTCCATATATATGCATTAATATATTGCATTGGTGTTTTTCTTTCTGACTTATTTCACTCTGTATAATAGGCTCCAGTTTCATCTACCTCATTAGAACTGATTCAAATGCATTCTTTTTAACAGCTGAGTAATATTCCATTGTGTATATATACCACAGCTTTCTTATCCATTCATCTGCCGACAGACATCTAGGTTGCCTCCGTGTCCTAGCTATTGTAAACAGTGCTGCGATGAACACTGGGGTACTATGAAGACTTTTGTTATAACACAGATTGCAGGAGCTGGGGCCAGTACACCCTAGTCCTACTGACCTGACCTCTGAATTATAGAACCTATAAATATACATTTTTTTAATTGCACCAAATATGATTCTTACCAGATTAAGAATCATTGAGCTATTAAAAATACTTATCCAAAAAAAAAAATACTTATCCTTAATTTCAATAACACTTGCTGAAATATTTAACCATTCAAGTGTGTAAATGTGGTTACTTTCCCACAAATATAATAGAATGTCTCTCTAAAAAGCCACAGAGCTTTGCAAGTTTCTGAACAACAAAAAAATCGAGTTGCACTCAGGAATTCCCAGTAGTCGCACCTGCTTGCTGTAGTAGTTTATTTTTCGTCATCTAGGGAACGAGTACTATTACTTGCAATATGACTTGTATTACCAGGAGTTTAATCCTGCAGCAGTGAAGGGGCTGAAAATCAGAGGCAAAAGACAAGTGACTACAGCAAAACTTTAAGTGGGAGAAAACAAAAGCCTGAGTGTGATCTTAGATGTTGAATTTAGGGCTTCCCTGGTGGCTCAGATGTTAAAGAGTCTGCCTCCAATGCGGGAGACCTGGGTTCGATCCCTGGGTCAGGAAGATCCCCTGGAGAAGGAAATGGCAAACCACTCCAGTATTCTTGCCTGAAGAATCCCATGGACAGAGGAGCCTGGTGGGCTACAGTGCACGGGGTCGCAAAGAGTCGGACACGACTGAGCGACTTCACCTCACCTCTTCACCTCTGGAGATTAAATACGGACATGTGTCATGAGTGATTAGAAAACTGGATCCAAAGTTCAAATGAAATGAAGTAATGCATCCAGTTGCTCTGAGTGAATAGGCGTCATGAGTATAAGAAGATGTAAGAAACTCCCCCCAGGCCGCATATGAAATGTTAAGGGAGATAAGGACGTATACTCTCAGGGAATGCTTGTGACTGGAGAAACATAAGGAAATACTAAGTAGTAAAAGAGGCCCTAGCAGAAATGTAAGCACCATCAAAGCAGGGATTTGTCTGCATTATTTTCTGCTGAATCCCTAACATCTAGAAACTATGTGACTCATAAGATGTGTGCCCAACAAATATCTGTTGAAAAAATAGAGATAGGCAGCAACCAACAGAGAAATAGCAAGGGAAGAGTTTCAAGGAAGAAGTCAACATTGTCCAATAATGCAGAGGTAGATGCAGAATGAGACCTGAGAAAGGGTCTTTGGATATTTGGATTTTATCATCTCTGTGAAACAGTAAGGGTAGAAACTGAGAACAAAGACAAGGAGAAACTGGGGAGTGACACAGTAAACGTGGCAAAGGAGCAAACTGGAAAAGAGGTTGGAGGGGAAACTGCATGCTTGCAGGTTAAGAGCCAAGAGCAAGTAGAGAGACAAAAGCGTGAAATGAAAGATACAAAAGGGTGATGGTGATGAAAAAAAAGGAGAGGAAGTCAAGGGCACCTATAGAATGGTTAACAGCCTCAGTAAGCAGACAGGACAATTCTGATATATTTCAAATTATAAAAAATATAGCTAGCATTCTGCTGTATAAAACATTCTCCTATAATTTTGTTTAGTATTACCTCAAACTGATTTCCTGAAGGAACTAAATTCAGTTTCTGAATCAACAAGCAAAGAATTACCAGACTCTAAGTCCAACCAACCACAAAAACAAAATTCTTTAAAAGGCCAGAAACATTTGAACTCAACATTAAAACGTCAGCCCAACACTGCTATGTAAACTACCTACAATGAATCATGCTAATTTGTCTGTCTGCTGCTGCTGCTGCTGCTAAGTCGCTTCAGTCATGTCCGACTCTGTGCGACCCCATAGACGGCAGCCCACCAGGCTCCCCTGTCCCTGGGATTCTCCAGGCAAGAACACTGGAGTGCGTTGCCATTTCCTTCCCCAGTGCATGAAAGTGAAAAGTCAAAGTGAAGTCGCTCAGTCGTGTCCAACCCTCAGCGACCCCATGGACTGCAGCCTTCCAGGCTCCTCCGTCCATGGGATTTTCCAGGCAAGAGTACTGGAGTGGGGTGCCATTGCCTTCTCCGAATTTGTCTGTCTAAATCCCACAATAACATTCATAGTCGAGACAGTATTCAGTAGATTTCCTTTGCCTGCTGGTGCTGAGTCACTTCAATTGTGTCCGACTCTGTGCAACCCCATAGACGGCAGCCCACCAGGCTCCCCCATCCCTGGGATTCTCCAGGCAAGAACACTGGAGTGGGTTGCCATTTCCTTCTCCAATGCATGAAAAGTGAAAAGTGAAAGTGAAGTCGCTCAGTCGTGTCCGACCCTCAGCGACCCCATGGACTGCAGCCTTCCAGGCTCCTCCGTCCATGGGATTTTCCAGGCAAGAGTACTGGAGTGGGGTGCCATTACTATTGCTTGATCTAGAAGGCTGCCAATAACCCACTTATCAAATATAATACAGTATAAAACTTTGTTGTCACTCAGAACTTAAAAAAGACACTGAGGTTGCCACTCATTATGTCTGAAAACCGAAGGCCTCAATTCAAGACCAATATAATTTACCTGAATCTAGGAAGGCCACTGCAAAGCCACATTCACAATGTTTCCAAATACCCAAGCTATCTGCTTCACCTACCATCTCTGTCTTAGTCTTTAAAATGTTGGTTGTGATATATATTGCAAAGAAAAATAGGAGAAATGGAAACAAGAAACCTCTCACTTTTATTTTATCTCCAATCTAAAGCTTCAGACTTAATCCATTCACAATGCTAACAAGTACTCCATTATCAACTGCTGGTGGTTTAGTCACTAAGTCAAGTCTGACTTTTGCAACCCCATGGATTGTAGCCCACCAGGCTCCTCTGTCCATGGAATTCTCCAGGCAAGAATACTGCAGTGGGTTGCCATTTCGTTCTCTAGAGGATCTTTCTGACACAGGGATCGAACCTGGGTATCCTGCATTGCAGGCAGATTCTTTACTGACTTAGCTATGAGGGAAAGTGAAGTTGCTCAGTCGTGTCCGACTCTTTGCGACCCCATGGACTGTAGCCTATCAAGCTCCTCCGTCCATGGGATTTTCCAGGCAAGAGTGCTGGAGTGGACTGCCATTTCCTTCTTCAAGGGATCTTCCCGACCCAGGAATCGAACCCGGGTCTCCCACATTGCAGGCAGACGCTTTACTGTCTGAGCCACCATTATCAGACAGTACAAACTTTAAAACTGAAGCTGTTACTGGCACAAATCACCAACAGCCTTGCTGTGACCCACGTTATTCAATCAGCATTTTCTGTTTACTACGTTTACAAGAGGAAAGGCACACCATAAAAAGTTTTACTACCAAAAAGAACCAATACATAATCTTACAAAAAAAACAGAAAGCTGTTATTCAGTCTCCTTCAGCTACAGCCATGAGAAACTAAAGCTTTCAATCAGGCTTCTGAGACCCAGACCCAAGCATGTTTTCCCTTCTCTGCCTAGCTGCACTTGGGGTTTACTCACATATCAGTTCCAAGTTAAAGGTTCCGTCTTCACTAACGCTATATTCTAGACAAGTTGACTTTCCCATCTTCCCGAATCTAATCTTGTGCACTGTGCCCTTGTTTCAACCATTCAGTCTTCCTAGATTGGAGGTGGGCTCCTCCCACCTCACCCATTAAAATGTTACCCTCTACAAGGCTCGTTCAAATTCCACATCCTTCAGAAAGTACAGGCATTCCCTTTTATCCTTGGTTTTTGTTTTCCTCAATTTCAGTTCCCCTTGGTATGAAAATACTATTAGATGGAAAGTTCCAGAAACAAACAATTTGTGAGTTTTAAATTGTATGCCTTCCTGAGCAACAAGACAGAATCTCAAGCTATCCTGTTCCTTCCTGCCCAGCAAGTACACCATTCCTTTGTAGGACATATCCCACCATCAGTCACTTTAGTCGTCTGTCAAGGTATCACTGTTTGTGTTCAAGGAATTCTCATTTTACTTAATAATGGCCCCAAAGTGCAAGAGGGATGCTGGCAATTTGCATATGCCAAAGAGAAGCTATAAAGTGCTTGCTTGGAACAGGCAACAAAGATCTGGGATTTGAGTTCAACAGGTGTATGGAGTTCTCCTTCTTTCCCTTCTTGGCTCCTGCCGTTTCTGGGTCCAGTGATCACTTATCTTATTAAAGGCCTCCTATTTGGCCCTTGTATACTCCAACTCCTTACAAAGTTTATCTCCAGGAGGCTCCAAGAGTTCCAAACCAAACTGATGTTACTACAAGGGTGGAAGCTGCTTTCAGATATGTAATACCTCAGCTTAGATCAACTAGAGTGAGACTTCTGCTCTGCTAGGCAGGACTACGCCCATGCACTGCAGAAAGAAGTTACAGAAGAAAGAGACCTCTGCCCCAATTCCCAAGAAGTATCTTCTGTATGAAGTCTCTCAGGGGAGTCTTAGGAGAAGCACACTGACTGAAACTGCCCACCCTGGCCAGGTACCATAGCAACCATTTGTGTGAGTTATTTTATGATAGAAGGTCCTAGTAAGGAACACTGAACTAATAAGCCACCACCAACCAGAAGAGTCTGGGAAAGGTCAAAGGGAGATGCCATGTTTCTGACCATGTCCCCAAACCCTTCTTGCTGGCATCCATCTTGGCTGAGCAATAAGTATGCCACCAGGAAGGATGAGTCAGACTGATTAGCCAAAGACAACCCAGAAACTAATCCCATCACCATAAAACCGAGACTGGGAGACACCAGGCAGAGCAGTTCTCCCAGATGTTCTCCGCCTGGGCGCCCTTTCCAATAAAGTCTCTTGCTTTGTCAGCACATGTCTTCCTCAGATAATTCTTGTCTGAGTGTTAGACAAGAACCCACTCCTGAGGCCCTAGAGGGGGTCCCACTTCCTACAACAGGTGAAAAGTTAAAAAGTACTCAACTTGATAAGGAAAGGAAAAAAAATGGTATGCGGAGGTTGCTAGGATCTACAGTAAGAACTGATCTATCTGTGAAACTGTGAAGAAACCAAAAGAAACTCATGCTAGTTTTGCTGTCGCGCCTCAAACGGCAAGTTATAGCCGTAGTGCATGATAAATGCTTAGTTAAGATGGAAAAAACATTGTATCTGCACAATAACATATTTTGGGAGAGAAGGAAAGACCACATTCACATACAGGCATACCTTGTATTAATGTCCTTTATTGAGTTTTTAAAAACTGAAGATTTTGTGTCAGCTCTGCTTGGAACAAGTCTATTGGCACAATTTTTCCAATACTTTTTCTCAATTCATGTCTCCGTGTCATGTTTTGGTAAATTTCACAATATTTCAAACCTTTCACCAGTAAAGAGATTACAATTCACTGAAGGCTCAAACAGTAGTTAAGGGTTTTTAGCAATAATATATTTTAAAATTAACATATGTACCTTGTTTTCTTTTTAATATAATGCTGCACTGCACACTTAACAGACTATAGTGCAAACATAACTTTTATATTCATTGGGAAACCAAAAAGTTCTTGTAACCTGCTGTATTGCAACATTTGCTTCATTATGGTGGTCTGGAACCCAACCAGCATTTATCTCCAAAGTATACCAGTAACTTTTATTACAATATATTGATATAAATGTTCTAAGTTACTGTTGCTAGTCTCTCAATGTACCTAATTTATAAATTAAACTCTATCATAGGTATGCATGTATAGGAAAAACACAGCATATATAAGGTTAGGTACCATCCACAGTTTCAGAAATCTACTGGGGTCTTGAAACATATCCCCCCTGAATAAGGGGGGACTGCTGTATTTCTTCTCTGGATCTGATCTCATTAGCCTCATCTTTCCATTTCCCTCTAGTAAGAAAACTCAGCTACACATAAATCACATGACAATTTCACCACAATATCAACTGTATATGCATGCTCAATCATGTCCAAGTCTTTGTGACCCTGTGGACTGTAGCCTGCCAGGCTCCACTGTCCATGGAATTTTCTAGGCAAGAACACTGGAGTAGGTTGCCAGTGCCTACTCCAGGGAATCTTCCTGACCCAGGGGTTGAACCCATGTCTTTTACGTCTCCTGAAACAGCAGGCAAATTCTTTACCAACTGCACCACCAGGGAAGCCCACGATATCATGTACTTGCACACATTTAGGTCCTCACTATGGCAAACATCATTTCTCCTCAAAACACCCATCTTACTTCTCTGTTCTCTCTTCCTCAGCCCATTATCAGCCACACAAACCTGCATTAGTCAGCTGAGGCCACCATAACAAAACACCATAGACTGGGTGGTTTAAAGATCAGAAAGTTATTTTCTCACAGTTCTGAAGGCTAGAACTCCACAACCAACATACCAGAAAACTTGGTTTCTATTGAAGATTTTTTTCCTGTCTCCAGGGGAATCTTATCAACTCAGGAATCGAACCCAGGTCTCCTGCATTGCAGGAAGATTCTTTACCGACTGAGATATGAGGGAACATGAGTATATAAATCATTACAGAGTACTAAGCAGAGTTCCCTGTGCTATACAGTAGGTTCTTATTAGTTATCAATTTTATATATAGTAGTTTGCATATGTCAATCCCAATCTCCCAATTTATCCCTCCCCAACCCTTCCCCCTCGGTAACCGTAAGTTTGTTTTCTACATCTGTGACTCTATTTCTGTTTTTCAAATAAGTTCATTTGTACCATTTTTTAAGATTCCACATATAAGTGATTTCTTAAATTAACACTGAAATACTTACTTCCTCCTCTTCTGAATCACCATCATCATCATCATCTTCTTCCACATCTTCTGCAAGAGGTGGAGGTAAAGGATCAAGAACACCTTCCTCCATAGGATTAACTGGTTCTTCCACCATTTTAAGGGGTAAAGGGGGGCCAATTAATTCATCATCAGAAGAGTCAGAACTCTCGTCACTTTCACTGCTACTTGTATCCCTGAAAATACAGAAACAGAAACTCATCGCCTTTGCGGCAAAAAAGAACATACTCTGGAGATAGTATTGATTTCTCAGGAAGCTCTGTTTTTCCTTTTAACACTGAGTTTTTTAAATATTTTTAAATTTGTAATCCAAACATTAATTGTGTGGCTCAAATATTTATCTTTTGAATTATATATATATTTCTTTCTTAATGTCAAAAAACACATATTTTAATTGTTAATTGTATGATAAAAAATAAGCAAAAAATTTTTGATTATATTTTTCAAACATATTCATTTTTTTCAGGCAGAGTAATATTCTTCCATCTATTATTGTTTGAGGACACGTTTTGTATGAGTCTTTTCTTTGAAATTTTTGAGTTGTGTATTATGGTCCACGATATGATCAGTCTTGCATATTTTATGTAAACTTGAAAAAAATAAGAATTCCCATTGTCGAGCTGAGTGTTCTGTAGACGTCAATCAAAGGTATTGGGTGAAGGCATCCTTAAGGTCCTTTCTCTCCTTGCTGACTCATAGCTCACTGTCCATCAGTCACAGACACCAACATCGACATCTCACACTAAATGCAGACGTGCCTATTTCTCCTTTCAGCTCCTTCCCTTTCTGCTTCAGATGTTTCAAAGCTCTAATGCTAGGAGATGCACATTCAGGATTACCATGTGTTCCTGAAGAATTGCTTTCAAATACCATTTAATCTTAAGAAAGTAAAAAATTTTTCTTATCTATCGTATCTAAATACAGTTAAAAGTCAAAGACAAAAACTCAGAGCAATTGCATGTTAGAGGCCCATCAGATACTCCTCATGAACCAACAGAACAACTGTGGAAGAAAAACTACAGAATACTACACTGTAAGAAAGAAAACCACAGAAAGAACCAACGCCTCTATTCACTGTGTGTGAATACAATCACTGTCACAGGAGCAAATAAAGTAAGAAATGAGTATTACCGCAAAAGGTTTCAATACATTGTCTGAAATACAAATTATTTCTTAGTGCTAATCCAAGTATGCTGAGTTGCTAAAACTGTTAAATGTAGCTTCCTTGGACTGTAAAAGATACCTTATTCTAGGCAGTATCCTATTGAATCTCAACTATTTTTCTACCCAACACATCAGCTACTGCTGCTAAGTCACATCAGTCGTGTCTGACTCTGTGTGACTCCATAGATGGCAGCCCACCAGGTTCCTCCGTCTCTGGGATTCTCCAGGCAAGAATACCGGAGTGGGATGCCATTTCCTTCTCCAACAACACATCAGAGGACTGTCATAAGTGAGGTGAAAATGTCAGTCGCTCAGTCGTGTCAGATTCTTTGCAACCCCATGGACTGTAGCCCACCACTTCTCTGTCCATGGGATTCTCCAGGCAAGAATACTAGAGTGGGTTGCCATTCCCTTCTCCAGGGGATATTCCTGACCCAGGGATCGAACCTGAGTCTTCTGCACTGCAGTCAGATTCTTCAGAGTCTGAGCCACAAGGAATCCAACAAGGACTATTATATACTCTCATTAAAGTCTTTATCAAACACCTCTATTCATTCTGTAGCAACCACCATCCACCATCCCTCTACTGCCTACCCCTTCCCAGAAGATTGAGAATTGCAATTTTAACAATTAATCTGTCAAATAATTTTACAGGAGTCAAAGTGTCTTTGCCATCTAATGAAGTATCTTCACTATATAAGTTCCATGAAGGCAGAAATTTAAAGTTTGTTGTGTTCCCTGCTGTGGCTCTCTCAGCTAAATGATGCTTGATATCAATAACAACTGAAAAGGGACTTCCCTGCCAGTCTGGTGGTTAAGACTCGATGCTTCCACTGCAGAAAGGGCACAGGCTCAATCGATCGTCAGGGAACTAAGATCCCACATGCTTGTAGTGGTGGTTTATTCACTAAGTCGTATCTGACTCTTGTGATCCCATGGACTGTAGCCCACCAGGCTCCTCTGTCCATGGGATTTCCCAGGCAAGAATACCGGGGTGTGTTGGCATTTCCTTCTCCAGGGGATCTTCCCGACCCAGGGACCAAACCCCAGTCTCCTACTTTGCATGAGGGTTTTTTACCACTGAGTCACCAAGGATTTCCATATAACACAGTACTGATTCCTTGGTTACAGATGTAAAAAGATTTACCTTACTATTTTGTTTCGCAAGTCCCCAGTTGTCTCACCGATCTTACCCACTAATCAGGAAATAGGGCAAAAGAGATTTCTAAGCAGTTTTCCTATGAGATGACAGGTCTTCTTCACTGGCTTTCATTCTATCTCTCTCTACCCCTCTCTCTCTGCCTCATTGTTTTTCTCCTATGAGCTCGGTGCCCCCATGCCCCTCTTGGGAACACAGGCTGAATATGATCAGCTTTTGGCTGGGCTGTGGGGCCTTTTCTGGCACCAGTTCTACAGACAGCTTTTACTACAGGATGAATTGTGTCCTCAAAATATTCATATATTGAAGCCCTAACTCACAGTACCTCAGAGTATGACTGTATTTAAAGACAGAGCTTCAGAGAAGTGATTAAGCAAATGATGTCTGTAGGGATGGGCCCTATTATTACTGGTGTCCTCATAAAAAGAGAAAACTTGGAACAGAACTTAGGCAGAAGACAATGTGAAGAAATAGGGAGAAAATGGCCATCTACAAGCCAAGAAGAGAGGCCAGTGAACCCCGCCTTCATGTTGATCCTGGACCTCTAGCCTCTTGAACTGTGGGAAAATAAATTTCTGTTGTTTCAGCCATCCAGTCTGCGCTAGTTTGTGATGAAGGCCATTACAAACTAGTACAGCAGCATCCTCCTTTCTTTTCTCCCCTTAATTAGCGAACTACAGAAATATATGGAACATCTGCCATAAGCAAGATTTTGTGCTGGACACAGAGAAAGCTGGAAAAAAGTACATGATAAAGAGAAACGTAAGACGCTGGGCTTCCCTGAGAGTTCAGTGGTTAAGAATCTGCCCGCCAATGCAGGAGACAAATTTGATCCCTGGTCCGGGAAGATCCCACATGCTTCGGGGCAACTAAGCCTGTGGGCCCCAACTACTGACCCCCACACCTAGAGCCTGTGCCCTGCAACAAGGGAAGCCACCGTAATGAGAAGTCCACACACTGCAACCAGAGAGCAGCCCCTGCCCACAGCACCTGGAGAAAGCCCGCACACAGCAACGAAGGCCCAGAGCAACCAAAGAGTGAATTCTCAAAAACAATTTATATAATCAATTTGACAATTTAAAACATACCTCAACAACAGAATTCTTGTATTATTCCACCCAGATTTGGAGTCTATATACCTATTTATACTGCTTGAAGTTCTTAGTAATTATGTTATATAGTATTAAATTTCCCTTTAAAGTAATTTTAATTTTAATGGCTGCTTTCTCCTATCACTCAGTAAACTTTACAATGTGCCACTGTTTAAATTCTTTCTCAGTTATAAAGGATCCTATCAAAAAAAGTAATCACAAATACAGAGTTTGGGGAAAGGAACAAAATACTTGAATGACAAAATAAACATGAAAAAAATAGCCAACTTATCAATATCTTTCCAACTTTACACAATTATACTCTGCAATCAAAAGGAATAGATTTTAATGCTACATCTGGAATACTTTAGAAAAATTTGATTGATTCAAAATGTGACAAAGGACTTTGTTGTGGTCCTAGAGATCTACAACTGCCTGAAATGGGAGAAATCATGCAAGCTTTTCAGTATGAGGAACTTTGCCTAAATTGTGTTACTAACACCTAGAAAATGACAGTGAAGACAAGCACCTGGAAGATGATTTAGAGCAAGCCCTGGCCACATTCGAGCCTGAAGATGTTGGTTCAAGATCTTCATTTTGTCTTCTTAATTCTTTCTCTCTGTTCATTTCTTCCTCTCTTTCTCTTGCTTCTGAAAAGATCATAAAAATTTTTCAACAGTTAGACTTCAAAATTTATTATTTAAAATGTTGAAAACTAAGAAAATTACAAAGATATAACACAGAAGTGTTACCAGTAATAGCAAAAAACTATCACTCTAAATGCCCAACAATGAGAAAACAATTGAATTTTACTGTATATCAACACAGTAAAAAATACAGCCAATAAGAATAATGATAGAAGGGAATTGCTTGTTGTCCAATGGTTAGGACTTGGTGTTTTCACTGCGTTGGCCGAAGTTTAATCCCTTGTTGGGGAACTAAGATCCTGCAAGCCATGTGGAGTGGCCAAAAAAAAAAAAAAAAATATATATATATATATATAGAAAATATGCAAATCTGGGAAAATATTAACAGACAAGCTAAGCAAAATTAGCCTGTGAAGAGTATATGAACCACGAGTGCAGTATGTAAAAAGATGTGGCAAGTGACAAGAAAGTGTTCAAACATAAGATTTTAGGTAACCTCACTTTTAAATATTTTAAATTATAAATTCAGCACTCCCTTCCTTTCTGACTTTTCCAAACTGGATTTTTGGCCAGAGACTTGACACCAAAATTATGAGAAAAACTGAATTACATCAAGTTTCCAGAGTTTTTACCTTGGAAAGACAAAACAAATTTATCCAAGGAAATCTAATCTTTCTCCTCTGATAATTTCATTCAGCAAGTGGAGGGAACATAAGAAGGAAATTAATTATATGAATAAGGCTTGTTCTTGATTGCTACCATCCTCAATAACCTGAGATAATCTTTAACACTTTTTTAAAAATTTAATAGTGAAGAATAATACACCCAAAGTTAAGCAATATCAAAGGGCACTCACTGGAATGCTGCACTATTCAGGGTCTTTTGTTGCTAGGATAGAGAGGGTGAGTTACTAGGAAATAGGCAGCAAGCGTCAACAACTAGTCATTCATTTCAAACATGGAAGATTAAAAAACTCTCCAGGAAGATGTAAGGTAAAGTCACATTAATTTTTTTGTGCTCTCCACTGGGCTGAGGTGGGTTAGGAGTTAACAGTTCTGCACTCTGATGATGGGGAGGTTGAAAACAGTAAGAGAAGGCTAATGCCCAAATTTAAGAGTGAGCCTGCTGGGCTCCTACCTTCATCCTGCCTCCCCAGTAATTCCCTCTGTACCCTCCAGGGTGAGTGAGGGCGGGAAAGCTGAGAGAGGCTGGGAAGTGAGTCAGGGAGGCCACTCTTGGACTGCAGGCTCAGGTCTTAGGGGCAGTTCTGACACCAATTAGGAATTGACCCTAAGGCACACATCATTAGTCACCTATTAGCAGCCACTTCTTTTTTCCTTGCAAAGGAAACCACAATTCTCCTGATTCTGGGCCCCTTCCTATCTAGAAGGAGTAAAGTTTGACTTCAAGTGAACCATAGTGAACCTGCAAGGGCTGTTTTTGCAACTGACGTACCACACTAATACTGGCTAATAACACATGAGAGGAAGTCAGCTGGAGGTACATTTGAGAAAAGTTTTCTTACTCCTGAAGAGTTACACAAAAGTCTTATCGGCCTGTGGATGTGGTCATCTGTATGTTAACAAAATTTTGAGTCATGAGGACAGTGAGCTTAGGATAAGACAACACTTTACAGCTGCCAAAGCAGAAAAAAGGGGAAAAATCTTTAAGTCCTTTATATCAGGATTCAGAAGATGTAAGAGTTCCATTCCAGAGCTCTTGTCATGGTGTGATACTAAACTTTTCTTATTTAAGCCATTTTTTATTAGGTCTCCTATGACTTCTTTGGAATGAAAACAGTGACAGACTTTATTTTCTTGGCTCCAAAATCACTGCAGGCGGTGACTGCAGTCATGAAATTAAAGACGCTTGCTCCTTGAAGGAAAGCTATGACAAACCTATGCATCGTATTAAAAAGCAGAGACATCACCTTGACAACAAAGGTCTGAATAGTTAAAGCTATGGTTTTTCCAGAAGCCATGCATGGATGTGAGAGTTGGACTATCAAGAAGGCTGAGCATCAAAGAATTCATACTTTTGAACTGTGGTGTTGGAGAAGACTCTTGAGAATCCCTTGTACTGCAAGGAGATCAAATCAGTTAATCCTAAAGGAAATCAACCCTGAATATTCACTGGAAGGACTGATGCTGAAGTTGAAGCTCCAACACTTTGGCCACCTCATACGAAGAGCTGACTCACTGGTAAAGACCCTGAGGCTGGCAAAGATTGAAGGCAGGAGGAGAAGGGGACAACAGAGAACAAGATGGCTGGATGGCATCACGACTCTATCACCAACTCGATGGACACGAGCTTGAGCAAACTCCAGGAGATGGTGAAGGACAGAGCCGCCTGGTGTGCTGCAGTCCATGGGGTCGCAAAGAGTTGGACACGACTAAGCGACTGAACAACAACAACAACAATCTTTATAACAACCCCTGAAGCAGAAACTTTTTTACTTCAGCTTTAATGAGGTATAATTGACAAAACTGTAAGATAGGTAAAGTGTACAATGTGATGATTTAGTACAAATACACACTGAGAAAGAATTCTTCCCATGGAGTCAATTAACACAGCTATCACCCCACATATTTATCCTGTGTTTCTTTTTTTTTTCTTTTGGTAAGAACAATTAAGTTCTACTATCTTAGCAAATTTCAACTATACCCAATACAGCTGAAGTAAATACTACTATCTTCACTTAATAGTTTAGGAATCCAAAGCAGAGAAGTAACAGCTACAGTTAGAGCAACGTAGTCAACTGAGGCTCCACAATGTACCTTTCCTTGATGTGACCAGACCTTCTGAAGCCTGTAATATTATCCAATGAGTATCACCCACTTTTATAAAGCAGTGACCCTGCCTCTCTCCCCAAAGGGCCATAAAGTACAGCCCTTTATTTGCTTACCTGTCGCCAGACTATTTGCAAACTATGACCCACCCACCTATCTAGAGTTCCTCCCCAGTGGATGAATGTTCCAAACTACTTGCCCTATCCAAGTGAATTATCTTTTTAATTTAGATGTTCTAATTATATTTATTTTTTAGCCATGATAGGCAGCATGATGATCTTAGTTCCCTGGCTAGGGATCGAACCTGTACCCCCTCCATTGGGAGCACTGAGTCTTAACCACTGGACCACAAAGGAAGTCTCTAACTTTTTAATTTAAAATTTAACTTTTTTATTTTTTACAGTAGTAAGGATTTTCTACCCTGAGAGGTTCCTGTCATCACCTGCTGCTTCATTAAAATGAGAAGAAAAAAAAAAAGGAAAGACATTTTTGAGGAAAAAAAGTATCTTTTTTTACCTCACTGTCTACCAAGGACAAACCAAAATGAGACTAATTCAATAAACTGCAGCTCCCTGACCAAGGGGATCATTTTTGTGTATTTTACCAAGAGTATGGACCAAGCTCACTGCACACTGTAAAACATACAGGAATCCAAGTATTCTGTAAATACTGTAAAGATGCTCAGTATGTTCTATTAGCAAAAGTGAATTAACTTACTCCCCAACACCTTATTCTTTTAAGTATCTCAATTTATTGGTATCTCTCTACTCTCAGGTAGCTAATAGTTTTGCACAGCCATTCTGCAAAAGCATCCCTGCTGCTGCTGTTGCTGCTAAGTCGCTTCAGTCGTGTCCGACTCTGTGCGACCCCATAGACGGCAGCCCAACAGGCTTCCCGTCCCTGGGATTCTCCAGGCAAGAACACTGGAGTGGGTTGCCATTTCCTTCTCCAATGCATGAAAGTGAAAAGTGAAAGTGAAGTCGCTCAGTTGTGTCTGACTCTAGCGACCCCATGGACTGCAGCCTACCAGGCTCCTCCGTCCATCAGATTTTCTAGGAAAAAGTACTGGAGTGGGGTGCCATTGCCTTCTCCAGCAAAAGCATCTCAGCTGTATGCAATTCATCCAGGATAACAGCAAACTACCCAAAACTACCATGTCCCAACTGGGCTGATTTTCACAAATTGCAGATTCACATGAATGTAATTCAGCAGCTGAAAAATCTCACTTTCATTATATCTTAAGCATTATAGGAAGAAATGAGTGTTAAAATAACATGCAAAGGAAATAAAACTAATATAAACAAGCTTGAATGATGTTTTAATCATATTCTTTTTTTCTAGTTGCTCAATTGTGTCCAACTCTTTGTGACCCCATGAACTGTAGCCCACCAGGCTCCTCTGTCCTCTTTCCAAGGGGATTCTCCATGGGTTGCCACTTCCCGACCCAGGGATGGAACCTGGGTCTCCCCCATTGCAGGCAGATTCCTCACTGTCTGGGCCATCAGGGAAGCCACTTGCTAATTGTTTCTGCCATTCTAAAACGATTCAGTAGGCTACCAATTTCATGAAAAATTATATTTAATTTTAAATGTTTAGTGCAAAAATGACTACAAATAAAAAAATAAGATCAGGATTATCTGACATTAGTTACAATTCTTTATTAACTATTTAGAGATGTAACTACTATACATCGAGTTCTACATTAAGCTACTATAAGCATAAATATGAAAAACAAGGTTATCAAGACATGAACAATACTAAAATAAATTTATAATAAAGTATTATTTTAAAAATGTAGGGAACAAGTACGTCCAAAAGAGTTTTGAATACTTAGAAAAGGTAAAATATGAGGTGAGGCTTTAAAGGATAAGGTAGGATTTAGCTAGGTAGGAAGAGAATTTCAAGTTAAAAAAAAAATTTTTTTTAAGCTTTTCTAACTTCTAAAACCTCTGGGACAATTATTCTTTCCAAGAAAAATCATCCATTGAAATCATCTAAAAATCCTATCTCAATATCTTCTCAAGGAATTTTTTTCCAGTCAGGTAACAGAAGGTTCATAATCCATTGAAACCATGGCCACACTCAAAATATGCCATTTGAATAAAAGACATTTTCTTCCCCATCTATGTCCTCATAGTATATTAGTTCTAAAAGAGTATGTCTTTCACATGTCCAAAACCTACTAACAGCTTTCATAAACATAAAAAATACTTCAAAAACAACATGTAACACTATTTTTTAACATTTTTGGTAACACGTATTTTACTCAGGCTTTATAGTATAATTCACCCTTTCTCGTAGAGCACTTAAAAACCAAAACTTCACATCTGCATACACAGTTAAATCTGCCATTAAAAGGGACCAAAAGTTCTTATTTTCCTCAAGTCTGATGTCAAAGTTCAAGAAGACTCCAATACCTATCATTAAGGCCCATATCAGAATTTGTTAACTTTTAAGAAAAGGCAAACTTTGGCTTCTTATATTTAAATGCAAGGGTAGAAACAGGAGTCTAAGTCCAAGAATGTAACATGAAGTCAAGAAAGTTCAACCCATTTAATTCATCCACAAATAACAATAGGAAAACAAGGCCCTGAGATAATTTTTCAAAATTTTAGAACTCTAATAATTCTTATTGGAATTCTACCTAAGTGCTACATGAATGCATATTTTACTAAAAAAATGATAGGAATTAAAAGTGATATTTACAATATTACTGTTTAAAAAGTACCATGCCCAACATCTTAATCCCTTCAAGAAATCTCAAGGGAGCTTATAATAAATAAAGGAGACCTTATCATTGTCAACAAACAGATGGTGAAATTAAGGATCTGAAATTTGAAGATCCATCCGATGTTATTCATCTAGTAGAATGTGGGTCTAACCCTTAAAGCTGGGCCCTCCAACTTCAAATTCCAAACTCTTTACAATCATCATGCCATTTAAAAAAATTCTCCAGGGGCTTCCCTGGTGGTCCAGTGGTTAAGACTCCGAGCTCCCAATGCAGTGATGAACGATTCAATTCCTGGTCAGGAAACGAACATCCTGCATGCCACTCAGTGTGGCCAAAAGAAACACACACACATTCTCCAAAGATGCAGTATTTATTTTTTTAAAGACAATATTGCAGTTTTAAATTCAATTCAATCTGCATAAATAAATACTGAGAACCTATCTTATGAGGCATGGTAATGGGGACTATAAAACTTAGGTAGGGGAATAAGACAATCACTACCCAAAGCATTTGGTATCACATGCTGGAGAGCTAAACTGGAACAGTATAAAGGTTCACTGAAACATTCAAAGATGAAGTGCGTAATACATTTGTACAAACGCTACAGAGAGCATGTCTCTACATGTTGTTTGATGATACTAAATTATTTAATATTTTTAGGTGTAGTAATAGTATTTCAGTTAAGATTTTTCAAAATCCTTATCACTTAAAGACATACAAAAATATTTATGGGTGAAGTAATGTATCCAGGATTTTTGTCAAAGCTATCTGAAAGGAGAAGTAAATGGAAGTAACATTGGCCATGAACTGTTATAAAATACAAAAATATTTATGGGTGAAGTAATGTATCCAGGATTTTTGTCAAAGCTATCTGAAAGGAGAAGTAAATGGAAGTAACATTGGCCATGAACTGTTATAATAGTTAAATCTGTGTGATAGGAATACGGGAGTTCATTCTTATACTTCTGTATGTAATTGAAACTTCAGGTAATAGTTGAAGCTTTTTTAAACAATACACATTATATGTAGATAGCTGTCTTTTTACCACAAACACACACACACACAAATCAAAAACTATTCTTCTTCCAAATTCCAAAAATCATCCTCACTTCTCAAATGTGAGATATTACTGCTATATAATTTATCATTTTAAAACAATGATAAGTACTGGAGCAACATTCACTTAAATTCTTCCAGGAATCCTGTCTCTGGTTCCGAGTGCCTTCTGCTCTATCAGTTTACATCTATCCCTTCTCTAGTAGAAGAATGATCTGAATCAGATCTAAAGAAAGCAGTAGAGGAGACAGTCAGCTCCAAAGATCCTGAGGTGATACCTAGAACTGCCAACCACCTGGTATCAAACCAGACAGTCTGGAAGTTAAGGCCTTCATTAAATGTCTGATACAACTCATGAATGCAGGGATTCAACAGCGCCAGCCCCATTCACTAGATGGCTCAATTTTCTATACTGTCTGGGTCAACAATCAGTGGCGTACACAACTCTGAGAGCCACCTCTCGCTCAGCCTTCCAAATACTGGTTCCACTGTAAGCAGGAAAGAAAAAAACGAAATGAGAATCAGATAGAGGGTGAAGAAGAAAAGAAACCACTATTCTGATTCTTTTTTTTTTTAATATTTATTTATTTGGCTGCATTAGGTCTTAGTTGTGACTCAAGGGTTTAACTGCCCTGAAACATGTGCAATCTTCCCAGACCAGGGACTGAACCTGCATCCCTTGCATTGCAAGGTGGATTCCCCACCACTGGGCCACCAAGGAAGTCCCTATTCTGATTCTTATAAATTAATTTTGAATCCTTGTTTATTCATAGCTCACACTTCTGACAGGTTTTAGAACTCAGACCTTCTTACCCTATTTAGATACAATTTTTATCATATTTAAAAAATGAGACTAAAAAAAAAAACTACTTCCAAAGGAACCAGCACATGTGAACTTCTAACAATTTTGAATTTTTTTTTCAGTTTATAATTTTATAACTGGTAACACACTTGTGTAAATTGGATATGGTATCTACATAAATAAGAAAGCAATTAACTGAACTTCTTACCCAGTGTTTTCCGACTTCTTTCCACTGCTGTTCTTCGAGTTTGTTCAAACATTGCTTCCAAATCAAATGTGCGAGCTTTTTTTCCTAAAACAGGAATAAGTAGCAGACTGTGAGTTTCTTGAACTAAGTTGGCCAATGTTCGGGTACTCAATACTTACTTACTGATGTATCAATAACCACTTAGAGTCTATCTAATTTATAGCACAGCTACCAAATAACCATAAAATATCAATGAAGAAAACGTTTACTCCCCAGGGAATTTTTTTTAAGTATTCATTATTTATTTGACTGCACTGGATCTTAGCTGTGGCACTCTGGATCTTTAGTTGCAACATGCAGGATCTAGTTCCCTGACCAGGGAGCCAACCCAGGCCCCCTGTATTGGGAGCTCAGAGTCTTAGCCACTGGATCACCAGGGAAGTCCCAACTCCCCAGGGAAATTTAATTACAATCTCATCACTGAATAACATTAACCAGCCAACTTTCCCATCCTCCTGTAATTTATCTAGACTCTACTCTTTGAAACTTCAACACGGGGTACTAGGCAAAATAGAGAATGTTCATATCGTAATTCCTGAAACCTGTGAATACATTACATTTACAGGGACTCTGTACATCCTGGCAAGCCCAGTCTAATCATAGAAGGTCTTACAAGAAAATGTAGAATAGATGCAGAATAGATATGGCAGAAGTCAGAGAGACTTGAGATGGATCGCAGTGCATTTGAAGATGAAAGGGGCAAGAAGACAAGCAATGCAGGTATCAGAAAGAGGTAAGAAACTCCCACTTGAAAGCCAGTAAGCAAACAGGGGTCTCAATCCTAAAACCACCAGGAACTGACATTCTGATGACCTGGATCTGCTTGGAAGCAATGTTATATTTGATTTTACTAGTTTTTTTTGTGTGTGTGTGTTTTTTTTCAGTACTAATACCTATTCTGTGTTAGTTAGAATGTGGTAAAAATGCTTTTCTTACACACTGCTGCTGCTGCTGCTGCTAAGTCACTTCAGTCATGTCCAACTCTGTGAGACCCCATAGATGGCAGCCCACCAGGTTTCCCTGTCCCTGGGATTCTCCAGGCAAGAACACTGGAGTGGGTTGCCATTTCCTTCTCCAATGCATGAAAGTGAAAAGTGAAAGGGAAGTCGCTAAGTCGTGTCCGACTCTAGCAACCCCATGGAGTGCAGCCCACCAGGCTCCTCCGTCCATGGGATTTTCCAGGCAAGAATGCTGGAGGGGGGTGCCATTGCCTTCTCCATTTCTTACACACTACTGATTGATATAAACTGAAACCACCTTTCTGAAGAGCATTATGACAACAAATACCAAGAAGTTTTAAAAGCTATACACTCAATTTTTTGTTACTTTTTAATACCTATATATTTTATCAAAGTAGTCCCTCCTGTAGAAATCTACCCTATGGAAGTATACATAAAACTCCTTTTACAAAAGGAGATAAAAGAATGTTATAAAAATGTTTATTTAAGTATTGCTGATAAAAGAAAAGAACTATGTGAGAGAAACCTTAAAATGTTACACATTATAGCACTTCTATCTACTATTCAACCCATCAGAAGACATGCTTTGGAAGAGCATTTTTATAAAATGGAAAAATCCTCAAAATATTAAGAATTAAACAAATTCCATATAATTAAGAACAAAATAGTACATACATACATACAATCTTAATGTTATTAATACGCAACAGAAAAAAACTGGAAAGCAAACAAATTTTTATGCCTTGATTTTTAGCTCAAGAGATTATGAATGATTTTACTTTCTTCCTTCTCATTTATTGTATTCTTTATATTAGGGAGAAAGCTATTAAAAGGAAATGCAACAAAAATAAATAACATAATACTACAGTACATAATACTGTATACAAAAATAAGTACATAATACTACATTTCATGCAAAGATGGGCACAATAAAGGACAGAAATGGTATTGACCTAACAGAAGCAGAGATATTAACAAGCGGTGGCAAGAATACACAGAAAAACTATACAAAAAGGATCTTCACAATCCAGATAATCACAGTGGTTAAGATCACTCACTTAGAGCCAGACATTCTGGAATGAGAACTCAAGTGGGCCTTAGGAAGCAGCACTATGAACAAAGCTAGTGGAGGTGATGGAGAAGGCAATGGCACCCCCCTCCAGTACTCTTGCCTGGAAAATCCCACAGATGGAGGAGCCTGGTAGGCTGTAGTCCATGGGGTCGCTAACAGTTGGACACGACTAAGCGACTTCCCTTTCACTTTTCACTTTCATGCATTGGAGAAGGAAATGGCAACCCACTCCAGTGTTCTTGCCTGGAGAATCCCAGGGACAGGGGAGCCTCGTGGGCTTCTGTCTATGGGGTTGCACAGAGTCGGACGTGACTGAAGTGACTTAGCAGCAGCAGCAGCAACAGTGGAGGTGATGGAATTCCAGTTGAGCTATTTCAAATCCTAAAAGATGATGCTGTGAAAGTGTTGCACTCAATATGCCAGCAAATTTAGAAAACTCAGCAGTGGCCACAGGACTGGAAAAGGTCAGTTTTCATTCCAATCCCAAAGAAAGGCAATGCCAAAGAATGTTCAAACTACCGCACAATTGCACTCATCTTTGAGCTAGTAAAGTTATGCTCAAAATTCTCCAAGCCAGGCTTCAACAGTATGTGAACCGAGAACTTCAAGATGTCCAAGCTGGTTTTAGAAAAGGCAGACGAACCAGAAATCGAATTACCAACATCCGCTGGATCATTGAAAAACCAAGAGTTCCAGAAAAACATCTATTTCTGCTTTATTGACTATGCCAAAGCCTTTGACTATGTGGACCACACCAAACTATGGCAAATTCTTCAAGAGATGGGAATACCAGACCACCTGACCTGTCTCTTGAGAAATCTGTATGCAGGTCAGGAAGCAACAGTTAGAACTGGATATGGAACAACAGACTGGTTCCAAATAGGGAAAGGAGTACATCAAGACTGTATGTTGTTACCCTGCTTATTTAACTTATATGCAGAGTACATCATGAGAAACGCTGGACTGGATGAAGCACAAGCTGGAATCAAGATTGCTGGGAGAAATATCAGTAACCTCAGATACGCAGATGACATAACCCTGATGGCAGAAATCAAAGAACTAAAGAGCCTCCTAATCAAAGTGAAAAAGTTGGCTTAAAATTCAACATTCAGAAAACTAAGATCATGGCATCTGGTCCCATTACTTCATGACAAATAGATGGTGAAACAGTAGAAACAGTGACAGACTATTTTGGGGGGGGCTCCAAAATCACTGCAGATGATGGCTGCAGCCATGAAATTAAAAGACACTTACACCTTGGAAGAAAAGTTATGACAAACCTAGACATCATATCAAAAAGCAGAGACATTACTTTGCCAACAAAGGTCCATCTAGTCAAAGCCATGGTTTTTCCAATAGTCATGTAAGCTGAGCGCCGAAGAATTGATGCTTCTGAACTGTGGGGTTGGAAAAGACTCTTGAGAGTCCCTTGGACTGCAAGGAGATCCAACCAGTCCATTCTAAAGGAAACCAGTCCTGAATATTCACTGGAAGGACTGATGCTCTGATGCTGAAGCTAAAACTCCAATACTTTGGCCACCTGATGTGAAAACTTACTCATTTGAAAAGACCCTGATGCTGGGAAAGATTGAAGGCAGGAGGAAAAGGTGATGACAAAATAAGATGGCTGGATGGCATCACCGACTCATGACATGAGTTTGAGTAAACTCCAGGAGTTGGTGATGGACATGGAGGCCTGGCACGCTGCAGTCCATGGGGTCGCAAAGAGTTGGACACGACTGACTGCACTGAACTGAATACTACAGAAGCATACAGCACTTTTGTAGACATGACCTCCTAGGAGAAAATAAATATGTCATTCAAGACATTAACCATATAAATGAATGTATGAACGAACAAACAAGAGACTCCAAAGTGAAGACTTTGGAGTAGGAAAGAAGACTAACCTACAAGGACCCACTGTATAGCACAGGGAACTATATTCAACAGTTTTCAATAACCTACAAGGGAAAAGAATATATTAATATGTATGTGTGTGTGTGTGTGTGTGTGTAAATGAATCACTGCGCTGTACACCTGAAATTAACATGATATTATAAATCAACTATATTTCCCCTTAGCTCAATTGGTAAAGAATCTGCCTGCAATGCAGGAGACCTGGGTTCCAACCCTGGGTTGGGAAGATCCCCTGGAGAAGGAAATGGCAACCCACTCCAGTATTCTTGTCTGGAGAATCCCATGAACAGAGGAGCCTGGTAGCCTACAGCCCATGGTGTCACAAGAGCCAGACAGGACTTTGCGACCAAACCACCAATACTTCAACAAAATAAGAGATTTAACTATTATAACATCACTTAATAGCCCACTTGATGCCAAAAGGGCCATCTTATTACAGACCAAAATCAGTGATTGGCTCTTATCCTCAGGACGCAGAGAAACAACTCTCTCCATTAACCAACACCTTCCACCGCGTGGGTCACGCAGCAATCTTTCTTCTTCACTAACCGTCGCGTAAAAAGTGTCACCTGGGCTGGTCCCAGGAGACAGAGAGGAGTTAGAAAACAGATGGGGGAAGACTGTGACTTGAAATTGCAAGATACCCACACTAGAGCTAAAAGTATTAACAAGGAGGACTAGGCACAGCGGAACGTCGGAACACAAGGGACAGCTCGGACGCCTCTCCCAACCTGCGACTCTTAAAACCTCTGCAAAAGGAGACCATGTCTAGGGCAGTCACTCACCGAACCCCGTGAAGCCCATGGTGACCGCCAGCTGCGGGTCTGGTCCCGAGGCGTCTGAGCCTGTCATTTGAGAAAGAGAAAAGGGAAAAGGCCTTGTCAGAGGGCGAAACCAGCGCCGCCCGCCCTGCCCGGCCCATCCTACAGGTGCTCGCCTCACTGAACCCACCATCGCTGGGCCCCGGGCGCTCCATGTTCGGCCACCCTCCAGCAACAACCGCAGCAGAAACAGCTGCCGAAGACCCGGCAAACCGGGCAGGAAGTAAAGCCTTCAAGCGTCAGCGTCGCCGCCAAGGCCAAGAGAGGCGCCTTGCGCGGAGGGACACAGGCCTCCCTGGGCTACGCCGCCCTAGCGGGCTGGCGAGGTATAGGCGCCACAGAGCCGGGTGTCCAATTAAACCCATGGAAAGGGATTATCTGGGGTTTCTCTGAACTCTTTTTACTTCCTAAAATGCATTTACGACCAGGTGACACTTAATCCTCAGAATTCGAAAGTGAAAGTGAAAGTGAAGTCGCTCAGTCGTGTCCGACTCTTTGCGACCCCATGGACTGTAGCCGACCAGGCTCCTCCATCCATGGGATTCTCCAGGCAAGAGTATTGGAGGGGGTTGCCATTTCCTTCTCCAGGGGATTACCCAGGGATCTAACCCGGGTCTCCCGCATCCCAAGCAGACGCTTTAACCTCTGAGCCACCAGAATGGCTTCAAATTTCACATCACAACTAACCTTTAAGAAAGTTTTGGTATGCTGTCAGAGAAGAATATTCACAAGTGTCTATAAATGTTAAAATACTCTGTTCTTCAACTGTGTAACTGTGTGAGGCCCCCCTTTCTCCATATACTTCCACTAAACAACATATAACAACAGTACATATGAAAATCTAGCTATCTCTTAGCCAAACATTTAGCCAACCTAGATAGCATATTGTAAAGCAGAGACATTACTTTGCCAACAAAGGTCCATCTAGTCAAGGCTATGGTTTTTCCAGTGGTCATATATGGATATGAGAGTTGGACTGTGAAGAAAGCTGAGCATCAACGAATTGATGCTTTTGCACTGTGGTGTTGGAGAAGACTCTTGAGAGTCCCTTGGACTGCAAGGAGATCCAACAAGTCCATTCTGAAGGAGATCAGCCCTGGGATTTCTTTGGAAGGAATGATGCTAACACTGAAACTCCAGTACTTTGGCCACCTCATGCAAAGAGTTGACTCATTGGAAAAGACTCTGATGCTGGGAGGGATTGGGGGCAGGAAGAGAAGGGGACGACAGAGGATGAGATGGCTGGATGGCATCACTGACTCGATGGACGGGAGTGTGAGTGAACTCCGGGAGTTGGTGATGGACAGGGAGGCCTGGCGTGCTGCGATTCATGGGGTCAAAAAGAGTCGGACACTACTGAGCGACTGAACTGAACTGAACTTAAGGGATCTGCAAAAATGTAAAATAACGCCATTCTTTTCATTAATGGCTTAGTTTTACAAACTGACAATTTTTCATAAAATGTGTTCTTTACAATAACAAGGATTAGACATTATTCTTTTAAATGTTACTTTTTAAATTTCTAATTTTTATTTATTTGGCTGCCCTGGGTCTTCTAGTTGTGGCATGTGCAATCTTTAGTGTGGCATGCAGGATGAACGCTTATTGAGTTGGTGCAAATATAACTGATTTGGGACCATGAATTTGAAATCATTATAACTAGGCTCTAACACATCTTTATAATCAAAATAAGAACAATTACAATCTACACATTTTTGCCAATGAGAAATAAGTTCCTTTGTTGTTCAGTCGCTAAGTCTTGTCCGACTCTTTGCAAGCCTATGAACTGCAGGATGCCAGGCTTCCCTGTCCTTTACCATCTCCTGGAGTTTGCTCAAACTCGTGTCCATTTAGCTATCCAACCATCTCATCCTCTGTTGCCCCCTTTTCCTCCTGCTCTCAATCTTTCCCATAACTGCAACCAGGAAATTAAAAGACACTTGCTCCTTGGAAGAAAAGCTATGACGAACTTAGACATCGTATTGAAAAGCAGAGATATCACTTTGCTGACAAAGGTCCGTCTAGTCAAAGTTATGGTTTTTCCAGTAGTCATGTATGGATGTGCGAGTTGGACCAGGAGGAACGGTGAGCGCCAAAGAATTGATGCTTTCAAACTGCAGTGTTGGAAAAGACTCTAGAAAGTCACTTGGACTGCAAGGAGATCAAACCAGTCAATCCTAAAGGAAATCAACCCTGAATATTCATTGGAACAACTGATGCTGAAGTTGAAGCTCCAATAATTTGGCCACCTGATGCAAAAAGCTGACTTACTGGGAAAGACCCAGCAACACTGTTCAAAAGCATCAGTTTCAGGACTCAGCTTTCTTTATGGTCCAACTCTCACATGCTTACATGACTACTGGAAAAACCATAGCTTTGACTAGACGGACCTTAGCTGGCAAAGTTATTTTTAATATGCTGTCTAGGTTTGTCATAGCTTTTTTCCAAGGAGCAAGCATTTTCATTTCCTGGCTGCAGTCACCTTCCAAAACTACTTTGGAGCCCAATAAAATAAAGAATAAAGAAAATAAAGAAACAATGTTTCCATTGTTTACCCATCTATTTGCCATGAAGTGATGGGACCAGATGCCATGATCTTAGTTTTATTGAATGTTGAGTTTTAAGTCCGTTTTTTCTCTCTCCTCTTGCACCTTGATCAAGAGGCTGTTTAGTTCCTCTTCGCTTTCTGCCATAAGAATAGTGTCATCTGCATATCTGAGGTTATTGATACTTCTCCCAGCAATCTTGATTCCAGCTTGTGCTTCATTCAGCCCACAATATTTAGCATGATGTACTGATCTGCCTCTTGAGAAACCTATATGCAGGTCAGGAAGCAACAGTTAGAACTGGACATGGAACAACAGACTGGTTCCAAATAGGAAAAGGAGTACGTCAAGGCTGCATACTGTCACCTTGCTTATTTAACTTCTATGCAGAGTACATCATGAGAAACGCTGGGCTAGAAGAAGCACAAGCTGCAATCAAGACTTCCGGGAGAAATATCAATAACCTCAGATATGCAGATGACACCACCCTTATGGCAGAAAGCGAAGAGGAACTAAAAAGCCTCTTGATGAAAGTGAAAGAGGAGAGTGAAAAACTTGGCTTAAAGCTCAACATTCAGAAAATAAAGATCATGGCATCTGGTCCCATCACTTCATGGCAAATAGATGGGGAAACAGTGGAAAGAGTGGCAGACTTTATTTTGGGGGGCTCCAAAATCACTGCAGATGGTGATTGCAGCCATGAAATTAAAAGACGCTTACTCCTTGGAAGGAAAGTTATGACCAACCTAGATAGCATATTGAAAAGCAGAGACATTACTTTGCCAACAAAGGTCCATCTAGTCAAGGCTATGGTTTTTCCAGTGGTCATATATGGATGTGAGAGTTGGACTGTGAAGAAAGCTGAGCGCCAAAGAATTGATGCTTTTGAACTGTGGTGTTGGAGAAGATTCTCGAGAGTCCCTTGGACTGCAAGGAGATCCAACCAGTCCATTCTGAAGGAGATCAGCCCTGGGATTTCTTTGGAAGGAATGATGCTGAAGCTGAAACTCCAGTACTTTGGCCACCTCATGCGAAGAGTTGACTCATTGGAAAAGACTCTGATGCTGGGAGGGATTGGGGGCAGGAAGAGAAGGGGACGACAGAGGATGAGATGGCTGGATGGCATCACTGACTCGATGGACGTGAGTTTGAGTGAACTCCGGGAGTTGGTGATGGACAGGGAGGCCTGGCGTGCTGCAAGTCATGGGGTCGCAAAGAGTCAGACATGACTGAGCGACTGAACTGAACTGACTCTGCATAGAAGTTAAATAAGCAGGGTGACAATATATAGCTTTGACACACTCCTTTCCTAATTTGGAACCAGTCCATTGTTCCATGTTCAGTTCTAACTGTTGCTTCTTGACCAACAAACAGGTTTCTCAGGAGGCAGGTAAGGTGGGCTGGTAATCCCATCACTTTGTGATCCATACAGTCAAAGGCTTTAGTGTAGTCAATCCAGCAGAAGTAAGTGTTTTTCTGGAATTCCCTTGTTTTTTCTATGATCCAATTGGATGTTGGCAGTTTGATCTCTGGTTCCTCTGCCTTTTCTAAATCCAGCTTTTACATCTAGAAGTTCTCAGTTCACATACTGTTGAAGCCTGCTGCTGCTGCTGCTAAGTCACTTCAGTCGTGTCTGACTCTGTGCGACCCCATAGACGGAAGCCATTGGAGTGGGTTGCCATTTCCTTCTCCAATGCTTGAAGGATTTTGAGCATTACTTTGCTAGCGTGTGAAATGAGTGCAACTATGCAGTACTTTGAACATTCTTTGAGATTGGAATGAAAACTGACATTTTTCCAGTCCTGTGGCCACTGCTGAGTTTTCCAAATTTGCTGGCATATTGAGTGCAGCACTTTAACAGCATCATCTTTTAGGATCTGAAATAGCTCCGCTGGCATTCCATCACCTCCAAAAGCTTTGTTCATAGTGATGCTTCCTAAGGTCCACTTGACTTCACATTCCAGGATGTCTGACTCTAGGTGAGTGATTACACCATTGTGGTTATTTGGATCAGTAAGACCTTTTTAATATAGTTCTTTTGTGTATTCTTGCCACCTCTTCTTAATATCTTCTGCTTCTGTTAGGTCCATACAGGTTCTGTCCTTCATTGTGCCCATCTTTGTATGAAATGTTCCCTTGCTATCTGTAATTTTCTTGAAGACATCTCTAGTCTTTCCCATTCTATTGTTTTCCTCTATTTCTTGGCATAGTTCAGTTATGAGGGCTTTTTTTATCTCTCCTTGCTATTCTTTGGCATTCTGTATTCAGATGGGTTTATTTTTCCTTTTCTACCCTTCTACTTCAGTTACTACATATTCTATAGAAAACAAAGTGATACACTCAGGCTTTTTGCCTCTGTGTCCTTGCATGAGGACAGGAGAGTTTCCATCAGAACACGAACGTTGTTTCAGTTTGATATTCCCAGCACAGGTATGCCTGATGCAAATTAAGAATCCCACAACTGTAGATGACATGTTGGGTGTACATGTTACTTGACCCATCGTGTCAGACTCTTTGAGACCCCTTTGACTGTAGCCAGTCAGGCTCCTCTGTGCGTTGGATTCTCCAAGCAAGAATAATGGAGTGGGTTGCCATTTCCTTCCCCAGCAATCCGGGGATCGAACCCAGGTCTCCTGCATTGCAGCCGGATGCTTTACCATCTGAGCTACTAGGAAAGCATGTTGGGTGGCCTATTCTATACCAGTCCTACTATGCGCTGGGGAGGAAACAGTGAATTAGAATCATCTGCTTCCCCTCTGCAATGAGAAGTAAAACAAGGCATCACATCTCTGCACCCAGTGAAGATTTCGTAAACATAAATTTTCACTGTGCTGCTGCTGCTGCTAAGTCGCTTCAGTCGTGTCCGACTCTGTTGGACCCCATAGACGGCAGCCCACCAGGCTCCCCAGTCCCTGGGATTCTCCAAGCAAGAACACTGGAGTGGGTTGCCATTTCCTTCTCTAATGCATGAAAGTGAAAAGTGAAAGTGAAGTCGCTCAGTCAGGTCCGACTCTTAGCGACCCCATGGACTGCAGCCTACCAGGCTCCTCCGTCCACGGGATTTTCCAGGCAAGAGTACTGGAGTTGGGTGCCATTGCCTTCTCCTAAACGTACCACAAAATCAACTGGTAGCGACACGGAACTAGAAAGCCTGATTTACACCGAAGCCCATTAGAAATGTAGAGAAATTTTGGTTTATGTGTCAACTTTTTCTAACTGTTACCAATTCCTATACACTCTCAGAAGTTATTTGGTAGTGCAGTTGCTCAGTCGTGTCCGACTCTTTGCGACCCCATGGACTGTAGCCTACCAGGCTCCTCCGTCCACGGGATTTTCCAGGCAAGAGTACTGGAGTGGGTTGCCATTTCCTTCTCCAGGGGAATCTTCCCAAACCAGGGATCGAATCCGCATTATAGGCAGACGTTTTTACCGTCTGAGCCACCAGGGAAGTCCGAAGTTATTTGGAGCACCAAACAAATTGACACGAGAATCAAATAGGTGCTGTTGCGGGTTTCCGCTACCCGAAGCTCGAGGCACCCGGATCCAAGCGCGCGCTGAACCCACCAGAACCCGAGCAAGCCTGCGCAGTAACCCGCAGTAACCGGCTCCCACTCACCCGGCCTCTCCACCCCTCCTTCCTCTCCACCCCTACAGACCCCCGTCCCGTCCCTCCCCTTCCCTTTGCCCCACCCCTTTTCCCTTCCACCTCCTTCTCTCCCTTCCTCCAAGACAACACCGACTTCCCCAACCCTCCCCAAACAGCCACCTCCCTCTCACTTAGCTCCACCCCTAACGTCCATCCCCTCTATCAAGTTTCCCTTCCCAGCTGCCAAATTAGATGCAAGCTTCAAATTCCCCACCCGATGAACCGGAAGTGCGTCATGCACTGGCGCCGGGGCGCTCGTTTGGCGCGCGCGCTCTAAGCTTTGGGGTTGAGCTAGCGTCTTGGGTTTTGTCTTATTTCTCCTCGCTTTTTGACTTTCTCCGGTCGCTGTTGTCTTCGGTTTTGGATATGCCGTCTTCTTTGCTGGGGTCGGCGATGCCGGCCTCCACGTCGGCCGCAGCCCTGCAGGAAGCTTTGGAAAATGCGGGGCGGCTCATCGACCGTCAGTTGCAAGAAGACCGCATGTACCCGGACCTTTCCGAGCTGCTCATGGTGTCTGCTCCAAGTGAGTGATCGTTGCCCAGTTGGTGACTGTTTCTCAGCCCAAAGGACTCTCATCTGACTCCATAAATAGGTCTCATCCCCAGGATGAATGGACGAAGACATCCTGAGAATTTAGGGCGCTCGTGTGGGTTGCCATTCCCTTCTCCAGAGGATCTTCCCAACCCAGGACTCAAACCTGGGTCTCCCTCATTTTAGACAGACTCAGTACCGTCTGAGCCACAAGAGAAGCCCTAAAGGGGAAAAGAGCCCATTTTCAATTTTTTCCTTCTCTCACCCTTCATCACAGGCAATTGAGAGGCTGGGAATGAGGAGCAAGCCCCCATTTGAGGCAGAAAGAGGCAAATATTTTAACCTTAATGAGCTTCTCACTACCTCCAGGTGTTTAATCGCTAAGACTGGATGAGGATGATCACCTGATCCAAGTTTCAACTGTGTTAATATCTCCTGTCACTATCGGAGTAAAACCGAAGAGTAAACGAAGTTAATTTGGAAATTTTACTATGTTCGCTGAAAGATATGCCTTGTTAGGTGTAGCGTTACTGTAATATGAAATGCTGAAGGGTATGAAAAAGAACTACAAGCGGAATGAAGGAAGGGAACAGGGAAACAAATGATGATGGGTTAACAGGGAGGGTAGGGCAGATTTTGTGCCAACAAAAGACAGGTGTCAGTACAATATTCTGTTTAATGGTTTTAAATTAAGGTCAGACTCCTCATAGCACATAGAATCACACAAGTTGCTAGAAAAGAAGTGACCCCTGTGTGAGGTGGAAATTGGAGAAAAGTTGAGGAGAGTAAATAAGATAAGCACAAGGTTTTGGCAAGCATGAATCAAGATATTTTAAGCAGGATAATTCCCAGGTGGCTCTGTGGTGAAGAATCCACCTGCCAGTGCAGGAGATGAGGGTTGGGCAGATCCTCTGGAGAAGGAAATAGCCACCGGCTACAGTGCTCTTGCTTGAGAAATCCCATAGACAGAGGAGCCTGGCAGGCTACAGTCAATGGGATCAACAAAGGAGACAGACCTGGCTTAGCAACTAAACGACGACAATATTTGCAATGTAAACCTAAAAGACAGCTCCTGCTACTGCTACTGCTAAGTAACTTCAGTCGTGTCCGACTCTGTGTGACCCCATAGACGGCAGCCCACCAGGCTCCTCCGTCCCTGGGATTCTCCAGCCAAGAGCACTGAAGTGGGTTGCCAAAAAGACAGCTCCTGCAGTTTAATAAAATTCATTGACTTAAAATCAGAGAAAAGACAGGAACAAAGCAAGGAGTATTTATTCCTGACAGCTACTCACCTGTGGGCTTGTCTTGTAAGAACTGAGTGACCTGTTAGCAGCTCTCATTTTGAACAGCACCACTCCCTTTGACCTCCTTATTTCTGAAAGCAAACTGTGAAAACAGTCCATATCTTCTGTCTTCTCTTCATATCTCACCCCAGTTCAACCTGTCCACCTTTACATACAGCTGCTTCTCTAACCAAATCTTTCCTTCTTCCATCCTATTCTTTACATCCTTGTTCCAGTTAAACTGAATTTAACACGTTTACTATAACAAGAGACCCCCCTCTTTGATTTTTCATGTATTCGTCATCATTTCTAGAATGTTCTTCTTTGCCTAATAAGCTGTTCTTCCAGGCTCCATTAAATATCACTTTCTATAGGCTTTCGCGATTCCCTTGTTTTCCCACTGCCATTTAACATGCACAGTGTTCTACAGGTAATGTGTGGCTGAGTCCCTTCACTGTTCACCTGAAGCTATCACAACCTTGTTAATTGGCTACACCCCAATTACAAAATGTTTTTGGTGTTCAAAAAAAAAAAACTTTTTAAATTAAAAAATAGTGAAGTGTCTCCAAAAACTATATTTTAATATTAAATAGAATGTCTGCAATTTGCTTCAAAAAATACGTTAGGGAAGAAGTGGATAGGACTGATATATATAAAACATGAGACGGCACATTACTGGTAATTTTTGAAGCTGGACACTCAATACATAGGGATTGACTGAATTTGTTCTCTAGTTGTATAAATTTTTAAATTTTTCATAAAATTGTTTTATATGTCATTTTCCCCCAACATCTTTGTACTTTAGAGAGGCAGAAAATAGATGATTAGTCAGATCTAAAACACCTTGTTCAGGACTAGGAGGGAATAGACCATCCCACTCCTGCCCTTAGTGTCTAGGCTTTAGCCGAAGAGAAAAGTTGCCAGTTGAGAACACTTTATAGAGTAGTCTGATTCCTCTCCCCCCTCCCCAATAAAATACTGCTTTTGTGGTATTACAGACATACCTCATTTTATTGCTCTTTGTTTTATTACACTTTGCAGATACCAGATTTTTGTTTTTGTGTTTTTACAATTGGTTTATGACAACTCTGCCTTAATCAGATGATGGTTAGCATTTTTAGTAATAGAGTATTTTTTAAGTTAAGGTGTATACATTGTTGCTTTTTTTTTAAACAATACTGTTGCATGCTTCAGCTTCAGTATAGTGTAAACATAATTTACATGCACTGGAAAATCAAAAAAAATTTATGAGACTCGCCTTCTGGGGATGTTCATTTTATTGCAGTGGTCTGGAACCAAACCCACAACATTTCTGAAGTGTGTCTGTATTGGTGAAGGGAGTGGGGCTTCCCGGGTGGCTCAGTGGATAAAAAATCCACCTGCAATGACAGGAGACTTGGGTTCGATTTCTTGGTTGGGAAGATCCCCTGGAGGAAGGCATGACAACCCACTCCAGTATTCTTGCAGGGAGAATCCCATGGACAGAGGATCCTGGCACGTTATAGTCTATGGGGTTACAGAGTCGGATGCAGCTGAGCACGCACGCATGGGGGATGGGGGAATGCGTGATGGGAAAAGGCATGGGTTGTTTTTAAGTGGGAAAGGAAATGCTGTTTTTTCCTCAGTCAGTATTTTGTTTGTCCACAGTTGTTTTTATCTCTAAAGCAGTTTTATGATTTTTTTCCCATTTCAGATTAGTAAAATAATAGAAAAACACTATAAATTATTGAACTAACCATTTCTTTTCTTGCGGAGACAAGTCTTTGTTAAAGACTTTTCAGTGTTGAAACCAGGAATTGCACCCCATCTCAACACTAGAATTCCTTAGGCCTCCTTTGTGTCAGATCAGAACTTCTTTTTTCTCTATATACCTTTAGAACCACCAGGCACACAATTTTATTTTTGTAGCCTGCAGTACTTCTGCTTGCCCATTTGATGCCCAGTATATGGTTATTTTAAATAAATGCTTTGTTTCTCGTTTTATTTTTTGTAGATAATCCCACTGTTTCTGGCATGTCAGATATGGATTATCCCCTGCAAGGACCTGGCTTGCTGTCAGTACCCAACCTTCCAGACATCAGTTCCATCCGAAGAGTTCCTCTCCCACCTGAACTTGTTGAACAGTTTGGACGTATCCTATTCCTTTGTGTTAACTATTTAAAATATTTAAAAATTAGTGTTCTCATTATTACAGTATTTGTTTTGTGTCTAATTAGTGATTTGTGTACAAGTTCATGTAAGGATTTTATTTAAAATACTTTTAAGTACATGGGTAGTTTGTCATGTGCCTAGAAAATTTCATAATAAAATTGAATGTTGAAAATTGAGTCATATTTTAATTGTTCAGGGACATTGAGGAGAGTGAGTTGTTTACAATTAATTCTGCATTTTTGAATGACGTATGGTAAGGTGATACTTTCCTATTAAGTAGGGTGGGGAAAGGAAGTTTTTCCTACCATGCTTTTTCAGTTCAAAGGCCAATGGGTTTTTTTCCCCCCTATTTTAACATTTAAAACTGGGAAGTGGCTCTGAAAATATTTAAGCAAAAAATTCCAGGTATTTCCTTCTGAAAATACCCCCCAAAAAGTTTTTGGTGTGTTTTCACACTTACGGGTGTCTTAGTTTGTTAGTGATTGCATTTCCAAGGATTACAATAAAAATCTACACTTAAGGGTATAAGAAACTGAAGTACTGATGCCCTCTTCATAGACTGAGAAGTTAGAGGAGATTTCTTATCTTCTAAAAGTAAGATTTTATTTGCTTTTCTTAAAGTGTAGCATACCCTATAAAAGGACTATAGAGTTATTTGCTAGGAAGCTTTTATAAAAATCAATCTGTAACTCTCATGATTAAGACATCAAGATCCTGTATGAAAAATGTAAGACTTTCAAAACTATGTTAATCTATTGAGGGTGAAAGGGTTTCATGCTTCAATATAATGTGACATAGAAAAGAAATGAAATATTATGGAAAATGTAAAAATAAATAGAAAAATCTATATAAATAAGTAAATAGAGTAAAATCTAATTGATATTTTCCCTTTAATTTTCATTGTCTCTTTGAGACTGTAAAATAGTGTTACTAAATATATAATACATCTTACTTTCACTCTTCTCTTGCATAGTTTCTTAATATTCTTTAATCCTCTGTTAATACAAGAAATATTTCCTTTAATTAGAAAATGATTTTGTGTTCACAGTTGTTTAATTGTCATATAATTACATAAATCTTGGTCTATGTTTCAGTTTCTATGAGCATTATATATAGATTGTCACCTAGCTATGACTTTAGCTTACCTAGTGTTTTTTTGTTTTTTATCACTCTCTCATACAGTTGGAAAAACTGGTCCAGTAAAAGTTTTAAATGTCAGCTCAATATTACTCAGAATCAAGATTTTTTTAAGTTAGTAATGGCAAAAACATTACATTTGTTATTTTGTGTGTATTTTAAATGGTCAGGTAGCCTATTTAGAAACAATAAATTGTAAGTGTTTCGTCATACACTATGGCTTTCATTAAACTCTTTGGAGATAAAGATGTTTCATTTGCTCTTTCTACTGAAGAATGAATAGGTCATGGTTTTTTAATTATGTGGTTTTATATGATTTTTAAAAAAATCTTCTGAAGCAAGTTTAAGGAAGAGGGGTTGAAATCATTCTGCCTTACATCCATACCACCTCAGACATGCAGTGTAACTGCATGATGGGCGTGTTCCCTCCCATCAGTAGAGCTTGGCTCACCATCGACAGTGACATATTCATGTGGAACTACGAAGATGGGTATGTATTTATGGCTGGTTTGCTTTAGCATGATTAGATTTAAATTATTGCAACTAGTAGTCTACTCATTAGAAGCTGCCTGGCTTATCTTTCATCCAAGTCAGTGCTTCTCAGTATACATACTACCTGGGGATGGGGTTAAAATGTGGATTATGTTATGGTCATTCTGAGTAAGACCTAGGAAGCTGCATGTAACAAACTCCCAGGTGATGCTGGGGATCTGGGTACCACTCTGAGTAGGAGTCTGTTTCCCAAACTGATACCCTGTAGTAAAGATAGTCTATCAGTGATTCTTTGAGAGATAGTATGACTTTCTTTTTTTTTTTTTTTGATTTGACATTTTGAAAGACCTGTTTTCCCTGCATATCTATGTGGAGTGGCAGGATGTTAGTTTATCTTAGCTGTTGTTATTCTGTGGGCTTGACCTTGTGTAAATTAAATGTATATAAAAGGGTCTGAGTGAAGGCCCAAAGCATTCTTGCTTAAAGTTTATTGATCTGCTGCATTTTTTTTTTTTGGCTGTGCTGGGTCTATTGCTTCAAGGGCCTTTTCTTTAGTTACGGTATGCGGGCGTCTCATTGCAGTGGCTCCTCTTGTTGCAGAGCACAGGGTCTGGTGCATGCGGGCTGCAGTAATTGCCACTCCCAGGCTCAGAGCACAGGCTCAATCATTGTGGCGCGTGGGCTTTGTTGCTCCATGGCGTGTGCGATCTTCCCAGATCAGGGATCGAACCTGTGTCTCCTGCATTGGCTGATGGATTCTTTACCACTGAGCCACCAGGAAAGCCCTGATCTGATGGTTTTACTCTTGGCTATTTGGAAAAAATTTTTATCTTCCGTTTCTCCATCACATTATCTTTAGGTGAGGGGCGAGATAACCAGAGAATGTTCTGTATGTATAGTTGTTACTGTTGCTCAATTAATGTACTTTTTAGAAACACATACAGTGTCATTGAATCAAAACTGATACTACCTGAGAACTTGCAAGTTAACCAATTTTGTTGGCTAGGTTTTTTTTTTTCTTCTTTAAACTCTTCCTAGCTATTTTTATTGTTGAAATGGTATATGTCATAATAGCAGTGATATAATATTGTGATTATTCTTCATGTACACATACGTATTCATTTTTGCACTAAAGAATAGAACCTCTTAATTTAGCATTGATCTCTTCAAGAAAACCTAAAAAAAAAAAATTATGAAATATATAGATGTGAGAATAATTTAAAGAGGGTTTTCATGTTAATGAAAATTTCTATATTTCTGTTGACATCTAACATACCCATTTAACAACTACATTGAGCTTATCATGGATCAGATGCCATTGAGTGCTTGAACAGTATTGAATAAGATAAGCGTAGTCCCTGCCCACGTGAAAAGTCTGGTTCAGCCTTACTGTGTATCCTTCTGAGAGGGTCTTCTTGGCCCTGCCACAGCAGTGGATTGCTGTCACTGGAGACTTGCAAACCTGGGGAGGATATTTGGAGTGGAAACCAGCATTCCCCCTTTTCATGGTTTATGTGTAGCTTTAAGCAGACCTTGTGCCTCGCTCTTGAAACTAAAACAGTTCTGTTTGCTGGTTCTGTAGTTTTTTTTGTGTATGTATATATTCTACAGTTTTAAAGAATATTATAAGATAAAAGCTTTTCTTTATGTGTAACATGTTTTTCTTCTAATATTGACAGAGGAGACCTTGCCTATTTTGATGGGCTTAGTGAGACTATTCTTGCTGTGGGGCTTGTGAAACCAAAACCTGGTAAGAATTAAAAATAGAAAGATGAAATTATGTTTGTATATCCTTGGCTTCCAAATGTTTTAGGACTGTCGGAGATCATATTTTAGGTACTAAATTTCCTGTTGAAGTTTTGTTCTGAATTACTTCTAATTAGAAATATAAAAAGTGATTTGGAATATTTAACAGTTTACTCACTTTATAGTATAAGTGAGTCTGCCTTCAAAATTGTTAAATTCTTGAATTTTATCTTGCTTTTTAGTAGTCTTTCTTGATTTACCTGAAGTTGTTTGCATTATACATTTTTCAATAATTCCTGAATATAATGTAAAAACCATTTTTAGTCTCTGTATTTTCTTAGTCCCGGTAGCCCATGGACATGAGAACAGAGTACAGAATAAATCCTAGGAGAATTCACAAGCATTGTTTAACCTAAAACAGATTTCATCTTCAGTACACTAGGTGTTTTATCATGGCTACTGACAAGCAGAATTGGTTGATTTAAATTTAATATTCATCTCTTTAAAATATATCTCCCTACAGAAGGAAATAATAGATGAGATTCACTTGTTTACAAGACCCTAGTAGGAATTTTTGAAGTGTAGTCATTTGAAATATAGCCATTTTGAAATTATACTAATTCACATAAATATAAATGTGCAGTTTTATGCACTGTTTTTCTGTGATTGCATTGGACATGTATTTCCTTAGATAGAATTTTATAGCAGCCTTTACTGTGCTGTATGTTTCTGTATTTTGTTTCTTCATTGAAAAGCTTGTTCATATGAAAGTCAACAGCTGTTCCTGCCCTCTATCATAATAAATACTAATTGTCCATCTTAAATACTTAAACTTTGTTCTCCTCAAATGTAATTTTCAGTACAAAATTGAAATGGGATGGTCTTTGATATGACAATAAAGGTGTTATCTTTGATAAATTTTCATAAATTTCAAGCTCCTTTAAGTCAAATTCTGAAATATTGGGTATATTTTAAAGTCATTAAGTAAAAAGTCTGTCCTTCAGCTTTATTGATGTGAATCTTGAAACACAAAATTTTGACCTTTGTCCTCCTTGGTATTCATCGGTGAAAGTAAAACCAAGTGATGGTAGAAACTCTGTTACATCTTCTGACATTTAACACCCAAATGAATACATATAAAGAGATGTCCATTATCATAATATAAGATACATTTGCTTTTATTCTTATCAGTGACACACTAATTTCTGGATATTATAGTATGGAGAGTGATAATTACATGTACCATTTCATACCACTCCAGACTTTTTAAATTTAAACAGTAGTTTAGCATGAATTAACATTTTAATATTTTGTGCTTGGTTTAATGCCTTCTCTGAATCTGTGAATTTATCTGACTGTGATCCTGAAACTTATTTCATCTATAAAGCCATTTCTATGTCTATGAATTTGACTATTCCACGAACTTCATATGGGTGGAATTATGTAGTATTATCTTTTTGTGACTGGCTTGTTTCACTTAGTACGATGTCCTCAAGGTTCATGACTATTGGAGCATATGTCAGAAATTCCTTTTTAAGGCCTAGTAATATTCCACTATATATTACATACTACATTTTGTTTATCCATTTATCAATTGACAGTCACTTGAGTTGTTTCTACCATTTGGGTTTTGTGAATTGGGCTATGAACATGAATATAGAAGTGGAAATTTTTAATTTTAATAAACCTAAACTGTTTTATAATGTAACCCTCATTTAAATATCATTAAATACTATAGTGTTTTTTTCTAAGTTTTTTTTAACTACTATTTGCTTATTTAAATGATCACAGTAATGTTTTAGCATCAACATTAAATTAGGTTCACACTTTTCATATACTAGTTAATCAACTGTGTTATTTTGTCACTGAGTTGTGTCCAAGTCTTTGCTCATATTAAAGGTAACCATATTCTATTAATACTTAAATGTTGGGTAATTTCCAGAAAATAGACCCTAACTCATGTTTACTTTATCTTAGGCATCTTCCAACCTCACGTACGACACCTCCTGGTTTTGGCAACCCCTGTGGATATAGTGATTCTTGGACTCAGCTATACTAATTTGCAAACAGGTATAGCAACTCACATGTTGTGGTTTTTTTAAATAAAAATAGGTTTCCCAATTTAATATTATAATTAAAAATTAATTTTTTTCAGTAAGTTAACTTTCTGAGCTATTTGCTCTTAGGAAAATAATACTTTCCTATAGATATAATATCTTTCAGATTAGTAACTCCACAAAAGAATTATTTTGGATTATTTACCATGTTAATGTACCTTTCTAAAATGTCCAATGTAAAAGAACGGTAATAGAAGAAAAATAGTTGCCACTAGTAATTTTTCAATAATGCCTTCAATTTCTTTTTTTTTTTATTTAAGTGGCCATTTTAACATATGGAACACCGAAATATGCATTATTTTTTCCCTTAAAGTAAGACGCTATCAATTAATTTATTGCAAAAACATTCAGTGGTTTCTTTTGCATTCTAGTAACATTTAGGTAAGATAATGTTGAATTTTGGCGACTCCAATGAATGAATATTGGGAGGGTAAGAGATAAAAAAAATAATGATTATTACTGCCATATCCCTAGGCTTTTTTTTTTTTTTTGCAAAATTTAATATTTTGGTTTAGTTTTTTTATTTGATGTTTTATTATGTTTTCTATATATATGCTATATATTTTATATATGTTATACATACATACTGAAGATTCTATTTTAACATGAATTATAAAATTGTTTATATCAGACCATAGTAATTTTAAAATGTACATTTTACATACATTTTTGAAGTTTTTTAGCATGTCATGAATTCAGTAAGAACATCAATTCTGAAGACAATACACTGATTGTGTTAAACTTTTAAAGAGTTCGTAAAGTGATTCCTATATTCTTCCTTTTAGGTTCAGGAGTTCTCAATGACAGTATGTGTGGTGGAATGCAGTTGCTTCCAGATCCCTTATATTCTCTTCCTACTGATAATACTTACCTTTTAACGATAACTTCCACCGATAATGGCAGAATTTTCTTGGCTGGAAAGGATGGCTGTTTATATGAAGTAGCATATCAAGTAAGTCTGGCATTTATAAACATTTTTTTTTTCCTCCCTCTTGATGGGGTATGGATTGGTAAGCTTTTGTCTTTATTTTCTAATTATATAAGTACATTAATATATTCTTATGGAAAGTGGTCAAACATACAGTTTAAGTTGTAGTCCTTCATGGCTACACTATACCTATAAAACCCAGTCCTCTCCCCAGAGGTAACAGCCATTATTAATTCTTTATATGTTTTTGTAGAACATGATATATAACATCTTTGAGTACTGGAGTGGGTTGGCATTGCCTTCTCCGTTTGAATACCTATAAATATGTTTTTAAATATCTATGCGTATGTATTTGTGTGTGTGTATACTCATATATAAACATATAGTGTACTTCTGTGTATGTTTTTACTTGGATTATTGCTTATGTTTTGTTTCCTAATTGACATTTTTCTTTTTTTCTTTGTTGTTTTTTTGCCAAGTCACATGGCTTGCAGGATCTTAGTGCCCCAGTCAGGGATTGAAACCAACCCCAGCAGTGAAAGTGCCCAAGTTCTAACTACTGCCCTGGGAATTCCCCATAATTGGTTTTTTTAATTTAATTTTGTCTTGAAAGTCTTTCCTTGTCAGTATCTGGTAGATAGATAGATATTACGCTTTGTGATTGGTGCATGATTGTCCATAAAATGAATGTACATGATTTATTTAACAGCTCTTTTCTTGATGGACTTCTAGGTTTTTATTACATGTTTCACAAATAATGATATAAGTGTTCTTCTGCAAGCTTCCTTGAACATATGTGTAGATATTTTCTAGTGTGGAGACTTAGAATTCTAATAGTTGTGTTGTCATGTATATGTATTTCAACTTTTATGTTTTCCTTGTTCCCTATTACAAGTTGTAGACTCTGTGATCGTATCCCTTTCCTCTCTCTCCTCACTGTAACACTGGCGTTTTCAAACTTACTAACTTTGACCTATCAGAAGAAAATTGTTTTGTTTTTTTATTACTAGCTGGGTTGAGCATCTTTTCATGTGTTTTTGGTCATTCCTGTTCTCTCTACTCTGAAATGTCTTTGCTCCAGTTGCTCCCCCCCCTCTTAACTATATTGTTGCCTTTTTCATAAGTTAAAGGGTAAGAAACGGACAAGACAAATGTTCTCATAGTCATACAACTAATTCATGGCAGAGATAGGATTAGAACTGAGGTTAGTTTTTTATGTTACATTGTATCTCTTCCTTACCCAATTTCTCTTGATTTTGTTCACTTTATAAAAAGGTTCTGTTACAGATTTAAGTATGGCAAAACTCAATGATTGAGGGGCTGACTGTAGATTATGATGGTGGTGGCTACTATTTTTTACATTTCCAGTTAGCAGTGGTGGGAAGAGTTACAAATACCTCTAGCCTATGTACTTTTGACACTTATAAACTATGGCTATTATTTCCTTGCTTGCTTTCAAATAGAAATTTTTAATATAAAGTGAATTTATTAACATAGCAATGTTGAGGTTGCTGGAATAGATATAGCTGGTTTAATTGACAGCAGTGATTTTAGTTAAACACATTTTTAAAATTTTAATTACAAGACTAAGCTCAGTACTTACTTTGAGTAGTATGTCTTTATTTACAGTTATTGGCATTTCACTAAGATTTGAGAATGCTTGTAAACAGGGGTGTATAGTAGTTGCTGTGATGGGGGTACCTACCTACATTTACAAGTCTTCTTTCATTTTTTTCTTTTAAGGCAGAAGCAGGTTGGTTTAGCCAGAGATGTAGGAAAATAAACCACTCAAAGAGCCCGCTTTCTTTCCTTGTTCCTTCATTACTACAGTTCACATTCTCAGAAGATGGTAAGTAGAAAATAAATTTGGTAAACAAAAGATTTTAACAGATTATTGACCTAACATTTTCTTAAATTATTATTCTTAATTGAAACAGTCCGTATTAAATAGAATTTGTTGTATATTTATATGGTCTTTTAAAGGGAGAAGGGATGATAAAACATAGAGACAGCGTGACTTTTATTCCCAAATTCCTATAAATGTAGCACCTTAGAACGTGTGTCTACTACAGCTCTGTGTACTTAAACCAACCATGTCTGTATGTGAGAGAGTTAGACTTTCAGAGATTTAATACGTTTTGCCTCCTCTAAAAGAAATTCCCAGCATAAAATGAATATATCTGAGTTTTTAATGAGAGATATAGTCAGGTAAAGTAATTTTAAAATGCTTCAGTAAGGTAAGATAAAAGCACCTAAAAATGTTAATATGACTGAATTTTTAAATTATTTATTTTAAACAATGATATATTAGAAGTTTCTTGAAGGACTAGACCAGGTAGAACTATTTTACATATTTTTAGCATATGGTAAACTAAATGTTCATTAAATGTTTGTTAAAGGAAGGAATAATTTGAAACCTGGTTTTGGTTTGGCTTAAACAATTAATTTAGAAGACAGAAGAACTTACTTATGATGCTATTAGCCCAGTCACAGTATTTGATATTTGCCTTTTTTTTTTCTTCACATGATGTCTGACCTAAATGCTTCTTAGCTTTGTTCTGGTGCAACTTTCCTAAGATTTAACTACAAAATAGCAGTTTTAATTTGCTATAAGCAGCTACTGTGTTTGATTTGTTAATTGCTTGGATTTTTTTTTTTTTAGATCCTATTGTTCAAATTGCAGTTGATAATTCAAGAAATATTTTATATACACGATCTGAGAAAGGAGTAATACAGGTAAGACTAATATTTTGCCACCATATAAAAGCGGAAGAATATCCCTGTTTTTAAGAAAGAAGACCTGGTCACTCTTGGCTTTTCTTATGAAGTCTGTGCTTTAAAACAAAATCCCAAACCACTTCTTACAGCACTAATTTTATGAAATTGTAAATCTCTGAATGTTTTCCTACCTATATGAAGTATCAGAATTAAAGGATTTGTAAAAAGGAAAAGTTTATTAAAAAGATCATTTGTAAAATGTATACAGTTTATAATCATGTTTAAGTGGGTATAATTTTTTATTCACAGGTGTATGATTTGGGCCATGATGGACAAGGAATGAACAGAGTTGCCTCAGTGTCACAGAATTCTATTGTCTCTGCTGCTGGTAATATTGCTAGGTAATATATAACTTATTGTCAGACATTTTATTTGCGGGCATAATTATATTAGTTATATGCAGTATACTAAAACTACTCCCTCTTCAAAATATCTCTAGAAGGTAAGGAATGTTGGAGGAAATGACATTCTATTTTATGTTTGAAACAGTTCTTAGAGATGCTTCCTTTTGTTCTTAAGTTGGATGGTTTGAAACATAAGGCGGACTGACTGGTTTTTCAGTGAAAAGGACACCTTGACCTGTGTTTTTCCTTGGAGTTTTAAATTATGCTCTGAATGGTCTGTGCAGGCATTACAGATATTATGACTAGGAAACCAGAAATCTCAAAGTGTGTCCCTGTTTGTAAATACTCCACCCTTTTAACACATCTACATAGTAATTTCGTTGTTTTGATAAGTGACACAAGTACCATTTGGGAACACAGAATTTCAGAATTGTATTATTCTCACTGTCTTCTTGGAGAAATTGAAACTAAGAGCTGTTACAATTTGCCTGAGGTCTAAACTCCTAAATAAGTGCTGAGACTCAGCCTAAAAGCCAAGTCTTCAGACACTGTGCACTGCTGTTTGCATATGTCACAACTGACTTAGCTGCAGAAATTTTCTTCACATAACACCCCACTTTTCAGCTTCTGTTGTCTGTGTGTCTGGGTCACTGCTGTGGTCAGATATCCTAGTGATAGCATGGTTTCTTTGCTCCTCAATGACCAAGAAATTCTTTAGGCAGACAATTTAAAAGGAAGAGGTTTCTTTTTTTCCCCCAGTTTTTTTTTGGGAGAGTTTTTCACATCCACAGAAAAATGAAAAAAATAGCATGATGAACACTGATATACCCTTTATCTAAATTTACCAGCTGTTAACATTTTGCTTCATTTGCTCACTGTTTTGACCTATATGGGGGCTTCCCAGATAGCACTAGTAGTAAAGAACCCACCTGCCAATGCAGGAGACGTAGGAGAAGCAAGTTCGATCTTTGGGTAGGGAAAATTCCCTGGAGGAGGAAATGGCAACCTACTCCAGTATTCTTGCCTGGAGCATCCCATGGGCAGAGGAACCTGGTGGACTACGGTCCATGGGGTTGCAAAGTCAGATAGGACTGAGCATGTGCACACACACACAAACACACACATACACATGACCATATGACTTTCATCCTTAAGTCCTTCACTTTCCATATCCTAAGCTCTTATATACTGTATTATCATTACCACATCTAAAAAATGAATAATTTTATAATGTTCTAATTGTGTAGTCCATATTAAAATTATTGTCTCCCACATCTTTCATAGCTGTTTTTCTTTACATTTTTCTCCACATTCAGTCATAGCTCATGAGCTACATTTGTCATTAGTTTGTCTCTTTAATATAAAACAGACGTCTTATTGCCCTTTTCAACTGTTAACATTTAGGAGGGCGGGACAGGAAAGTTATTAGTAGCATATCCCAGTTTCTGAATCTGTCTTATTTTCCCCTTATTTATAGATTCAGGGTAATACTATTTTAACTAGTATTACATGATGTGAACTTCATAGAGCCTTATATTGGGGCACATAATACCAGTTTTCTTTTTTTTTTTTTTCCAATTTTCCTATTAATTGATTAACACTTGATTAAGATGGTATTCACCAGAGCTCTCCATTATAAAGGTTCACTTGTTCCCCTTCTTAATCTTTGCAATGATATTTTAATGTTCTAGAACAACTTGTTGAACCACTTACCCAATGGACGTAGCCTTCTCTTATGGTCTTTGAAAAAAGGATTACTCTTAACATTGTTAGTATGAAAAACACAGAATCGAGGGGTTTTGTTAGTTCTTGCTGCTGTTGCATTGCTTTCTAAAAACTAGTCTTAAACTATTTTAGCATATTTAAACATGTAAGAATCCTGGTGGAATGTGTTCCTGGTAATTTAGTAGATACATTTAAAACATAAAGTTCAGCTTTTCTTTCTTCTAGGACCATAGATCGTTCTGTTTTTAAACCAATTGTTCAAATAGCAGTGATTGAAAACTCCGAATCACTGGACTGTCAATTACTGGCTGTCACACATGCAGGTATGTTGTTTTATTTATTTGTGTGCTATTACTGCGATAACTTTATAATCTTCAGGTTTGGAAATGTATGACTGGAAATGTGTTTCTATTTCTGTATCTGTTTTGTCAAGCTATATTTATAATTCATAAAATGAAAGCTTTTGAAAAATCAAAAGATTCCTCAGGCTCTGTCTTCTGATTTTATGGATGTAAAACCAGGCCTGAAAGGTAAAGTGGCTAGTATTTAATGACAGAGTCTGGTCTTAAAGTTGTAGCTTCTTTCTGGTGAAATGTGTTAATTTATCTCCCAGTTCCAAGTGGTGTTGTCTTAGAAACCACTCCAGCTAGTAGAGTGCGTGGTGATTTAAGATCAGTCAGGAAAATGAGATGTGACTTTAACAGAATTCTCTGTTTTTCTGTGGAGTTGCTTCAATACCATGTGTACCTTGTATCTTTTATTTCCTGTTAATGATGGATAATTTTATTCCATGATCAGGTGTGAGGCTGTATTTCAGCACTTGTCCATTCAGACAGCCATTGGCACGACCTAATACATTGACACTGGTCCACGTCCGCCTGCCTCCTGGATTCTCTGCATCTTCAACTGTGGAAAAGCCTTCAAAAGTACATAAAGCTCTTTATAGTAAAGGTAAATTCTGAAATACTGTCAGATGGAATATTAGATGCTTAAAGTTTTTAAAATTAGATTGCCTTGTGAGGCATTTGGAAATAACAAGGAAACTTCCAATAAAATTCAGAAAATTTTGAATTTTTTTATCCAGTTTTTTTAATCTGTTTTTTTTAATTAGCTTTTATTTCAAATTTTTTAAATGTCAATTTTTTCATTGACATATGACATTCATATATATAAAATATATATTTATATATATAAACTGTAGTTTTTAATATCTAAATACTTTTTAAGTTGTTTTGAACTTAAAAAGTACTTGTATATGAACTCACTGGTCAAAATCAGTGTTATATCCATTGTAACAGACTTTGAACTTTGTTTTTTCAGGATGGTTAGGAAAACTTGAATGACTTTTCTGATACCATTTGTCCATGTCTTCATTGATATGGAGAATTTTGCGTCCAGGAGTATGAAAGTTTGATGATGAACTCTTGGATTCATAATTAACTTTAAAAAATGAGATTCTAGTTAAACATCAAAACTAGAAAACCTGTGTGTGCTTTTCTCCAATGTGAGAAAGCATTTGTTAGCTTATTTTGATTTTATAAAAATTTGAAAGCCTTTTCTGTACTTATTCTACTATGTCTTCTAATATTTTATTTTTCGACACCCAAATGAAACTTGCCTTTACAAATGGAATTTTTTCAAATACATTGTAACATGCAGCTTCACAGCATATAATTGAGATACAGTTTTTACATACCATAAAATTTAGCCTTTTAAAGTGTACATTCTCGTAGTGTTTAGATTATTCACAGAATTGTATAACCATCACTGTTACCTAATTTGAGAATGTTTTCATCACTCCTAATGTTTCATCATTAGCAGTCACTCTGCTGCTCACGGGTAAAGAGTTCCTAATAAGAAGTCCTTTTGCCATCCTTATGCCAGTATCCCACTGTGATTACTATTGCTTTGTCATAAGTTTTAAAATTCCCATTTCAACATTTTTTTTTTCAAGATTCTTTTGACTATTCTAGAACTCTTTAATTGTCATATAAATTTTAGAATCAGTCTGTCAATTCTGCAACTAAAAAAAAGCAGATGGGATTTTGATTGTTGAAAATATAGATGAATTTGGGGGGTATTCCCATCCTATAAATATTGCCTTCAAATCCATAAATGTGGGATATCTTTCTGTTATACCCCCTTTAATTTTTTATAGTAATATGTAAGAAACTCTACAAATTTTGCATTTCTTCACTGTATTTCTAAGTATTATTTTTGATGCCATCATAAATAGAAGTAAGTTTTAAAGCTAGAAATCTATTGAGGGAAAATATGGTGGTTTCAGTTATGTGCATGATATAATCAAATTTCAGTTTTTCAAACTTTATACACTAATTTTAAGAAAACATTTTCTTGCTACTTGATATAAACTTTTCTCAATTTCTTACAAGCTAGTTACATAACTTAATAATTAATTAGAATCCCATCACCTATAGTCAGCCAATGGACTCAAGGTTAATATCACTAAAATCAGAATGAAGGGAGCAAATCAATGGGAAGAATTGGAACTGAGCTTAGGAAAGCATATTTCAAAACCAAACTATAATGTCAGCTAATATTGCTTAGGTAATTCTTTCATAGTACATTTATCTCTGCCATTCCACTAGTAACTTCATCATTTTTATTCATGGTGTATTTGAATTAAACAGTACATGAACACTATTTCACTGAATATTACATACCATTGATTGTTAAGTCAACAATTTTTTATGTACTAAATACTTTTAAAAATATAATAATTAAATTAATAAGCTTATTGTAAACATATATTAACTTTAGAAATGTACAAATAAGTTGTATTTATCTGAAAGAAATAATGTTTACAGTCTAGAACATTTAGTGATGCTACCCTAGCAGTGATTATATGTCCTTTTAGAGGATTTATTTTTTGTTTATTTTGCAACTTATTTACTTATAAAGATTAATATGTATATTTATGTATCCATACTAATGTTACTAACATTATTACGATTATTGTGGAGGTGTATTTGACATCCTATAATGAGATTTTATGTATTAAACTTTTAGGTATTCTGCTGATGGCAGCCTCAGAAAATGAAGATAATGATATTTTGTGGTGTGTCAACCATGATACATTTCCTTTCCAAAAGCCAATGATGGAAACTCAGGTGAGTTATCTTGAGAGATTTTAAAGAATTTTTTACATAATTTTAAATGAAAAACAAAACTATGAGAAGCTTTATCTTCTGATTTATTACTGTTTGCTTCTAATAATCTTATATGGTTAGCAGTCTTACTGAAAAGAAGTATATACTGTTAGTTCTTTGTTTTTCCTAAGATGAGAAGTCAGTATGGTACTCAGTAAAAAAATCTTTAAAGAAAACATTGGAACCCGTTTAGAATATTTTCATAAGGTACCTGAAAATAACTACATCTTTCTGACATTATCTTTGTCCCATTTGAATATATTTTTAGTTATTATGAGGCCATCTATTTTAGTTATGACTTAGAATTTTATTCTTATGATCTCTTTAATTTGTAGTTCCGTCTAAATATTTAACTTTTTTCTTTTAATTATAGAAAATTTCAAACATATGCGAAAATAGAATGGTAAACTGAATCCCACATTAAGGAATTACCCTTCACTCCATCTTGTTGATCTCTTTTTCCTGCATATACAAATGTATATACCCAAACACATAATTGTGTTTTAAAAGTAAATATTAGCACATACTCCATGAAGTCAATGAAGAGGTCCTGGGAGAAAGATGTGGCCCCCGCCTGTCCCGACCCAGCCCCACACCTGGGCCACTCATCCCAGCCCTGAAGGTGCTGAGAAGAGGCCAGAGATGTTCACTCCTCTAAGTGTCCCCTGTTCCACTTCCATCTGTCCTCCTAGATGCCCTCACATAGCTCCTGTTACCTGCACCTGGACGCTGCTGATCAAAGCAGATCAACCAACCCCCACTAGGGTCTGAATGTCTGAGAGTCTCTTTGGAGCCATCTCTTTAAAGGCATTTCAGCTCTAGTTGTTACTGGCTGCTTTTGGTTATTCTCAAACTGAATCTTCTTGTCAGGGGAAGTAGGAAAATGTGTGTGTAGGTGGATGGAGGAAGACCCCAATCCTGGGAAGGGGGAACATGGTTTGAATGGGCTCTTCCAAGTTTCTGATGTGGCCTAAGCAACTGGGGTAAAGGCAGGTAGGTATAGAGACAAGGAGCACCTTTCTCAAATTCTTTTCTTTATCCTTTAGGGTTTATTTAGCACATGGTGTATGCCTCATTCTGTGATAGACTGTAAGGATTCAGAACTCAGGAAGATATAAACCCTGTCTTGATGGGAGCACAGTGTTAGAGGGTGCAGGTTTGAAATCTGGCTCCATTTTCTCAGGGCAGTGACTCAAAGGATTTAATATGTCTCTGGCCCTCAATTTCCTCATCTATAGTAGTTTTAATACTAATAGTACCTTCCTCTGTGGGGTGAAAGTGGGATTAAATGAGTTCATGTGTTCAGGGTGCTCAAAATACTACCTGGCACATAGGAAGTACTCGATAAATGTTAGCTATTATTTGCTTTTGTTTTTAAAGTAGGTACTATACATCATAGTGGCTCAGACGGTAAAGCGTCTGCCTACAGTGCTGGAGACCTGGGTTCGATCCCTGGGTCAGGAAGATCTGGAGAAGGAAATGGCACCCCACTCCAGTACTCTTGCCTGGAAAATTCCATGGACGGAGGAGCCTGGTAGGCTACAGTTCATGGGGTCGCAAAGAGTCGGACATGACTGAGCGACTTCAATGTCAATACATCATATCACTTCATCTGTATACTTGAGTTCTCAAACAAATGTGGACTTAAGAAACAAATGTAAATATAGCTCATGAGCATTAATAATCAAATTCTGGTCTCCCCAATACAGCTATAAAAGACATTAGGACATGGACAAATTCTGTATTGACTGGGCATTAGATTGTATTAGAGAAATGTTAATATTCTTACATGTAAGAATAGTTTTATGGTTATGTAAGAGGACATCCTTATTTTTAAGAGATGCATGCAAATATATTAATATTTAGTGGTGACATGATATTCATAACTTTCAAATAGTTCAGTTATTCAAAAAATATAGAAAGAAGAAACCAAATATGGCAAAATGCTATCAATTATTGAATCTGGGTGTCAGGCATATGGACATACAGTGTACTTTCAACATTTTATTGATGCTTTAAATTTTTTATAATAAAGTATTTTAGAAGACCAAGATACTTTTTTAAAAAGAATATCTTAGTTTAGAAAGCAAATATACCTTCAGAAGAGAGCAAAACCATGTGTCAGGAAATTTGAGCACTGAACCCTACCAATGTAGATCAGTTCACCCTAGAAAGAAGGTAGAAGGTATATAGTCTTTGGTTATTGAAAAAATTGTAGTTATAGTATATACTATATCTAGTTTATCTTAAGAAAAATTTGCCTTTTTCTTCTGGTATGAAAAGATTATTTACTATCATAGAAGATGCGCAATCAAAATAATAGGTATTAAAAAATTAAATACTGACTTTTGAGAATATTCATCCTAATGTATTATTAATTTATTAAATCCTACATTTATTCAAAGATTGTATCCTTTTTAGAAGATTTTGCTTTATGTAACTTGAATTATATGTATACAAAAATTTATTTCTTCTACATAGATGACTACTCGTGTTGATGGTCATTCCTGGGCTCTTTCTGCAATAGATGAGTTGAAAGTAGATAAGATTATCACACCCTTAAATAAGGATCATATTCCAATCACTGACTCACCAGTTGTTGTACAGCAGCACATGTTGCCTCCCAAGAAGTTTGTTCTCCTCTCAGCACAGGTACGTGCATATCCTGTTAAGGCAGAGACAAAAAGAAGCCATATTTAACGTTTTTGTCCAATTATTCTGCAATAGTTGCTTAATAGAGTCATTTACTTAAGCACTTAGGAATGTTTACTCTTAAAATATTCTTCAGGAATAGTTATAAATACCAAAAATGCAAAGTAGTATACATTTTTTAGTATTTATTTTTTGAGTACTAATGCATTGACAGAATTCCAGTGGTAAACCGAGGGGTATACACAATAAAATCTCCCTTCTGGTTTGGGTCCCCTCCTTACAGACTCCCATGTCATCAGAGTTTGTATCTTTCCAGAGATACGTTATAGATATACCAAGGATACAAATATATTTATAAACAAATAATAGCATATGTGCTGCTTTTTATGTTTCAAATAAATATTTTAGACATCTTTCCATATTGATATTAGGACTTTCTCATTCTGTTTTATATTTAAAAGGCATTCCTTTTTATGGATGTACCATATTTAACTAGGTCCCTGTTAATGGATCACCTTTTGCTGTTAAAAATAATGCTACAAACTTGTGCATATATAATTTCACATGTGTGAGTAGAGCTATAGAATTGCATCTTCTGGGTTAAAAAGTATTTATCAGTTTGAAAGATGTTTCTGGTTTCCCTGTATACATACAGTCACCATCAGTGACTGTTGAGTGCCTATTTCCTTATACCTTATACAAGTACAGTACTCCATCTTATTAAGAGTGAGGTTGTCGGTCTTTTCTAGTGTTTATTTTTCTGTGAATTGTCTGTTCCGATTCTATACCTACTTCTCTATTAAGTTTGTCTTTTTGATTTATAGAAACTCTTTATATATTTAAGGGAACTTTTTGTGATTTAGGCTCAAACATTTTTCCTGGTTTGTCATTTGATTTTCTTTATTGAGATTTTTTTTTTCCCCCATGTGAATAGGTTTATAAGTAGTTGAAATATTCTGTTATTTTGGGGGATTTCTGCTACAGTTTTTTTTCTTTTTTTTTTTTTTTTAAAAAAAAGCTTCCACACTCTAAGTTCATGAAGTCATTCACCCATAGTTTCTTTTAGTACTATTCTGTTATAGTTTTATTTTGTCCTTTCTGTTTGGAATTTATCCTGGTTTAGGTATGAATATGGATTCAGCTTCAGTGTTTTCTTAAGTGGACGTACTTGTGCCTTTGTGATTAATGGATAATCTAATTTTGATCCTTTAGTTTGAGGGGCAGCTTTTATTATATATTAAATTCTAGTATTTACTTGAGCTTGTATCAGAACTTTCTACTTTGTTCCACTTACCTGACTATTCATGTATTAGTACTGTGCATTAGCTAAAGGTCTATAAAACTTCACTTTTTAAGTTTTCCATATGGATATATATAGATCTAGGGTGGCTTGGGAGTTGAAATGTAGATGAGATGATCTTTTTGACCAGTGTACTTTGTGTTCTTGAAGTTTTTTTTTTTTTTTTTTAACATAGGGTCCGTTGCTACTAGCCATTCTTAGTAAATCTGTTATTCATCTTTTTATCTAACTTCTTAGGGGAGTCTTATGTTTCATAAACTTAGACCTGTGGATCAACTGAGGCATCTACTTGTGAGTAATGTGGGTGGAGATGGAGAAGAGATTGAAAGATTCTTTAAATTACATCAGGTAATTATTTGCAATTTTTTTTTAATGTGCTGATATTTTAAACAATGAGAATGATAGCTACCTTTTATATAAGATAGGATCAAAATGCTGGGATTAATACTAGTCTTCCTTCTTTGGTTTAATCATATATGTACTGGTGTTTGGGAATAGGATTAATATGCTATAAGGTTTATTATGGTAAATGCTCATATTTTCTATTCTGTTGATAAATTCTTATTAAAATGTACTAGTAAGAGTGTGATGGTCAAATTATATGACAAATGTATTTTTATTAAAGGACAAGACATTTATAGATAAATATGGATAAAATGGTAACCAACAAGGACCTGCATTATAGCATATGGAACTCTGCTCAGTGTTATGTGGCAGCCTAGATGGGAGGGGAGTTTGGAGGAGAGTGGATACATGTATATGTATGGCTGAGTACCTTTGCTCTTTACCTGAATTTATCACAACTTTGTTAATCGGCTATACCACAATACAAAATATTAATAGAAAGTTTTCTAAAAAGTAAAATAAAGGATAAGATATTTACAGATAAATAACTTTTTTTTTTTTTTTTTTTTTTTTGCTTAATGACATGAGGAAAAAGTTTGGGGTAACAGTGATGGGGACTTTAGTATTTTAAAACCTTAACTAAAAGTGATGAGGTAATACTGGGAATGCTTAAAGTCAGGAATATCAGATCAAAGTTAAATATACACACTCTAGATTCAAACCAGCTCCACCATCTGAGTGGATTACTTGAGTTCTCTGACTTCCATTTCCTCATGTGTAAAATATGTATTAAATTATAATATGTGATGTGGAGATTAATATGCTCTAAACTCTTAAAATAGTGCCTGGCAGATAGCAAGTACTTAATAAATATTAGCTGTTGTTGTTTTCTAAAAGATTAAAACACCTTGAGAAAAAAAGGAGGTGACTACACCAGAAACTAAAATAGAATCTAGATAAAAAGAAGAGAACATCCTTTAATAGTGGTGCCTATGAGAAACTTTAAGACCGATAGTGTTTACTTCTCCTTTTTCATACCCGCTGGTTTGATTCATTCAGTAAATATTTATCAAGTACCTGCTGTGTACACAGATTTAAACACTGGATACAGCAGTAAACAAAACTTCATTCAAAATGTTTATGTTTATTCTAAGGGAAGACAATTTTTTTTTTTTTACAGGAAGACCAGGCTTGTGCAACTTGCCTTATTCTTGCTTGCTCCACTGCTGCCTGTGACAGAGAAGTATCTGCTTGGGCTACTCGGGCTTTCTTCCGGTATGTATGTCCCTTTTCTCTTGTTTTTGGCCACTTTTTTTTAATGGATGCATTGGCTAATGTGGTCGTTACACATTAACGTTAAAGTAAACATTTAAGTGACCATATAGGCAAGTTAGTAAAATTTATTTGCAAAAAGATGAAATCTGGAAAGGTGATAATACACCTGGAAGCACCTTGATGAGCATAATTTATGCATTTTAACCCTTTCTCTGGATTCTCTTCTCCAACTTCTTTTGTCTGATCTTCTTCCTACCTCAGTTACTCTCATTTGTCTTTTCTACTTCCTCTAAGACTATACCAATTCTGCTCTATGTGTATCATTTGCATGGAGAGATTCTGCATCACTTCAAGAAAACTTGGGTATCAAAGAGATATTGTTTGGAAAATATTTAGCTAAGAATAAATTTAAAATGTAATTTTTTAAAAGAATTTTTTGAGTAGTCTAACTATAATTCTAGTGTGGGAATTATAGTACCATACACTCATTAAATAAATTCTATGCTTCACAGACCCTTTTTTAGAAATTGCCAGAGTTCCTTACAATTCTTCTTGGTAGCAGTTTCAAGTTAACATTTACTAAATAAGTATTTTATTAGGTATCTATGTGTGTATTTCACTGTCAGCATGATGCATTGAAGTCACTAACGTTTAAAGCATTTATCCTGAAGCTAAGCAGGACTTGAAACAAGTCCAGCTTTTAAGATGGATAGTTTCACTGAGTAAACTCAGCCCCTGTTGTCATAAAAATAGGTACGGTGGTGAAGCACAGATGAGATTTCCAACCACTCTCCCCACTCCGAGTAATGTCGGTCCCATCCTGGGCTCTCCTGTCTACTCTAGTGAGTATGAAACACTGAAATGAAACTATTTCTAACAGAGCTTGAATTTTAAAAGCTTTGTAGCATATTTTACGGCTTCCCAGGTGGCTCAGTGGTAAAGAATCTGCATGCCAAGGCAGGAGACACAGGAGATGTGAGTTTGATCCCTGGGTCTGGAAGATCCTCTAAGAGTGAGTCAGCCTGCCCCAGTATTCTTGCCTGGAAAATACCATGGACAGAGAAGCCTGGTGGGCTACAGTCCATGGGGTCACAAAGAGTCGAACACTGAGCACAGTAACATATTTTAATGGATAAAAAATTTGTTATGTTTTCTTTTCTGCTACTGGATTGTTAGGGAATAATTCTACAGATGTCTGATTAGAATTATATATAGTGAATCCTTAGTGTATACTGGGAAACAAAATAAGATGTAAGCAGTAATATTTACAGAACTCATTTGTTAATTATTCAACAGGAAAAAGTTGAGTGATTTAATAACAAACTCCCTCCTCAGTGTTTTTCAAAGTGGGAATTGTTAGAAAATTGCTAGGAAATGGGCCCCTAATTCTTGAATATATTATGAGTGGTGCCCCTCCTTACTCTTAAACTTAGAAGCAGTTTCTGTGTCTGATTTTGATCAGATTCAAAAAACTGGGAGATAATTTTATCAGTCTTTATATTGTTTTCTTTTCAGGTTCTCCTGTTCCTAGTGGTACTCTGTATCCAAATCCATCCTTCTTAGGGACACCATCTCAAGGTACCTCTTTTCTCTGTTTTAGGATGCTATTACTATTCTTTCTGGAGCCATCATTATGAATTATTATTCTTAACACTTAGAGTGGGGAAGATTAACTTGTCCTATTCCCCTGAAAATAATGTAATTTAATAGAAGTGGCATCCAAACAAGCATTGGCATTCAGCTGTGAATGCCTTTACCTAGCCTACCTAGAAAGCCCCCTTTGTGAGTAGCAGGATTTAATCACCAGCACTGAACTAACTGACCTGTTTCACTCCCACCATTAAGATGCAATGATTGCAAGCTTGCTTTCCTTTTCATCCCGCATTGCCACACTTGAAAGCCAACCTGGGAGTTCCTAACCAAGTCTAAGTCTCACTTCTTGTCAAGGAAAATCAAATTAAATTACTATTTATTTCAGTATTTTTGTAACTGTTTTTTCCTATGGGCTCAGGTACAACTGACTTGGTTTTTTGAGAATTCTGAACGTTTACAGTTAAATTTTGAGATTTGCTTTTCCTATGTGTGTACAAGGTGTTCACCCTCCTGCCGTGTCTACTCCAGTGTGTGCTTTGGGAAGCCCGGCAGCTCAGGCCACAAGTATGAGTTGTATGGCTGGACCAGAGATCGTGTACTCTGGAAAACACAATGGTATCTGCATTTACTTTTCTCGAATCATGGGGTAAGTTTTTCATAGAATAATTAACTGTTGCTTACCTTGCTCCATTTTGTACAGTTGAACATTTTTAGCTTCAAATTTGGAACATCGTTTATTCCTGCTAAATTTTACTTATAGTTTAAGCTCCCTTATCCATTAATAAGATGGTTTTCTGTCATTCAGCTTTTCTATTATCTAACCATCAAATTATATTTGTTACTATGTTTCACATATGTATATGTGTCTTCAAAATATATCTATGTATATTAACATGGAGTGTAACAAAGCACTCCATAATATGAAATCGGCCTTGAGGTAGAAGAGAGTTCTACTCAGAACTCTCTGGCACATGTTCAGGGTTTTGTTTGTGTGTTGGTCCAGAGTGGCCTCAGCTGAAACAGCTGGATTGTTCTCTTATTCTCTAGCAGGTTAGTCAAAGATCATTGACTTGGTGGTAGCAAGATTTGATGAGAAAGAGTAGAAACTTGCAGAGCCTCCTGATGCCTAGGCTCAGCACTGGCCTATCATTTCCACTTCGTTTACTTGTCAAGGAGACATCTCCGAGCCACCCCAGGTTCAAAAGATGGGAAATAGACTCCTCGTTATAAAACAGGCATCAGAGTCGTATTGTAAAGAGGCTAGGTGTCGGGAGTAGGTATAGAATTACAGCCATTTTGCAATCATTCTGCTGTAGCCAAGTAATTATGTCTGGTTATGTTTTTCTTAAATTTGAGACGTATGCTTTCATATGAATCATTTTGCTTAAAAATGTGAAACAGTGCAGAACTCATAACTCAGAACTTCCTTGTTTACAACTTATTACCCAGAGTCTTTGATTTTTCCTCAGCAGTATTTCATTATGTGAAATGACATCAAGTTTGGAAGTTTTCCTGTTTTTTCTTTGTTGTTGTTGTTATTCTTTCAGATAACTTAGTGACATGTTAAATGAAGTCATTGCCACACTTTAAAAACTAAACACACAGCAAAAGGATTTACTACATATTGTAATGTTTTTATTCATCTACAGCATAATCATTAAAACATTTTTTTCCCCAGAAACATATGGGATGCCAGTTTAGTTGTGGAGAGAGTATTTAAGAGTGGCAGCAGAGAGATCACTGCAGTAAGTGTGCCGTGTAGTGGTATTCCATCATCTCTGTGTAACCAGTTTATATTTTCAGTGGATAAGTAGATCGTCTCATATTTCTTAATGTTATAAACAGCATGCAGTGATTATTCCTTCATGTATGTGTTTGTGTATGTGTTCAGTAAACTGTTCACCCCCTGAATTACATCTCAAGCTCTGTCACTTGTTAACTGATGAGTAAATTTGACAAATAGAGCCTGATAACTTAAAGTAAAATGAGAATGTATCTTCCTTGTAACATTGTTATGAGGGCTAAATAGAGTCAGTCCTAATACTTAATATTGCTCAAAATTACTGTTTAATATTTTGCTTATATGCCTGCAAACTCCATGAACATAGCACTAAATTCCATGCATTGGCATACTTTCCAGAGTGCTTTAAGAAACAGAAATTTGTATTATCATAAATTCAAACAATAAAAATTTTTTAATATGAAGTATGTGTGCAACTTATTTTAAGCTTTTTTCTTTTTCCAATGTAAAGATATCAAATATATTTTTAGCTGTGATACTTTTAAAATTCACATTTCTAAAAATCAGAGTGTATTTACTTAATATATTGTTCCATTTATGTGAATTTTGAACAGGCAAAATCAATCTATACTTTTTTTGGTAGAGGTAAGAAAAGTGGTTGCTTACCTAGAAGATAGAATGACTTATGACTAGAAAAGGGCAATAGAGAACTTTCTTGGGTGTTGGAAATGTTCAGTATTGTAGTCTCGGTGGTGACTCTTAAGATGTAAAAAGCTATCAAAGTGTTCACTTAAGATTTGCACATTTTACTGTCTGTAAGTTATACCTGATTAACCAAAGCAGCAAGGGTGGAATGTGGGTGTCTAGCCCTTTATTTTGGTCACCAAGTATAAATTAATATAAGGAATAACTTTTCTATTTGTGAAGATAGGGTACCTCAAAATTAAAATTCAATGTTCAATTATGGGAATATAGAGTATATGTTTTTATGGATACTCTTTTTCCTTGTTTTTACCTTTTTGAAAATATTTCTCCTTTTTCAGATTGAAAGTAGTGTTCCCTCCCAGCTGCTGGAGTCAGTGCTGCTAGAACTGAAAGGCTTACAAGAATTTCTAGACAGAAACTCCCAATTTACTGGAGGACCATTAGGAAATCCAAAGTAAGAATAAGTAAAATTTATTTCCCTTTTGTCCCTGAGATTTAATTTACGTATTATAAAATTTGTCCTTTTAAAAAAGTTTCATGGTTTTTAGTATATTCATAAAGTTAAAATTTCATCACCATTATCGATTTCCAGAACAGCTGTATCACCCCAAAAAGAAACCTTATACCCATTAGCAATCATTCCCTATCTTAATAACAAACTGAAGTAACAAAAATACCATAAACTGCCTTAGATGACAAACGTTTATTTTTTATAGTTCTGGAGGCTGGAAGTCTGAGATAGAGTGTCAGCATGGTTAAGTTCCGGTGAGGACCTTCTTCCTGGTTTGCAGACAGCTGCTTTCTTTCTGTGTCTTATGTGGCAGAGAGAGAACCAGACCCAGAGTTCTCTGCTTTCTTCTTCTAAGGGTGGTAATCTCATCATGGGGCTACACCCTCATGATCTCATCCAGACCTAATTACCATCCAAAGGCGCCACCACCAAGTAAAAGAATCTGCCTGCAATACAGGAGACCTGGGTTCAATCCCTGGGTTGGGAAGATCCCCTGGAGAAGGGAATGGCAACCCCCTCCTCTATTGCCTGGAGAATTCCTTGGACAGACCGTGGGGTCACAAAGAGTTGGACACCACTGAGCGACTTTACCTTTTTCACTATATGAATCTGGTGGTGCACAAACATGGAGTCCATGGCACTCCACAGTTGCCCGTCCCCCAATTCCTACAAATACTAGTCTTCTCTGCCTCTGTGGACCTGCCATATTTTGGATCTTTTATGTGAATGAAAATAGACAATATGTGACCTTTTGTTTTGGGTTCTTTCTCTTAGTGTAATATTGTCACATGTAGTGTGTGTTAGTCCTTGGTTTCTTTTTTCCGTTTATCATTTGATACACATTTAACTTGTTTCAGCTTTTATTTTATTTTTTTTAATTTTTTTGTTTTTTGAAGTTTAGTTGATTTACAGTGTTGTGTGTTTCAGCTTTTTGACTATTATGAATAATGCTGACATGAACTTTCCTGTAGAAGTTTTTGTGTGGACACATGTTTAGGATGCACATTTTTTGTTATAAAAGTGATATAAACTTGTAAAAAATTCACATCACTCCCCCAGTGAATTAATTTGAAGTGACAGTATAAACTTTTAATTATATGCACTCCTCCAAGGGATCTTCCCATCCCAGGGATCAAATCCACATCTCGTACATCTCCTGCATTGGGAGGCGGGTTCTGTACCATTAGTGCCACATGTATTGGCTACATGGTATTCCATTATAGTCAAGCTATTAGTAGTATAATGCTATTTATAATTTTGAACAACATATTGTAAAGTAATTAGCCTCCAATTAAAATAAATTTATATTTTAAAAAAAAAGAATTGACTGCAAATGGAAAATGGGTAAAAATGCTTTAAAATTAGGTGATGGTAATAGTTGCACAACCTTTTTAATATATTTTCTGGAATTTCTGTTTCAGTACTGCTGCCAAAGTACAGCAGAGGCTGATAGGATTCATGCGTCCTGAAAATGGAAATACTCAGCAGATGCAACAGGAGCTGCAGAGGAAGTTGCATGGTAAATTATTGCTTCTGATTGATCAGTTAAATGTTGATGACCCGAGTAAAGAGTCTTATTAGTTGAATAGAAAACAGTGGGTATCTCTTGATAAGGTCATTTGTGTTAATGAATATTTTTATTAAAATATTAGTGTTATTTGCATAAGTATAATATGGACATCTTGTATTTCCATAACTTTCAGCTCATAATTTTTTTTCCTTTCTTCCACCAGAAAATATGATGATATGTACCTTTTCTTTTTTTTTTTTACTTTTTAATTAATTTATTTTTTTTTTGACAAACCACACGGCTTGTGGGATCCCGGTTAGGTTGCCTTCACCCTTTGGGGTATTTTTATGATTCTGCTATGAATATGGTATACACATAGAAATTTGACTTCCCACTTTCAATTATTTTCTTATGTATCCAGAATTGTAGTTGCTGGATTATGCCTAGTTCTATTTTTAATTTTTTGAGTAACCACCATAACTTTTTCATAACAACTATACCATTGTACATTTATACCACTAGTACACAAAGTATTCCAGTTTTCTCCACATTATCACCAGTAATTTTTCTTTTTCTTTTTTTAAATTTCTATCCTTATGTGTGTGAAGTGGTATTTCTTACATCGCTTACAATATGAATCAAGTGTTAGGTTTTTGTGTGGTTTTTTTTAATCAGTTATAAAAAGTAACAGCTAAGGAAGGAGCAAAGGAACTGAAAAGTTCTTGTAACCATTAATTATTCCAGATGTGACCTGGAATAGTAATAAAATATTGTTTAAGTTTTGTCTGCCATTTAATTATTTTTTTAAAGTTCTTTGCCTTGTGTTGTTTGAGCCAGTTATTCTGGCTTATAGAATTTTGCCAATTAAGACACAGCCATTTACTTTTGTCTCAACGTACTTTCTTTCCTTCCTGCCGGATCCAGTTTTCTGTTCAGTATTTGCAAATTTTTTTTTAGTACTTCTTTTCAGGTAAGCTTGATAAAATACAAGCAATAGTAAGGATTTTTACAAAGGGGAGCATTCAAATTGCTGGCAGTATACACTGAAATATCACTTTGGTGAGCAATTTGATCATATGTAGTAAAAGCTAAAAATGCGTATGTATTCAAAGCCAGCAGTTTCACTTCTTAGTATATATGCAGGAGTAGTCTTTATCAGACGTTTTTCCTCACAGTAAGAAATAATTTTTACATTACGACCCAGATGTTTAAAAGCATACACACACAACTGAACACAATTTTAAGCAACAACTAAAACTATTTTGTACTCTATTTTTTTCCCCCTTTTTCATTCTATTTCCTTTTTTTAAGGGGGAGGGGGAAAAAAGCTATCATGACTGACTGAATTGATTTCATGATTCTATAGTGCATCTTAATATGAAAAGCAGTCCCATCAAAACCTGACTGTGTTTTCAAGGAGACTTTTTTTAAGGATATTTATAGCATTACTGTTTTAGTAGCAAAACATTGGAAACAATAGAAATGTCCTTCAGGTGGAAAATGGACCTAATTGTGGTAAAATCTACATGGTGGAGTACTCAGCAATTAAAATAAATGCACTGGACTTATATTTATCAATATGAGTAGCCTGTGAAAATATAATTGAGCAGAAAAAAACAATGGTGTAAGTTGTCCAAAATGGCAACATTTTTACTATTTATGTATGCACACACACAGAAGCACTTACATATAGTGAGAGGATAAAGCCATGAATTCAACAACTCATGATCGTCATTCCCTGTGATGGGCAGAAGAACGATAAGGATCTCACCCTTAACTATGGTTGTCTTTATTTGAGATGAAGTGTTGTCTTACTTGAAATAAAACCTAACCTGTCATTTTGCAAGCTTCATTAGTTGTGTTTTGTAATTAGAGGCTCAACTGAGTGAAAAGATTTCACTTCAGGCAATCCAGCAGTTGGTTCGAAAATCATACCAGGCTCTGGCTTTATGGAAACTTCTTTGTGAACATCAGTTCACTGTAATTGTAGGAGAACTTCAGAAGGTAGGAAATTTTTTTCCTTAAAATCATACTATTAATATTGTGGTTAACTTGTTTTGAGTAAGCTTTAATCTTGCACTTAGATTCAGGAGGGATTCTTTTGGGAAGCATTTAGGTTATGATAAATTAGTATGTAATGAAAAAATTGCACTAAAGCATGATAACTTGAAGACTGAGGTTCACTCAGTCATGTCTGACTCTTGGCAAGCCCACAGACTGTAGCCTGCCAGGCTTCTCTGTCCATGGAATTCTCCAGGCAAGAATACTGGAGTAGACTGCCATTCCCTTCTCCAGGGGATCTTCCTGGTGCAGAAGTCAAACCTGTTGCTGCTGCTAAGTCACTTCAGTCGTGTCCGACTGTGCGACCCCATAGACGGCAGCCCACCAGGCTCCCCCATCCCTGGGATTCTCCAGGCAAGAACACTGGAGTGGGCTGCCATTTCCTTCTCCAACGCATGAAGGTGAAAAGTAAAAGTGAAGTCGCTCAGTCATGTCTGACTCTTAGTAGCCTCATGGACTGCAGCCTACCAGGCTCCTCCATCCATGGGATTTTCCAGGCAGGAGTACTGGAGTGGGGTGCCACTGCCTTCTCCGAATCAAACCTGGGTCTCCCACATTGCAGGCAAATTCTTATTGTCTGAGCCACCCTGATAACTTGAGGGATTCATTGTCAAAACCAGAAGTTTATGATATATGGATGAAATCTTACTTTACCAAAGATATTTTTCCAACAGTAAATTGTAACCTTTATTTATCTGATCCCCATAGGGATCAGATCCCTATGGGAATCAGATGAAAACTCTCTCTCCCCACCTTCAAACAATGCATACAGACACATACTCAGACTTTTTGAATGTAAATTCAAGGAATCCACTAATGTAGATTAAACATTCCTACTTTAAAGAAAGATGTTCACCACTATGGGAAATGAATGGTCCATGCTGCTCTTGCTGCCCTCATTGGAATCCTTATTAAGGATAAAGGTAATTTGCATTTATCTGAATGTTAGGTGGTTTAAGGGAAATTTATTCCTACCTGTCAATTTCATTGTGAGCATTTCTAAACATACACAAAGTAGAGGAAGTACAACAACTAATCCCCCTGTCTCCCACATTGCAGGCAGATTCTTTAGTGTCTGAGCCACCCTGATAACATGAGGGATTCGTTGTCAAAACCACAAGTTTGTGATATGTGGATGAAATCTTATTTTACTAAAGATATATTTTTTTAATTTTATTTTATTTTTAAACTTTACAAAATTGTATTAGTTATGCCAAATATCATAATGAATCCGCCACAGGTATACATGTGTTCCCCATCCTGAACCCTCCTCCCTCCTCCCTCCCCATACCATCCCTCTGGGTCGTCCCAGTGCACTAGCCCCAAGCATCCAGTATCGTGCATCAAACCTGGACTGGCAACTTGTTTCATACATGATATTTTACATGTTTCAATGCCATTCTCCCAAATAAAGATATTTTTAAATACACAATTCATTTGTATTCAGCGTTTTCATTTTACCCCTTTTGCTTAATCTATCCCCTTTTCTTTTTTTACTGAATTATTTTAAAGTAGATCTCTGATATGTTTTTTCATTTCTATGTACTTTAGTATGTATTCCTTTAAAAAGGTGGCCATTTTCTTGAACAGCAATTTAATTATTACATTTAGCAATATTATCAATTCTTTGGTAGCATCTGAAATAGTGAAATTACTGTCTTAAAAATATCTTTTTGTAAGATTGGTTTATTCTAATCAGAATCTGAACAGTTGATTCACTCATTGCTTTTGGTTGTTATTTCTCTTTAGTCTCTCAGTCTAGAGTAATTCATTTTCTCTCTCTCTCTCTCTCTGCTATTGCATTGTAGCAAATTTGTATACTTGTAGTGAACTTGTTTGCCTGTTGCTTGCATTTTCTGTGAAATGGAAATCAAGTCTATAGAAGCTTGATAAGTTCAGGTCCATTTATTTGAGAAAGAATAGAATACTTCATAGATAATCATTTATTATGTTTATTATTAACTAATGTATTAAGTTAATTTATTAGGAGACAAAAGATTTATTTTTCCCATTTTTAGTCATATTGACATTGATTATTGGATTCAAAAGTTAAGTCTAGTCCTGCTGTTGTGAAATTCTTCATCGAACTTTCATCAAGCTTTCATCACATCAATTGGTAATCATTACCTGAATCAGTTATTTCATTTAGGATTACAGAATGGTAATTTTCTATGTCTGTGGTTTCTTCCATATTTATTAACTGTAGTTCTATTCCTTATCCTCTAGGGCTGTTTGGTTACCCAAAAATGTTTTGATTCTTGACTTTTAAGTATCAGTTTTCGAAGTTAAAAGACAGTCTTTGTGTTCTTTCCAGTACTGTCCAGTGAGTTGTTTTGTTCCTTTAAGAGACGTATTTTCTGTTATCTTTTTAAAGATTCAAATGAATATGCTTAATTATGAAAGCTGTTTTCTTTTCCATGACAGCTAGAATAATCATTTCTAGTTTTATTGACTGGTAAGCATAATCTAGGTCAACTTTTAGCCTAGGTATTATTTTTTTTGTGAATCATCTTCAAAGCTTCCTTCCCGACATGCTCATGGAATGCAAATTAAATATAAATTAAAAAATTGAGCATTGATTGTGTATTTGCTGAAATTTAGGAAAAGATAGTAGTCAAATCACTAAACTGAATGTTACTGTAATATAAATCACCCCAATACTTTAGAACTCCATTTTAGTAACCTGATTTGTTCAAAATGAGATCAAACTCCAGTGTTAGAAGTCCTTGAATAATAGAAGTTGAACATTATTTTGGCTTTCCTGATGGTTCAGTGGTAAAGAATCCACCTGCAATACTGGAGACACAGGTTTGATCCCAGGGTTGGGAAGATCCCTGGGAGTAGGAAATGGCAGCCCACTCCATTCTCCTTGCCTGAACAGTCCCACAGACAAAGGAGCCTGGCAGGCTATAGTTGCAAAGAGATGGACACAACTGAGCAAGCAGGAGACACATTATTTTGGATAGATAAATGTAAGCCAAAGATTTTTTAATTGATTGTTTTTTCCTAGTTATAACTAAAGTCAGGAGGCCTGCCTCCAATTTTGGCTCATACTTGGGCTTTGCTTTCTGTTTGTAAAGTGAGAGATTTGGAATAGGCATACTGTGGGCTCTTTTCCAGTTCTCTATGATCTATGAAAATTTGTAAAATTTTATTATTTTTATACTTCAGTATATTTTATTTTTTAAATTATAGAGGCTATTAATGTTTTAATTATTTTAAATTATTGAAGAAATTTCATTCTGTGCAGAAATATGATATTCCTATATTTTTGATCAAAGGAATAATTTTCTCTTATACTCCTAGGAATTTCAAGAACAGTTGAAAATCACCACCTTTAAAGACCTGGTAATCAGGGATAAGGAACTGACTGGGGCATTAATTGCTTCTCTAATCAACTGCTACATCAGAGATAATGCTGCTGTTGATGGCATTAGTTTACACTTACAGGACATCTGCCCGCTTCTTTATAGCACTGACGATGCCATTTGTTCTAAGGTATGATGCTCTGTTACCTGTTTGGTGTTTTTTGCAGTGTGCTAAGAGCACAGTGGTACTGTAATCAGAAATTCTCTTTTTTTCTTGACATATGACCTGGGGGTAGGTCTCTTAGCCTTTCATGACCTCAGAATTCTCCTCTGTGTAAGAAGGAAGTTGGAATATATTATTTCTTTTTTTTTTTTTTTAATTTTTATTTTTAAACTTTAATATTATTTCTTAAAATATATATATAAATTTTTCATAAAGAATCTTTGATAGTATTTCTAGACCATATGGAAAAAATGGTTAAATATGCCTTTCTTTAAAAAATTTTTTTTTAATCACTAAAATTTGTGTATAATAAATTAGAGTTAATTGGGCAATTTTTATTGATCCTTTCCTACAGGTGAAAAAACCTTAAAAAATCAGTGTTTCCTGGACTGCCTGCTGACCAATAATGTATTTACTAGGCAAGAGATTTACCAGTCAAAAACTGTCTTACTTAACATATTTGAGAGAGGAATTAAGAATAGCTAGGATATTTGGTCAAAAACTTTTCTGCCTAAAATTAAGAAGAAGTAAGTTTGCAGAGTTGTTTTTATCTTTGATGGTCATAAACCAGATGTAAATTTAGACATAAACTAAAACCTATATTCACAGCATCATCTGTGTGCTTGATTTCATATCTTCCTAAGTTCTTATCATCTCTACTTCTAGGCAAATGAGCTTCTCCAGCATTCCCGACAAGTTCAAAATAAGATTGAAAAGGAAAGAATGTTAAGGGAATCCTTAAAGGAGTATCAGAAAATCAGCAATCAGGTGGATCTATCCAGTGTTTGTGCTCAGTATAGGCAAGGTGAGAAACGAAATGTTTCATACCTTCTGCTCAACTCAGAGGCACATCTTCCTTCGATTTTCAGTGGCCCAAGTGATAAGACATACAAAATAAATTTCTTTTGTCTTAGTGTTTGATGACTGTACCTGCTTCTAGAAAAGCAATAGTGCTCTTATCTTGAAATGTATAACTTTTTAACATTGTAGTGTCAGTCCTGTTCTGATTAAACTACTATCTGTATTAGATTGCTTTCTGGGTTACATTTATTTTTCAGGTACTTTGAATTCTTTTGACTAATTTTTTTTACCTGTCTGCTCAGTTTAAAATTACTTGAAATCAAATCTAACATGATGTTCTGTTAGAACAGGTAGTACTATAAATCCTTAGATGTTTTTTTTTTCCATCAAGGAACTGTAGTCCTCCTCTTTGTTATTTTAAATATGAAATTTTTTTAACAGTGAAGAAAATATATTAATGCTGCCTTTTCAGCATGTTTTTAGAACCTAGTTCTTGGGTAGACTCATCAGAAATATTTTATATGATATCGTCACCTAGGTAACTAATACACAGTAGAACCCTTACAATAGTGAACATAATAACCTTGATCAGCATCTTTATAAGCCCGCTAAGGAACAATGTATCCACTTAATAATATGCCTTAACTCTTTCCCATTAGTGCGTTTTTATGAGGGTGTGGTGGAGCTCTCTCTCACTGCTGCAGAAAAAAAAGATCCTCAGGGTCTTGGACTTCATTTCTATAAACACGGAGAACCAGAAGAGGACATCGTAGGACTTCAGGCTTTCCAGGAAAGGTGAGTTTTATCACCTTAGCAGAGTCTCAACTTTATGGATATAGGACTTTTCTTTGTGAAAAGTTTGACTGGTAGTATTAGGAAAATAATGTTTCAAGTACAGCCCTTATGAAATTGAATTATGCTTTTCCTAAAAATGCCCATTTTATCGAAGGTGTGAATCAATATTATAATTCTTTGCCTAGGGATAAAATTATAGTCTGTTGGGAATTCTTAAAGAATATTTTGAACTACCTCTGTGGTTTTTCTGAAATTGTATTACTGTCAGTTTTTTGTTTCTGGTTTGTGTTTTTTTCCCCCCAAACTTTAAACTTTATTTTGTATTGGGTTATAGCTGATTAACAATATTGTGGTAGTTTCAGGTGAACAGCGAAGGGACTGAGCTATACACATACATGTATCCTTCCCCCCAAACCCCGCTTCTATCCAGGCTGGCACACAACACTGAGTTCCATGTACTATACAGTACGTCCTTGTTGGTTATCCATTTTGAATATAGCAGTGTATACATGTTAATGTCAGTTTTAAATGTGATGACATTTTTGGAAACAAAAGTGCTGCCTCACCTGTCCAGCCCTCAGTGTCTTGTTCTAAATGAAGATTAATTGTTTTGTTTTAGTATTTTAAAGGATGATTTTTAAATGTTTAGAGACTGCTGAAAAACAATGGATATTCATAAAGGAAATATATAACCAATCTTAGACATGTGTTTCATTTTTATGAGTTCACCCTTCTAAACAAATGCTTCTCAAACCTACAGGAAAAGTGTATGACTTGTATTATTTTTAATACCAAATTGTGTGTGTATTCAAAATTACCTTTAGTTTGTATTTCAGTTGTTAACCAGTTGCTAACTAAATCATGTAACCTTCTTTCATGCTTTTTCAGATTAAACAGTTACAAGTGTATTACGGATACACTTCAGGAACTGGTAAATCAAAGTAAGGCCGCTCCTCAGTCTCCCAGCGTCCCCAAGAAGCCCGGGCCTCCAGTGTTGTCATCTGATCCCAACATGCTGAGTAATGAAGAAGCAGGACATCATGTAAGGGACACAGTGTATTTTCATTCTGAAAATGCACTGCATTTAGAAGTTCTGCACGGTGGTGGCGGTGGTATAATCATCTAGGGAAAGGTGATAGCTCTCAGAACTTACCATTTAAGGATTCTTGATTTCTTGCAAGAGGTTTAAAAGGCTGAAGGTTAGGTCAAGCGTTTAACTGTGCTAATTTTTACTGTTTTGTTTTTTTAGTTTGAACAAATGCTTAAACTGTCTCAGCGATCCAAAGATGAACTCTTTAGTATTGCCCTTTATAATTGGCTAATACAAGCAGACCTTGCAGATAAACTGCTACAGGTAAATATTTTTTATACCAATAGTGTTAATTTGTATTTTTAAGTAGCATTAACTCAGTGGGCTAGTGTATATGGTTATTAGGAAATACCAACCGTTAGGTATTAGTGAAAAGCCAAATAATGTAATACTTTTTTCTAGTGAGCAAGATATCCTGTTGCTCTAATTTTCTTGTTATTTAGAAGCTGATTGGGATTGTTTATATTGTGGCATGAAAATCAATGGATCATGAATTCGGAGACCTGAACTTTGTCTTAACTCTGCCATTAAGCTGCTTCACAAATGTCCTTCACTGCCCTAAGTGTCAGTGTTCCTCACTCTGTAAAATGGCAGCAGATTGTGGCAAGGATGTCTTTGAGCTCAGAGGCTAGAAATCAGTAACTGTGTTCTCAAAGTTTATTAAAAGATTTGCAATTGGATTGTAATAAATTATTTTTATCAACATAATACAACTATCATAGCAGTTCTTTGATAATTTATAATGAGAAAAATTGCCCCTTTCTTATCTGTTACTGGATTATAATATTGCTTATGTATTCATAAAACAAGGCACACCTATAAAATGATGATATATTTATTATGTAAAGAGCAAGTGGGTGGTCAGAAAATGTTTCTGAACAACTGTACAATTTCCAGATTGCTTCTCCATTTCTGGAGCCACATCTAGTACGAATGGCCAAAGTTGATCAAAACAAAGTTCGTTATATGGATCTACTCTGGAGGTATTACGAGAAGAACAGAAGTTTTAGCAGTGCGGCTCGTGTCCTGTCCAAATTGGCTGACATGCATAGGTATGGCCTCATATTCTCACTGTGATGAGTAATTGATAACTGTACCATATCTAGTTACTGCACCCAGACTTTAATTTTTAAATTTAAGATTTTAAGAAAACTTTTTCAGGTTATACATATATAGAATTTTTATGAGTTTACTTGGATTTACCTAAAGTGAAACTGTTGGTCGCTCAGTCATGTCTGATTGTTTGTGACTCCATGGACTGTAGCCCGCCAGGCTCCTCTGTCCATGGGGATTCTCCAGGCAAGAATACTGGAGTGGGTTGCCATGCCCTTCTCCAGGGGACCTTCCTGACCCAGAGATTGAACCTAGGTCTCCAACATTGCAGACAGATTCTTTACCATTTGAACTACATGGTAAGCCCTGGATTTACCTGAAGTTTATAGTTTTTCTTTTTGTTTGTTTCATTTTTAATAATGTGTAAAGGTACCAAATAACTCCTACTAAACAAACTCTATTCAAACTATTTTCTAAACCCTTTTTCTTTAAACTATGTCTTTAGATTCTTTCCTACTGACGGCAAATCATTACTATTATTCATTAAAAGGACAAAAAATGCTTTTCAAAGGCTTTATAATTTTAAATGTGTAACAAATTCCAGACCAATTTCCTCAACTCTTACATTGGTTTAAGCTCCTGACAAGGTCTTACAGCATATATATTAAGGAGGGTTAAGAATTCTGTTACAGAAGGCATTGATATGTCCAATTAGATTGTCATATAAAGACAATACAAGACAATACAATTTTGGAAAGATTATTAATTTGACCCTCTTCATTTGAAATGTTGCCAAAAGAATATGGTGCTATTTTTAAAACATAAAGATTGGTTATGTTAGGAAGAGGAGGTGTTTGAGGCAAAGCTGTGGTTAAACCATGTTAATCAGAACAGTTACTTCAAGCATCCAGATGCGGCTGATAGCAGGTGGGAGAGTGTGTGACCCAAGGCATTTTTTTATCTTCTTGCCCTCTTTGGTCATAATAATCACTTGATTTTCATAAATTCCCCTCACATACAGAAAATGACATATATCGTAGTGACTTCAATTTGTCTTTGGTTTAATAAAAGGAAAGAAAAGGAATTTGAGCTAGTAAAGACCTAAAATGTATTTCAGAGTAAAGGCCTTGGTCAAGTCATAGTTTTTGTATAACTAAGAATTGACCAAAAAAAACAAAAAAACAAAAACAAAAGACGAAATGACGGCATTATTAAATATTTAATTCACTATAGCTCTGTCTTAAGGTTCTGTAATTCATTTCTTTATCCAGTATTATTTTCTGCCCTCAGAGGCACATATGGACTGTGACCTTATCCAGGCTTTCAGAATCTCATTTCTGGATTACTCTTGTCATTCCTCTTTGTACATCCAAGTACCATTACTGTACAGATCTTTGTAAGTCATTTCGGTCATTGCTTGCACTGTTAGAGTGGCCCTTAATTGCCTTTTCATTTGAACTTTTGGACCTTTTTCCTTGTTATCACAATTACTACATTCTTGTTATAAAATATTCGGAAATCCTCTTTTAAGAACAGTGCCCATTGTCCATTTCTACTTCACACACGCATACAACCTAATTTTCCCTTCATGTGAGGACCCTGTACATCTAGTCTTTAGCTCTTAACTTACCATCCATCTCTTTCCACAAGAAAATATTTTTCCAACTATTATGTTACTCTTTCTCACTATACTCTTTTTCTATATATGTAAGCTGTACCAAATAAGTTGGCGGCTATAGAATATTCTACTTTAAGTAATTTGGAAATGTTACCCGCTTTCAAAATGTTTGTTTCAAGTGGGGTTTTTTTGTTAATTTTTTTTAAGAGATGAGAGGGGGAAATAAAGCCTTTATGAAACAAGGCTCCTAAAGGTACAGAGTGTTTTGTTTTCTTTGTCCATGTATATCTTTACTACTTACAAGGACCTTTTATATATTTTTGACCCTCATAATCACCCTGTTAGGGAGGCAGATTTCAGTTTTTCCTTCTAACAAGGTATTTTTCTCCATTAAACACTGAAGAATGCCAGGAAGAGTTTGTTCTTGGACCCCAGTTTCCATGTATTTTAAGAATAAATACAGGTTTTTGTAAAAGCAGTTTTTCTAAGTTTCAGAAATTGCATTAAACATTTTTTATTTTCATAGTTCATCCTTTACACAGGAGACATTTATAAAGTTCACCTTTGGATTCTTTCCAGAGTCACTCTGACTAAGCAACACTTAGCTGAGAGGTATTTCTTTGTTTCGCTCACGTTCTTTGAGGAGCAGATGGATGTTAACTGTCCAGACGTAGGTGTTCTGAAGATCAGTGTTGGGCTCTTCTTGCCTTTGGATGAGATATACCATGGTTTAGGTTTGCAGAACTTAAGACTCTTTCTGGGTTCTTCAGGCTATTTACTTGTAAGAGTGCTAGGATTGCTCTTCAGTGCTGATAGAAAGCGTCTCCTTTTATCACAGTCTTTAACTGTTCTGTTGCATGTTTTATGAGTAATCAACAATACATTTTTGTGGTCTTTGTACTTTTTCAGAATTTTTGCTTCCTTAAAACTGAGCATATAATTTCTTCTCAATTAAGTTTCTGTATTTTGGGTATGAATTTGGGTTTGGCCACATTAAGGTAGAGAAATGAAGAATATGAGGAATAATAAAAAGTTTTCTTTAACTTTAGAAGGTTCCAAGTTTTAATATACTGAAGTTTTAAAATAGTAAGATAATTTTTTGGATATAAGTATTTCTTTATGTGTTCACTGAAATTGTGGATCTCTTTTGTTAGAAATCCTCTACTTTTTCAAGTTTCAAATGGCCTTTTCTGTTAATTTGGTATAAAATAGTACATTATAACTGATATATAGGCTCCTGAAGAATTCACATAAATAAAAGTAAGGATTTTCCCCCTCCAGCACAGAAATTTCACTTCAGCAGCGACTCGAATACATTGCTCGGGCCATTCTTAGTGCCAAAAGTTCCACTGCCATTTCATCAATAGCTGCAGACGGTGAATTCCTTCACGAATTAGAGGAAAAAATGGAAGTAAGTGCTAACAATACTTAAGCCTGTCCACACTGATGATTAGCCACGTGTTAGTCCACTTCTCTCTTCCCCTAATAAATAGTAGGTCTGTAGCAGTCAGTATTAATTTTAATCTCTTCTGCCTTCTTTCTTTCTTTTCATATTTATATGTAAATAAAAGATTTTAACAATACAGCACTTGGGTCCTAGGGCATTGCTATAATCTAAAAGTTTTCTCTGTGACATTTCTAAAGGTTAATTCTAACTCTTCTAACACTAAGCAGATTATATTGCATTCACCATTAATTCCAGAGATTATTAATAGATGTGTGAAGTAGAGTGGGCTAAAGCCTTTACTAAGAGACACACTAATGTGTATGTAGTGGTCCATATACAAAAGCTTATTCCTCATTCACAAAAATCCAGAGTTGGTGTTCCTGATTGGCATGTGGCTTCCTTCCACTTGGTTGATGTCACTTCCCAAATTCTATTTTCTGGTTCTACCATTCCAATAGTCTTACCTTTTTTTTTTTTTTTTTTGATCAGAGGGAAGAAGTGTGAAGAGAGCATGTCAGAAGCACATTCACTCTTAACAACCTCAGCCCTGAAGTGGCATATTTATGTTCACATTGCCTTGAAGAGAACTTAGTCTTAGGGCCAGACTCCATGCAAAGGAGGCTGTGAAGTAGAGTTCTGGCCATTTTGTCTGGCTGTAATCATGGGAGAAACTGGTGTTGGTGGGCAGCAAAGGCTCTCAGGCACAGCCCAGTCCCTGTGTAATCCTCTTTGTTGTAATGAAGGGTTGCTAGTCTATTCTAATAAAAGCCTTTATACATTTTTTTATCGAGGTAGAATTGACATATAACAATTGCTCAGGTGTACAACATAATGATTAAATTTTTCTATATATTGTAAAAGGATCACAATAAGTCTGGTGAGCATTTGTCACCATAAATGATTACAAAATTTTTTTTTTCTTGTGACGAGAACTGTTTAATATCTACTCTCTAGGCAACTTTCTAAATATGCAATACAGTATCATTAGCTATAGTTACTATGCTATTATTTTAACAAACTTAAAGTTTGTTATTTAGCAAACAAACTTAAAGTCAGATACTAGGAGTCATTTCTCCAAATACCTGATGATTTATCATGAAGAACTTAAGATTTGCTTTTTTCTACCCAAACCAGGTTGCCAGGATCCAACTTCAGATACAAGAGACACTACAAAGGCAATATTCCCATCATTCTTCTGTACAGGATGCAATTTCTCAGCTGGATTCTGAACTAATGGACATAACTAAGGTAACAAAAAGGCAAATGAAATCCCTATGATAATCAGCTATTATCTACAAATTCCTTGTTTCTTTTGCATTTTCCTTTAAGAAAGCAGTTGAGCCATCTTTGGGAGCTCGTCACTGGGCTGAAACCACCGTGTTACCTCACCCTTAGAGCATGTTTCTCTTTCCAGACCACTTTCTGTCAAGAATCTATCAACCTCACATGGGGCTTTGTTAAAACTCCTGCCATCTAATTTATGGGCTGCTTCTTGTCTTGAAAGAATAATTTATATTTGCCCAACTTGCCAAGCCTCTCCCACTCTGTACCCTCTGGAACAGTTTCTTTTTCAGTTATTACTGGACATTTCTCTGAGTACCCAGAAGCACCCTTAGATTTGTCAGTATATCCATGATCTTTTCAAACCTTAGTTTGGACAATACTAGTTCTAAAAGAAGTGTCACTGCGGCATCTTGCTCTTAGCCAAGGGGGAAAAAAAAGGCATACCTATTGAAATCTGTTTAAATGCGTTAACCATTCTTAATCTGGCATTATGACAACCTACACACCATCACATATTTATATCATATTTTAGGAACTTCAGATAACATCTTTGGTTACCTTTGACTTTCAGGGGGTTCTTTATTGTTAATTTCTGAATACTAACCTCTTGATGGATGTTGGCATTTTCTCCTACAGCTTTATGGGGAGTTTGCTGACCCATTTAAACTTGCAGAATGTAAACTTGCAATAATTCACTGTGCTGGTTATTCAGACCCTATACTGGTGCAGACACTTTGGCAAGATATCATAGAAAAAGGTAAGTGTTCACAGCTAGGTCTGTTAGCTATACATTATTTAATGACTTAGTAGAAGAGTGAATGTACACTATTAGTGATCATATATTAAGGGCTCATGAAAATTGTATATATCTAAGCAGAGGGTAAGTGACAGGTACCTGGATACGGTTGAGGGTGATCCTTTAGAGAAGGATTCCAGTGAATGTTTGAGAGGACCCTCAGAAAAGATTGTGATTTTTGTGGTTTGTACTGCTTAGTAAGGAATTCTGAGAAACTTAGCTCAGAATCCCATAACCAGTCCCCTTCTAAGATGAAAGTATGTCAGACACTAACGGAAACATAGAATCTGCTCATTATATTAATGTGAATACAAACAAGCTCTAACGTATTTTGTCCCTTGAGACACAATAAAATAGTTTAAACTTTTCACATTAAAAACACTTTGAGGAGAAGGAAATGGCAACCCACTCCAGTATTCTTGCCTGGGAAATCCCATGGACAGAGGAGCCTGGTGGGCTACAGTCCATGGGGTCTACAAAGAGTAGGATTTGACTGAATGACTAACAATTTCACTTTCAGGGAACTAGATCCCATGCCACAAGGCCAAAAATTTTAAAAAAACTACTTTGGGTTTCTAATGACATATCTCTTTCTTACAGAACTAAATGAAAGTGTGACGTTGAGCTCCCCAGACAGGATGCATGCTCTTAGTCTCAAGATTGTGCTCCTGGGCAAGATATATGCCGGCACGCCTCGCTTCTTTCCTCTCGGTGAGCCATAACTTCAGCTGCAGTCATGGGGCTTTTGTCTTCTCTTTGTTTTGATGGTGTTCTTCATTGACATGGAGAAATAATGGTTTTTTGAGCAAAATCATTTTGTTGTTGCAATTTATCAGCTTTGCAGTTTAATTCTACCTCTCCAGAAAGAAACACTTCCAAAGACTAGTAGGATCTGTTGATGAATAGTTTTGGATGTGAAACTTTCTTTGCTTGACCTTCCAGGTTTATATAGCTATGTTGAAATAGTACTAACAGACCATAGTGTTATATTATTGGCAACCCTATACAAGTTTGAAGAGAAGGGAAAAATAGCTCATGTTTTCATGCGTTGATGATCTGTGATTGGTTTAACTGCTCCCTGAATATTGAGGACATATTTTTCTTTAAAATAGCAAGTAGTTGTGTTAAAATGTAATTTCTTTGACTCCCTTTCTTAACCAAATTTGTAAGGTAGGAAACTCTATTATGAGCCATTTGCCAACTTGTAATGTCTTCTTTGGTCGTAAAACAATAGACTCAACATAAATACATTCATACAGTAGAATGTTAAATAAGCACTTTGTGCTTTTGAAAAGTGATGAGAAACATGAAGATACTTATAACCTTATATTGTTTTTAAAATATGAAGATACAGACTTGTTTACAGGTCTTCTCTGATTTAGGATTTATTCCCTGGACATGGTAAGAAATAAAACTGTTACAATCATATCCTTATTTCTTATAAGTACAGTATTAAAAACTGCCTATGCCCTTTCAGTTCAGTTCAATTGCTCAGTCGTGTCCGACTCTTTGCATACAGGTTTCTCAAGAGGCAGGTCAGGTGGTCTGGTATTCCCATCTCTTTCAGAATTTTCCATAGTTTATTGTGAGCCACACAGTCAAAGGCTTTGGCATAGTCAATAAAGCAGAAATCGATGTTTTTCTGGAACTCTCTTGCTTTTTCCATGATCCAGCGGATGTTGGCAATTTGATCTCTGGTTCCTCTGCCTGTTCTAAAACCAGCTTGAACATCTGGAAGTTCACGGTTCACGTACTGCTGAAGCCTGGCTTGGAGAATTTTGAGCATTACTTTACTAGCGTGTGAAATGAGTGCAATTGTGAAGGGCATTCAGCAGGAGTAGACTCCATGGACTGCACCATGCCACGCTTCCCTGTCCATCACCAACTCCCAGAGCTTGCTCAAACTCATGTCCATCGAGTCGGTGATGCCATCCAACCATCATCCTCTGTCGTCCCCTTCTCGTCCTCCCTTCAATCTTTAAGCATCAGGGTCTTTTCAGATGAGTCAGTTCTTCGCATCAGGTGGCCAAAGTATTGGAGTTTCAGCTTCAACATCAGTCCTTCCTGAACACCCAGGACTGATCTCCTTTAGGATGGACTGGTTGGATCTCCTTGCAGTCCAAGGGACTCTCAAGAGTCTTCTCCAACACCACAGTTCAAAAGCATCAATTCTTCAGTGCTCAGCTTTGTTTATAGTCCCAACTCTCACATCCATACATGACTTCTGGAAAAACCATAGCTTTGACTAGATGGACCTTTATTGACAAAGTAATGTCTTTTTTTTTTTTTAATTTATTCATTTTAATTGGAGGCTAATTACTTTACAATATTGTATTGGTTTTGCCATACATCAACATGAATCTGCCACAGGTGTACACGTGCTCCCCATCCTGAACCCCCCTCCCACCTCCCTCCCCGTACCATCCCTCTGGGTCATCCCAGTGCACCTGTCTTTTCTTTTTAATATGCTGTCTAGGTTGGTCATAGCTTTTCTTCCAAGGAGCAATCATCTTTTAATTTCATGGCTGCAGTCACCATCTGCAGTGATTTTGGAGCCCCCCAAAATAGTCTGTCACTGTTTCCATTGATCGGTAAAATAAAGAGCAACCATATGAGTATGTGAAGCTTGACAATTTTAATAGCAAAATGACCACATTGTGCACAGTACCTTTTGAGGGTATTTCTTCTTTGACTTAAGATTGTTAGTTGTTCAGCCCAATAAAATTTAGAATAGAAGAGAACTTCCTTTTTCTATCACTCTGTCAAAGGCAGACAAGAGACTTCAAGCTGGAACAAATTAAGAGACTTTAGAATTTCTATTACCTTTCCAGAATTTCTGTGTGGTAACTTGTAGTTACCTGTTAACTGTAGTTAACTGTTCAATCTTTAGTGATTCTTCTTGCCCATGGCTGTTCACATTGGTCAGTCTCAAATTTTAGGTACCATAAATATAAATTTGATTGCTTCTGCTAAGAGCTTATTTATGATATAACAGGTAGTAAAAAGTGAGAGTGGGACCACAATTAGAGTCACCAAAATAAAGAAGAATCTTATGAATATTATATTTAATATTTCTAAAATCAAGATACAGCACCCCTTCTTTTTCTGAAAAGCTGTTAAGATCCAGTGTTTCAAGATATTAAGGAACTCTTATCATGAGACTTCCCTGGTGGTCCAGCGTTTAAGATTCCATGCTCCCTGAGCAGGGGGCCTGGGTTTGATTCTGATGGGGGAACTAGATCCCACATGCCACAACTAAAGATTCCTCATGGCGCAACTACACATCTTTCATGCCACAATAAAGGTCAAAGTTCCTGTGTGCTGCAACTGAGACTCCACACAGCCAAGAAATAAATAAATGAATAATTCAGTAAATTAAAAAAATATATATATAAGCAGGCCCTCTCTAAAAGTGTGATTGTCAATGATCTCTGTTCTCCACTTGTACCTTTTGCTTTTTTCTACATTCACTCTAATAGTTTTTTCCCTGATAGCTTTGAAGTGTGTAAGCGAATGGTTTTAGCATATTTGCAGAGTTGTACAACCATCACAGTTAAATTTAGACCATGTTCATCACCATTTTCATCAAAAAGAAATATCCACCCTCAGCCTTAAGCAACCATTAATCTCCTTTCTGTCTCTATAGGTTTGCCTGTTTTGGTATATGCCCTATTTTATATTCAAAGAATTATTTGTTCTGAAAATTGTTTTTTAAAAAAATTCCCTCTAGAAGCTTCTCAGTTATGAATAAGACCTACTTTTTAGTATCAAGTGTTAACAAGTCTAGAACAACAAAAATTAGTGATTATATGAGGTGAAGGACATGTTAACTAATTTTATCGTGGAAAACATTTTGCAATGTTTTAGATCATCACATTTACACCTTAAACTTACACAGTGCTATATGTCAATTATATCTTGGTAACACTGGGAAAAAGTAGAGTTAACAATTCCAACTGATCTTTTTCTCTCCCCAGATTTTATCGTGCAATTCTTAGAGCAGCAAGTTTGTACTTTGAACTGGGATGTGGGTTTTGTGATACAGACAATGAATGAAATTGGAGTGCCATTACCTAGACTACTGGAAGTATATGATCACTTGTTCAAGTCACGGGTAAGGAAAATATTAAATAAAATAATTTAGTTAAATCAATTTAATTTTCTAGATACAGGAGTGGATTTTTTTGGTTGTGTGCTTACAAGTATCATATAATAGAGTTGCATCAGAAATTTGCTTCATTTGTTGAATGTCAGAAATTATCATGCTTCAGACTTTTGATACCGGTAATGAGAGTTGCTTTGTTATATATCATGATAAAAATCAAATATTTTTCAGTATCAATAAAGCATAATTACATATGCTTTACTTTTAGCCTAATAGGCTAAATACATTAAGAATTACTTACTGTAAATGAAGAGAGCCTTTCCTGGTGGTCCAGAGAATAAGAATCCACCTCCCAACACAGGACATGTAGGTTTGATCCCTGGCCGGGGAACTGAGATCCCACGTGCCACAGGGCAGATAAGCCCACACACCACAGCTAGAGAGCCTGAGTGCACAATGAAAACGCAGCGCAGCCAAAAAAGAAAAGTAAATTAATAAAGGAACAAAATATTATTCACTGTAAAAACAAAATATTTATTCTCAATCCTTGTAACCTCATCTAAAATATCAGTGCTTAAAGATCTTTTTCTCCACAAGAAAAGGAAAATTTAACTATATGGTGACAGAGGATAACTAGGCTTATTATGGTGATCATTTTGCATCATTTTGAACGCAAACAGCAAATCACTCTATTGTACACCTGAAACTAATACAATGTTACATGTCAGTTATACCTCAGTTTTTTTAAAAAAGATCTTCCTCACCATATTTAACCTTATTGGACTTAAGTTGTGTAATTTTTATCCCAAGATGAAAGAACTAAACGAAACCTGTTGAACTGGCTTGTGTTTAATACTAGTCATGATTATAGTAGCTTCATCAGAACACTCATACAGTGCTTTCCAAGGCACTTATTTATCTCATTAAAACTCACACTGAGCCTTTGACGAAAATGAACCAATAATATCCCATTTACATCTGACAAGAGCAGAGATGTTAAATAACCTATTCAAGTCACATGGCTAGTAATGGTGGAGTCAGAACTAGAATTAAGATTCTCTGACTACTGGTTTAGTCTTTTTTTTGGTTTAGTCTCTTATTCACACTATCAGATTAAATCTGCATAGGTTCCAGGTAAGAATCGTGTCACAGTCAATAGGAAGAAATGGATTCTTTTTTTTCCTGTTGTCTCAGGTTCCTAAACAGCAAATTCATATGCTCTGCAAAGTGCAATGATACATCAAATATTCTTCCTAAATGACATCACAGTGCAGTTTTCAGTGCACTGAACTCTGATGAGTATTTTAACTAACATAAGTGAGGGAAAAATGAGTTGACACAATTCACCTTAAAACTGATGATGTGGTTTTTCTTTATAGGATCCATTCTGGAACAGAATGAAGAAACCACTACACCTTTTGGATTGTATACATGTACTATTGACAAGATATGTTGAAAATCCTAGCCAAGTTTTAAATTGTGAGAGGTAACTATGAATTAGATACTGTGTTTTATACCAAAGGTTTTTAAATGCATTGAATAAATATCTGGGTAACAAATTTGGAGATAGTGGGGCACAATACAGAGACTCAAAAAAGTATGCGAGATTTAAACTCGTGTATGTTTGCAGAAACTATTTGATATCAGTTAGCACATATAAAAGGTGAGAGTTTTTCCATTTTCCAGCCCTTGTCCTGATTTCTCCCTGTAAATGAAAGGATAAAATTAATGAATTACTGCTAAACTCCTTCCATTTTGAATGAGCAACTTAGGAAGTGCCATTGTGTCTTTTGTGATATTATTGGCCGTTTCAAGATACATTTGTTTGAGGAGACCAAATGAATGTAAATATTTAATACTAATTTAAGGAGTCATTCCTTACTGCCTTCCTTCTCATTGTAACAATCTTCAAGAGGAAAATGGTGGTATGTGGTAATCCACCTACCCCCCTGAGTGTCTTTCTCTGTTTTCATTTATTTGCCATTTACTTAATCACATGATCCTTCCTCTTCTGCGGGCCTTTACTGAGTAAGATTAGCAGAAGTTGAAGGGAAGTCCTATAGGAGGAAATGTTTCTGAATCTGTAGATGGCTGAATGGGTGTCTTTTTCTTTACAGGAGAAGATTCACAAATCTCTGCCTGGATGCTGTTTGTGGTTATCTGGTCGAGCTCCAGTCTATGAGCTCCTCAGCAGCAGTACAAGCCATCACTGGAAACTTTAAATCTCTTCAGGCTAAACTAGAACGGCTACATTAATTATTGTAATGTATTTTCATCCCTGCGTTTTTAATCTGTAAAATAAAAACAGCTGGGTCCAGCTATCACATGCTCTAAATCTAAGAATTTAAGAACAATTTTAGTAGAAATGCGTTTTTAATAAATGGCTGGTATCAGCAGAGTGTACATTTGCAGGTGAATTCTTTTTTACTACATAATACTATTTTGCTATTTAATAATCAAGTTAAAAACAAATAAGATTATTTATGATTTTAACACAAGGATAAACAAGTAAAAAACTCTTGTTTTGAATTTATATGCTCATTGTCAAGTTAGTTCAAGTATCGAAACTTAAATAGGCTAGCTGAGTAGGTCCAGTCCTGTAATAGTAGATTCTACAACAGTTCTTAAATAGGCAAATAAACACTGTCTCTTTTTAAAAGTTTTTTAAATTTTTGGGTTCATCTTTGGAAAAAAATTTCTTCTGACGACTGATTTTATCAGTTTCAATCCCTGTAGTACACACCTGGTTGTTTTTTCTGAGCAAGTGATAAACTTGTAATTAATGGTCTATGTCCTATCTCCCCTCCAGGGAGATGCTGTTTTCCCTCATCATCCACCTAACTCTTCTTTGTTGTGGGACTACTGATTCCTTTAAACTGGTGGTTCTCAAAGTGTGTGCACCAGACCAGCACATCAGCAGCATCTGGGCATTTATTAGAAATTCCGATTCTCCAGCCCAGCACTCTGTTTTAATGCCCTTCATGATGTTCCAGTACATGTCAGGTTGAGGACCACTGTGTTAGAAGATATAACCAGTTCAGGACGGAGCTTCCCATCTGATGCCTTCTCCCTTACTCATCAGTAACCACAACACCTGAGGTTCACCCGAGACACACCATATATGAAGCAAAACTATTCATAATATAGTTCCTAATCTTCCAACAGAATTAGGATGGCAAAACCAAGTGCCCAAAGTCACGGCAACAAAAGAGAAAAGTCTGGCGAGTGACCAGGACTCACAGAAAAACAAGAACATGGACTCCTTTCCTCTTACGTCTTGTTACCAAGAGTAATGACCTTCTACCTGTTGTCACTAATGTATGTCTAACGGTTTTCCCATCTCCATAGTTCTCTTAGAATTTAGCTCCCTTTCTCCTATAGTCTCCTTATTTATAATATTTAATAGGATGTTAATACCTTATTAGGCCCCACCACCTCTCATATTTTTCAGCTTTTCAGTTCCTTAAGTTTAGATTTTTTTTAATATGTAAAATGAATGTATGCTACACATTGTTAATTCTGTAAATTTAAAATTCTATCATGTCTACTTAAAATGAAAGTCTTGGCTTAAATGCTATATTTAGCCGTGATTCCAATTCTGCTACAAGCACATTTACTCACAAGAACATTACTATGTATGTTAAGTTTATGGAACTCAAAATAATGAAGCTACATCTTTCATAAGGAATGTAAGCTAATGTGGCTAAATGGTCTTTAAGAATCCAGAAATCTGAACCATTTCTTTTTGTTTATGTAACACCTTACCTAACACCTTTAAGAACTCTAGCCACATAGCGAATGTTTTCAATATCCTTTGGAGGGTAAGAGTACTAAGAGAAATTAAGATCCTCTTCTCCTTTTTAATCATCTGGGAGAGTGTAAAACCTTAACATTCGTAAGAATCACTTCAATAACCTGTTCAAAACAGATATTCCACCTTCAATGTGATAATGATACTGGTGGTAAGTGGATCAAACTTGAAGTAGCATTGTTCTATCACATTTATCAACTTGGCTTAAATACTTTATATCTGGTTTTCATTCAACACATTATTTCTTTATAGTGACTATTAAATACTAAACCTCTATAGACGATGAGTGATAAGTGGAATATATGAAACAGTGCATTCATTGTAGGCAGTGAGGAGTCATTGAAAGTCCTGATTGTGACACAAATTTCTAAAGAGATCATTTTAGTGTAGCAAAATGGTTAAGAAAGAGAAAAGGCTGTTTGGGGGACTTCCTGGTAGACCAATGGTTAAGACGCCAAGCTCCCAATGCAGGGGTAGGTTCCATCCCTGGTCAGGAAACTAGATCCCACATGCTGGCTGCAACTAGAGATTCTGCATGTGGCAAAGAAGGTCCCACGTGCCACAACTAAGACCCAGTGCAGCTAAATAAATACAAAAAAAATTTTTTTAAGAGATGTTTTTTAACTGTACAAGGTATGGGATATTAGTCCTGAAATGCATGAAATATATGTTCAGCATTTCTTTAGTATAATACATCTGACTTACTAGTGACTTGTTTGTTGAAAACCTCTCTGCTTTCATCTTTTATGTTTTATACTTGACTTCATCTCAGGGCTCACAGATTCCTCATTCTCTTCGCAGGATACTTCCCTCCTCCATCTTTTTTCCTCTTATTCATGAGGGGGAAAATATGATAGGGATACAGTTGTATCAAGGCAATAAAGAAATAGAACACTGAATCTAAATGTCTTGAAAGGCATATGCTTTCCTTCCATTTTTTATGTTTTTTTTTTTAATTTAAATTCCCTTAATAATTTTTTTCAGAATATTTTTGAGTCTTCTGATAAATCATTTAAACTCTTGGAAGTTTTATTTTGCTTATCAGGAAAGTTTCCTCATAAGGAGGTTGAAGCCAAGTGATAAGACTTTTTTAAATCCAAAAATTTGTAAGAGCTAATGTAATCTCTTTTTATTATTTTGTTGTTCTGCTTCACATATTAGTTAAAATACTATTGTTTTTACTCTTCTTCCTTTTGGATGAACATACCTACTGTATTATGTTAGAAATTAAACATTTATTTTAGAACTTAGCTATGGAAGAATAACTCTTTTTAAGATTAATCAAGGGGACTTCCCTGATCGTCCAGTGGTTAAGAAACCACCTGCCAATGCAGGGAATACTAGTTCAATCCCTGCTCCAGGAAGATCCCACATTGCACTGAGTAACTGAAGCACATGAGCCAAGAGCCTGTGCTCAGCAACAAGAGCCCATGCAGTGAGAAGCCTATGCACAATAAGAAAGAGTAGCCCCTTGTTTGCTGCAAATACAGAAAGCCCACACTCAGCAGTGAAGACCCAGTGCAGCCAAAAATTGTTGCTGTTCAGTTGCTCAGTCATGTCTGACTCTGCCACCCCATGGACCATAGCACACCAGGCTTCCCTGTCCTTCACTATCTTCTGGAGCTTGCTCAAACTCATGTCCATTGAGTTGGTGATGCTATCCAACCATCTCATCCTCTGTCATCCCCTTCTCCCGCGTTCAGTCTTTACCAGCATCGGGGTCTTTTCCAGTGAGTCAGCTCTTTGTATCAGGTGGCCAAAGTATTGGAGCTTCAGCATCAGTCCTTTCAATGAATATTCAGGACTCTCAGAGTCTTCTCCAACACCACATTTCAAAAGCATCAATTCTTGAGCATTTAGCCTTCTTTATGGTCCAATTCTTACATCCATACATGACTACCAGAAAAACCATAGCTTTGACTATACAGACCTTTGTTAGCAAAGTAATGTCTCTGTTTTTTTAATACACTATCTAGGTTTGTCAGTTTTTCTTCCAAGGAGCAAGCATCTTAATTTCATGGCTGCAATCACCATCTTCAGTGACTTTGGAGCCCAAGAAAATAAAGTCTATCATAATTTTCAATGTTCTGCCATAAGGGTGGTGTCATCTGCATATCTGAGGTTACTGATATTTCTCCCAGCAATCTTGATTCCAGCTTGTGCTTCATCCATCCCAACATTTCACATGATGTACTCTGCATATAAGTTAAATAAACAGGGTTACAATATATAGCCTTGATGTGCTCCTTTCCCAGTTTACAACCAGTCCATTGTTCCATGTCCTGTTCTAACTTGTTTCTTGACCTGCTTACAGGTTTCTCAGCAGGCAGGTAAGGTGGTCTGGTATTCCAATCTCTTTTAAGAATTTTCCACAGTTTGTTGTGATCCACACAGTCAAAGACTTTAGCATAGTCAATGAAGCAGCAGTAGATGTTCTGGAATTCTTTTGCTTTTTCTGTGATCCAACGGATGTTGGCAATTTGATCTCTGGTTCCTCTGCCTTTGCTATATCCAGCTTGAATAGCTGGAAATTCTCAGTTCACGTACTATTGAAGCCTAACTTGGAGGATCTTGAGCATCACTCTGCTAGTGTGTGAAATGAGTGCAGTTGTGCAATAGTTTAAACATTCTTTGGCATTGCCCTTCCTTGGGATTGGAATGAAAACTGACCTTTTCCAATCCTGTAACCACTGCTGAATTTTCCAAATTTGTTGGCATATTGAGTGCATCAGTTTTAACAGCATCCTCTCTTAGGATTTGAAATAGCTCAGCTGGATTCCATGACCTCCATTAGCTTTATTCATATTGATGCTTCCAAAGGCCCACTTGACTTCACACTCCAGAATGTCTGGCTCTAGGTAGAGTGATCACACCATCATCATAATCCAGGTCATTAAGATCTTTTTGTATAGTTCTGTGTATTCTTACCACATCTTAATATATTCTGCTTCTGTTAGGTCCATACCATTTCTGTCTTTTATAAATAGATAATAACTAATAAAAAATAGTAAATAGACAAAATAAATAGATAATAAATTTTAAACCTTAACCAGTTTGCCATGTGGAAGCCAGGACTATTGTATCATATCTCCAGCCCGCACCTGAGTGCCTGCCTTTGTGATGAACATTTCCAGTTGAATGACTGCTGAAGCTCCTCGTTAAAAACATGAGTAAAGCACTCATTCCTCTCTCCCTGGCCCCTGCCTCTTCCTGTTCCTCTTTCTACCTCAGTCTTTATCATCTAATGATTCAAGTCAGACATTCGGATCTCATCTTTAAATTCTTTCCCTTCCCTCCAAATCTAATTAGTCACCAATTTTTTTCCCCATATGGTATGTGGGATCTTAGTTCCCAGACCAGGGATCAAACCCACTCCCCCTGCAGTGGAAGCAAGGATTCTTAGCCACTGGACCTCCAAGGAAGTCCCAGTCACCAAATTCTAGGCAAATCTATTTATTTAATGAAGTATCTCTTCAATTACCTCACTAGTTTAGGTTTTTAGAGTTTAATCAGGTATCCTATTTCATTAATACACATACAATAGTCTGTAAATAGTTTTCCTCCCTCTGATTGGACACCTTCATTTTTCCCCCCACACTAAAGTCAGTTTTCAAGAATGTAAACCTAAATATATTACACTCCTTCCTTTTCATTCAGAAAAAATTTCAGATTCCTGGTGTGACATGAGGATGCCACTGAAGTTTACAAAAGTAAAAATCAGAATCTCAAGTTCAGTTCAGTCACTCAGTCATGTCCAACTCGGCGACTCCATGAACCGCGGCACACCAGGCCTCCCTGTCCATCACCAACTGCCGGAGTCCACCCAAATCCACATCCATTAAGTCGGTGATGCCATCCAACAATCTCATCCTCTGTCATCCCCTTCTCCTGCCCCCAATCCCTCCCAGCATCAGGGTCTTTTCCAAAGAGTCAGCTCTTCACATGAGGTGGCCAAAGTATTGGAGTTTCAGCTTCAGCATCAGTCCTTCCAATGAACACCCAGGACTGATCTCCTTTAGGATGGACTGGTTGGATCTCCTTGCGTCCAAGGGACTCTCAAGAGTCTTCTCTAACACCACAGTTCAAAAGCATCAATTCTTCACCACTCAGCTTTCTTTATAGTCCAACTCTCATATCCATACATGGCCACTGGAAAAACCATAGCCTTGACTAGACAGACCTTTGTTGTCAAAGTAATGTCTCTGCTTTTTAATATGCTGTCTAGGTTTGTCATAGTTTTTCTTCCAAGGAGCAAGCATCTTTTAATTTCATGGCTGCAGTCACCATCTGCAGTGATTTTGGAGCCCAGAAAAATAAAGTCTGACACTGTTTCCACTGTTTCCCCATCTATTTGCCATGAAGTGATGGGACTGGATACCATGATCTTAGTTTTCTGAATATTGAGCTTTAAGCCAACTTTTTCACTCTCCACTTTCACTTTCATCAAGAGGCTCTTTAGTTCTTCACTTTCTGCCATAAGGGTGGTGTCATCTGCATATCTGAGGTTATTGATATTTCTCCCAGCAATCTTGATTCCAGCTTGTGTTTCCTCCAGCCCAGGGTTTCTCATGATGTATTCTGCATATAAGTTAAATAAGCAGGGTGATGATATACAGCCTTAACGTACTCCTTTTCCTATTTGGAACCAGTCTGTTGAATCTCAAGTTAGTTTAAGCAAAAGCAGAATTTATTGCCCTTCAAAACTAAGAAGTCCAAATAATAGAGAAGCCTCCACATGGCTAGATCCAGAACTTCAGTATTTTCAGGGCTTTCTCTAGGTTGGTTCTGTCCTCCTTTGAATTTACTTTTTGTCTCCTGCAGTTTGCTCCATAAGTCCTGGGAGAGTGCAGGCAGCGTCAAGTTTCTTCATTTTTGTTTGCTCTAACCCAGAGGTAAATTCAACAGACAAGTCCCAGGAAGGGCACTGATTAACCCAGCTTCAGTTACAGACTCAGTTGTGGGGTGCAGAATCATTCTCCAAACAATACAGAAGAGGAAGGAAGTGCTTCCCGAAAAACTGCATGTTGGGCACACCTCAGTCCACCGTTTCTGTCCACCTACCTTACCACTAAGCTCCTTGTGCTTTGATGAAAACTCTAAACCCATAGATCCAAGAAACTCAGTGAACCCAGAGCAGGAAAGACACAAAATCATACCAAAGCATGACATCAACAAATTCTCAGCAAACTAGGAACTAAAAGAACTTCCTCAGCCTGATAAAAGGTATCTGTGAAAAATGTACAGCTAAAATTGTACTTAATGGTGGAAGACTAAACACTCTCCTTAAAGTTAAAAATAAGACGGTTTCTCTTCAACGAGGATTGGAGGTCCTGATCAGTGCAATTTTGCAAGAAAAATAAAAGACATTCAAATTGGAAAAGCAGAAACAGAGTTATTCAGAACATAATTACGTAGAAGATCCTAAAGAATATACAGAAAATAATAGAACTATTAAACAGAACAAATTGCTAGAACTAGTAAGTTTAGCAAGATCACAGGATATAAGGTCAATGTATATAATCCAATTCCAGTGCTTCCTTAGTGGCTCAGTGGTAAAGGATCTGCCTGCCAATGCAGGAGACGTGGGTTCTCTCCCTGGTCCAGGAAGATCCCACATGCCACGGAGCAACTAAGCCTGTGAGCTGACACTATTGAGCCTGTGCTCTAGAGCTTGGGAGCTGCAACTACTGAAGTCTGCAACCCTAGAGCAAAAAGAAGCCACTGCAATGAGAAGTCTGTGCACCCCAACTGGAGAGAAGCCCCCACTCTCCACAGCTAGAGAAAAATCTGAAGCAATGAAGATTCAGCACAGTCAATGAATATATAAATACATAAAATTTTTTAAAAACTGCATTCCAATATACTAGCAGCAAGTCAAAACCTTCTAAATACTCATTTAAAATAACATTAAAAACCATAAAATAAGATTAATTTTAACTATATATAAGACCTGTACATTGGAAACTGAGATAGTCCTGGAAGAAAGTAAATGAGAAATATGCAACACTCGTGGATTGGAAGAATAAACAGGAATATTAACCATAAATTCTCATTAAATGTATACATGAGTCAGTGAATTGCCAACCAGATTTACAGCACACTTGTAGAAATTTACAAGCTGGTTCTAAAATTTATATGGAAATCAGAGGTCCTGGGATAGTGAAAACAGATTTGAAAAGATAAAATCTGAGAATACTGATTTCAAGATTTTGGTATAAAGCTACTGTAATTATGATAATGTGGCATTGGTATATCAATAGAACAAAAGGGTACAGAAATAGATGCATACGTATATGGATAATGCATTTTCAACAAGGTGCCAAGGTAATTCAGTAGGAGAAAGAATAGTCTTTTCAATAAATGGTTTTAGAACCATGGACTATCTGGTAGTGGTGGTTTAGTTGCTAAGTCGTGTTCAACTCTTGTGACTCCATAGACTGACTATAGCCCGCCAGGCTGCTTTCTCCATGGGATTTCCCAGGCAAGAATACTGGATTGCCATTTTTTCTTCCAGGGGATTTTCCTGACCCAGGGATCAAACACTGGGAGCTGCAAAAACTGAGCCCTCAGGTCACAACTGCTGCAGCCTGTCACCCTAAAGCTTGTGCTCAGCAACAAGAGAAGCCACTGCAAGGAAGAGCCCACGCTCTCCACAACTAGAAGCCCATGCAGCAACGGAGATCCAGTGCAGCCAAAATAAATAATTTTTAAAAAATCAAATATCCATTGTTTTCACATATTGTCACACTTAAAGTTTTCATCAGTGTATTTGTTCTCCTGTATAATTCATATCCTGAAAGAAAAGGACTAGAGTCCATCCCTCTTGACACCATTTTTAGTGAACAAAATAATTCGGATGCTAGCAATTATAAAATACACCCCAAAATGCTATAAACTTTATAATGTAAAAGGATAAATATAAGTAAAAATCTCAAAATATTTCCATATGAAGGCAACATGATTACCTATCTTAAAAAACCAAGTGAATCACAAAACAATTTGCAAAAAAAAATTTTACAAGAAAATAGGAGAGCTAGTAATATAGCAGGCTAAATTGACTATAGTGTATTTTCACACTCCAGTAATAAAAATTAGAGTTTGTAATAAGAGGAATCACATGCCTAATGATGAGAAATATTAAATATTTCATTTAGTTTCAAGTGCCATCAATTAACCATTTTTAATGTACTACCAAGAAAAAAAATGTTGCCAATTAAAATGACATAACGGACTCATCACTTAGAATTTTTATTTTATATTTATTGAAAGATATATTTAGATTTTAAAGATAGAGTTTTATATCATTTTTGCTCATTCATGAAAATAAAGCAGAAGCTAAATAAACTGGTTAAGGTGTTCCTCACATGATTTTACACTGATAGACCAACTTTTTGGACAGGGAAGGGTTTTTTTAAATTATTGAAATATAGTTGATTTATAATGTGTTACTTTCAGGTGTACTGCAAAGTCATTCAGTTATCCATATATGTATATATTCATTTTTAGATTCTTTTTCATTATCAGATCAATTCTTATGAATTATTTTTGGACTCACTGATGGGATACGCAATCCGCCAGGATCCTTTATGTCCCACACCTTTGCAGGATATGCCAAGAATGTAAAACCCAGACTGCTTTTACCAGCCATTTCTGAGGAGTTTGCAGAGGTAACATCCCGTACAATGAGCAGTCCACTTGCCACTCACAATAAAAGTGAGAAACCGCCCAGCTCAAAGTTCCTCACCTATATCCAAAAAAAAAAAAACAAAAAACCCTTCATCCACCTAGGCACCTGTGCTGCTGGTGTGGGAACTGAGTCACAGGGAACCTCACGAACATCATACTAACACTCTGCCTACTGCTTTTGCCTTAAGAAACAAAGTCCTTTTCTCTAACTGCAGGCGTCTGATGTTTTCTCTCGACACCATGAAACAGTAACAGTAGAGTTTGTTAGCTTGTGAGTAGGCTAAAATTCCAATTTTCACAAACCCTGAAAATATCAATTTATGTCCATAAAAATTTCGGTGATGAGGCATTTCTTAAAAGTGTTCTACATTATATTCAGGGCTCGTGTGACCTCAATCTAGATGAGGGGAGGCGGCCTTATGGAAAAGACACATCTTCATCCTTATGATAAATCCATCAAAAGAATTGTTCTCCCTCTCAGGGTGATTGTGGCTTGCCTGTCTTAAGTCAGGGCTTCCCTTGTGGCTCAGCTGGTAAAGAATCCACCTGCAATGCGGGAGACCTGGGTTTGATCCCTGGGTTGGGAAAGTCCCCTGGAGAAGGGAAAGGCTACCCACTCCAGTATTCTGGCCTGGAGAAATCCATGGACAGCCCATGGGATCTCAAAGAGTGGGACATGACTGAGCGACTTTCACTTTTGTCTTAAGTCATTGGTGTGCTGGGGCCCCTGGGACTGGGTTTTGAGAGCTGGCTGTTAAATTTTCAGGGAATTTTTGAGCTGATTGATGAAAACATCATGATTGGAAAACATCATGGTGAGAAAATGTGCACCACAAAAACTGGCAAATACTGTAAATCGTGGTATCTCCTCTATCTTGTAAAGCAGGTTGTCAAATATTTACCTGTCTCCACTGCTTTAAGTCCTATCTGGCTGATTAGTTAGCTGGGGATAGTACAACATGAGAGGACAGCGTTACGTACTATTAACGGACAGGGTTATGAGGCCGCTGAGATTCGCCTCTGAGTGTGTGGAACAGCAGTTGTCAAAGAGAGTCTGATGAGCTAGCACCCAATACCTTGTGTGTAGACTCTGAAACAGGAGCTCACTTTACATCCCCTGGATACGTCCTACAGTTATTCCATATGATGTATCTAAAATCATAATCTTTCTCCACTTCTCTATCACAACCCTAGTCATCCTTTAAAGGTGAATCTGTTTGGGACCCAACAGATGACCGCTTTTGCTTTTATCTTTGTTTAAATGGTGTGTGTGTGTGTGTGTTAGTCACTCAGTTCTGTCTGACTCTTTGTTTAAATGGTAGCTTTCAATATGTTTTTACACAAACCTTTACTTGAAATAACATACAGAAAAGTACACAAGTCATATAATAATGATTTCTTAAAGTGAACATACCTGTTTAGCTACTACCTCGTGCAAAATACAGAACCTTACCTAAAAGCACATGTTCTTTCCTGTGTTCTGTCCTGACAGCCCAGGTCTTGGTATTTGACTTTCTTTTTCTTTCTGTAATGGTCATCTGTTTCCTTCTGATGGGTTTTCTGAAAGTAGAACAACTTCAATTGCCATTTAAACAATAGGGAATTCAGGACTTGAAAATTAAAAGGATGCATGTTACAACAATTACTGTTACACTTATCTAAAAATAAGGTCCAAACCACGGCTGGGCAAGCTGTGGGCACACACTTGCACAGCCCTCATCTGCCGGGTTACAGGTGTGGTGGGTCCACTTTTCCGAAGCAGAGCCTCAGAAGAGAAATCAGAGAATGGTTTCTACTCTTGATGACACCTGTATTCACAGAGAGAGGGACTCTCCACATTTCCTGTTATATCAAATTCAAAGCATTAAAGCATGAATATGGGCTTTTGCCACAATGCAGGGACAATCCAGAGAGGACTCAGAATATACATAAGAGGGATACTATCCAAGAGGAAGAAGAAAACCCCTCTGGCTTAGTGGAAACAAAGTCAGATATGCCTCTGTCTCAAAATCTCATGGAGACAGGGTTGAAGAGAACGTTGAAAGCAAAGTAGCTTTTCTAAATTATTGGAAAAGATTGTCTTTTAGAATGCTCTCTCTCTCCCAATATGGGGGTGACCCCAACAGAATAAAACATGGTGATGTGTTATAATTAGAGGAAAGAGCTGAGTCATTATTCTTGACCTGCTCTCAGCTCTTATGTCTAGTTCAAGGCACAGAACATTCTCACATGCTCTGGGGAACTTGAGAGCAAGGAGACCCCCCTGTAAAGGCAACAGAATACAGAGATGAAGGGGATGGCTGAGCCTTAGGGGGTGTGAGTGCATCATCAAGAGAGAAATTAGAGACTCTAGCTATAGACATTGGGCTTCCCAGATGGTTCAGTGGTAAAGAATCCACCTGCCAACGTAGGAATTGAAGGTTCAATCCCCAAGTCCAGAAGATCCCCTGGAGAAGGAAATAGCAACCCACTCCAGTATTCTTGCCTGGGAAGTCTCATGGACAGAGGAGCCTGGGAAATCTCACAGACAGAGAAGCCTGGTGGGCTACAAGTCCATAAGAGTCGCACAAGAGTCGGACATGACTTGGGACTAAACGACAACAAGAAGTTATAGATACCAATGCGACAGACCTAGGAGCCAACATCAGACATCCTGAAGAAAGGATGGCTAAGATTACAAAAAATAAAATCTGAATGCAAACACTCTCTCTCAGTGCCTTTAGGGGACATAACCCCTCCTCCCACTCTTATTATGAGTCCACCTTGTAGATTGAGTAGAATGAGAAAAAGACAATCTGCAAGGTACAACATTTATTTGAAGGAGATTTATCAAAAATGAAATGGAAGTACCATTACTTGTCAAGGTAAAGACTTTCCCTGCTACATATTGGGTTGACAGCTCAAGAAGAATCCTTAATAAAAGAAAAAAATTTAAACTACATTTGCCTTGTAAAATAGGTGTAAATGTACTATCTTCTCACTTTACCACAAAAGAAGCCAGCCTGAAGGCAAAGAGCAGAGTGATAAGAAGAAAAACGGAAGAGCCCTGCCTGATCAAAACTTGTAAGCTACCTGCTGAACCCCTGGGTTAATGAGCCAATCAATTTCTCTTTTTGCTAAATCCAGTTTGTGTGTGGTTCTCTATTACTTACGATCTTTATTATGTTTAAAGATAAGCAATTTATTAATAAATCAGCCAGTAAATTGAAGTTGGGAATTGAACATAAGATGTCTAACATCCAAAACTGGACTCTTGATCACTGTACCATCATACAAAACTCAACTGTTATTCCCTTTGCTGCAACGGCAACCACTTGCTACTTAAGGACTGGTCCAAGGACCAACAGAATTGATGTCACCTGGGAGCTTGTTAGGAGAGTCAGTCTTAGGGCCCCACCTACCCTAGACCTACTGAATCAGAATCTACATTTTTAACAATATTCCCAGGTGGTTCGTAGGTACATTAAAGTTTGAAACACACTGTTTTAAGTCATTCTTTTCTTTGGGTTCATACAGCATGTTCTTTATTCATCGCTAATTACCTCGTCTTCTATCTCCTCACCAAACCTGTGATAGCCTTGAAGACAGAAAATATGTATTACTATTTTTAATATTCTAAGCACTTGTGATGAAGACTGCT